>NC_057352.1:23003903-23656403 GCF_016509475.1 Prionailurus bengalensis
TAGTTATGAAAAGGGAGACTGAAAGCAAATTGATAGTGCAAGTTCTAAACACCATGTTGAAACTAGAAGAGAAAATCTACAAGCTCTTAAAAACTTGAGCAGAATCATTTTCACCTAAAGATAAACGATATACTATTCACCAAATAGGACCAAATATTTAGAAATATTTAGTTAATGGGACGCCTGGGTGGCTCGGTTGGTTAAGCGATCGACTGCAGCTCGGGTCATGATCTCGCAGTTTGTGAGTTCGAGCCCCGTGTCAGGCTCTGTGCTGACAGCTCAGAGCCTGGAGCCTGCGTCGGATTCTGTCCTGCCCCTCCCCTGCTCATGCTCTTTGTCTCTCCATCTCTCAATAATAAATAAATGTTAAAAAAAAATTTAAAAGAAATATTTAGTTAACAGCCTGTGGAGTTATATATATTTGAAAGGAATAAAGTTACAGATGTAATAAAATGTGCAAAACCTAAGTAAAAGTTACAAACATCATTCATGAAAGCAGTCTTTTTACCTAGTCTTCTTACATATATTCTTAAGTGCTAAACAGGATACAGTCTATAAAAACAAGTCTCTTCTGAATCCTTTGTGACCACTCCACCTCCTTTTGTGTGCTTAAGTTTTTCAGTATTCTCTCAACAGTTCCAACAGGACATGCCCCCTGGTGGAAACGTTCACAGATCTCTGTACAGAATCTCTCCATAAACTAGTCCCAAGGTTTGTACTTTTGCTTTAACACAGAGATTGAATTCATGCACTTCATATTTACTTTTTCCCTATACCTGTGTTAAAATAGCAACTAAGTATTTTTATCAAAGGCATAAAGACAAAGATAATGGGAAAAGAGAAAAGAAATACAGCAGACAAAATGATGTCAACCAAATCTTGGCAACTGGACAAGTGATAACGGACTGCGTTCAACAGAAAAAGCCAACACCTAACTGCAGCAGGGGAAGCTGCAGCAAGTCAATCTGGGCTGTCAGGCCTGGAAAGAATCCTCTCTTGGAAATATTTCTGAATGAAAGGGTAAGGTGAAAACAAAGATCTGGGTGAAAGGTTGAACAGAATGGTTAGGTTCCAAACCCCAACCTCACAAAGCACAGCCAGGTAATATCCCCTTTGTTGACTAAACAAAGGATTTACAACCTACAGTGGTTTGCAGAGACTGTGGGAGGAGTGATGAACAAAGGAGAAAATAGAAAAGTCTTACTCAAAACAGTGTACATGCTGAACCCTGAAACATCTAGCCTGGTTCCCAAAACACTAGGATAAAGATTAGAAAATTCTTCTGTAGGATGCTGATTAAGCCCAAAACTGCTCATTTTTGTAGATTCCTTAATGAAAGAAAATCAGTTTGCCACCTTAACTCCCTATAGAAAGGACTAATAATCAAACTCCACCCATACACACAGCTTCCTAACAGTGCATACCTCTTAAGTATAAATGGTTAGCCAAGGATCACCAAATATCTGAAGAGTCTTCACTGTTAATGTCAAAGAGTAAGGAAGGGAGGGAAGGAAAAAAGGGAGAACAAAAGTAGGGAGAACAAAAGTAAAAATAAACAAATAAATAAATAAAAGCACTGCAGAGGAAACAAAAACAATGCATGAAGAAAATTTGAAAATCCAAAAAAACAATACTGTACTCATGAAACAAGAACAGTATGCTATACCAAAGGAACATTCAAAAAATAACAAAGCAAACAAAAATACAGAGCTCCTAGCAATTAAAATGTACAGAAATATTTTTAAAAATTCATGATGCCAAAGATAAAAAGAAATCACTTCAAAACTTTAACAAAGACATGAATAACAGGAGAAGGAAATTATTAAAGAAATAATATTAAAACTTTTCCAGGACTGCAGGACATGCATCTTCACCTTGGAAGAACCCCATCAAATACCTAGCAAACAAATTTTAAAAGAAACACAGTGAAGTAGGGGCACCTGGGTGGCTCAGCCAGTTAAGCGTTCAACTTCAGCTCAGGTCATGATCTCACAGTTCATGGGTTCAAGCCCCGCGTCGGGCTCTGTGCGGACAGCTCAGAGACTGGAGTCTGCTTCTGATTCTCTGTCTCCCTCTCTCTCTGCCCTTCCCCTGCTCACACTCTGTCTCTCTCTGTCTCTCAAAACTAAATAAATGTAAAAAAAAAAAATTTTTTTTAAAGAAACACAATATATATATCACAGTGGCATTTCAGATCATGGGGAATAGGGACAGAAACCTAGAGCTTCTAAAAACAAAAACAAAGCAAGTTACATACAGAGGAAGGAGAATGGCTTCAGACTTTGCAAAAGCAATACATAAGACAAAAAGTAACAGAATACCTTCAAATTTCTGGAGGAAAAATTGTTTAAAAAAAAAACAACCGGGGCGCCTGGGTGGCGCAGTCGGTTAAGCGTCCGACTTCAGCCAGGTCACGATCTCGCGGTCCGTGAGTTCGAGCCCCGCGTCAGGCTCTGGGCTGATGGCTCGGAGCCTGGAGCCTGTTTCCGATTCTGTGTCTCCCTCTCTCTCTGCCCCTCCCCCGTTCATGCTCTGTCTCTCTCTGTCCCAAAAATAAATAAACATTGAAAAAAAAAAAAATTAAAAAAAAAAACAAAAAACAACCTACAGTTCTAACAGTCTGGTTACAAAAAGTTGGAGTACAAAAAATATTTTCAGACATGCAAAATTTCAAAACATGTATCTCCCACACACAAAGTTACTAAAGGCTATATACACCAACAAAATGAGTAAAACCTGAAAGGAGATGCCATGGGAACCAGGGAACAAGGAATAAATAGGAGTATAATGGTAAAGGAAGACACCAGGAAGATGACTGTTTTGTTTTGTTTTGTTTTGTTTTGTTTTGTTTTGTTTTGTTTTGTTTTCCAAGATAGAAGCCCGGCCAAATTGAAGCAAGACTATGAAGAACTCCATCCAGTACACAGGTCTCTTAAGAATAAAATCAAAGTGTTTGAGTGAATTAATGAAAGACACATGTCATTACACAACAAACAAAAAACAGTTAACTTCAAATGAAGAGGTATACAATAATTGAAAAGGAATTAAATCTAAGCATGAACAATGATTTAACAAAAATTATAATAAAATAATATTAAAAAGATCTGGGGAGCAGGGACAGGGAGAAGAGCATGTAAATGATCTAAATGCTAGCCTTTAATTATAGGCAGGGATCTAACAAATACTACATAACACTGAAAAACAGTCAAGAAAGTAGAATATAACAAATAACTTGGGAAATATGGATAAAAAGAAAAGAGCAAAAGATTAGCCAAGAGACTGAAAGTAATTACCTCTGGGGAATGGGAAATGGAAGCTAAGGGGGACTGAGCAAGACCCCACTACTTTTTCATTATGTTTTCAGAAAATACATGATGTTTTAAAGTTACAGACATTTATTATATAGATAAAACACAAATCATAAGTATATATTTAAGTATTATATAGATAAAATCAAATCATAAACTATAAAGCCCAAATCATAAGTTATAACAAAATATCAATGAACTTAAAATATGTATGCCTCATGGAAGATACACAAGAACACACATATTGCCTCATTAAGATAAATCATAAAATTGCTGATGGCCATATCACATTTCCCACAACACATATTCTACACATACTTCCTAACCCTCTAACCTCTCACACTTCTAAATAAACTTGACTTTATTTCTATGAAAATCTGAACCTTTAACTTCACTAACACAAATATTCTTCATCTATCTTTGCTCCTTTCTCTTTTTCATTGATACTTTCCAAAGCTACATTTTCTGTATATTTAATCCCATCACATCTAGGATCTGTATCATTTCTTTCTCTTAAACTGTTAATCACTCAGTATGCTTATTATAAACATGCTCAAAAATTTCCCATGTCCAAAGGAAAATAAAATCTTCCCTTAAAACAATAAGGAGCAAACTTACAGACTAAAAAGCTCTAAAAGCCCTTGTCTCCCCAGCCCACTGCAACCAGAAAACATTCAAGAACAATCAGAAACTAACTAGAAGAGCTCTGAAAAATAGTCAAAGGTCTACAACAACCAAACACCCAACCAAGAAAAAGTCACAATCAAAACAGCAGGAAATGTCATGGCATTTTTACTTGCCTTTAGCCACCTCCTCCCCAACGTGAAGCAGCTTTGGTCTGGAGAATGTGGCAGCCCAGAACCCTATTCCTTCCCTTGGACCACAGAGAATAGCCCAGACATTACTGGCAACATTCTTATCTGTCCAGGGGCTGACTAAATAACTGGTATCTGTCTCACCTAAGCCAGACCTCAGTTGGGGGAAAATAGCTGGCACTGATCATGAAAGCTGCAGGGAGGCTACAGGGAAACTACAGGCCCACAGGAACCTGGCACAAGAGATTAGGGGTAGAGCCATACAACATACAATCTGAGACCGCAAAGAGAAGTAGAAGTGAGATTCTTTGTAAACTAAAACATTCAATAGCAGCTATGTATACAGAATATTAAAAAAAAAATCCCCACACAGGTCCAAGAAACACACATGCTCAGAAAACACAGGAAACACCATAACCTTTCACTTTGGGTTTTATAAGAAGGCTCAGGGCATATCTACTTTATTCCAAAAATCCAGATGACTGTTTTTTCAAATGTCCATCAAAATTTAAAAATTTCATCAGATACCAAAAGGAATACAATAGACAAAAAAATCTGGTCCATAGAAAAGAACAAAATATATCTCTAGAAGCCATTCCTAAAGAAACAAAGGCATCAGGTGTACTAAAGAAAAATTCAAAGAACTAGAACTAAAGGAAATAAAGAGAATAATGCATTAACAAAATGAGAGTACGTAAAGACCGAAATTATAAAAAGGAACCAAACAGAAATTCTACAGTGGAAATAATAACTGAATTGTAAAATTCACCTCAGGGATTCAACAGCATATTTGAACAAGCAAAAGAAAAAATCAGTGAATCTGAAGATTGGACATTTGAAATTATCAAGTCTAAGGAGCAGAGAAAGCAATGGAAAAAAGTGAACTAAGCCTAAAGGACATATGGGATATTATCAGGTGGACTAATATACAAATTAAGGGAGTCTCAAAAGGAAAAAAGTAGCAAAGAAATTATTAGAAGAAATAATGGCCCAAAAGTTTCCAAATTTGGTGAAAAACATGAACCGACAAATCCAAAAAGCTCAAGTTACTACAAGTAGAATAAACCTGGAGACCAATACCAAGACACATAATCACACTTTTGAAAGATAGAGAATCTTGAAAGCAGCAAGAGATGAGCGATTTATCACATGTAAGGGATCCTCAATGAGAATACAAGCAGATTTCTCAGCAGAAACCTTGAAGGCTGGAAAGCAGTGGGCTGAAATATTTAAAGCGCTGAGCTTAAAAAAAAAAAAAACAGAAAAAAACAAAAAAACTGTCAACTGAGAATTCTATATCCTGCAACTATCCTTCCAGATAAACAAAAGCTGAAGGAGATCCTTATCACTAGACCTGCCTTACAAGAAATGCTAAGAATTCTTCAGGTTGAAATGAACAGCCACTAGACAGTAACTCGAGGCCATACAAAGATAAAAAAAATTTCTACTAAAGGTAAATAAACATGGGCAAAAATAAAAACCAGTATTACTGTCATTATGGTTTGTAAACTCCACATTTTACTTCCTACAGGATACACAGAGAAATGCATAAAAAATCATTACAAATCTATGTTAACAGGTACATAATGTATAAAGATGTAATATGTGTCATCAATAATCAATGTGAATTCAAAATGATTTCATTATTATAACCTTAGGATGTTATATGTAGTATCCATAGTAAGCACAAAAAATATATGTATAAAATATTAACAAAAGAAGTGAGAAGGGAATCAAAATATTTTACTACAAAAAAAAAAAACACTAAACACAAAGGAAAAAAAATCAACTAAACACAAAGAAAGGCAATAATGAAGGAAACGAGACACTAAAGCTCTAAGACAGAGAAAACAAATTTTAAAAGTGACAAAAGTAAACCCTGTCCTACAAGTAGTGATAATAAATCCAACAGAAGGCATGGCTTAGCAGAATGGATTAAAAAATTTAAAGAAAAAAAAAAAAAAACAGGATCCTACTATATGTGGTCAACAAGAGAGTCAAAACAGGTTGAAAGTAAAAGGATGGAAAAGATATTCGATGAAAATAGTAACCAAAAGAGAACTGGAATGACTATACTAATATGAGACAAAATATGACATTACATCAAAAAAAGTTTTCAGAGACAAAGGATATCTTATATTAATAAAAATTTCCATCTATCAAGAAAATATAATGGTTATAGACATATACACACCTAACAACATAGTGTCAAATATATGAAGCTAAAATTGACAGAATCCAAGAGAAAAACAGTCCTCCAATAAAAGTTGGAGACATCAATACTGAACAAAAAATAAGAGCAATAATAGAGGACTTGAACAAAACTATAGACCAACTGGACCTAACATACATGTACAGAACACTCTATCCAACAGAATACATATTCTTCTAAGGAGAACATGGGACATTTCCAAGAAAGACCATATAATAGACCACAAAACAAGTATTTAAAATTTTGAAACCACTACCCAGAGGATACAAAAACACAGATTCGAAGGGGTACATGCACCCCAATGTTTATGGCGGCATTATCAACAATAGCCGAACTATGGAGAGTCCGAATGTCCATCAACTGATGAATGGATAAAGAAGATGTGGTACATTACTCATCCATCAAAAACAATTAAATTTTGCCATCTGCAATCACGTGGATGAAGCTAGAATGTATTATGCTAAATGAAATAAGTCAATCAGAGAAAGACAAATACCATATGATTTTACCCATATGTGACATTTAAGAAACAAAACAGATGAACATATGGGAAGGAGGGGTAGGAGAAGAGAGGGAAACCACAAGAGACTCTTAATGATAGAGAACAAACTGAGGGTTTATGGAGGGAGGTGGGTGGAAGACGGGCTAAATGGGTGATGGATACCAAGGAGGGTACTTATGATGAGCACTGGGTATTGTATGTAAATGATGAATCACTGAATTCTACTCCTGAACCCAGTAATGCACTAAAATTTTAAAAAATATAAAACAGGGTGCCTGGGTGGCTCAGTCAGTTAAGCACTGGACTTTGGTTCAGGTCATGGTTCAGGTCATGATCTCACAGTTCGTGAGTTTGAGCCCCCCTTTGGGCTCTCTGCGTGCAGAGCCTGCTTCAGATACTCTGTCTCCTTTTCTCTGCCCCTCCTCCTCTCTCAAAAAATAAACTTTAAAATAAATAAAATAAAATAAAATATTGAAATCATACAAAGTATTTTTTTCCAATCACAATGCAATGAAACTAGAAATCAGTAACAGAAAGAAAGGTGAAAAATTCACAAATACATGGAAATTTATGAGAACATGATTTAATGGGTCAAAGAAGAAATCACAAAAGAAATTAGAAAATTCCTTGAAACCAATGAAAATGGAAAATACAACATAACAAAGCTTACAGGATGCAGTGAAAGCACTGCTAAGAAAGTAATTTATATCTGGTAAACATACCTAACATTAAAAAAAAAAAATCTCAAATCATAGCCTAACTGTATGCTTTAAAAGGAACTTGAAAACTGAACTGAACTAAACTGAAAGCTGGCAGACAGAAGGAACAACTAATATTAAAATGGAAATAAACTGGGAATACAAAAATCGAGAAAAATCAAAAAAACTGAAAGTTGCTTTTTTGAAAAGACCAACAAAATTGACAAGCTTCTACCCAGATGGGCCAAAAAAAAGAGAGAGAAAGAGAGAGAGAGAGAGAGAGAGAGAGAGAGAGAGAGAGAGAAACACGGCTCAAATCTCTAAAATCAGAAACAAAAGTGGAGACAATTCTATTTATTTTACAGAAATAAACAGGATTATAAGAGAATACTACAAACAACTGAATGCCAACAAACTGGATGACTAGATGGACAAATTCTTAGAAACAAACGCACTACTAAAAATGATGTAAGAAGAAATAGAAAATCTGAATAGACCTGTAAGAAGTAAGGTAATTGAATCAGTAATCAAAAACCTCCCAACAATGAAAAGCCCAGGAACAGATGGCCTCATAGATTAATTCCATCAAGCATTCAAGGAAAAAATGACATCAATTCTCAAACTCTTCCAAAATACTGAAGAGGAAGGAACACATTCTGTAAAGCCAACCGAAGACATTGAAAGAAAACTACAGGCTAATATCCCTTATGAGTAGACATGCAAAAATTCCTCAACAAAATGCCAACAAATAGGGGGCTGGGGGAATTGGAGGAAGGTGGTCCAAATGTACAAATTTCTAGTTATAAGAGAAATAAACTAGGAATGTAATATGTAACTAAAATTACCACTGCTATATGATATATATGAAAGTTGTTAAGACAGTAAATCCTAAGAGTTGTCATTACAAGTAATAAAAAATATTTTTTTGTCTATTTATTTTTAATATATGTACATGAGGTGATAGATGTTAACTAAAGTTTATTGGGGTAATCATCTCACAACATGTGTAAGTCAAACCTTTATGTTGTACACCTGAAACTGAACTGATGCAGAGAAAGCCTTTGACAAAATCCAACACTACTTCACAATACAAAACACTCAAGAAACTAGAAATAGAAGGTACCTTCCTAAACATAATAAGAGTCATATATGAAAAACCCAAATTGACAAGATATTCAATAGTGAAAGACTGAACATCTTTCCCCAAAGATCAGGAACAAGATGAGGATGCCTACTATTGTATCTACACAGTACTAAAAGTTCTAGTGAGAGCAATTAGGCAAGAAAAAGAAATAAAAAGCATCCAAATTGGAAAAGAATATGTAAAATTATCCCTGTTGACAGATATGATATTATATGTAGGAAACCCAAAACATTACACACACACACACACACACACACACATACACGCACGCATACACTCTGTTAAAAAACTAATAAATTCAGCAAAGTTGCAGAATACAAAATTAACACTCAAAAATAAGTTGCATTTCTGTACACTAGCAATGAACAATCTAAAAAGGAAATTAGGAAAATAATTTCCATTTACGATAGCATTAAAAAGATATTTAGTAATAAGTTTAGCCTAGAAGGCACAAGACTTATACATTAAAAATTACAAATATGTTGCTGAAAGAACATATTTAAGGAAGACACAAATAATGGAAAGACATCCTGTGTTCACGGATTACAGGGCTTAATATTGTTAAGATGTCATTTTACCCAAAGCAATCTACAAATTCAATGCGATCCCTATCAAAATCCCAACATTTTTGCAGAAACAGAAGAATTCCTCCCCAAAATTCATGCACAATCTTGAGAAACCCTGAAGAGTCAAAACAGTCTTTAAAAAGATCAAAGATCATACTTCTTGATTTTAAAACTTTCTACAAAGGTAATCAAAACAATATAGTACTGGCATTAAGACAAACATATAAATCATAAAATAGGATAGAGAACCTGGAAATAAATCCTCATGTATTTCCAAACAATTTTCAACAGGGCCAAACCATTCAATGGGGGTAAAGACAGTCTTTTCAACAAATGCTATTGGGAAAACTGGATAGCCACATGCAAAACAATGAACTTAGACCCTTACTTTACACAATAAACAAAAATTAACTGAAAATGGATGAAAGACCTAAAATGAGGAGCTGAAACTATGAAATTCTTAGAAGAAAACATAGGAGGAAAGCTCCATGACATTAGATTTGGCAATGATTTCTTGGAAAGGACACTAAAAGTAAAAGCAACAAAAGGAAAAAAATAGACAAACTGGACTTCATCAAAATCTAAAACTTTTGTGCATCAAAGGACATCATCAATATATTGAAAAGGCAAACCACAGAATGAGAAAATATATATCTGATAAATCATATATCTGATAAGGGACTACTATTCAGAATATATAAAGAACTCTTATAACTCAACAAGACAACCCAATTTAAAAATGGGCAAAGGACTTGAATTGACATCTCTCCAAAGATTTTTCTACAAATGGCCAATAAGCACACAAAAAATACTCAACAAACATCTTTAGTCATTAGAGAAATGCAAATCAAACCATTAGGATGGTTATAATCAAAGAAATAGTAAACAAAGAGTTGGCAAGAATGTGGAAAAACTGGATCCTTTTGTACACTGCAGTAATGTAAAATGGCTCAACAACTGTGGAAGATAGTATGGTGGCTCTGTAAAAAACAGAATTACCAGGGAACGGCATGGAAGTTTTTTTTGTGTCTCACATCCATGAAATACACCCAAATCAACACTAACCCATCCTGCACACCTAGAAAACTGATTAGAGGATTAACACAACAATCTGTACAACCTGAACCAAAGAACTCAGCAGGTACGTGGCGCGGAGAGGTGAACTGGGGGACAGAGAAGCCACAGAGGGCAGGGAGCTGTTTTTGCTTGCAAAGAGAGCAGGGGAAAAGCACCCCTCTCCACAAAAGCAGCTAGAGAGAAAGTGGAAAAGTGGAAACAGATGCAGGGACTGAACTAAAAAAGCAGAAAGGAGAAAGGAGAGGGTTTAGATTTCACCAAGACTCTATAAAAACGGGGAGCACAGAGTTGGAAACTCCACAGCTCAATATCCGGCAGTGCTCTTGTGGGAAGGGCAAATCTCCAGGAGCAGAGTGAGGTCCGGGGTCCTCGGGTCACAGGGGACAGACGGTTCCCCTGCTGGGAGGACATTTGGTTGAAGCTGCGTGGACCCCCACAGTCAACGGTGCCAGCAGATGCCAGAGAACAACTAAATTCGCTGGTGCTAGAACAAGATCGTTAAGGGTGAGGCCTCGTGCCAGATGTGTGCTGAGATTTTCCATAATCCCTGAAACACTCCTGCTACACAATCGTGTGAACATTTTCTGGGGTGGGCTGGCAGCCAGCCGCAGTCTCTGGGCATCGGCAGCAGCCTGGTCCCTAAATGTTCCTGGGTGTGGCCGGAACCCAGCCATTGCTCAGTGAAACCTCCCCCAGAAGTTCTGAGTGGGACAAAGTCTCAGTCCCTAGGAAGTGAGGGATTGGGAAACACAGCTGCATCTGAGATAAAACTCAGGAGGGAGGTGCCGCCTGGCAACCTGACAGCTTGGTCACGGACAGTGTAAAAGCAGGGAAGTGGACGGAAGCCGGAGACAAAGGACAGGTGTGCAATTGCTGATCGGGAAGAACAGAGTTCTGATACTAGAGACTGGATAGCTGGGTGACGCCATTTTCACTCCTCCCATGTATGCACATACACACCTACAAGTGCCACAACAATCCACCCCAGTAAGCTAAGCAGAGCCATCTAGTGAAGAATAGAGCCCTTACACTAAGCCACACCCAACTGGGCCAACCTCACTGTTGAGGAACACAAGTCTCTCCACCAGCTTAGTTTACAGACTATAAACTGCTTTTCAGTTTGACTTCCAGGAGAAAACAATGTAATTTCAATCATATTTCAAACTCTTCGCTGGTCCATCTATTCAACTTTCTTTTTTTTTTTTTCCTCTTTTTCATTTCATTTCTTTTTTTGAATACAGAAAGAAAAAATTTATTTTTATCTTCAATTTTTACTAAAAATATTAATTTTTTTACTGTATTTTTTACTTTTTTGTAAATTTTTAAAATTCTATTTTACTTCCTTAATTTCATTTTATTCTATTTCACTGTATTCATTTTTTCAAATTTTCAAACATTTTCCTTTTTTTTCCCCCTTTTTTCCCTAACCTATCAAGTTCCTTTCAACAACCAGACCAAAACACACCTAGGATCTAGCACCATTTATTAGATTCTTTTGTATGTGTGTGTGTTGTTTTTAATTTTTTTATTTTAATTTTTTTTTACCTCATTAATTCCTTTTCTTCCTTCAAAATGACGAAACAAAGGAATTCACCCCAAAAGAAAGAGCAGGAAGAAATGGAGCAGGAAGAAAAAGAGCAGGACTGAATCAACCCAGATACAAGCAAGATGTCTGAAACAGAATTTAGAATCATGATAATAAGAACACTAGCTGGGGTTGAAAATAGATTAGAATCCCTTTCTATGGAGATAAAAGAAGTACAATCTAGTCAGAATGAAATAAAAAATGTAACTGAGCTGCAATCTCAAACGGATGCCACAGCAGCAAGGATGGATAAGGCAGAGCTATGAATCAGCGATATAGAGGATAAATTTATGGAGAATAATGAAGCAGAAAAAAACGAGGGAGATGAAGGCAAAAGAGCACAATTTAAAAATCAGAGAAATCATTGACTCATTAAAAACGAACAGCATCAGAATCATAGGGGTCCAAGAAGAGGAAGAGAGAGAAAAAGGGATAGGAGTGTTATGTGAGTTAATCATAGCAGAAAACTTTCCTAACCTGGGGAAAGACATATCAAAAGCACAGAGGACTCCCATTAGATTCAACAAAAACCGACCGTCAACAAGGCATATCATAGTCAAGTTCACAAAATATTCAAATTCACAAAAAAGGAAAGAATCATGAAAGCAGCAAGCGAAAAAAAGTCCTTAACCTATAAGGGAAGACAGATCAGGTTTGCAGCAGACCTATCCACAGAAACTTGGCAGGCCAAAGGGAGTGGCAGGGTATATTCAATGTGCTGAATCAGAAAAATATGTAGCCAAGAATTCTTTATTCAGCAAGGCTGTCATTGAAAATAGAAGGAGAGATCAAAAGTTTCCCAGACAAACAAAAAGTAAAGGAGTTTGGGACCACTAAACCAGTCCTGCAAGAAATTTTAAGGGGGACTCTCTGAGGGGAGAAAACATACATACATGCATGCATGCATGCATGCATACATACATACATACATACAGAAGACCAAAAGCAACAAAGACTAGAAAGGACCAAAGAACACCAGAAATTCCAACTCTACGAGCAACATAATGGCAATAAATTCGTATCTTTCAGTACACACTCTTAAACGTCAATGCTCCAATCAAAAGACACAGGGTAACAGAATGGATAAGAAAACAAGATCCATCTATATGCTGTTTACAAGAGACTCACTTTAGATCTAAAGACACCTTCAGATTGAAAGTAAGGGGATGGAGAACCATCTATAATGCTAATGGTCAACAAAAGAAAGCCGGAGTAGCCATACTTATAAAGACTGTAACAAGAGATGAAGGGCATTATATCATAAGTAAGGGGTCTATCCACCAAGAAGACCTAATAATTGTAAACATTTATGATCCAAAGGTGGAGGCACCCAAATATACAAATCAATTAATCACAAACATAAAGAAATTCACTGATAACAATACCATAATAGTAAGGGACTTTCAACACCCCACTTACAACAATGGACAGATCTAAACAGAAAATCAACAAGGAAACAGTGGCTTTGAATAACACATGCACTTAAAAGAAATATTCAGAACATTTCACCCTAAAGCAGTGGAATATACATTCTTCTCCAGAGCACATGGAACGTTCTCCATCTCCATCTCTATCACATACTGGGACACAAATCAGCCCTCAACAAGTACAGAAGAGATCATACCGTGCATATTTTCAAACCACAATGCTGTGAAACTCAAAAGCAACCAGAAGAAAAAATTTGGAAAGATAACAAATACTTGGAGACTAAAGAACATCCTACTAAAGAATGAATGGGCTAACCAGGAAGTTAAAGAGGAAATTTGAAAGTACATGGAAACCAATGAAAATAATAACACCACAGCCCAAAACCTCTGAGATGCAGCAAAGGTGGTCAGTCGTAAGAGGGAAGTATATCGCAATCCAGGCCTTCCTAAAAAAGGAAGAAAGGTCTCAGATATACAACCTAACCCTACACCTTAAAGAGCTGGAAAAAGAACAGCAAATAAAACCCCAAAACAGCAGAAAACAGGAAATAATAAAGATTAGAGCAGAAATCAATGCTATTGAAACAAACAAAAAAAACCAGTAAAACAGATCAATGAAACCAGAAGCTGGTTGAATTAACAAAACTGATAAACCACTAGCCAGTATGATCAAAAAGAAAAAGGAAAGGACCCAAATAAATAAAATCAAGAATGAAAGAGGAGTGATCACAACCAGCACAGCAGAAATAAAAACGATAATAAGAGAATATTATGAGCAATTATATGCCAATAAAATGGGCAATCTGGAAGAAATGGACAAATTTTTAGAAACATACACACTACCAAAACTGAAACAGGAAGAAAGAGAAAATTCGAACAGACCCATAACCAGTAAAGAATTAGAATTAGTAATCAAAAATCTCCCAAAAAACAGGAGTCCAGGGCCAGATGGCTTTCCAGGGGAATTCTACCAAACATCTAAGGAAGAGTTAACACCTATTCTCTTGAAGCTGTTCCAAAAAACATAAATGAAAGGAAAACTTCCAAACTCTTTCTATGAGGCCAGCATTACCTTGATTCCAAAACCAGACAGAGACCCCACTAAAAAGGGGAACTACAGACCAATTTCCCTGATGAACATGGATGCAAAAATCCTCAAAAGGGATCAGCCAACCAGATCCAACAATACATTAAAAAAATTATTCACCACGACCAAGTGGGATTTATACCTGGGATGCAGGGCTGGTTCAATATTTGCAAAACAATTAATATGATTCACACATCAATAAAAGAAAGGACAAGAACCATATGACCTTCTCAATAGATGCAGAGAAACATTTGACAAAATACAGCATCCTTTCTTGATAAAAACCCTCCAGAAAGTAGGGATACAAGGATTGTACCTCAAGATTATAAAAGCCATATAAGAAAGACCCAACTCTAACATCATCCTCAATGGGGAAAAACTGAAAGCTCCCTCTAAGGTCAGGAACAAGACAGGGATGTCCACTTTCGCCACAGTTACTCAACACAGTATTGGAAGTCTCAGCCTCAGCAGACAACACAAAGAAATAAAAGGCATCCAAATCGGCCAGGAGGAGGCCAAATTTTCACTCTTCACAGATGGCAGGATACTCTATATGGAAAACCCAAAAGATTCCACCAAAAACTGCTAGAACTGATCCATGAATTCAGCAAAGTTGTAGGATATAAAATCAATGTACAGAAATTGGTTGCATTCCTACACATTGACAATGAACCAACAGAAAAAGATATCAAGGAATCGATCCCAAATTACAACTGCCCCAAAAAACATAAAATACCTAGGAATAAATCTAACCAAAGAGGTGAAAAACCTATACACTGAAAACTATAGAAACCTTATGAAAGAAATTGAAGACACACCAAAAAAAGGAAAATATTCCATGCTCCTGGACAGAAGGACAAATATTGTTAAAATGTCAATACTACCCAAAGCAATCTACATATTCAATGCAATACCTATCAAAATAACACCAGCTCTTCACAGAGCTAGAGCAAACAATCCCTAAAATTTGTATGGAACCAGAAAAGACCCCGAATAGCCAAATCAATCTTGAAAAAGAAAACCAAAGCTGGAGGCATCAGGATCCTGAACTTCAAGCTGTATTACAAAGCTGTAATCATCAGGGGTGCCTGGGTGGCTCAGTCAAGTGTCTGACTTCGGCTCAGGTCATGATCTCACCACTTGTGAGTTCAAGCCCCGCGTTGGGCTCTGTGCTGACAGCTCAGAGCCTGGAGTCTGCTTCAGATTCTGTGTCCCACTTCTCTCTCTGCCCCTCCCTCACTCATGCTCTGTCTCTGGCTCTTCCTCAACAATAAACACAACATTAAAAAATTTTTTTTTACAAAGCTATAATCCTCTAGACAGGATGGTACTGGCACAAAAACAGACACTTAGATCAATGGACCAGAATAGAGAACCCAGAAATGGACCCACAAATGTATGGCCAACTAATCTTTGACAAAGCAGGAAAGAATATCCAATGGAATAAAGACAGTCTCTTCAGCAACTGGTGCTGGGAAAACTGGATAACGACATGTAGAAAAATGAACCTGGACCACTTACTTACACCATACACAAAAATAAACTCAAATGGATGAAAGACCTCAATGTAAGACAGGAAGCCATCAAAATCCTCAAGGAGAAAGCAGGCAAAATGCTCTTGACCTTGGCTGCAGCAACTGTTTACTTAACACGTCTCCAGAGACAAGGGAAACAAAAGCAAAAATGAACTATTGGGACCTCACCAAAATAAAAAGCTTCTACACAGTAAAGGAAACAATCAGCAAAACTAAAAGGCAACTGACACAGTGGGAGAAGATATCTGCAAACGACATATCAGATAAAGGGTTAGTCTCCAAAATCTATAAAGAACTTATCAAACTCAACACCCAAAAAACAAATAATCCAGTGAAGAAATGGGCAAAAGACATGAATAGACACTTCTCCAAAGAAGACATCCAGATGGCCAACCAACACATGAAAAAATGCTCAACATCACTCATCATCAGGGAAACACAAATTAAAACCACAATGAGATACCACCTCACACCTGTCAGAATGGCTAACATTAACAACTCAGGCAACAACAGACATTGGCAAGGATGCAGAGAAAGAGGATCTTTTGCACTGCTGGTGGGAATGCAAACTGGTGCAGCCACTCTGGATATGGAGGTTCCTCAAAAAAATTAAAAACAGAACTACCTTACGACCCAGCAATTGCACTACTAGGTATTTATCCAAGGGATACAGGTGTGCTGTTTCGAAGGAACACATGCACCCCAATGTTTACAGCAGCATTATCAACAATAGCCAAAGTATGGAAAGAGCCCAAATGTCCATAGATGGATGAATGGATAAAGATGTGGTATATATATACAATGGAGTATTACTCGGCAATGAAAAAGAATGAAATCTTGCCATTTGCAACTACGTGAATCCAACTAGAGGATAGTATGCTAAGTGAAATTAGTCAGAGAAAGACAAATATCATATGACTTCATTCATATAAGGACTTTAAGAGACAAAACAGATGGACATAAGGGAAGGGAAGCAAAAATAATATAAAAACAGGGAGGGGGACAAAACATAAGAGACTCTTAAATATGGAGAACAAACGGGGTTATTCGAGGAGTTGTGGGGGGGGGGTGGGCTAAATGGTTAAGGGACATTAAGGAATCTACTCCTGAAATCATTGTTGCACTATACGCTAACTTGGATGTAAATTTAAAAAATAAATTAAACAGAATAAAAAAAAAATAAGATTAAACTCCTACCATGTGGAAAAAAGAAAAAGAAAAAAGAATTATCTCAGAAAATGAGATAGAAATCCATTTTAACTTTTGTCCACATGAGTAACACTGGCCTGGCACTAGAGTTGCCAGATTTTAGCAAATAAAAAAATACGTAAAATAACCAGTTTAGTTTGAATTTCAGATAAAAATGAATAATGTTTTAGTATAAGTATGTCCCATGCAATATTTTGGACATGCATACTAAAAAATTATTTGTTGTTTATCTGAAAATTAAATTTAACTGAGCATCCTGTATTCTACCTGGCAGTCCTACTTGGTAGCATTTATTGAACAAGCTATTCTTTATCTCTTGACCTGCAATGGCATTTCTGTCTTTTTTCAGATTTACATACATGTGTGGATTCCTCTGTGTTCTCTATTCTGTTCCAGTGTCTATATATTTCTTAATTACAATAGCTTTATAGTAAGATTTTCTGTGACTGCTCAAGTCCCCTGATGATTCTTCTTATTCAGAATTATTGACTAGTGCCTTCAGACCTATGTTAGATAATTTTAGTAAAAATGGAAGTTTTTGCCATGTTCTTTATTGGGAGTGCTTGTCATTTGGCAAGTCATTTGGCAAGCCATTTGGCAAGCAGTCTTCTTGGCTGAGATATATAAATATATATCAGGCTAAGGAAATGTCTATCTAGTCCTATTTAATTTTTAATATCAAGAATGAACATTAAAATTATTGAATCAAAAAAAGTAGAATTACCATACAACCTAGCAATTCCATTTTTGAATATATACCTCAGTCAAAAGCAGATTATTGAACAGATTTTTTTATACCCATGTTCACAACAGCCAAAAGGTAAAAACAACCCATGTGACCACTGACATAAGAACAGATAAACAAAATGTATATATATATATACAATAGAATATAATTCAACCTTAAAAAGGAAGGAAATTCTGATGTATTCTACAACATGGATGAATCCTAAAAACATTATGCTCAGTGAAATGAGCTAGTCACTAAAAGACAAATATTATGATTCTATTTATATCAGGTATCTAGAATAAACAAATTTCACAGACAGAAAAAGTAGAATATTGCTTACCGGGTGCTACTTGGGAGGGAGGAATGAGGAGTTATTGTTTATAATACAGAGTTTCAGTTTGGGAAAATGAAAAAGTTCTTGAGATGGATAGTGATTATGGTTAAACAACCACCATAAATACACTTAATACCACCAAACTGTACCTTTAAAAATGGCTAAAATGATAAACTTTATGTACATTTTACCACAATAAACAGATGGAAAGAAGGAATAGAGGGAGAAAAGGTGAGGGAGAATGGGGGAAAAGGAGGGAAGTCAGTTGAGTGGGAGATAATCTTATTATTTACCATTATGATCAAAAAAGGAGTAGCTAAATAAATTATGTCATACCCATACAACGCTCTGCAGCCATTAACAAAGATAGCAAGATGTAAAAAAAACATGCTACCATTTCAGTAGGTGTGTATATAATGGGTTAGGAATGCATAAGTCTTTAGATGCAAACACACAAAATGGTATGATCCTGAGAACAGTAATGTCTCCAAGTTGACCAAATGGATGCTAAGGGACAGCAGAAGGGATACTTATTTTTCAAAGAAATCCTTTAAATTTTGTGCCATCTCCAAATATAACCTTTTCAAAGAAATGAAGTCTCTCTCCAATTTCCCCCATACCTTCCTAGCCCTAAGTAACCACTAATAGAGTTTTTGTTTTATAGACTGCCTATTCTACATATTTCATATAAACGGAATCATATAATATGTAGTCTTTTGTAGCTTTTTTCATTTACCATATTGTTTTCAAGGCACATTTCTTTGTCTTGCCAAACAACATTCACATTTATCTATTCACTAGGTGACAGACATTTAGGTTGTTTACACTTTTTGGCTATTACGAATAATGCTACTAATATTCATGTACAAGTTTCGGTGCAGACACATGTTTTTACTTTCTCTTGGGTATACTGCCTAGGTGTGGAAAAGAACTATATGGTAAACTCAATGTTTAACTTTATGAAAAATTCCAAACTGTTTTCCAAAGTGGCTACACCAATTTACAATCCCACCAGCAACATATGAGGTTTGAGTTTTCCATATCCTCTCTAATACAAGTTATTGTCTGTCTTTTTAATTACAGCTTATTCTAGTTGGGATGAAATGGTATCCTTTTGTGATGTGGACTACTAATTCACTTTTGACAAAAGTACAAAGGCAACTGAATGAAGAAAGGATTTGCAACAAATGACGTTAGAACAACCGGACATCCATACGTAAAAATATTGAGACTTGAACCTCACACCTTGTACGGAAATTAACTTAAAATGGGTCACAGATGCAAGTATAAAATGTTCAACTATAAACATTTTATCGAAGAAAACAGAAAATCTTCATGAACTGAGATTAGGTAAAGCATTCTAGATATGACACCAAACACATCATCCATAAAAGAAACAAATAAACTAGATTTCAAAATTAAGAACTTTGCTCTGGAAATAAACTGTTATGAGAATAAAAAGACAAGATGCATCCTGAGAAAAATATTTGCAAATCACGTATTTAACCAACAACTTGTATCCAGAATATATGAAGAACTCTCAAAACTCAAGAGTAAGACAAAATACAACCAAACTTTTAAAAATGAGCAAAAGACTTCAACAGATCAAAGAGGATACGTAAATAACAGGTAAGTACATGAATCAATGCTCAACATCATTAGCCATTAGGGAAATACAAATTAAAACCGCTTTACATCTGCTGAAATGGCTTAAATTTTAAAAAATAACACCAAATGCTGGTGAGGACACAAAGCTACTAGGGCTTTCATACCTGCTAGGACTGGGGGAATGTTACACAATACAGCTTCTCTGGAAAAGAGCTTGAAAGTTTCTTAAAAACTAAACACACACTCACCATATGACCTAGTAATCTAACTTGTAGGTGTTTTATCAACAGCAAAGAAATTTAATAGTAACACAAAGCACAAAGGTTCATGTCAGCTCTGTTCGTAATTCCAGAAAATGAAAGCAAACCAAATGTCCTCTAATGGATGAACAGAAAAACTGTGGTACGTGAATATAATGGAAAAATACTGAGCGGTAAAAAAGAATGAGCTTTTCATACACAGTACAACTTAAGTGAGGCATTATGGTGAGTGAAAGAAGTCAGTCTCAGAAGGTTACAACATTCTGGAAAAGGTAAAATTAATAGTAATAGATACAGATTGTGATTGTCAGGTCTTACAAAGGTAGGGTGTGACCACAAAGGGAAAGCATGAGGGAGTTTGCCCTGACTAGTGTATCCTGTATCCTATATTCTGATAGTGGCAATGGTTAAATAAATCTTTACTTATGTCGTGATTCACGGAACAGTATACCAAACTAAAAAGTCAATTTCACTCTAATAATCTTAAAATTTTTGAAAAAATTTTAAAAAGCTGATCATATTCATGTTAAATGGCAAAAATGCAAGATGTGAGCACAAAAGAATGGGCCACTCTTAAAGATCATCTCCTTTAGAGACACCTCCTCTGAATCCTTTTGTAAGTCCATTCTTGTCCTTAATTTTGACTACTTTTGAAACATGCAGACCTCCCTCCACCTTCTCCAATTACTCTGTCAACAGTGAGGTAGGTGACTGTGTGTTTAATTTGCTATATTTCTTCTTCCATAAGAAAAATAAAGTATCTTTTCTTAATAAATGTTAGATATCACAATATATCTAAACATTTTCTTTAGTTATTAAAATGAGTATAAAATTGTGTGCAGGAAACAACTTTTCAGAATTTATAATAGGTTCTCAAATGTAATGTATAGGTATGTATTCTGAAAATTATTTTTTATCAACACTGATCCCAAAAGTCATGTTTGGTCATTTCCCAAAAACATTTTTAACAATGGAAAATGATTTACCAAAACATGCTTCTCTATTCTAGAGCTCTATTCTACTAGAAGCATTCTCTCATTAATATATGAAGTCATAACTGATTTCTAAAGATTTCTTTGCTGAAATATCCATATGATAATCAAAATGAACAACATTCAACAGACTATGAACTGATTTCATATCAGCAGAGCCACCCTAGTAAATAAGAATGCTTTCCCCACTAAGGAAGGCCTTTAAGAAAGAATTATGCTCATTCTTTTTCCTCTAATGTACATGACTTATTTTCATGAAGTAATGCCAAAAGAATTACCATTGCTAGAAATTATATACAGGCCTAACAATAAGATTCTGATTAGTGTCACAAAAGATCAAAATATGTTATCAATTATAAACTTATAGGAGTTGATTTGCAATTAGAGTATCCAAATATAGATCCCACAATTTCACTGAGTAAATGAGTTCTCTAACTAGTACCCACTCAAATGTATAAGAGAAATAATTTCAGCTTTAGAAAACTCAGCCGCTTTTTATCTATATGACCTCATTTATACAGAAGAATCCTCAAAAATTTATTTTCAAACACACATTTAACTAGAAGGTTAAAAAGCAGGTAGGGGTGATATTATACTATCAATTTAAGCTTTATAGAAATAAAAACATAGATATTAAATAAATCTAATTTTAAAATGCAACTACGCTAGAACTGAAGCCAATTACAACATGTATATGTGCATATGTATACACCAACAAACAGTATCACAGATAAACAAAACTTAAAGAACCACCTCAATAAAATGAGGCAGAGGCCTCAAATCACTGAACAAGTATAAGGGCCCTGTTTTGGGTAGCAACTTCTCCACACCTGGACTCCTCTGGAAGATGAAAATATGACTTCTTCTAAACCAAAAAGCATGTTTAAAAATTGTTTCTACTTTTGCTAATAGGGATCTCTCTTAGTTCAACAAGAAAAGGAAATTCCTTCTGTGTACTAAAGAATTAAAAGCAAAAGTAAGTTTATGGAAGCAACTGAAACAAATTATAAAATATAAAATGACCCCAAATCTTATGTCTTCCCAACTTCTACTCATAAAACCACATATTAACAACTTTTATACTTTGTAATTTCTGAAAACATACTAATGTGGGTGGGTTTTCCAACTCAGATGTTCCATTCTCCAGCTTACATTCTCAAATGTTGGTTCTACTCAAACTACCTACAGTTCAACGGAATCACAAATAGTCTGGACTAATACATCATGAACAATACTTTTAGTATCAGCTTGGCACTTTGTGAACTAATAAACATCCAGCAGGGATACATCATTTGTAACTGGTACATACGTTCTTTCCGATGCTCGACTAAGCCCACAGCCTGCTTTGCTGAGCACTTTGCAAACCAATTGTCCCCAAGTAAAACGGTGACTTCATTAGTATGGACAAGTTTTCCTGGCATGAAGGCAAAGGGGCCAAATGGTACCTATTGTTGAAAGAAAGGAGAGAGAGAGAGAGAGAGAGAGAGAGAGAGAGAGAGAGAGAGAGGATGGATGTGGGAGAGAGGAAGGGAGGCAAAAAAATTAAAAACACTAAAAAATACATTTTATGACACACTTAGCATTAAAAAGCTCTGTGCTGACACTAAGAAAAAATGTCAACTTCATAGAAATTTAACATTAAAGTTACACTAGGAAAACATATACAAAATTGCTTTAGTTTAATAAATCAATGTTAAAACAAGAAAAGCAATCTGCACATTTACATAAGCTTTCAGAGAAATTAGCACTGTCTCTGAATGTTTATACTTTGTGTTCATTCATAAATCTAAATGAAAGCAAACTAATAATGAAATATTAAGTTAATAAAGAATACCTTTGATTAAAAAAACTGAAAATTATTTCTAAAAAAATAACCATTTTTAAACAAAGCTGGAATTAACAAATAGCTTTAATGAGTCTACAAATTTTACAAAATAATTGGGCTAGTATAATAAAGAACAATACATTTACAAAACATTTGGGCTAGTGCAATTAAGAACAAAGTCTTCATGAAAAAGAAAATTCATGCAATGAAAGAATCTAATCCAGGGCTCACAAATAGATCACTATGTCAATACGAAGATCACTCAGACAAAAATCAGCAGTACCTTTTTATAAAAAAAATCAATGTTCTAGGATGTAATTCTGTGAATTATACAACATTATGGTCTATTCCTGCTCTGGCTACCAGGAAACAACTAAGTGCCATATTTCTGTCTTAATTACAGTTTTCTAACACAAGTAAATTTGCATACCAAATCTGTCAAATTTTGTTCTAACATTTATGCCATTTGTGTTACCAAAATGTGATAATTTAATATAAATCTGAAAAAAAAAAGAAAAAAGTAAATACCAACTATTACAACAATTAGTGGATTGTTTTAAAGTAAAACAACTTCTCTTGCTATGGTAGTTACTTCAGATACTATTAGCTTGTCAATTTGTGAATCAATATACATAAAGCAAAGAAACATCTTACTTTACATAGTATCTTTATAAGAAACAGCATACTACTTTAAAAGCAACACACCAAACATACCATGATATTATAAGACAACTTATCAGGCAAGGTACTGAGTCTTTCTTGAAGGGCATTATAGTCATTATCTACCTTCTTCCTGTTGATGAAAAAATAGCAGATACTAAATGAACACACAAATTAACAATTCCTCGAGTAGACTACGTATCAAAAGACAAACTAATCAAAAACCCAATTTTAGCAATTTAAATATTAAAGTATTTTTTAATTTTAAAATCCTATGTTTACCAAGCTTAGCAGTGGCATTATTCAACCATACAGTTATCAAAGAATTAAGCCTTTCAAGGAATTTGGTTTTAGAACTAGAACACACGTCTTGAGAATTAGTGTTTCGTAAGGTAGAAGATCATCTGAACTAAATAAAATATGTAAATAAAGGAGATACTACTGAGGAAGGGCCTGATGTTTAGAGAAAAGAGGGACTTACAATGAAGGAAGAAGGGATTTAATAAAACTTGAGGAAATAAGCTCTGGCTGCAGAGCAGAAAGCATAAACCCAAAATTCGACCAGATGCTTCAGTCCTCTGAAACCTTAAAGCTGAAAACTGTGTAATAACCCTTCAGTTATTCATACTAATGTGATTAAGATGAGGGAGAATCAACCAGGAGCTAGAAAACACTAGGTAGAGGTAATACAAATGTGGCTTTGGAGCCTGTTTCAGGTATACCAAGACAGAGCTACCTAATAAATTAATTCAAACAACCAAAAGATATAGGAGCAGAGATGGTCATATGTTTCCACATTATGAACCCAGTTCTTACACCTGTTGGAAATGAACAGTCCTTCATGCAGATGCCTGGTTTCAAACCTTCTCTGAAAATTAGGTTTTCAAAGGGTTCTTTGCAAGTATAGGCTGCAGGCTAAACCAGTGTGTGCACAGCAAAATTTTAAAGCAAAGGGGTGTTTTCAACTTACAAAAAAATAACAAAAACTCACCAATTCAGCAAGTAATTTTTAAAAACATGTAGATATTGCCAAACTGAAATTAGAATAAATTGCAACACAGATAATCGCTCTCCAGATAATAAAAATGACTGCTCTAAAAACATCCTGGAATTGATTTCAGTTTACTCCTCCGTGCCCATAAAGCAAGAGGAGCATATTAATAAAAATTATTTGATCTGAAAAATATCAAGGAATTTCACTTATATACTATGTTATTCATCCTAAAAATATTCCTGTAGTAAATGTCACTCATCAACATTTTCCTTATTCAAAAAAAGTAGAAGGAAGATGGGAAAACCACAATTTAAGAGAAATCAGATTGCCTTGATCAAAAGAGCAGCAAGCAATGAATTTATCCTAGGTCTTCTGACCTACATTCTTTCACGCGAGCTTTTTTATTTTCTAGTGTTCGAGTGCTTTTGTAAAATGTTCCCTCAAAATATTTTATAAACATAAAATGTCTTTATTCTATTTGTTTAAGGAGGAAAAAAAAATCATCCTTCTGGATAAGTTTTATAAAAATAAAATGATTTAAAAAGGCTTCATGCCCAGGGCTACATACCAGAAAGAGCTTGGCTTTGAAGTCAGGCTAGGGGGTGAATCCAGCTCCAGTTAAGACTAACCCTAGTCTTAACATCTTCAGTGGTAAAAACCTGAATAATGCCTAACTATCTCTCAGGTTCAAGAGAGAGAAAAAGGGTTTAGCAATAACATCTATGTTGAGTATCTAATATCCTTCATGAGCTATCAAAAAACACCAATTTAAAAATTTTCAAGAAAGACTATTACCCACTAAGGTAAAATTCCATTGTGTTAAATTCATTCAACTTGATACAAAGAGCAGGACTTCTTGAAGTACAGTAGAGCTAAATGTTACCATTCAGGGGGCTTCTGGAGATAGGGTTGGTGTGAGCAATAAATGGGATACTGTCTATAAAGAACTGATTTGGTACAATACCTGCACATAGTAAACACTCATTATTAAATCTAACAAACACTAACAGTTTGTATGTTTTAGATAAGTAATTCAGCAAATGCTCAAGGACTATACATCAGTTTAGATGTCTAAATGTTTCTGCGACTGCTAAAAAGCTAGTATTAGGGGCGCCTGAGTGGCTCAGTCGGTTGAGCATCTGACGTCAACTCAGGTCATGATCTCATGTGGTGGGTTCGAGTCCCACGTCAGTCTGTGCTGACAACTCAATGCAGCCTGGAGCCTCCTTTAAATTCTGTTGTCTCCCTCTCTCTCTGCTCCTCCCGCACAACGCTCACTCTTGTGCTCTCTTGTTTCTCAAAAAAAAGTAAAATGTTTTTTTTTTTAATTTTAAATAAATAAAAATAAAAAAGTAAATAAAAATAAAAACAAATAAAAATAAATATATAAGATTAAAAAAAACTAAAGTTAGCATTCAGTATGTTTTATTTTAGTAACTACACCTGGAAAAAGGAGACTCCCTAAAACATCTCTTTTGTATATTAAAACAATAGTAGATTGAACCACTGACGAGATCCATGTCAATATTCCAAATCAAGTATGTTCAGTTTTAAACGTATCACTGATTCTCTCTAGAACAAAGCTGTGGATATACTGGAGAACAGTTTAAGATCAGAGTTGCTATTTATAAATTCAGAGTTGTTTTCTAAAAATACAAAAACAAAAACAAAAAGAAAAGAAAAAATTTAAAATGCAGCCCATGCAGAATTATTTTCTGAAGGAAGACAAGTAGGAGACAAGCAGTGTCCCTGGGAGAAATTATGGCTTGAGAAACTCTTTCTCTAAAGGTCCCACTAGTAGAAATATCCAGGATCAAGCACTTTGGTCAAAGAGTTTGTCTGTTCTACAAATAGTCCCTCTAATAGGGATTAAATAATCCCATTAAAGATCATAAAGCCTATGCAGCAGAAAATACAAGAATGAATCTAAGAACTATTGTGTTACAGAAGGTAAGTAGGGGATCTTTATTTGCACCAAAATTTGAAGTTTGTTTTTTCTATTTTACTACTTAGAAACACATACTTTTTAGACACTGTAGTAATATTTAAATATGTATTCAGAAGAGGGAATTGCTTAATTTTTTTTCAAATGGAAATAAAACACAGATATCATCAGAGATAAACCACTCAAGCCTACTTACTTATAATAACCCTAACCTGGAGGTCTTCATCATATCTGATACTTACAGATTAGGTTCAGGCTTCGATTCTTAACTTTTAAAAGTTATCTAATAAAGAAGATTTAATTTACAACAGATATCCTCCTGCAATTTTCCTTATAGAAAATAAGAATTCAGGGTGCCTGGCTGGTTCAGTCAGTAGAGCATGTGACTCTTGATCCCATGTAAATTCAAGCCCCATGTTGGGTATAGAGATTACCTAAAAATCTTTTTATTTATTTATTTTTTTAACGTTTATTTATGTTTGAGACAGAGAGAGACACAGCATGAACAGGGGAGGGGCAGAGAGAGAGGGAGACACAGAATCTGAAACAGGCTCCAGGCTCTGAGCGGTCAGCACAGAGCCCGACGTGGGGCTCGAACTCACAGACCGTGAGATCATGACCTGAGCCGAAGTCGGACGCTTAACCGACCGAGCCACCTAGGCGCCCCACCTAAAAATCTTTTAAAAAGTTAAATAAGAACTAAAGCACTGCACTAAGTCATATGTAAGAAACTTTATAATCTTCTTCTGAATCTTGCTAATCATGTGCTATACGCCTTGAAAAGCACCTTTTGTTTTAAAAAGCAGAAGCAAAGAAGGACATAGAACAACTACAAATTAGCTTTAACCTTAAGGATGAATCAGGATAAATCCCATAAGAAACACCTTATTTTCATAAAACTGTGAAAAGTATGAGAGCAAGTTAAATGATGTGAATGCTCAAGTATTTACAGGTGAAGTACACTGACTTACTTTGAAATACATCAGGGAAAAAGGGATTAACGGCTTGAGATAAGGATAGGTATATGATCAAGGTTCACCTACACAATTCTTTCAACTTTTCTGTATGTTTGAAGATTTTCATAATAAAATATTAAAAAGGAGATGGAGGGAATATGAGAGTGAGTCCATATTTTTAATCTTCTTCTTAAATGCAACTGACAAATCTTTGTAAAGAAAAAAAGTTCTATATTCCTTGTTTGAGGGAAGAAGAAAGTCTCCAAACCAACATTCATCTTTATATAATAAAAAAGGAAATAAAATTTAAATAACTGATTGAAATAAGATTTTGCTAATTTTCAACTAAAAGTAGTAAGCTGGAATAGGCAGAAATAGTGACATTAAGCCTGTAGGGTTTTTTGGGTTTTTTTAAATCTCCATTCTCTCTCCTTTACTTAATGTCCTAAACATAAAAAGCAGGAAACATCAAATGATTATTGGGCGGGGGGGGGGGGGGGGGGGGGGCGGGGGGGGGGTTGCGGGAAGGAAAAGGGCTTTACATTCATATTAATATCTGGATTAATCTGGGACAGAGTTATTTTAAGCTTTTAATTTAAGAAATTATAAAACCCAAAGATTCTGGAATCTAAGTAACTATATAATCTTATTTAGAAATGATTTTTAGTCCATCATACCCACATTAGAACTTCCTGTTAAGAATTCAAGAAAATCTTTGTTTTAATTCATTTCACCATTTATTGAGTTTCTACTCTGCTACCAAGCCTTATGCCATATGCTGCAGGGATCATCACTCAAATATAACATGCCTTGTTTTATTTCTTTGCATTGCTTCTTTGTTAAAAAACCCACTAGCTTGATGGATGCCTGGGCTTTTATCTCTAAAATTAAGAAAATATAGGCACAGATTATATACAGGTAAAGAGGAAAGTCTTCTTATTACTAAAGAAAGGAATGATAATGATTTTTTTTTCAAAGTATTCTCTTAAAAAGTCTAAATAAATTGTTAAGGTTATATTAAACAATGAAAACATTCTTGAAAGGAGGATTTACATTGTAAAGGATCTACAATTTGGGTGAGAAGGGAGACACATTAAAGATTAAAATGTATCTGTGTTAAATTTCTATTACTTTTTTTTAAATGGTTAAGGCAAAATACCATTAAATGAAATCTACAACAAAATTCAGGCAATATGGTGGCATACTCCTTTTTCTCAACTCTTTATACCTAGGAAATTTATGCTACCAGAAGACACTGATGAAATATTCCATGTTCTTTATACTTATGAATCCATCAAAAAACTTTATTAGAAACAGATACAAAAATGAACCTAAATATAAATACTTCTAATTTTTCTAAAGTTAACAAAAGAAAATTATCCAAGAGAGACAGATGCAGCTAACATTCTGCTAGATTTCCTCAATTTAACGTCTCAACAATAAGACAACAGAGTACAATGGATTATACACAGCAAAGCTGGGACTAAGGAAATTGTTTCGAGTATTCTACCAACAAACATGTACATGTGACTTCAGACTTGTCAGTTATCATGGGTACCTGTTTCTTCATTCATTAGTGTTCTTTCACTCTAAGAATAAAATGAGATGCAAATGTGAAGAACATTTAAAAATTACACAAAAACACATCACTCTAAGTGTGAAAGAAATGCCCCAAAGTGCTTCCTGGTTCAGTTAGCTTTGGGTGATGAGTATAGATAATTTTAATTTTGTTTATTTTCCAAGTTTTTTACAACTGATACATATTTCTGTACCAAATCAGAAAAAAAGCCTTTCAGAAAAGATGAATTTAGCTACAAGTTTATAACTCACTTAAGCTCTGAATGTTTGTGCCATTCTGGATTCTAATTTATAGGTTTTGTCATTTTGTTTTCAACTTTCTATGCTTTATTTCTAAAGTATATTTCAGAAAAAAGAAAACTTTTTGTATGTTGTTTTCCTAGAGCAGTGGTTCACAGCCATTTAAGGTCACTGATACCTATGAGAAACTGATAAAAACACTAGATTCTTGGGGCGCCTGGGTGGCTCAGTCGGTTAAGCGTCCGACTTTGGCTCAGGTCATGATCTCGCGGTCCAGAGTTCAAATCCGGTGTTGGGCTCTGTACTGACAGCTCAGAGCCTGGAGTCTGTGTCTCCCTCTCCCTCTGCCCCTCCCCCGTTTGTGCACACAAGTGCATGCTCTCTCAAAAATAAACATTAAAAAAATTTAAAAATAAAATAAAATGATTAAAAAACCCTACTAGATTCTTTCCTGATAGAATAAAAGGCCCTATAATCTGCATATAATTTCAGTAGAAGCCACTCATAAATCTCTTGAGGTCATAATTTTTTTTAAGAGGTCTTGTAACAGAAAAAAAGAGCAATCCTGTTTTTAAATATGTAAAATTCTCAAAAGTATCTTTAACTCAGTTAATTTAAATAAAAACAGGAAAACCACTGCCAATGTAGTCAAGTTCAATATAAATTAGTAAAAATATTAAACTGTACTCATGCCTCAATTTTTTTACCACCTACATTTTCCTTAGTCACCCTCAAGTATCTTTAGTGTATCAGAATTTAGACTTTTGTACCTCAAAAAGGAACAAGACTCTGGATTATCACTGAGTGCTCCACCTCTTGGTCAAGCACTGTTGTTGTCATATTCACACCTTTATCCCCACATGGTACTCTTCAGTGCTTAAAAGTTTTATTGTATATTGTCTTATAAAAAAATAAATTAACATGAATAGAAAATGAAAAACCTCAAAACGCAAGGAGATGTAGCTGTCAAACAATACAGTTAAGAAGAGGATTTTGAAAAGTCATTATGTATGCCAAATCAAATTGAGATGTAGCATCAGAGTCACCAGATTTAAGGTGATGTGGGAAACTGTGAGCCAAACAATGTATATATGAACACTGTGAATAATACATAATCAAAGACTATGTTATAAATGACAAGATGTACTTAGGGATTTTTGTAAAATCCCTTAAAAAATTCCCTTTTATTTAAAAAAAAAAACAACAACTCCGCTATAAAAAAAAATCCTCTATAATGCATTATTTTCCATTTTATTTTCAGAAAACCATCAAGCATTAAACTACTGTGGCTCTTACAAAAATGATACAAAGGCTAGGGGACTACTAGAAGTAACAAATTCTAACAGCAATTTAAAAACCATTAACTTTTTTAAAAAACAAAAGCATTTACAGTTTGACCTTGGTGACATAAATACACATACAGAATTAAGAAGCTGAAGCAAATAAAACAAAATGTTTTAAAAAGAGGGAGAATTAGTTTCTCTTTAGAATTATGAGTAAATTTATCATTATTCTATTCTTATTTCAACCTTTCTATATCTGTGTATTCATTTTATACTCAGGACAAAAAATTAAAAACCTAATTCAGATTCTGCTTTTAAAAGTATCACCCTAGGGGTGCCTGGGTGGCTCAGTCGATTAAACGGCCGACTTCGGCTCAGGTCATGATCTCGCGGTCTGTGAGTTCAAGCCCCGTGTCAGGCTCTGTGCTGACAGCTCAGAGCCTGGAGCCTGCTTCGGATTCTGTGTCTCCCTGTCTCTGTGCCCCTCCCCTGATCACGCTCTGTCTCTCTCTGTCTCAAAAATAAATAAACGTTAAAAAAAAAAAATTTTTTTTTAATGAAAATATCATCCTTAAAACATTCAATTTGGGGGTGCCTGAGTGGCTCAGTCGGTTGAGCATCTGACTTCAGCTCAGGCCATGATCTCACAGCTGGTGGGTTCAAGCCCTGCGTTGAGCTCTGTGCTGACAGCTCAGAGCCTAGAGCCTGGAGCCTAGAGCCTGCTTCAGATTCTGCCCCTTTCCTGCTCATGCTCTGTCGCTCTCTCTCAAAAATAAACTTAAAAAAAAATTTAATAAAAAAAAAACATTCAATTTGAATCTTTTTTTTTGCAACTTAATTTGTTTTGAAACATCACATGCAGAAATTCCAAAACTTACTTAACGTCCCACATTCAGTACTAAGGTACCATACCATTAAAAAAACAGAAAAACAAAACTATGCAGGAACTTAAGAGTGGCCAAGAAAGGGATTACTATATATGATTCCTCCCTCTGTCCCTTGTCCCTAAGGACACTTTGTTAAATAACTACAGAGATTCCAACAACAGAAGCACGGAAAATCTTCAGAAGTTTGGAAGTTGCTCCCTGCTCTACCGGGGGTGAGGATGGGAGTAGGGAAGACACATGAAAATGAAAAAACCCAAAGAGAAGGCCCTATACAAAATAGTGACTAAAAACTTTTGGTCAGTAAAATGGGAACTATGAAAAACATGGTTTTGAAATTTACCTGACACTGAAAAATGAAGTCCTCACCATGAATAAATTTAAAGTTTTAAATGCATGCAAATCGGTATTTCATAGATTATGCATAATAAAATAAAACAAGTTTTATATAAGTAGATGAAGTCAAGTCAGGAAAGCACTGTTTCAGGTAATTCATGAGAAATATACCACAGACTACATAGCACTGTTATGAAACAGCTCGGTGCTTCTGTGGGGCAAAGAATCCCTAAAAACCTCAGACAGTGATAGATATACGCATCCATCCATCCACACCGCCTGACTCGAAAGAGGAATCCCAAAAAAAACAAAAACAAAAAACAAATCTTCATCTGTGTTTTTAACTATTTAGGTATGCTTTCTGGTTATTTCCCACTATATACTTTGACTATAGACCGTACCAGAAACTAGTTACCCAACAGTATTTTTTCCTTTGAAAAAAATAACAAATACCAAGTATTTGCTTTAGAATCCCTCTCTCAAAATTCTTATGATGAGCACTGGGTGTCACACCTAAGTGTTGAATCACTAGACTGTACACCTGAAACTATCACACTGTATGTTAGCTAACTGGAGTTTATATAAAAATTTAAAAATAAAATAAATAAAATTCACATGCTCAAGTGTTTCAGCATTTGTATGCCCATATTTAAATCTATTCTTTCCAAAATTAAATATTTGAACAACATAAAATGCCTTTTTCTGTATTTTCATTTAAGTCTGCTTCAAGTAATTTTGCAGGTATCTTTACTACTTAAAACTCTCTTAACATGACTTAAAGGAAGCATGACAGTGAAGTGTTCACAATTCATATGCATCCAATTTATGGTTACAAACAATGCCTAACAGACATATGATGTGTATGTATGTGCCAGGCATCACATGCCATATTTCATTAAATTCTCGCAAGTCAACACAAGTAATGGAACTTTTTTCTTGTGGGACATATTCAATACAAGTAAATACCTATGATGCATTAAAAATAACCATAAATTCTTCACTCCTCCCACCAACTGGAGCCTATTTCCCCACCTTCTGAATCCAGGCTGACTGTGAGTTCCTTTGACCAACGGGATATGGCCTGGCAGCTTCCATTCTTGCTGCCCTGAGATCACCATGTAAAGTGAACCAGATAGAAGAGCACGTGGAGAGAGAGGCCCAGCTAACAACCAGCACTAGCCGCCAAACTTGTGGCCTATGGGTGAGGCCATTTTGGACAACTCAGCTGACACAGCCACCAAAAGGCTGCAACCACACAAGTGAGCCCAAACAAGAGTAGCAGAAGGACAAAACAGGTAAGTCAAGCCCAATATGTACATCCACAGAATCATATACAAACAAATGGTCGTAGTTTTAAGCCACTAAGTTTTGGAGTAATTTTATTAAGAAATAATAAATATGGACTTAACAGCTTGGGAAGAATATATTTTGAGTTGTAAAGCCATACTCCTAATAATATCATCATTTATTTTTTTAAAAAATCAGTACCAAAACTTATTTGGTAACTCTAAAAATTAGACCTTTAAAAAACAATGAAATTTATGGAAATGAAATAAAGAATAAGAGTTAACTAATAATTGAGAATGAACTCCAAGGTATAGAATCAAATGAACAGTATACAGTCTGATTTCATTTTTGCCAAAAAGGGTGGGAGAACAATATATAAAAACGTGGATGAATACACATGCACACATATACCTACATACATATACACACACATATATCCTTTATGAAAACTGTTTCTGAAAAGATTTGCAAGAAACTGGCAACAACAGTTGTTTACAAAGATAAATGAGAATTGGGGGATAAGGGCAGGAGAAAAACTACACACCATTTATACCCTTAGAACTTCCTAAATTTTGAACTATATAAATATACTGACAAATTTAAAAATTTTTAGTTTAAATTTTTAAAAGCTTTATGTCTTAAAGATATATACTGTATTTCTAGATGGAATACATTTTCAGATTCATTTCAAAATAGTTGGGGGTGGGGAGAGGGTAGGATAAGCTGTTTAAATGCAAACACTCAGATGACACCATGAGTTGATCATTACTGAGGCTGAGTGATGAGTACAAGTGGATTCACAATACTACTGTCGTCTTTTGTCTGAAATTCTTCCAAATAAAAAGTTATCTAAAACATTAATGTAAAGCTTTAATAACACTGCTTAGAAAGCCATCTCTCCATCATGATAAAAGAAGATAATGGCATGAATACAAAATATTCAGGAATATTTACAAAGCTTTGACAGGTTTTTTTTTTCTTTATTCATCTGGCAATTAAATTTCCAAAAAAGATTTCAGAGCTACTATTAATATTTATTGAGAGCCAGTCTGGGTGTTCTACAGACATTATCTCACTCGATCTTCAAGTTAAGTAGTATCATAGTCACTTTACAAGGAGAAAACCAAGAATCTTAGTAATTCACCCAAGGTTACAGTTAGTAAATGACAGGATTCAAATGCAGGTCTGAGACTCTGAATCCCATGCTCTTTAGGGAAGAATTAAAAAGATAAAAAATTACAGATAATCTATAAACAGAATAATCAGGCCCTGGTGCATTAAACAGTAGAAAGTATATCCATATTTTAATGAGAAAATAGTGTGTGGGTTTTAAAAAACCTTATTTCTGGAGTTAAGTAAAATGTATTTTAAGAAAAAAAAGTTGTACTTAAATTTTTTTAATCTTCACTAAGTTGTAAACCACTGTTAGCTGTAAAAGTGTTGCACAAATTCTCAACTATTAGGCTCAAACATTTCCTCACTATCTGTTATTAACTAAACAAATACTACAAATGTTTCTAGTTCACCAAAGTTCTGCAGTTTGAATTAATTTCCTGGAAGAGATTTCTTTTTTTTTTTTGGGGGGGGGGGCATATCCTGTCTGCCCCAGGCCATTTTTACCCCTACACTTCTACAAATATTTTTACTTCCTGTCCTACATTTAAAAAAATAATAATAATAAGATTACTTTTGAAGCCTAGAGTATTCATTACTTTTCCCTTAAATAATGCTTTAAAACTGCACAAAAAGTATAAACATCACTAGCACCAGAAAGCATTTTTTAAAAATCATGTATTTTGTTTTTCCTTATTATGTCTGTATGTTATGTATTCCATGAAGAAGGGGGGAGCTTAACTATATGAATTGTATTTTAGACTAGGCTAAAGCCAAGGGCTAAAGAAAACTGAAAAGCAACATGCTTTTGGAAGCAGTTATAAGACACCCTTAAGAATGGTTCCAGCTTCTGTTCCTGCTTCCTAGCTCTCTGCAAATAGCCCAAAATTATTGTGATTTCCCTGTATAGTGTCTGACTATGAATTCTTCCATGGCAGGGTCGTTCAATTCCAAACAGCAACACAATACTGGCATATGGTAGGAACTCAATCACTGTTTGTGGAATTAACAGAATAAAAATATCATGAGAATGCCACAATGCTCCCAAATAGCTATTTCCTGGCTTTCAGAGGAATAGAGAGACTTTGGTTTCAGTTTTTTTTAAATTGCTGAGTTCACTGGCCATTTACATTCTAGCAGTATCAGATCCTCATTAAAAACAAACAGGAAAGTCTGTTTCCCGAGCCATAGTAGAAATGATAGAGGAAAAATCAAATTTTAACTAGAAAATGTCTTTAAAATTTTTAACATATAAATAAGGTACTATACACTACTTTAAGATATGTGTAGGTAAATATCTAAGCTTCTGTAGTTGGGAAAGCTTTGGAAAACTGGCAACTGAAATTGAGAGTCACATGAAGATGTTCTGAATTAAATATCACATTTCTGTCTGTGTTTACCAGGGCTGGGCACTGCTACAGTACTTGCAAACTAAAACGTTATATACAGCATTTATCATTTATAATGTTATATATTTGGTCTTCACTTACTCAAACATTTATTAAGTGCCTATAATATGCCAAACACAGTAGGAGGTGCTGTGGATTAAAAAAAAAAAAAAAAAAAAAAAAAAAGAAAGAAAGAAAATACGTCCCTTGGCCTCAAAGGATTTTCAGTCTAACAGGGAAAGTCTTGCAAAGCAAACCAGAAGCAAGTTATTCACACATATGCGTCAGTCAATTAGTATCTGTTCTGAGTGAATCCAATCTCTTACTGATTTCCTGAATTCCTTACCAAACCAATAGAGAGAAGTCCACATGAATAAAATTTCCCCGGAATTATTTGTAAAATGGATCTCTTTGGCCAAATTAGTGGGGGTTGGGGGAAAATGATTAATCTTTGGCCAACTACTTACATTTCAAGTTCCAACCTGGACTGAATGTGTAATGAAAAGCGAACGTCCATCATGGAAATGTTGACAGACTTACACTACAGTAGATGCAACTACAACACTGCATTTATTGAAAATTATGAAGTCCCTGAATTTTTATTTATAAAGTGGACATTATTAGTTTTAGATTATTTTCTGCACGCCAATAGTCAGAATTTAATAAGATGATGTGTACAGATTGCACCGATTTTCACTCTTATCCACTGCTTGCAGCCTATGTGCATTTAAACCAAAAAACATTTGATATATACTAACTATAAATTATTTCCTTGGAGATCTCTCAGGCATGAAGAAAAAGCCTCTTAAAATAAATTTAAAATATTATATGCTTGATGGTGTATAACCAAAGGTTTAATCTCACCACTAAAGGGGCAGTTACCATGATTTTGCAATAACCCTGCAGACAATAATCAAGACAGCTCCTGTTGTTCTCTCAGTAAAATCTTCGTAAACACAGCATGGATATATTGTAATTTGAATCTGTAAGATCAACAGCTATATCTCATGACAACTCATAATATAAGATTTTATTCACCATTAAATTGAGCGTTTTCCTCAGAAGACTTAGGAAAGTGTGTTATTTACCAAGCATTGTCCTATTAACTAAAGATTAGCACATTAAAATAGATACGCTTTCTTTCTGTCCACACTCTAAAAAAGTGCAGTCCATAAAGAAAGCTCTGGGATGTAGGCAATTAATTAGATTTTTCAAACTTCAGGGAAATGTGGATATTTCCATCATTATTTTAAAACAACTGATTCCAATCATTATTCTACTACAAATATAAGAATATTCCCCAAACAGAGTGCTCTGTGATAACGCATGTTCAAAAATGTCTCAGTCTCTATCTATCTCATAATGATATTAATACTATGCTAGTTTGAAAAAAAGGAAAGGAAAAAAGGCAATTAGAATAAACACAAATGGTGACACAATTTCAGGAAATCAGGGAACACGTAATTCAGTAAACACTGAAGGACAATATAAATTAGTATCAAAAGCATTCAAAATGGAGATTACTAGAAGAATTCAATTATGGGTTGCATAAAAATAACACACACTTTATTTAAATACAAACAGATGACCCCATCAGTATTTCAGAAATAATATAAAACCATCTTTCACTCACCAATGCTGGATTTTCTCTTGGCAGTTAGTGACCACCTGTCATGAAAACAGATAACTACTCATGAAAAAACAGGGCTATACACAAAGCTACAAAATCAGTGTATCAGAAAACTAGAACAGTGGCTTTACAGATTTAATGGCATCTCAGTATACATTTTTATTTGTCAAATGCACAGAGATGTGACTGTTAGTTTTTAAGCAGCACACTTTATCATAACCCCTAATGCAGGCTGATAACTGCAGAACAAATTACAGCCTTCCGATTCATACTTTGCTACAAAACCCGCTTCATAACTATTAGGTGACATATGATATAAGATAACTAGTATTTTGAACAATCTACAGACCTGCTTTCAACGTTACATATTTTGTAGAATACGCAAATGTTATAAATAACAAAAAACCAATGTAACATCCACGTTTCATCACTAAAAAAAAAAAGACAGTAGTAAAAATATTTTATTTTGTCACTATATCTCCAAATGTTTTCACCTGTAATTTTTATTCTGGTGCATTAAAAATGAGTTCAGGGATATTTTTCTACTAACATTTTTGAGAAGAAATACTTGGGATAAAAGAGATGCTCTGAACAGCCCATTTGTTCCCTCAGTGAATTGATAAAATTTTAGGCACTTAATAGCCAGTTTAAACTATGTTTATAATGTTAAAACAATAAAATTAAGTACAAGAATTATTTGCTTTTCTTAAAGATATTTCAGCAGATTCTCAAAATACTGGGGGGGGGGGGGGAAGGGTGGTGGAGGGAACAATGCTAACCAATGAGGAAAAACAAATACTTGAATGGCAATTTAAAAATAATAACCTTTTCAAAGATTACTAATTGTTTTCAATTTACCCATTAATAAAAATTTTAAACAATAATCTCAAATACTGTAGCACCATTTTAGAGACAGAGAAACTAAGGGATACAAGCCAAAATGCTCAATACAAGGCCATGTGAAAAAGACAGCAGTTATTATCTCGTTTGAAACACATTGCTTTAGTTCACTATTCTAAACACCAATATTCTCTCTTGTCTCTCTTGCTCAATGTTTCCACCCCAAAATCACAAGACTTTGGCGGGGAGGGCTGTCACTAAATTCCTATTATAACATTTAATTCCTGAAATAAATGTCCCCTTTTGGTACATTTTAAATACTAAGGCAGCAATCCTGTACCAAAATACATGCTGTAATCAGATACCCAACCATACTACACATTAACTCAGCATAAAAAGTCCGTCTTAGAATGAAGATCTCTCAGTAAGTATCAATCACATAGCAACACTTAATAACAGTGGTAATATATAACAGAGTACTGACTTTACATCTGGAAGAGCCAGGCTAAAACTACATCAATCCATTTCACTGTTTCTGATTTGGCAGTAATTATAAAATAGACAAACAGAATTAAATGTAAATTGAAAAAAAAAAATCTTCATGAAATCCTTTTCATAAAGTTCCTCTTTAACAACCCCATTAAAAGATGAGACCCAAAAAACAGTCAGGATGCTTTCCAATCCCAATGCATGTGTTTCCAAGCATGAAGTGAGCCAAAAGCACAAAAAGAAAAGCCCTGCAAACCATAAGAGCAGAATGTTCATTAACCTCTACATGATAATCCTTTCGTAGCTGCATATTAACTAGTTACATATTCATAATCATTTACATTATTTAAAGGACCTTCGATGAAATTTTCTAAGCAATATCCATTAGTGACAGTGTTAAAGGTTACAGAAGATAGTCTACTTAATGTTTCCAGGAAGCCTTTTTAATTAGTAAATATGTAAATTTGGCACATATGCTTTTTATGTTTAAAAAACAAGTGCCTAGAAGAATGGCATGTGTTCTTGCCATCACCCCCGACAGTCCAGTCTCCACTTTGTTTTAGCTCTCTTTTCCCCACCCCACAATCACCTCACCCTCTCTTTCCTAAAGTCTCCCCAAGAACAGATATTCTAGGATAAAACAACAAAAATCCACTTCAAAATTTATGAGAGAAATTTTCACTGCCAAAATAGTCTTAAAGTCTTTATCGGTTACATATGGGGTTTAAGACAACAGAGACTTCAGTTAGGCACTAATCAAAGGTATAGGCTCTTTATTTTGAGAGTCAGATAAATATAGGAAAAGGTGAGAGAGGCAGGTATGAAAATACATAGACAGCCTTCTGACAGGACTACAAGTTATCTTTGTTTACATGATTTATAGCCCACTTACTTCCTAAAACCACTGGGTTCCTAAAACCCAAGCAGTTGTATTGATATTTTGAGAGATCTTTCTAGTTTTCTTCTCTTTTACAGCACATTTTTCAAAAGAAAATTATTAGTAAATTCCAACGCTTTAGATGCCAAAGAAAATTTTAGAAGAAAGAAAAATCTGATGATTCAAAGTTAAATCTGCATGGGTTAAAAAAAAAAAAACAACTAATTTTTCTGTTAAATAAATCCAAATAATCTTACTACTTCTGAAAATAGACTCATATTAATTCAAGTATTAAATAAATAAAACTGACCTGCTTCTATAAAAACTCTTGAAAAATAAAGCAAAACAACAAAAACCATTTCATTATTTTGTTGTCCTTCACAAAATCTTTTTTAAATAAGATGCCTATCAAGCAACAATAGTTTAAGTTAAACCTACCAAAACATGTAACTATTATTCCTGAAGAAAATAATCTTATTGAATCATTTTTATAAAAAGAATTAGTTAATAGGCTTCAACTATTAAAACAATTGACCTAGTAAATACTTTAATGTGATATAATTGCACTTAAAGCCAGAAATTTATAAAGAAAATATGTGCTTATGTAGTAGTACAGCACTAAATCCAAAGTAAAGACTATAGTCCATAAAAGAGTATGAGGTGATTTACCACTTTTTAAGATACATTCCACCATTAGGAGTCTTTACCAACAACCCAGTAGTTAAAAAGTCACACAGTACACTTAATAATTCAAAACTGCCCTTACTCTAAGAGTACTAACAGTGGTATAGGCCAAAAGACTTCATATGATGACAATGGAGCTGTAACTGTTCAATAAGGTAGGTTTTAACTTCTTAAAGAGAGGAAACCGGAGTTCAAAATTGAAGTATGTTACCCAATATTATACAACTACCCAGGAACTGGTAAGAGATAAAATCACTTTTAGAAACAGGTCTATCTAACCAAGACTATCTAATGTCAAAGCCCATACTCACTGGACTGGACCACTTCCAACCATCATTCATCTTACTGGGTAACAGAAGAAAAGCAGCTGTTTTGGGGAGTTTTTTCAAGAAAGAGAGAGAAAGAGCACGAGCGCGCACAGGCAGAGGGAGGGGCAGAGGGAAGGAGGGAGGAAGGGGGGAGGGAGGAAAGGAGAGAGGAGGAGAGGGAGAGAGGGAGGGAGGGAGAGAGAATCTTAAGCAGGCTCCACACCAAGTGCAGAACCCTGTGTGAGGCTCAATCTCATGACTGAGATCATGACCTGAACTAAAATCAACAGTCAGATGCTTAAGAGACTGAGCCATCCAGGCACCCCTATGGTCTTTCTTAAAGCACTGACTGCTGCTGCTACTACTTCTCCACTTCATCCACAAACCCACATGCACACACAAAGAAGACCTTGCCAATGTTGGTAAAAGCAAATAAGCTTAAATTCACCAACTGGCTAATAAAAACCCTCATTTCTTCCAATGCCTCGTATAGCATCTGACCCTGGTCAGGTCAAGTGACTATAAACAACAGATTTCCCAAGCTCCATTTACTTGTATGTGTTCGGGGTAAAGGGGGGGGAGGGGGGGAGGAGGAGAGACACTAGCCCCATAATTACTATCACATCTCATCATATTTTTAAGGCATTTGTAACTGAGTTAGATTTCCAGGATGACAATGGTAGAAGCCAACCCAACAACCTCTTTTTCTTTGTATCAGTGTCCAGCTAACACACATGCACGTTCTGTTATATAGGGTTAAAATAACATTTGAAAAATTTTAAAGTCAATAAAGTATATGGAATATAGGAATAATAATGCCTTTACTGTTCTTCCTCAGAAGTCACTTTCTTAAAACTATTTTTAAAAGGAGGGAATGAATTATTTAACATGTATTAAGATCTCCATTACTTATTTCCATTTGTGCTATTTATTTTGTTAAGAGACCACAAGGGGTCATCAACCTATGAGTTTTCTCTGTTAAATACAGCACCACATTAAAACTAGACTGGAACAGAAAGCCTAAAAGGGTAAGCCTGCCTAAGTCTCAAGTGATACTTCTATCAAAAATGATCCACTTCACTTCTAAAACCTTTCTAACTGTATTTCGATTTCAAATTCCCCATGTCATGGGTTCATATACAGAAAAATAATCTGAGGACTATATTAATCAGAGCTGTCTAAATTTAGTTTGCTTCTCTTGCTGGACTGTCTTCAGAGAGATTGTACAATTTTGTGTTTTAGAGTTGCTGAGTCAAAAAGGAAAAAGTAACAGTGGTGGCTAAAACCAATGGGTACTACACATACACTGTTATCTGACAATTACTTCAAAAAGTTGAAAATAATTTCTTAAAAGACATATTATCAGTTAATTACAAGAATGTATAAATGCCATTAGCAAAAATGAACAAGATGTGTACTTCAACAAAATTAGCAAACTACTACAGGTCTTATTATTAAGACTCTTTGCAAAGAAGGAAGAAATTGACCACAGGTTCCTAAAAGAAAAATTGCAATAAACAGTAATAAAATGTAATAAACTGAGTGTTTCTACATAAAAATTTTTAAATAAATATACTCTCTAAATATGCTGAATAAGGGCACCTGGGTAGCTCAGTCATTTAAGCATCTGACTTCGGCCCACGTCATGATCTCATGGTTCATGAGTTCAAGCCCCACGTCAGGCTCTGTGCTGGCAGCTCAGAGCCTGGAGCCTGCTTCAGATTCTGTGTCTCCGTCTCTCTCTGTCTCTCCCCCACTCGCACCTTGTCTCTCTCTCTATCTCTCAAAAATAAAACGTTAAAAAAATTTAAATAAATAAAATAAATAAATATGCTGAAAACCAAAAATACCAAAACTGCTACCAAAAGTTTATCTCCAATTATACAGAGCCAAAACAGTTAAATTGTCCTTATTCAAAAATACAGTTAGGATGGAATCAAAATGATCATCTTAATCCTCACTTTTACATTTAGCCCAGTTTTCTCCTACAGACTTCTGATGCATTTCTCATATTCAAACCCAGCCTCTATTTCCACAAATACCAGACATGCTTTGGTATTGTATATTCCATTCCCTTCATGGTTCTACCTGCAAATTAGGGCTCTTTTTTTTTCAGTTGTTACTCATAATACCACGTAAAAAGATACAGTCGTGTCACGATGGAAATATTAAAAGACTAAAATATACATCCAACAATATTTCTAAAAATGAAGACCCTGATAGTTCTGTTTTTAGGATTGGGATTTGGAAATCCAGGAAACTCTTAACTGTGCTGGCTGAAAGCCCAGTAAGTTATAGGCCATGTCTACTTAACTCACCATGTATTCACCTGCCCTACAATAAGTATGCATCAAGTCCTTTTAAAGAAGTACAAGTCTACAATCACTTAGTCAAAAACCTCAGGAGCAGACAAGTTTCTCAATTTAGAACTTTTCATACCTTAACAAGGTAATACAGTACACACACCATACATTATGACACCCCCCCCCGCCAGTGAAACACCATGCAGTATCAAATATAGTAACAGTGGCAATATAACATGAATATTCAAAGTAGGTGGAATAAGTGCCTCACTCAAATCAGTTCCAATCAGTTTGTCAACAAATGAATATGCCACAAACTTAGGCAGAACTTTGTTTTCAGTGCTTTTTAGACTTCTGAATTACAGATTGGGTATTATGACCTGTATTTCTGAATGTGAAATAATGCTTGAATTGCAGCTTCCATGCCCACTCTTTTACTACAGATACCAATCATTTTCTCTTCTTTCCCACACCTTACTCCCAGAAACCCTGCCTTTCTCCTACCTACAATTGGCAAAGGATCCCATTTCTCCATCTGTAGCCACAGTGAATGGAGAGGGTGGATATCTAATACTAACTGGGCTAAATTTACTCTGGACATAAAGACAGGCTGAGGTGGGGGCACCTGGGTGGCTCAGTTGGTTGGGTGTCCAACTTCGGCTCAAGTCATGATCTGGCAGTTTGTGGGTTCAGGCCCCGCATCAGGCTCTGTGCCGATAGCTTGGGTCCTGGAGCCTGCTTCGGATTCTGTGTCTCCCTCTCTCTCTGCCTCTCTCTCTCTCTAAAAATAAAATTAACATTAAAAAAAAAATCTTAAAAAAAAGACTGAGGTGATAACAAATTCTGGACCTGAAAGATGACCACAATGGAACTTGCACAAACTACCGAACCATCTAAACAAGCAAGTAAGGGTATAAATGTACAACAAAACACATGCACACACCAACAAAAAAATCCTGCCTGGGGTTCCTCCTAAATTCTTCTGGTAAATTCTTTCAGAACATTCTTCCAAACATTTCTATGGTTTACAATTGACTAAGAAATCTGACACGTAGATTAGAACGATGATATGCCTGTGAAGATCTCAAAGAAAACAATTCATTAAAGAGAAAATACAAATAGAAGAATGATGAATAAAAATCTCACTAGTGACCAAAAAAAAGTCAAATTAAGGAAATCTATGAAATGCCATTTTGCACCAATTAAAGGTAAATTATGGGTCAACTGGGTGGCTCAGTCAGTTAAGCATCCGACTCCACATCAGGCTCCGCACTGACAGTGCAGAGCCTGCTGGGATCCTCTCTCTCCCCTCCCCTACTTGTTCTCTCTCTCTCTCAAAATAAATAAATAAAATAAATAAAAGGGTAAATTTTTATTTTAAAGAAATACTATGCACTGTCAATGAGACTATAGTAAAGTTAATACTAAATCATTATAAGTAGCTATGTAACTTCAAAACTTAGTCCACACTTCTACCAAGTAGGGACAAAAAGCTTCTGACAAACCAGTAATCCCTCTGGGAAATGGAAAAGCCAGATAAACAAAAATCTTTTCTTCACAGGCATCTTTAGAGTTGCCAAAGCGATGGGAACAAGAGAGACTAAGATTTAGAGAGCAGATGACTATAAAGGAGTGTGTATTCTGAAGCTGCTTTTTTCTCGGGCAATTCTAGGCACAGGAAGAGCTAGAACTATGTTTGCCCCCGAGCAGACAGCCATGAGTGGGAGACAGAAACAAGCAGAGCCTGGGGAGTCTGAGAAAGCCACAGAAACAAAATCAGAGACATGAGTGGGCTTAAACATGTACTCTGTTTCCTTTTCATGACATTTATCAAATTCTGAAGCTCAAAAAGCTAACCTGAAACTCTGAAAAAGCAAAAAGTTCAGGATACCGATGAAACAAATTTAGAATTCAGAAACCTCCGAAGAAAGAAGTCTTGGTGAAAGTCCTAAAGGAATCAAGAATAGCTGATACTTTAAATAAGCAAAACCTGGCCTGTACGTCATTTAGCACTTGCCATTAAAGTGTCCAGCTCCTCCTCTCTCTACCTAGCAGAAGAAAGGTAGTGAACTTTCCAGAGTTCACTCTCATCTTCAGGAGTACCTGCAATTTTTAAAGACACAATCACAGCATTTAACTAAAAATAACTAGGACACCAAAACACACGATCATATAACCAAATATCCAAAAGAAAGAAAAAGAAAAAACAGAATCAAACAAACATGCAATCTACATATTGAAGCTAACAAACTAAAACATAAAGTAACAATAATTAACATGTTCAAGAAAATGAAAGAAAGAAATACATGAAAAGATGACAAACTTCACTAAAGAACTATATCTACACACACACACACACACACAAAAATGAACTGTATATTCTGTAATTGAAATATCCAAAATGGGCTGAATAAATGGTGCTAATGAGAAATTACACACAGCAGAAATCAGGATTTTAGAGGTGATTATAGGTCAATAGATTATAGGTCAATAGAAAATATCCAAATTAAAGCTCAGAGATTTGAAAACAAAAAATGGAAAATACAGAAAAGACCAATAAGAAACATGTGAAATACTGTATAACTGAAAATCCAGAAAGAGAAGGAAGACCAAATGTGGCAGAAGCAGTATATGAACCTACCATGAGAGGATTTTCTAAAATAAAGATGAAGGTATCAGCCAGATATAAGACATACTAAGAACCTCAAGCAAGAGAAATAAAAGAAAAATGTATCAAGGAACAACGTACTTACACGAATGAAACCCTCCCTGCCAAAAAAAAAGAAAATTTTATAAGCAGCAAGAAGAAGCAAGTAGATGCACTGTCTTCAAAGTAGCAACAAGAAGAGTTAGAGCAAATTTCAGCAAAAAATTATGGAAATCAGAAAATAAGATAAAATTTTAAAGCAATGAAAAAAATAACTGAAAATCCATATACATAGTCTACAGCAAACAGATCTTTCTTTCAACATGAAGAAAAATTAAAAACATTTTCACAAAGAAAAAGAATTCTTCACTAGCAAATTTTCACTAAAGAAACACTACATGTAATTAGATGATGTGATGGAGGTGTCAGCTAACGCTAAGGTGATAATCACTTTACAGTTGTACACCTTAAACTTATACAATAGTATATGTTGATTACATCTCAATAAAGCCAGGGGGAAAATACTACAGTGACTTTTGAAAACAACATAAATGCAGAAAGAAAGAGCAATTGCAGAGGTAATTTCAGAAAGTAAAGGTATGTCAATATTAATCACATCGAACAATTTTAAATGAAGTACTGTGGTGTTTAAAACACATGGAATCAGGGGCGCCTAGGTGGCCCAGTTGGTTGAGCGGCCGACTTCGGCTCAGGTCATGATTTCGCGGTCCGTGAGTTCCAGCCCCGCGTCGGGCTCTGTGCTGACAGCTCAGAGCCTGGAGCCTGTTTCAGATTCTGTGTCTCCCTCTCTCTGACCCTCCCACGTTCATGCTCTGTCTCTCTCTGTCTCAAAAATAAATAAACGATAAAAAAAAATTTTTTTTTTAATAAATAAAATAAAACACATGGAATCACAATGCATGAAAGCAATACTGCAAGGGGTGGGATGAATAAATGAATTCATGTCGTGACCTCCAGGAAAAATTACTCTAGTAAAAAAGAACACAAGTATATGGTATATTTAATGCTAACACAGATATAGTACTAACATACCATAATAAAAAAAAGAATGTATCACAAAGAAGCTCATAGACGAGAAAAAAATGCAATATGGCATATTTGATTAAACCAAAGGAAGACCAAAAAAGCAGAGAAAAGAACAATGAGATACCACTTCACATCCATTAGGATGGCTCAAAAGGAAGCAAGGAGGAAAGGAAAAGAGAAAAAGAAAAAGAAAAGAAAAAAAAAGGGAAGGAAAAGGAAGAAAATAACAAGTGTTGACCAAGGATATAGAAAAACTAAACTGTGCATTGCTGGTGGGAATGTCAGATGGTGCAAATAGAAGAATGATGAATAAAAATCTCACTAGTGACCAAAAAAAAGTGGAAAACAGTGGAAAACAGTAAGGTGGTTTCTCAAAAATTAAACACAGGATTACCATATGATACAGCAATTCCACTTCTGGGTATACACCCAAAAGGGCTGGAAGCAAGGTCTCAAACATTTATACACTCAGTCCACAGCAGCATTATTCACAAAAGACAAAAGCTGAAAGCAACACATGTCCATCAATGAATGAACGAATAATAAAATGTGTATATTATTCAGCCTTTAAAAGGAAAGAAATCCAGAAATATACTGCAATATGGGTAAGCCTTGAAGACATTATGCTGAGTAAAATAAGCCAGACACAATAGGACAAATACTGTAAGATTCCTTACGTGAGTTACCTAGAGTAGTCAAATTCAAAGACAGATGGTAAAATAGTAGTTGCCAGCAGATGGAGGAAGGGGTCATAGGGGGTTATTTTTTAATACATAATTTCAGCTTTACAACATTAAAAGAAAAGTTCTGGAGACGGATGATGATGATAGTTTGCACAACAATCTGAATGTACTTAACATCAGTGAAATGTACACTTAAAATTGGTTTAAATGATTTTGTTATGTGTAGTCTACTAAAATTTTTAAAAAATAAAAAGTTCAAAGGTGATAGAATGAAACTAAAATACTTCAGTAACTTCATTATACAGAAATTGACTAAATATCCTAGATAAAAGGAAAAGGGTATCCAGACTGAAGTTGTAAAACCACAACTAAATGCTATTTAAAAGAGACGGAACACCAATAGATTGAAGTTAAAAGACAGATGTGTTATGAAAAGAAACAAAACCAAAATAAGCTGGTGTAACCATACTAATATTCAATGAGAGACTTGAAGGCAAAAAGCATCACTAGAGATTTTTATTACAGTCCTAAATTTGTATGCACCAAACAACAGAACTTCAAACTGTGTAAAGCAAAGATTAAAAAAAGAAGAAGAAAAATATAAATCCACCCTAGTTAGAAGAGATTTCAATACACGTCTCTTCAAAAATGACAGAATGAGCAAACAAAAAAAAATCAAGGATATAATAAAATACTTGAACACTACTTTCAACTAACTTGAGCTAACAAAATTATGAAACTCAAAATCTGCAGAATTCATATTCTTTCCAAGTAAATTATGGGACACTGACTAAAACTGACTAAAACAGATCATATAGTAGGCCATGGGACAAGTCTTAAATTTCAGTTTTGCAAGCTGTGTTCTTTGACCAGTATAGAAGTAAATATGACATCAACAGAAAAGTAGAAAATATTCAATGTTAAGAAATTAAAGCACAGATTTCCAAATAACTCATGGGCCAATGAACAAATCATAACAGAAATCAAAAAAATATATAAATGGCTGATAATGAAAATAATATGCAAATTGTATGGGGTACCTAAGGTAATAATTAGAGAAAATTTTAAAACTCAAAGTGCATACATTACAAAGAATAGCAAAAATCAATGACTTTTTCATATCTATTACTTTTCATGTTAAGAAGCTAGAAGGGCACCTGGGTGGCTCAGTCAGTTAAGCCTCCAACTTCAGCTCAGGTCATGATCTCACAGTTCCTGAGTTCAAGTCCCACATCGGGCTCTGTGCTGACAGTTTGGAGCCTGGGGCCTGCTTTGGATTCTGTGTCTCCCACTCTCTCTGGCCCCTCCCCCAGGACATGCTCTGTGTCTCTCTCTCAAAAATGAATATTAAAAAAAAATTTTTTTTTAAAGCTAAAAAAAGGGGCACCTGGGTGGCTCAGTCAGTTGAGGGTAGACTTCAGCTCAGGTCATGATCTCACAGTTCATGAGTTCAGGCCCCGCATTGAGCTCTGGTGCTGACAGCTCAGAACCTGGAGCCTGCTTCAGATTCTGTGTCTCCCTGTCTCTCGGCTCCTCCCCCGCTCCTGCTCTGTCTCTCTCTATCCTTAAAAAATAAATAAAAACATTAAAAAATAATAATAAATTTAAAAAAATTTTAAAGCTAAAAAAAATTATAGCCAAAAGGAAATTTTTAAAAAGAAGAATAAAAGCAGAAATCAATGAAGTAGAGAGCCAACATACAGAAGAAAAATTAAAAGTTAAAAATTGTTCCTTTAAAAAGATAAAATTAAAGTCTTAGCCTCAGCAATCAGACAACACAAAGAAAGAAATAAAAGGCATCCAAATCAGCCAGGAGGAGGTCAAACTTTCACTCTTCACAGATGACATGATACTCTATATGGAAAACCCAAAAGATTCCACCAAAAAACTGCTAGAACTGATCCATGAATTCAACAAAGTTGTAGGATATAAAATCAATGCACAGAAATCAGTTGCATTCCTAGACACTGACAATGAAGCAACAGAAAAAGAAATCAAGGAATCAATTCCAATTTACCAAAAAACATAAAATACCTAGGAATAAACATAACCAAAGAGGTGAAAAATCTATACACTGAAAACTATAGAAAGCTTATGAAAGAAATTGAAGACGACACACCAAAAAAAGGAAAAATATTCCATGCTCCTGGATAGGAAGAGCAAATATTGTTGAAATGTCAATACTACCCAAAGCGATCTACATATTCAATGCAATACCTATCAAAATAACACCAGCACTCTTCACAGACCTAGAACACACAATCCTAAAATTTGTATGGAACCAGCAAAGACCCCGAATAGCCAAAGCAATCTTGAAGAAGAAAACCAAAGCTGGAGGCATCATGATCCTGGACTTCAAGCTGTATTACAAAGCTGTAATCATCAAGACAGTATGGTACTGGCACAAAAACAGACACTCAGATCAATGGACCAGAATAGAGAACCCAGAAATGGACCCACAAATGTATGGCCAACTAATCTTTGACAAAGCAGGAAAGAATATCCAATGGAATAAAGACAGTCTCTTCAGCAACTGGTGCTGGGAAAACTGGACATGTAGAAAAATGAACCTGGAACACTTTCTTACACCATACACAAAAATAAACTCAAATGGATGAAAGACCTAAATGTAAGACAGGAAGCCATCAAAATCCTCAAGGAGAAAGCAGGCAAAAACCTCTTGACCTTGGCTGCGGCAACTTTTTATTCAACACATCTCTGGAAGCAAGGGAAACAAAAGCAAAAATGAACTATTGGGACCTCATCAAAATAAAAAGCTTCTGCACAGTAAAGGAAACAATAAACAAAACTAAAGGCAACCAATGGAATGGGAGAAGATAGCTGCAAATGACATATCAGATAAAGGGTTAGTATCTAAAATCTATAAAGAACTTAACTCAACACCCAAAAAACAAATAATCCAGTGAAGAAATGGGCAAAAGACATGAATAGACACTTCTCCAAAGAAGACATCCAGATGGCCAACCAACACATGAAAAAATGCTCAACCTCACTCATCATCAGGGAAATACAAATCAAAACCACAATGAGATACCACCTCACACCTGTCAGAATGGCTAACATTAACAACTCAGGCAACAACAGATGTTGGTGACAATGTGAAGAAAAAGGATCTCTTTGGCATTGCTGGTGGGAATACAAACTGGTGTAGCCACTCCGGAAAAATATGAATAGTCCTTTTACTAACAAAGAAACTGAGATTGTGGTGTGTTTTTTTTTTTTCCTAATCTTTATTTTTGAGAGAGAGAAGGAGAAAGAGACAGAAACGTGGGCAAGGGGCAGAGAAGGGAGATGGAGGATCCAAAGCAGGAGCCCGACGTGGGGCTCAAAATCACAAACCATGAGATCATGAGCTGAGCTGAGGTTGAGCCACCCAGGCACTCCAACACCGTATTTTAAAATATTCATGAAAGGAAAATACTAAGCCCAGACAGCTTCACTGACGAATTATTTCAAACACTTAAGTTAAAAACATTACCAATGGTACACAAGCTCTTATGTAAAATACACAAAAATGAGTTATTTTATGAGGCTAGCATAACCCTGAAACCCAAACCAAACATGAACATTACAAGAAAAATAGAAAACTATAAACCAATACCCTCATAAGCACAGAAACAAAATACCTTAACAAAATAATAAGAAATTTAATTGGATAACATATGAAAAGATAAACACATAACAAGGGGCTTTCTCCAGGAATGCAATGGTGTTTCAATATTTTTAAAAAATCAAACTAACTCACCACATTAACATCTCAAAACACAAAAAAAGCATGTGATAAAATTCAACATCTATTCATGATAAAAGGAGCAAAGTAGGAACAGGAGAACACTTCCTTATTTTCATAAAGATTATCTACAAAAAGCCTACAGTAAACATCATTTATAATGATATAATATTTAAAGCTGTTCCCCTGATACACAGAACTAGATAAGAAAGCCTACTAACACTACTTTTAATCAACACTATATTAAAGGTGCTACAGATCATTCAAAAGGCAAAAAATAAAAGCCTGAACAACTAAAGAGAATAAAGTGCTATTATTCAGATAACATGCATATGCCTGTATATATTACACATATAGTATCAGAATATACATTTAACAGTCAATATACAAAAATCAAGTATGAGACTATATACCAGTAAAACACGAACACCAAATAAATCATAAAATGCAATTAAAAATAACAAATATCAAGGGATAATCTAAAATACATTCAAGATTTATATACTAAAAAAAGACAATACTAAGTTAGAGAAGAACTAAGTAAACAAAGATATAACATGTTCATGGGTTAGAAAACAGCGCAATAATGTTGATAGTCCCCCAATATTTAGATACAGTGCACTCCAAGCAAAACCCTAGGCAGGTTACTCTGTATTAAAAAAGATTTTAAAATATTCATAACAAAGCAAAGGCTCAGGGCACCTGGGTGGCTCACTTAAGCATCCAACTTGATTTCAGCTCAGTTAGTGATCTGACAGTTCATGAGCTCAAGTCCCATGTCAGGCTCTGCACGGAGAGTGTAGAGCCTGCTTGGTATTCTCTCTCTCTTTCTCTCTCTCCATCTTTCTCCCTCTCTGTCTCTCTCTGTCCATCCCCCACGCATGCTCGCTCGCTCTCTCTCTCTCTCTCAAAATAAATAAACTTGAAAAAAAAATAAAGCTATGGTTCAAGAACAGTATAGGCAATTTTGAAGACAAAGCTAGAGGAATTTACCACTAGATATCAAGACCTAGCCAGAAAATGTGGTATTCATGCCAGTATAGGCAAATGACCCAATGAAATGAAATAGAAGAGAAACAGAATTACATATACATGATCACATAACTTATGAAAAAGACATACTCTGTATGAATTAGAGCTATGCCTTAGAAGTAAGTGTTACATGCTAGGAATAAGAGCAAAATTCAAACAGACCAAAAGAATTTCAACTGGCTGCTAAAAGAAAACTTACTAATAATGTTTGAAAAGATATCATCTACAGTCCCTACAACTTTTCTACAAGGTCTGTCATCCAATCAAAAATTACAAGGCAGCCTACGAAAACAGGAGCAGCTGATAAGAAACCAAGAGCAAAAATAAACAATGGTAACAGACTCTCATTTGATTTACATATTGCAGTTATTAAGACACTTTATGATAAACATACTCATGAAAATAGAGTGAAGGTTGGAGACATCAATTCTAGATGCCTAGAATCCACATAATGTGAAAACACAAGTTACGTAAATAAAAAACAGAATAACTGTCACTAGGCATTTGGTAGATGGGTTTACTAGCAGACTAGATACATAAGAACAGAGAATTAGTGAACAGGAATACAGCTCAATAGAAGGTATCCAAATTGGCATACAGAGCAAAGAAGGACAGAACAAAGATGAGGAGAAAAATCCTGAAGTAGATAAGGGGAAAAATATACACAAATTTTTCAGAGAAGAAACCAATCAAGACTGACAGAAGACTAACAGAAATGAAAGAAGAAAATCAAAAGATAATGTAATGGCATCTTTAAAGTGTCAGGGGTGGGGGAGAACCTACCAGCTTAGAGTTAAATAAAAATGAAAAACAATGTTTAAAACCATAATCCTAACATTTTAGAGCATAAAACATATGTGGAGGTAAATGTGATAATAGCACAAATGAGAGAGGGTTAGTTAATGAAATTAACCTATCAAAAAATTATTTGAATAATTTCATAAGTGACAAAATTTCAGAAGATGAACAATTTCCTACTAATTTAAAGTAGACTACAGTAAGTAAATGTTACATATTATAATCTCTAAGGTAATAACTAAAAGGAAAGTAAAATAAAGCTAATAGAGTTTAAAAGAGAAATAGTTATGTTTACAGATTAGAACTTCAAAAATAAAGGCATGAGAAATAACGAGAAAGAGAAATACTTTGCTCACAGATTAGAACTTCAAAAATAAAAGCATTAGGTAACATCAGAAGGCTAAAAAAAAAGACTGAAAATAGCAAAAATAGTAACCTTTAACTGGAAAATGTGATATTATTTTTCAAATAAGAGCCTAATTAAGATATGCTAATGGACCCTTAAGATACAAGTTATCACACACAAAGAACTGACAAGATCTTAGTAAATTCATAGTATTAAAGAGATGGATCGGGGCAGGCTAAAAAGGCTCTGGTTTAAATAGAGTTCCTGAGAACTAGGATGAAGATGTACATGTAGATTAGGGACAAAGGAGATCGATTCAATTTTAGCAAATAAGATTGAGCTGTTTGTGGGCCATTCAAGGGAAGCTGCCCAAAAGGCAACAGGTCTGGACAAGAGAAGGCACACAGAATTATATGAGAGAGGACAGGCGGAGTAGAGGACAGCCAAAAATGAAAAGTACAGGATGTTTAGGGATCAGATGAAGAAACTAGAGACAAAGTAGTAATGAAGAGGTAGAAGACCCAAAAAAAGCAAAATCACAAAAGTTCCTAGGGTACACAGTTTCAATAGTTTACCAGGGAGCAATTAAAGTTTCCAGTAAAGCACAGAGGTCAAGTATGGCCAGAACTCAGAAAGGGTTCACTGAGTTTGGCAAGTGAAATATAGTAACTTTAGCTAGAGTAATTTCAATGAAAAGACAGAGGCTAGCTTCTAGTAGCTTGAGAAGCAAATGAAGAGCAAAGAATTAGAGAAAATTATTACATTGTATTATGTTTTAACACATTTCCCTACAGATTTATAAGTCCCTCGAGGGCAGAAAAAAATACCCTATGTATCCCAGTTTCTAGTACAGTGTCTGGCACAAAACTCAATCTTGTATTTTTGTTCCTAGAAAAAAGCATCAATTTGCAATTACTTTAATATGACTCGATTCATAAAATAAAGAAATCAAAGGCTTAGGAACAATGGTCAAATCCATAGATTAAACAGGAATTTTGTTTGTTTGTTTTTCTGTTTGTTTTTTGCTATATTGTATTAGGATGTCTTTAAAAGAAACACAGTATTATTTTAAAAACATACTTAGGTTATTCTGCCCCCCAAAACTCAGGTCATCATCTTAAAGTACAGTAAGTATGTGAGGAGTAGCTAGAAATGAACCTAAAAACATCAGACAATACAAAGGTCTCAAATCACATTTTATTGACCCTGGATTTTACTCTAAGTACAATCAGACTTACAATGATAAAATGACAAAATTCTATTTACATTGTTTAAAAAAAAAAAAAAAAAGACAGCTCTCAAAAACAAGTAGAAGTGGAGCAAGAGTGGAGTCACCAAGACTAGCGAGGAATTACTTGCCTCCAGGTAAGAAACCATTACCTTGAAAATGGCAGTGGAGATCACTAGAAACTAAGCACACTGTTCTCTAGCTTTTGAACATCTTATTCTGCTCGTCCTCTTACCTCTTTTTACTTCATATTTTAAGTTAAACTGATTAGCATAGAAGTATAGTTTATAAAGCTAAACCAATTTACCCTCTGACCCAATTACACCTCTAGGAATTCATACGAAATCATTTCACAAATGAGAAACAACACATGTAGAGTGATCCACTGAAACATTTTTGCATTATCAAGAGACTGAAAACCACCAAATGTCCATCAAAAAGATACCAGCTGAATACCGGATATTATGCCCACACAATGAACCATAAAATACGATGAGGAAGATCTCTATGAACCAGAGTAATTCCTAGGTATAAATTTAATGAGAAAAACAAGGGGTAAAATATAACATGCTATATTGTATGTAAAAAGGTGGGAAGGGAGATAAGAGTATATTTTAAAATTTACTTTCAAAGAAGAAACACAGGGAGGATAAACTAGAAATTACTGAAAATGATTATCAATTGGGATAGGTAGAAGAACAGAATTAATTACTTCAGTACACCTTTCGATACAGTGGTGATTTTAAACCACGTAGATGTTTTATGTATTCATAAAACAAAATTAAATCAAACTGATAAAAAAGCAAACACTAAAATTCAATACAGATAGAAACTGTACATCAAATCCAAGAGATAACTGCACAGCAAAAGCGGTAGTAATTCAAGCACCTTTGAGATCAGTATCCTAACTCTACATGCCAACGTGGTTAATTCTATAAGAACAAATGGAACTGCAAAGAAATCCTGAACTTCACTTCATAGGTTTGCTGTTGGCAGTGGTATATATGTAGCAGTTCTAAAAACTGTTTTGTGTATATTGTAGAACAGAGCAAATGAATACATGCAGACGTTGTTGAGGACCAAGGTCTCACTGCGGAAGAAGGGAGATTCAAATACAGATTTGCAGAAAGTTGAAGAACCCTGTGGTAATGGATCTGAATGGAAAGCATCAGGATCCACTGAACAATTCTTTTTTTTTAAGTAATTCTAATTATTTGCAAAGATTGACATTCCATGACTTCTTAGAGGTTTTGCAAAAAATAGAGAAAATAAGCTTAGTAAAACAAAAAGAATGCAACTCATTTTATCTTATAATTATTATACGAGTACAGCAAACCTTTTTATAAGTCTAAGATACATTATGGGATCCTACTGATTGTATTTTCCCTATGTCTTGTTATTTCATCACCCTAGTAATTGTACTTCATGATTTTAATTCCTAACTATGCTTTAAAAAAAAGAACTATATAATAAAAAATGAAAAAAATGATGAAATCACCTAGAAGGATACTGCAATCAACAGTGAAAAACCATCCTTCACTTTTCTTATTGTATTGTCCAAAGTACTGCATCATCTTTTTAAAAAGGTATAAAAGACTAGAGATACTACCTTTGTAGTCCGTTTTTTGGTTTTGAAAATAGTTGACAATTCAGAAATTTTCATTTTCTGCCAATAATGGCAAGGAGAAGAAGATGACACAGGAAGACATTTCATAATTATTAAACAAATTAGAACACAAATTTTAAAAATAGTAGCTCTCTTGACTAGCACAGTCCAGCAGAATTTTCTTTGATGATGGAAAGCTTCAAAATCAGCACTGTCCAATGCAACCATGTGTGGCTACTGAGCACCTGAAATGTGGCCAATCCGCCTAACAAACTTAATTTTTAAATTTCATTTACCTTTAATTAATTTGAATTTTAAACTTTAACATCTACATGTGGTTAGTGGCCACCCTATTTGCACAACTGTACACAAATGATAGTGAAAATTATAATATAAATTAAATCTTAGATTATGAACCTTCAGATAACAACATCCTAAATTTTCTCAAACTCAACAGTCAATGGGCAACATACAAAATTAACTCAAAATGGGTCAAAGATATAAATATAAGACCTAAAACCACAGAACTCTTAGAAGCAAGCAGGTATAAGTCTTCATGGCCTTGGATTTGGCAATGTGTTCTTAGATATGACACTAAAAGCATGAGCAACAAAAGAAAAAAAAGATAAACTGGACTTTATCAAAATTTAAAACTGTCATACGAAGAACATTATCAAGAAATTGAAATGACAACCTATAGAATGGGAGGAAATATTTGCAAATGATATAGCTCATAAGGATTTAATACCTAGAATATATAAAGAACTACAACACAACAAAAAGATAATGCAACTTGAAAATGGGCAAAGGGCTTGAATAGACATTCTTCCAAAGACATACAAATGGTTAATAAACACGTGGAAAGATGCTCAGCATCCTTAGTTATTAGAGAAATGCAAATCAAAACCACAATGAGATATCTGAACACCTATTAGGATAGCTATAATCAAAAACAATGGAAAATAAGTGTTGGCAAGGATGTGGAAAAGTAGGGAACCTCATGCATTGCTGATGTAAAATTTTGCAAATGCTATGAAAAACAGTTTGGCAGTTCCTCAAAAAGTTAAACACACAATTACCATATGACTCAGCAATTCCACTCCTAGGTACACACCATAAAGAACTGAAAACAAGAACTCAGATACTTGTACACCAATGTTCACAGCAACATTACTCACAACAGCAAAACAGTAGAAACAATCCATATTTCATCAACAGAACAAATAAACAAAATGTTGTGTATATATGTACAATGGAATATTATTCAGTCTTAAACAGAAATGAGGTTGTAATACACACCATAACATGGATGAACTGTGAAAACATGCTACATGAAATAAGCCAGTCACCAAAGGATACCAAAGGACAAAGGACATATGATTCCACTTCTATGAAATACCAGAATTGGTAAATTCATGTAGGCAGAAAGTAGTTTAGAGGTAATTAGGGGCTCAAGAGGGTAACTAGGGGAGAATGAGTTATTGCTTAATAGTTACAGATTTTCTGTTTGGGGTGTTGACAAAGTTTTGCAAATAGTGGTGATGGTTGCATTAATAGTAATTGTAATTAATGCCATGGAAATGTACATTTAAAATGGTTAAAATGGCAAATTTTATTATATATATATTTCATCACAATAAGTAAGACTGTCAGAATAAAAGGTCAGTAAATTTTTTCACTCCAAGTTTTTAAAGCTTCTTGAGGTCAGAGACTTGGGTAGGGGGACTAGGAGGGTAGCGGGGGGACAGAGGGGCAGGGGAAGGCATTGACAGCACTGGAAATAAACTTTGAAAGCAAGGATTATGTAATGGCTCATTTTTGTGTCTCTGTAAGTCCTAGAACAGACCATGCAAACTGGAAAGAGAATTATACATATTTAAATATAGAGGATGATGAATAAAGGATGACTGACTTGAATAAGAGGGGGGAGGATCAATGAATGAACAATGATACACTTCCAAGAACACAAAGAAAATAGAGCATTCCCATCCAGTTCTTGTCATTCAACAAGAATTTCATCATGTAATATAGCAGGCAGCAAAAACCTGGACTATCCTACCTTTCTAAAAGGACATGTGGCAGTATTCTTAAGTCTCTTATGATTTCTGTATACCAAAATTTATTTAATACAAAGAGAACCACAATGTTTAAACTCTTATTAAACTATCTAGTAATATTTGACACCTAGGCAGCTCAGCTGGTTGAGTGTCTGATTCTGGATTTCGGCTCAGGTCATGATTTCGTCGTTCATGAGATCGAGCCCCTCGTTGGGCTCCACACTGAGCTGAGCGTGAAGCTTGCTTAAGATTCTCTCTCTCTCTCTCTCTCTCTCCCCCCCCCCGCCCTTCTCTCGCATTCTCTCTCTCTTTAGCTAAAATTAAAAGAAAAAAAATGTAGTAAAATTGTTATTCACTATCCCTTACTCTTACTTTTATATATCATTTGTGAAAATTACTTCAAGAAATAAAAAGTAAAAAGGATCTGTTGGACCTGGGACATGCAAAAGATGATGACTATTTTTCCTGGCATACTAAAGGTTAATGTATTTCCTTAGCACTGTCCACTGAAAAGCCTTGATGAAATATTATCCCAGTATGATGAGCACTACTGGGGCCCTGATCTTGATTGGTTTCTAAGCATTTCCCATTAAAAAGAAATAAGGTTCTTTGAAGAAATAGTCAATTTCAGGACTAAGGCAAGAAAACTACAAGGTAAGCCTGGAATACCTTGTGCCCAAAAGCAGGGTAATGAATGACCAAGGAATTATGGAACATGCCAAAGGGATGCAGGAACTGGCTGAAGGGGGCTTCCACTGGACAAACTGGGACAATTTAAGCATCAGAAGGAATAATGACAAATTATCACAAACATTTAAAAAAAAAACACACAAAAGTTTATAGTAATGCTAAAAGGGGGGAAGGGCTCTCTTCTTTACAGAAAAATGCCAGCTATATAATTAGAAAATCACCAATCTGCTAACATTAATATAGTAACTGATTCAGGCAAGGATCATCCATGGTAAAACGCTGTGAGGGAACAGGATATTTAGTCTTCAAGCATTACTACCATTAAAGCACTTATTTCTTACACAGGGAACAGGTAGTTTTATGGTAGAAAGATCTAGTAGATGCCACCTTAAGTAATCAGCAACACCTACAATGGGATAAAGTAACATCACGTGTCTCCTGCTGTGATGCAGTGAGAAGTTATCATCTATGTAGTATCCAACCAAAAATGCTTAATGTTGTGTTTTCATGATTATATTCATTGCACATCTCCAAATTGTGGGCCATTCTATGAGAAAACTGTCATCAACTCTTCAAAAACACCAATTTCATAAAGACAAAAGGCGGCAAGGAGATTGCTGTAGAAGGAAACTAAAGAGATAAAAACAGCCAAATGCAATCTTTGATTGAATCTTGGATGGAAAAAGAGTTATAAAAAACATTTTTAGAAAAACTAAGGAAATGTGAGTATGTTAAATAACATTGTATGTCAATGTTCATTTCTTGGGTGTGAAAATAAGATACTATATTTATGTAGAAAAATGACCCTGTTCTGAAAGAATATGTGTTTAAGTACTAGGGGCGTGATGATGTCTGCAATTTATTTTCAAATGGTTTAACAAGAAAAAAAAAAGGCACAGAAAGAAAAATCAAATGGTACAAAATATTACTAATGACTCTATTCTCTCAACCTTCCTGTTGTTTTTACAATTTTTCAAAATAAACAGTTGTAGCTTAAAAAAGAAAAAACTGCCATCGGGCAGACTAATTCACCAATCTGGATACGAAGGAAAGAATGATACAAGCTAAAAGATTTTTAAATCCATACTAAAAACATTAGATGAGAAGACAAAACCAATCAGTTATGGTGAAACATAGACTCTGCACATTCTCTGCCCTTTCCCCACCAGTGTTTTGGAACTATTCTTGTCTTGTACTCCAATCTGGACAGGTCTAATATAATGAAAAAAAAGTTTCCCCTCCTGAAATACTGTTTCATAATGTTTATTAATAACTATCAAAAGACTAAAACCAAAGTTGTCTTTTGGCTCAGGTCACAATAGGGCTATGCACTGGCAATGCAGAGCCCGCTTGGGATTCTCTCTCTCCTCCACTCCCTCTGCCTCTCCCCCACAAACTCTCTCAAAATAAATAAAGAGCTTTGAAAAAAAATAAAATTAAAATAAAGGATTGTTAAAACCGAGAATTTCTGGGGCACCTGGGTGGCTCAGTTGGTTAAGCACCTGACTTTGATTTCGGCTCAGGTCATGATCTCATGGTTCGTGAGATCAGCCCCACTTGGGGCTCTATCCTGACAGCACAGAGCCTACTTGGGATTCTCTCACCCTGTCTGTGCCCCTCCCCTGCTGGAGCGTGCAAGCTCTCTCTCTCAAAAATAAGTAAACATTTTTTTAAAATTGAGAATTTCTAGCACTGGGTGTTGTACGTAAGCGATGAGCCATGGGAATCTACCCCCAAACCAAGAGCACACCGTACACACTGTATGTGAGCCAATTTGACAATAAATTGTATTAAAATAAATAAATAAAGTTGAGAATTTCTTCTCTTCATCAAAGGACACCAGTATAAAGTATTAGTCAAGCACAGACTAGAGAAGAAATTTACAAAACTTTCCTAAAAAGCACTCATATCAAAAGTACATAAAGAACTGCTACGAATCAATTAAAATATGGCACACATCCCAACTGAAAATGGACAAGAGATAGCAGGTATTTTACCAAAAATAAACAAACAGAAAAGCATGTAGCCAAAAAATATTTGAAAAAGTGATCAACGGTTAGCAAATATGAATGGCTAGCAAATATGAAAAAGACAAACAGTACCAAGTGGTGATGAGGATGTGCAACAGCTAGAACTTTCACCTGCTGCTGACAAGGAATGAAAATTGGTATCACCACTTTAGAAAACAAGCATTATAAGTAGAACTGAAGACCAATACCCCACTAGAAAGTTCAGGGCAAAAACTGTACAAACCGAAATTGTTGACCTGAAAAATTAAGAGAGTCCATGAAGATTCTAATATCAAATTTGTGACATCTTTCACAACGCCTAGCACACAAAGAATTTATTTTATATTATATATAATACAACCCCACAATCCCATTATCGCACCCTTTCTTCACACATGAGAAACGGATGGTTATAATTTAAGATCAGTACGATTCTCAAAATGCATTCCAATGGCTTCTCATCTCACAAAAATAAAAACCAAAATCCTTACAACTCACCTGGACTCATTCTGAGCTGACTGCCCCTGACTAGAAACTCCTCTCCAAAATACCCTCCCTTACCAAAACTTTCTTCTTCTATCTAGCCTTACCTATCACAAACCATCTGACATTTTAAATGGGCCTCTTCCATGCCTAGAATGTAATCTCCGTGAAAGCAAGGACATTATTGTTTCTTACTAGGTCCTCAGCAGAAGATGGCATATAGTAGGTACTTGTCTGCCATGTGGAGGATATATGCCTGGCATGTAGAAGTGCTCAGTATTTGTTGAAAAAATATATCCTTGGATTCTGGGCGTGGAGAGAACAGCTGTTGTATGAGGTACATGACTGACAGTTTCTTAAACTATATGCAGTTCAGTTTATCATAAGAAATATGAAAACCCTCCATTAAGTTAAATTAGTTGTTCCACTTTATGAAGAATTTGAGATATTTAGTGTTAATGCATTTAATAACCCAGGTTTTATATCAGGAAAGAATAAATTATTCCAAACTCCAATTGACAATTATATGAGCCACGCAGCAGTAATTATAGCAAAATAATAAATATTATTCTCATCAATTTTCCAAAGTTACTATTCTCCAGCAAATAAACCTATGAAAATAATACTATATACCACTTTTTTCACATTACAATAAAATCTCAGTAATTATGCTAATAAAAGATAATAAGATCTGGAAATATAAAATGCAGATATTGTGGAAATATCACCTTAGCAAAGAAACCAAAATTTCAACATAATGCAATTCTAAGACAGAACCAGATTTAAGAAGATCTGAGTATGAGGAAAGTTCCCTACAAAAACAGCCCACTACAGTCCTGAATCAGAACTTTTATGGCATAGGTCAGTCTAGAGAAGCTCCTAAGTAGCTCACATTTTTCCACCAAATATTTTACTAACATTGGTAAAAAAAAAAAAAAAAAAAAGAAAAAGAAAAAGAAAAAAAAGAAAAAGAAAAAGAGAAAGAAAAGAAAAAAAAGATGAGCGAAGTTCTTTCTTGTCCCTGTAATCTTTTGACAGAGAATTAAGACTAAAACCTCCAAGGAAAAATGAAAAAAGGAAATCAACTGGGAATAGATGTTGAATAAATTATATCTATCAACTCTGAAATAACCAAGAAATAAACCATATGAACCGGTGTTCAAACAAGCCAAGAGTTACTTTTCAGGCCCAGAAAAGTATTCAGCAGTTAAAGATACAACATCCTAGTTTTCATTACAATTAAAGTAAGTTTTATCAACAGCCTTTATTCAAAGAGCTAAAATCTCAACCAATTTCACTCACTTTTAGTAAAATAAGAAATGAAATTGTTTTTAAAACATTTAATGGTGTTTTCCTATATAAACTGTGAATACTTATAAACATAACTATAACCACACTATTCATACTGCTCTATAATTTTTAATGCCTGCATAAAAAGCTCATCATACGTATCATGATTTATTTAATCAATCCCCTAATGTTGGATTTTTAGTTTTTTCATTATTATAAACAAAGCTGCAGGGGACCTTTCTGTATGCATCTTTTTTGGCTAAATCAAAGTTTTAACAGGTTTTAACTTTAAAAAAATGTTTTTGGGGGGCCTGGCCGGCTCAGTCAGCTAAGCGTCCAACTTCGGCTCAGGTCATGATCTCAGTTTGTGGGTTCCAACCCTTCGTCAGGCTCTGTGCCAACAGTTCGGAGCCTGGATCATGCTTTGGATTCTGTCTCCCTCTCTTTGCACCCCCCCCACCCCCGAGCCCTGCTTGCATTCTGTTTCTCTCTCCCAAAAATAAATAGATTTTTTTTTTAATTTTTAAATGTTTTTGAAAGTGTTTTAGCATTGATGCTATAAATGAAAACAATGTTAAAATATTTGATCCTGTCCATTTATTACAGATGTTGTCATTTACTGGGGCTCATTTACGCATCCCCCACCTTTGTTTTTTTTCCTTAGTCACTAATTTTGTCGTTGTTACTCAGTGTTCCAAAGTATAAATGAGGGGAAAACAGAGAGAGAGTTACACTTCTCAGCTGAATTTAAAAATAAGTTGCGGGCAGCTGAGTGGCTCAATCAGTTAAAAACGACCAACTTCTGCTCAGGTCATGATCTCAGGGTTCATGGGTTCAAAGCCCCACATTGGGCTCTGTGCTGACAGCTCAGTCTGGAGCCTGCTTCGGATTCTGTGAGTCCGTCACTCTCTGCCCCTTCCCCACTCGTGCTCGCTCGCTCTCTCAAAAATTAACATTAAAAAAAAATTTTTTAATTAAAAAAAAAAAAACCTGACGAGCAACACTTAAGCCATATTACCTAACAGTCTTCTCAACCAAGGCTCCCAGTGAAAATAAGGCCCAAAACCTAAAGTATCCTTGTATGTAATGAATTAATTTCTCTCCTCTGCATCTAGAGCCTACTAGCTAGGTACCAAAAAAAAAAAAAAAAAAAAAAAAAAAAATCAAGTCATTTTCTTCAGGTGTTAATTCTCTTTCACACTGGGAAAACCACTGCAAAAACCCAAGTCCTAAAGCACATTTAGCTGGATTTATATTAAAAAAAAAAAAAAAAGTACTAAGTGCCACACAAATATAAAGCTACAATGACATTCTTCCCTTTTTCACTCCAAGAATGTCAAAACACTTCTATTTTACTGAGTTAGCTGGGTTGGTCTTAAAGCCTAAATAAAGTCCCTCACAAAATAACTGAATATTTACCATATACAGCTTTCCTATACCAAACTATAATTGAAGTATAGCTATCTGTAACTAGGATATTTTGTGGCATTATGGGTCTACTGTTCACTGAAGCAAATCCTGTAAAATACTGTGCAGTCTACTTACAGAAGGGCTTTATCAACTGGGAATTTTACACACGCATGACACACATGCACGTGCTTACTTTAACTGCCAAAACATTAACATAATACAGAAAAGTAATTTGGTAACATAGTCAATGTCTACTGAAAATAGTTATTTAGATTCCTACAGGCCTGTAACTGAAAAGACAGTTTTCAAATATAACTAGATACTATATCAGAAAGCTGTTCAGAGCACCCCAAAAGGTATCCTTTGTATTTCAGCCACACTAACATTAGAATAAAACTAAGGATCTCTCTTTCACAATGACAAATGGAAGGAAACATATCAAGTGAGCATTATGCATGTGTTATACTATGAAAGAGAGAGTAATTCCTCTATAGACCAGACTAAAGGCAATGGGAACACCATCTTCTGAGGGTCTGTTTCAAATTTCCTAAAAAAGCAAAAAATGGAAATAATTTTGCCAAAAATGAACAAATTAATTTCAAGAAGGGCTGTCTTTTCTTCTTTTTCTCTTCAAAAAGGAAAAATTATGATCTATTAACGTCTTATAATTTAAATAACACAATACTTGTTGGATAAAAAAAAAAAAAGCCAAGTTTAAAACCCAGCAGTTGTACATGACATTAGAAGAAAATGGCCCTATGGGGCGCCTGGGTGGCTCAGTCAGTTGAGGGTCCGACTTCAGCCCAGGTCATGATCTCACGGTCTGTGAGTTGGGCTCTGTGCCGTGTTGGGTGTTGGGCTCCGTGTTGGGCTCTGCGCTGACAGCTCAGAGCCTGCAGCCTGCTTCACATTCTGTGTCTCCCTCTCTCTCTGCCCCTCCCCCAATCGTGCTCTGTCTCTCTCTCTCTCAAAAATAAATAAAAATGTTAAAAAAAAAAAAGAAGAAAATGGCCCTCAGAAAAGGAAATTCAATGTATAAAATAATTTAGAACCATAACAAAGTAGGAAAGATCCCCACAGTTCATCCTAACAGGTGGTTTCGAAGCAAACCAGGATTTTTTTTTTTTGGTTCTGTGAAAAGCCCCTCATCTAGATGAACTGAGTATATTTGCATACCTATGCAAGTAGTTATTTTTATACAGGAATGTTCAATAGAAAAAGTTAGGGATTCCCATTGTTTACACTTTTGAAACAACTTCCTAACCCTTTTAGCCATGATACTCTCAAGAAGACATAAGACATTTTAAGTAAATATTGCTTTTCAAAGTAAGAATTTCAAACTTTCTGGAGACACCGACAACCTGAAATGCTACAAAATCCAAAGGAAAAAATACTCAAATTAAACAACACCGTATTTCTTAAATCGGGCATACTTCTTCATATACAATCCCACTAGGAAATGCAAAATTTTCTTCCCTACACTGGCAGATTAAAACTTATTATACGATTAAAGTTAAAATTTAATAAAATTGCGTTCCACTTTGACCAACACTAAACAACCAAGTTGTTTATCACTGCGTGCAACCTGATAAAGAGCAACAATGTGTATACATTTTAGCAACGATTTTTAAGAAGATACTAAGGTGAGCCCTCCATTGACCGCGTACCCCAAACCAAAAAATTCCCACGCACTGCTGTCTATATTAGGTCTAAAAACTCACTTTGATACGCAATTTAAAGGGATAGTCACCTCCCTCTTTCCCATCCCTTCCCTCCCCTTGAAGGTCAAAGGGCTCCAGACAAAAGACAACAAAAGCACGTGACAAAAGTTTCTCCCAACACTTTCTCTCTCCAAGCCTGGAGGCTGTGCTCCTCCCCGGTACCGCGTCAGGATCGAGCTGGGCCCGGGACCAGAGGGCTGAGGCCCACAGCGGGAAGGAGGGGGTCTCCGGGGCGAGCGGGGGAGGCGGACCCCGAGGAGGGCCCCAGCCCCAGATTGGGGGGGCCGGGCGCCGAGGATGTGCCGGGGAGCGGGCGCCTCCCGAGACCACCGCCGGAAGCGCGGGGCCCGGAGCGCGGCCTGTTACCTTTTCCTGCTCCTCTCGGAGCCGCGCCACCTCCGGGGCGCGCAGCGGCGCCGCGGCCGAGGACGAGGCCGAGGCCGAGGCGTGGGACCCGGGGTCGGCCGGGGCCTCCATGGTGGAGGCGCCGGGACCTCAGCGGGGCGAACGAGTCCTAAACAAATGTTTATGGAGGCGGCGTGTCCGGCGGCTGCCCAGCACCCGCGTGCTCGCCCTCATGCACTGCGTGCCCCTAGCTGAGGAGGCCGCGCCTGTCTTCTCCGCTGCCGCGGCGGCCGCTGCTCGCGTCCCGGCTGCCCGCGGCCGCATTTCACACGCGCATGCCGCCCGCCGCCGCCGCCGCCGCGGGCTCGAAGCAGCAGGCGGGCCGGTGAGAGCCGGAGGCGCCTGTCCGGTGACCGGGCCGAGACAGGCGTCCTGTGGCGGCCGCGCCTCCTCCGCGCCTCCCCCGTAGGCTCCGCCCCTCGCTCCGCCCCGCGCGGCACGCCGGGAAGCGCGCGGAGCCCCCGCCCCTGGCCCCGCCCCCCTAGTGGGTCACGTGGTGCAGGAGTGACGCGGCTGAGGCGGGCTTACCCCGCGAGGTTTGCGCTGCATTGTAGCCTCTGGAAGCTTTCATTCTATCCGGGATCCACGCTGAGTGAGTGCTCCTGGAGGTAAGCCTTGTGTCCCCTTCGTCTTCCAGTCGTTTAGCGCTGCATCTGGCGGTGGAAGCTTAATTCAAGAACCAAAGCTGCTTTGTAAGAACATAATTTAATTTTAACAAGTTCAACTCTTTCCTGTGCCTGTTTAATGAATTAAAATATGCAATTATGTTTTGCGTGTGTATTAATTACTGTGCTTATATTAATATAGTGCTATGTTTGGACTATTTAAGAGATTTTTTCAAGGATAACTTAGCCCACACTTTTTCTCTTATTTCAGAACTATGCTCTCTCCTACAGCCTCTGGACACAGTAGGCACCCAATTAATGCTTCCTAGCCGGAACTGGCCATGCCCTAAGCACCACCTCTGCTCCAGTTCTTAACAGTAGCGATGGATCCTGTTTGTTTAGCGTTGTACAGATGGGAATAGGCTGAGGGGTATCTGCCGTTTACACCTTTGTATGCCTTCTTGCAGTTTCTCTTCCCTTTCTCTTGGCCAGCTCTCCAGTCCAGATACACCCATTTTCCATTTGCTTCAAAGAAAGACGCAAGGAAAACTTGGGCAAATGGTCTATGTTAATTCCTCTTTTCCTCACTGCATATTCAACGTCAACACCTCTGAAAGAGGCAGAATCAGAATGTTTCTCATACCACCTCCTCTATCTCCACCATCATCTCTCTATCCTCACCTACCTCAGTAGCTTCTTCTCTGGCCTCCCTGCTTCCACTCTTGCCCCTGTAATGGACTTTGTCAGCTGCCCTTTGTCTATCTCCCCTCCTTCACATGGTCTACCCTAGCCCACATAGTTCCTGTGCCTTTGGGAAGCTGACCCACCCCAGCTCCAGTCTAAAGGCATGATGCATTTTCCCTGTAAATAGTTGATTCCGGAAAGGGCATGTGATACTTCACAAACAGAGTTCCTGAAGGCTTCTGAAAAAGTTCTCCCTCATTCTTTGGAAGTGTTTCCATAAAAAAAAAAAAAAAAAAAAAATCTATCCATCCCTTGGTGGGGAAGTACAGGGCATATGGCCCTGTGTATTTCAGCTCTAGTAAAACCACCCGGACACCTCTTAGCCTCACAATGAAGTTGAGTCTGTGGTCACCAGAGCCAAGAGACAGAACTTGAGTTCTTGACTATATCACAGCACTGGACTCAGGGCTGAATCAGCCAGCTCTGAAGTCTACATTACCTCTACACTTCTGGTTAAAGAGGCCAGTAAATTTTCTGATGGATTAAGGCAGTTTGCATCATATTTTATGTCACCAGCAGCCAAAGATTCTGATTCATGTACCCCCAATCTATTTTCAGCTCAGCAGCCTGAAGGAGCTTTTAAAAATAACCAGATCATATCACTCTCCCTGCTTGAGCCCTCCATGAATTCTCACTGCAACTAGAATAAAATCCAGATGTCCTACTAGAATTCTGTATTATATCTGACCCACCTTTCTAACTGCCTTGCAAGCCCCCTTGCCACTCATACCAACCATAATGGTTTCGCTCTTCTCCTGCCTTAGGGTCTTGGCACTGGCTGATCTTGCTGCCTGCAATACTTCTGCTGGATCGTTGCATGGTCTACTCCTTTGCATCACTCAGGCCTCGATTCAAATAAAAAAGCTTCCCTGATATCCTGTCTGTAGAAGACCCTCCCCTCTCCTCCAAGCATCCTCCAGCACCTCACTTTTTAAATTTTCTTCATAGCACTTATCCCTTTTTAGGATTACCAATTTTATCTGCTTCTATACTAGTTACCATCTCTTCACAGTAGAACACCAGCTCCATGAGAACAGGGACTTGGTTGACATTCCATGAACATTTGCTGCTTCCTTCACTCAGTCCTAAGAGCTCTCAGAAGTAACAGCAGAAGAACTTGAACTGTAAAACCCAAACAGACCCAAGCTGTGGTCCCAACTCTGCCACTTGCCTGCTGACAAGTCTTAGGCAAGACCCTTAACCTGCTGAGTTTCATTCTCCTGTACAACAAGTCTTAGAGCTATACCTGCCTCAGGGTTGGCTTGAAGAATGATGGTGATCACAAGTATAAAAGCTGACAGTGAAAACTTCCTCTATCCATCTAAAATCCTTCAAATTATAATCACTCATCCAGGTGAACATCAGCCACCCCAAAACACCTTCAATAAAACAAAACACCTTCAAATAAAACAAAACAGTAAAAATTATTGACCCCCTTCCATGTACCAGGCCCTCCCTTGTGCATGAGAAGCAGGAGGTGATCAAGGCAGGGACCAGAACTGTCTGTGGATCTTGGAGTCAACAGAGGGCCAAAGACCTTAGATGAGGTTCTTTTAATTCTATAGGAGGTTCATCCTTAACCCCAAGGTCAAAAAATCATCCCTTCCATGAAGTTCCCCTGGTACTTCATCTGCTTATCCTTAGGGTTGTCACTGATCACTCAAATCCTTCTTGTATATGGTTTTTCTGTACACTTCAGCCTCCCCTCCAAGGAAAGGGATGAAATCATCTTTAAGTCTGAAAAATACATAGCACCAAGCATGGCAGTTGCTACAGTTGTTGCCATCTCTCAGATGCCAGTAATAGAAACTCAAAGTGAGTTATGGAAAAAAACAAAAATTTTAAAAGGAGGGATTCAGAAGGGCATGAGGCAAAATGGTGGAGTGAAGGCCCTAGGGATCAGTCCCTTCATCAAAACAACTGTCAGAGCCACTGGGTGGCTCAGTCGGTTGAGTGTCCAACTCATGGTTTCACCTCAGTCTTGATCTCATGGTTTGTGAGTTCAAGCCCCAAGAGGGGCTCAGCGATGGCACTGACATCGCAGGGCCTCCTTAGGATCATCTTTCTTCCTCTTTTTCTGCTCCTCCCCTTCTCTCTCTCCCTCTCTCTTTCTCTCAAAATAAATAAATAACCCTAAAAACCAACCAAACAAAAACAACTGTCAGTTGGAAACGGAAACACTCACAGAGTCAACAATATTGAAACTCTGGAACTTGAACTTTAAAAAACCAGGAGAGTGCATGATAAAGGAAAAGGTCACCAACTGTTGGTAGGGGTGGGGAGGGGTGAGAACCAGCTGCCATGCCCCATTCCTCAGCCCGCACCCCACCATGCAGCTGTGGGATTAGCAGCCACCATTCCTGGAGTGGTTGGCTGATGCCAGTGTGAGCAGTAAGGTCCTTGTCCTCCAGAACATTTCGGTCAGTCTACCAGCTCCCTGAGAGACAGGTGGAGACTGGCCTTCTAGAACTGCAGCAATTTCCCCTGACAGCATCTATTGGAAGATTTAAAGGGACAGACTTTTTTTTTTTTTTTTTTTTAAGAAAATCTTCAAGTCACTGGCTGGCTGTAGAGATAACAGAATAAAAACTTCAATGACCACACGTTCCAAGGAATACACTTTGAAAAATAGTTTGGAAAAATCACTAAAGAGATGACAGCAAACTTCAACAAGCAAAAATCAGCAATCCCTGAGGAGCAGGAAAATCGGATTTCCAGAGTTCACATACTAATACTCAAAATGTCCAGTCCTCAACAAACAATACAAAACATACCAAAAAACAAGTATGTAAAGCCAATTCGCAGAAAAAAAATAATAATAATTAGAAACCATCCCTAAGGAAGCCCAGACATTGGAAATATTAGTCAAAGACATTAAATCAACTATCTTAAATATGCTTAATAAGCTGAAGGAAATCATAGACAAAGAACTAAAGGAAACCACACAAAAAAATTTATGAACAAATAGGGAATGGCAATAAAGAGATCAAAATTATGAAAAGGAACAAAATAGAAACCCTAGAGCTGAAAAATACAATAAATAAAAAATAAAATAATAAATTCACTACAGGAGCCAAAAGGATTTGAGCTGGCAGAAGAAATATCAAAAAACTTTGAATATAAGGCACTCAAAATTATCCAGTCAGGTAAAGAAAGAAAGAAAAAAAAGGAGATATGAACCGAGCCTATGAGCCTGGGGGACACCACTGAGCATACCAACAGTATGCACAAGAGGAGTTCCAGGAGGAGACAGAAAGGGACAAAAAATTTTTGAAAAAATAACGGCTGAAAACTTCCTAAATTTGATGAAAGATTTGAATACACACATCCAAGAGGCCTAAGGAACTTCAAGCAAGATAAACTCAAAGAGATGTGTAGAACTGAGACACATTATAATCAAATTGTCAAAACACACAAAAAAAGACAATCTTAGAAGCAACAAGTGACAAGTAACTTGTCACATACAAGGAATCCTCAACAAGATTAACAGCTGATTTCTAATCTGAAATCATGTAGGCCATGGCACATGGGTGGCTCAGTTGGTTGGGATCAGGTCATGATCCCAGAGTCATGGGACTGAAGCCTGCATCAGGCTCTACACTGAGCATGGAGCTTGCTTAAGATTGTCTCTCTCTCCCTCCGTCCCTCTCCCTGCTCATAGTCTCACTCTTTACTAAAACAAAAAAATAAAAACAAAAAAAGCACCTCCTGTTTAAAAAAAGAAAAAAGAAATCATGGAAGCCAAAGGGCATATTCAGTTCCGAAAGGAAAAAACAACCTCTCAACGAAGATTTCTTTCTTAGATGAACTATCAAGAATGAAGGAGAAATTAAAACATTTCCAGATAAATAATAACTGAAGGGGTTCATTACTAGCAGACTTGCTTCACAAGAATTGCTAAAGTGAGTCTATTGGACTGAAATGAGAGAACACCAGACAAGAACTCAAAGTCATATGAGAAATAGAGAACACTGATAAAAGTAGTGACTAAGAAAAAAAAATTTTTTGATAAAAATAAAAAAAAGTAGTGACTACGCAGGTAAATATAAAAACCAGTATTACCGCAGGTTTGGTTTGTAATTCCTCTATTGTCAACTACAATTTAAAAGGCAAATGTATAAAACAGTAATTACAAATCTATGTTAAGGGGCACACGATGTATAGGAATGTGATCTGGGACAATAACAATATAAAGGGAGAAGGACAAAACTGTATAAAAGCACAGTGTTTGTATACTATTGAAACTAAATTGGTATTATTCAAACTAGGATGTTATAAGTTCAAAATGTTAATTATAGTTCACAAGGGAACTACTACTACAATAACTAAAATATATACATACAAGGAAAAAAGGGAATCAAAGCGATACACTATAAAATAATCTAATAAATAAAAAATGTAGGAATTGAACAAAAAAAGGTACACACACAAAAATGGCAGAACTAAGTTCTTCTTTACCAACAATTTCTTTAAATGTAAATGGATTAAACGGTCCAATTAAAACAAACATTGGTAGAATGGATTTTTTAAATGATTGATCTATATGCTGTTTACAAGAAATTCACTTTAGATTGAAAGACACAAAAGAATTGAAAGTAAAAGAATGGTGATACAGGCTGAACTGTCACCCCTTCAAATTCACACATAGAGGTCCTAACCCCTAGTACCTCAGAATGTGACTATGTCTGCAGATAGGGCTTTGAAAGATGAATATGTTAAAATTAACACATTAAAAGGGTCATTTGAGTGGGTCCTAATCCAATCTGGCTGGTGTCCTTATAAGAAGGGGATATTTAGAAGAGAGCTTGATGGCTCAGTCGGTTAAGCATCTGACTTTAGCTCAAATCATGACCTTCTGGTTGGTGAGTTACAGACAGGTGTTGGCTCTCTGCTGACAGTGTGGAACCTGCTTCAGATTCTCTCTCTCTCTCTCTCTCTCTCTCTCTCTCTCTCTCTCTCTTTCTGCCCCTCCCCTCCCTCTCAAAACTAAACATTAAAAAAATAGCAGGGAATATGTAGAGACACAAGGGACACGTGCACACACAGGGATGACCATGTGAAGGGGCAGCAAGAGGGCAGCCGTTTGCTAGCCCAAGAGAGGGGCCTCAGTGTTAACCAACCTAGTCACACCTTGATCTTGGACTTATATCCTCCAGAACTATGAAAAAATAAATGTCTGCTGTTTAAGTCACCAAGCCTATGGTATTTTGTTATGGTGGCCCTAGCAAACTAATATATCAATAACCTAACTGTATACCCCGAGGAACTAGAAAGAAAAGCAAGCAACCCAAAGCTAGCATAAGGAAGAAATAACAAAGATTACATGAGGGAGAAACAGAGAATAAAAAACAACAGAGGAAATTAATGAAACCAAAATTTATTCTCAGATAAATATCGATGAAATTGACAAACCTTTACTAGATTAAGAAAAAGAGAGACTCAAATTTTCAAAACCAGAAATTAAAATGGATACTACTAGCTATTTTACAGAAATACTACGAACAATTATATGCAACAAATTGGATAAGTCTACATGAAATGGGAAAATTCCTAGAAAAATACAAACAAAACTAACTCAAGGAAAAATAGAAAATTATAAAAAGGCCATTAACAAGTAAGGAGAATGAATCATTAATCCTACCAACAAAGAAAAATACAGAACAAATGGTTTCAAAGGTGAATTCTACAAAACATTTAAAAAATAGTCATCAATTCTGCTTAAACTTTTCCAAAACATTGAAGAAGGAATGCATTCTATGAGGTCACTAAGACACTGGAAGAAAGAAAACTATAAGGGTGCCTGGGTGGTTCAGTGGGTTAAGTGTTCTACTCTTGGTTTCAGTTCAGGTCATGATCTGGGGATAGAGCCCCATCATCTGTGGGATAGAGCCCCATGTCAGGCTCTCTTGGGATTCTCTCTTTCCTCTCTCTCTCTGCACCCCCTAGTCACTCTCTCTCTCTCTTTCTCAAAATAAATAAATATTGGGGGGAAAAAGGAAAACAATAGGTTAAAGTCCTTATGAATATAAATGCAAAAATCCTCAACAAAATATGAACACACAAGTTCAACAGCATATTATAAAGATTATACACCATGACTATGCAGAATTTATCCCAGGAATACAAAGTTGTTTCACCATATGAAAATCAACCAATGTAATATACCACATTAATAGAACAAAGGAAAACAAAACACATGATAATCCAAATTGATGCAGAAATAGCACTTGATAAAACCCAACACCTTTTCATGACTAAAAAAATCAATAAACTAGTAATAGAAAGAAACCTCAACATTATAAAGGCCATATATGAAAAACGCATAGGTAACATACTCAAGGGTAAAAGACAAAGTTTTTCCTCTAAGATCAGGAACAAGAAAGAGATGTTTGCTTTTACCACTTCTATTTAACATAGTATTGGAAGTTCTAGCCAAAGCAATTAAGCAAGATAAAGAAATAAAAAGAAGCCATATTGGAAGAGAACAAAAAAAATTAGTTCTTTCAGTAGATGATATGATTTTATATATAGAAAACCATAAAGAATCTACACACAAAAAATAGCTTAAAGCAACAAACTCAACAAAGTCACTGGATACAAAATCAACACACGAACATCAGTTACATTTCTATACACTAGCAATGAACAATCTGAAAAGGAAATTTTTAAAAATCTCACTTGTACTAGCATAAAAAATATTTAGTAATGAATTAAACTAAGGAGGCATAAAAAAATTGTGCACTTAAAACTACAAAACATTCTTGAAATAAATTAAAGAAAACACAAATAAATGGAAAGATATTTACATTCATGGGTTGGAAGACTTAATAATGCTAAGAGGAGAACTGTTATGGATGGAATGTTTCCCCAAAATTCATATGTTGAAGCTCTAACCTTCAATATACTATATTTGGAGATAGGTCCTTTGTGGAAGTAATTAAGGTTAAGTGACATAATAAAAATAAGGCCTGTGGGGTGCCTGGGTGGCTCAACTGGTTAAGCGCCTGACTTTGGCTCAGGTCATGATCTCATGGTTCGTGGGTTTGAGCCCCGTGTTGGGCTCTGTGCTGACAGCTCAGAGCCTGAAGCCTGCTTTGAATTCTGTGTCTCCCTCTCTTCTCCTCCCCTGCTTGAATTCTCTCTCTCTCAAAAATAAATAAACATTAAAAAATTTAAAAAACAAAAATAATAAGGCCTGATCCAATAGGATCAGTGTCCTTATAAAAAGAGACACCAGAAAACTCATTCTCTTCACACACACACTAAGGAAAGGCCAAGTGAGGACACAGTGAAAAAGCTGTCATCTATAAGTTAGGAAAAAATCTTTTACCAGAAACTGAACTTGCTTGATCATTACCTTGATCATGGACTTCTAACCTCCCAAACTATGAGAAAATAAATTCCTATTGCTTAAACCACCCATTTTGTGGTATTTTGTGATAGCAGCCCAAGCAAATTAATAAACAGTGCTCCTAAAAGCAGTCTATAGATTTGAAGCAATCCCTATCGAATCCCAGTGTCGTATTTTGCAGAAGTACAAAAACCCATCCTAAAATTTATGTGGAATTACAAGGGACCCTCAATAGCTGAAACAATCTTGAAGAAGATCAAAGTTGGAAAAGTCTCACACTTCCTGATTTCAAAACTTACTTCAAATCTATGTTAATCAAAACACTGTTACTAGCGTAAGGATACACACATTGACTAATGGAATTGAATGAATAGCCCCCAAATGAACCCTCCCATATATGGTGAATTGATTTTTGACAAGAGTTCCAAGATCATTCAATAGGTAAAGAACAGTCACATCAACAAATAGTACTAAGGACACTGGATATCCACATGCAAAGTGATGACATTGATCCCTTACCTTATACCATATACAAAAATTAACTCAAAATGAATCAGACCTAAACAAAAGACCTAAAACTTTAAAACTCTTAGAAGAAGTCATAAGGGAAAATCTTCATGATTTTGGAATTGGCAATTTCTTAAATATGACACTAAAAGCACAGGCAGCAAAAGAAAAATATAAGTATATTTGACTTCATTAAAACTTAGTAAAAACTTTTATGCATCAAATGACACTTTCAAGAGAATGGAAATATAACACAAGGAAGAAATATTTACAAATCATGTATCTTATGAGGGTTTAATATGAAGAATATCTAACTCTATATTTATCTATCTCTATTTCTATATTTATATATATTTATTATATATATTTATATTTATATATAGATACATAGAAAGATATAGTTATATCTCCTACAACTCGACCACAACAACAAAAAAGAAAACAATTCAAAAATGAGGAAAGGACTTGAAAAGAAAAAAGGACTTCTTGAAAAAAAGATGTACAAATGTCCAATAGACACGTGAAAAGTTGCTCAATGACCCTAACCATTAGGGAATGCAAGTCTAAACCACAATGAGATACTGCTTCATGGCCTCTAGGACGAATATGAAGAAGAAGGAGGACGAGGTGGATGAGGAGAGGGAGGGAGGGAAAGAAGAAAGGAAGGAAAGAAGAAATAACAAGTGTTGGCAAGTATGTAGAGAAATTGGAACACCCTTTCACTGCTGGTGGGAATGTAAAATGTTGTAGCTGCCGTGGGAAAGTTTGGCAATTTCTCAAAAAGTTAAACACAGATCGTATGAACAAATAGTTTCACTCCTCGACATATACCCCAAAGAACCGAAAACAAATACTCAAATACATCTGTGTTCGTAGCAGCATTACTCACAGCAGCCAAAAAGTGAAAAAAATCCAAGTTTCCCTCAACAGATAAGTGGATAAACAAAATGTGGTGTGTGTATATATTCTGTGCGTATACATATGCATATGAACGTTACTCAGTCATCATAAAGAGGAATTAAGTTCTGATCCATGCTACAGCATTGATGAACCTTGAAAGCATAAAGTAATAGAAAATTAATATGAAATTATGAAAACCCAAGTGAAATAAACCAGATGCAAAGGTAAAAATATTGTATTATTCCACTTATATGAAATACCTAAAGCAGGTCGATTGATGGAGGCATAAAGTAGATTAGAAGTCACCAAGACCTGGTTGGGGGATGGGAGATGGGGGCCATTGCCTAATGGTTACAGAATTTTTCTGTTGGGAGTAATAAAAGTTCTAGAACGAGTGGTGACACAACATTGGTTAAATGTTACACAACATTACGAATGTACCCAATGCCACTGAATTGTATAAAGATGGCTAAAATAATATATTTTATGCTATATTTTCCCACTGAAAGAAAAAAAAAAAACAACGGGCTTTGTTTCCTCATGTAACTGAAAAGTTCAGTTACAGAAAGTTAGTTTCAGATAAGGCTACACCCAGGAGCATCACGGATATGTCTTTCTCCTCTTCTTTGTGCTTTCTTCTGCGTCAGCTTTCTTCTGAAGTTTCCTTACACGTGGAGGCTCCCAACATTCCTAATCATCATTGTACTTATTGAGCAATCTCAGGGGGAAGAAGGTACCTCTTTCCTCCTAAACTGGCTGGCTTAATTGCCCACGCCTAGAGCCCAAGAGGAAGGAATGGACCAACTCCATTCTAAACATAACGAGTATGGGTAGGAGAAGGTGTCTCCCCAGAGAACATCTGAAAACATAGGAGAGGAAGCTATACAGGCAAAGCCTCAAATGCCCACTGCAAGCTCCAGCCCTTCAACAAGAGCTGCTGGCCCCCAGGAGCCTGGATATTCCTCACCTTTTCAAAATTTTTATTTTTTTTAACCTACTTTTTCCCTGATGTAGAAGTTAGCCGACCCTCAAGTGATAATACCAGAAGAAAGATGAGTCCTAAATGACCCATTTAGTGGATGATCAAATGCCTATGTCAATTAGAATTTATTAAGCTGCAAATCTGTTGCAAACTGCCTTCATTTAAAAGACAATTTATTGGCTCTCAACTCTGAAAAGTTCAGGAGTGGTTCAGCTTTCAGCTGGGCTTGATTGAGTCCTAAACAACAACAACGGAGCTTGCTTCTCTTCTCAGAGCCCTGCCTTTTACTGCATCTACATCATTCTCAGGTGTCTGGGAGCTCCAGACTCCCAACTTCTAGGGTCAAGCGGGGACCTCTGCCTGCTCTGAGTAAGAAAGAGAAGCATCAGTCTCCCAGTTTTCCCAGCAAAAGCCTCAGGGCATCTCATTCTCTCTGAACTAGGTCACATGCCCTGTCCTGAACCAATCATGGGGCTGAAAAACAGCAAAAGCTGGACTGACGCCCAGCCCCACGTGCCCCCAAAACTCAGGCACCGGTACCAAAAGAGGAGGGAGGGATGCTGGGTGACCAAAAATCAAGCAAATGTCTGTGACACCTTGTGTACTCACAGGAGTTTGGTAAAGATGGTTAGTTGGGTCATTTAGTTGGCAAATTGGGACTTGAGGCTTGATGGCTGTGCACCCCCCTTCCACTGCCCACCTCAGGCCCTGAGGTTTCTCTGAGCCTTTCTGACTCAGAACGGTATCAGTATGAGGGGAGAGAGAAGCCACGATGGGATTGGGGAGATTTGTGGTCCTATTAAATTCTATCATTTTACCAGCAAAGGACAGGTTGGGGTGAGCCTATTGCTCAAGGTCTCTGCCTTAACCATAGCCAGAGCCCCTTCTCCAAGAATCTGCTTCTTTCATACCTGCTGAGTGACACCCACCCGTGTTAGGCCTGGTTTTCTGAGAAGCAGATGCCCGAACAAGACCAACATGCACAAAATTTATAAGAGAAACACCTGTGAGGGAAAATGGGGAGGAGGGCCATAAGTTGTAAGAACTTTGGCCCATAGTGTAGGTCTTGAGGCCAAGTGAAGGAAGAAAGGAAATTTGGGGAGAAGCATCTAAGATTGCAATGCAGTTCTAAGGAAAGTACAACAAGGCTGGTTTGAGGAGCCTTCATGCTGAAGATGGCCATCAAAGGAGTCCTCTGCCTCCCAGGAACAGGCCTGACTTAGTATACCCACCATGCCCAGTGATGAGATGGGAAGCATGGCCTTTGCAGTGGCTTTCAAGCATATCAGCTGGGCCTTGGTCATTAAATTCCTCTGGTCAAAGACCTGGCTGCCACACTCCACTGCCCAGTTTCTGTGGGGTAGATGTCTCAACTGACTGTACTGCTTGGCTTTCTCTGTCAGACTGGAACCCTGAAGCCTGAGACCAGAGATTATACACTCAGAGATCTGCAGGGGACAGACCCTTTTACATAATTGAGCAAAGGGGGCTGGAAGGGCTGGCAGACTAGAGATCCAGTTCACCCAAGGGACCTACTGCTACTTAGCTCCAGCCGACTCATGGGATTCAGGCCCAGCATGATCCCATTCTCCAGGAGAAGCCAGATTTCCGGACTTCTTTGTGAAATCACCCAATGTGAAAATATCAGCAACTAATTCAACTTTAAGAAATAAAACAAAACTGTGTGCTAGCCAAAACACAGCTCTCAGTTGTTTGTGAGAGGCCCATGTTGAGGGTAAGCTAGAGTGCTGGGGCCAGAGGTGCTGAGACAGGCCTGCAGAGAGTGGAGAGTGATACAAAGGCACAGAAGGCTGTGGGGATGCTGGGCCATGAGGCTGAAAGCAGGTCCCCCAAGAGGATCAGCTGCTCTTGACTCAGCCCAGTACCACTCTGGGGACAGCAGGTGACCTGCTGGCCTGTAGCAATCTGAGAAGACCCTGGTTCCTTTCAACCTTCTTACGTGCATTTAAGTAGGTCTCTCATAGCGAAAAACACTCACATACCTGAATTCAAAGCTATGCTATTATATATTGTGCTGTATATTATGTATGGTAGTATATTGTGCTGTAAAGCTACGGGAATCCCAACAATGTGATAATAGCAAAGAGATAGACACACATCAATGGGGCAAATAGAGAGCCCGTAAATAGTCAAGTACAAATATAAGCAACTGAGTTTTTACAAAGGTGCAAAGGCAGTTCAATGGAGAAAGAATAGTTTCTCTAATAAATGATGCTAGAACAATTAGATGTTTATTTGCAAAAAAAAAGCTCTATTCATACCTCATATTTTGCACAAAATTAACTCATAATAGATCACAGACTTAAATGCAAAATACAAACCTATAAAACTTCTAGAAGGAAACATAAAAAAAATCCATGTGACCTTGATTTTGGCAATGAAAAAATTGATGGATTGTACTTTATCAAAGTTACAAACATTTGCAAAATATACTGTTAAGAGGTTGAGAAAAAAACAAGCTACAGACTGGGAGAAAATATTTGCAAACAGTATGTCTGAAAAAGGACTTGTATCTAGAGTATATAAAGAATTCTTAAAACTCGACAATAAGAAAACAGCCCAATTTAAAAATGGGCAAAAGATCTGGACATTTCACCAAAGATATACAGATGGCAAATAAGCATATAAAAAGATGCTCAACATAATTTGTCATTGGGGAAATGCAAATTAAAATAACGAGACACTACTACATACCTGTTAGAATGGCTACCATCCAAACAAGAGACAACACCAACTGCTGGCTAAGCTATGGAGCAAAGGAACTCTCTCTTATTGCTGGTGAGAATGTAAAATGGTGCAGCCCCTCTGGAAGACAGTTTGGTACTTTTGCACAAAATTAAGCATAGACTTACCATACAACCCAGCAATCATACTCCCAGACATCCCCCAGCGGATCTAAAAATCTACGTTGACATAAAAACCTGCATGCAAATGTTGATACATTTGCCAATATGCGTGGGTTTGGTTAGACAATATCATGCAAATCAAGGACAGCCTGTTTTGGGTTTATTACTTCCTGTTTTGGGGCCTCACTTTCCTCTAACAAGGGAAGTGACCTGAGGATTCCTGAGGTGTATCCTACCCTGCTGTTGAGGGACTCAGGAATCTACAGGTGTCCCCAGGTGAAGCCCAAATATCACCTTGACCCGGCTTCACGCTTCCGGTTGCCAGATTTCACAAATAAAAGTATAGAAAGCTCAGTAAAATTTGAATTTCAGATAACAATACATAATTTTCTAGTGTGGCCATGTACCATTTGGAACACACGTGTACTAAAAACAAATTCACTGTTTACCTGAAATTCAACTCTAACTGGGCCTCCTGTACTTTATCTGGCAATCCTATTAACACACCCAGCCTTGGGAGCCTCCCTGCTGCATAAGAGGATTCACTTTCATGTGCCCAAAGAGGGAAATGGGAGTGGGGGTGTGTGGGGGGGACAAGAACCAAAAGGACAAAAGGAAGCTGGGCGAGGGGGAGGGGGCGAAATGGGAAGCCATCTCCTGAAGCTAACCTTTGCTCAAGCCTTAGGTTTGGTCTACAGTAATGGTTCTCAACCTTGGCTGAACACTGGGAGCCCCAAAGAATATTAATGCTTGGATCTGGCCTGGGCATTGGGAATTTTTTAAGCTCCCCTGCTGATTCTGCCCGACGATCAAGGGAGCCGTTTTCTTGCTGCCAACAAACCACCCAAACGTAGTGGCATAAGGCACAGTTCTGGAGGGAGGCAGGGTCAGCTGGGCAGCTCTCAGGACCTCAGCGGAGTGGCCAGCTGGAATGCCTGCCTGGGGCCCCGGCTTCCTTACAGCATGGTGGCCAGCTTCCGAAGGGGAGCCAGGTGGGAGTTGTACTGCCTTATCTCGTCCGGCTCCAGAAGTCACTGAGCATCACTTCAGCCTCATCCGGTTCATCACTAACAAGTCACTGAGGCCAGCGCACACGCTAGAGATGGGCAATTAGACTCCATCTCTTGATGGGACAAATGTCAAAGAACTTGTGGTCGCTTGTTATATCCCCCAAACGTACCATTTGAAAAAGTGGTCTCTGGGATTCATTCCCTATTCTACACTCTCCCAGGCCCAGCTGCCATCACTGCTCACTTAGCAAAGTCTGGTGGCCTTTTCAGGGTCATCTCCCTGCCTCCCATTTCCCACCCCATCTACCCCACCCCCTGCAACTGGAGTCTCAATCTCACAACCCTCACAACCGTTCATGGCAACCCATACTCGTCAGGCCTGGGAGGCCCCACACAGGCCGGCCTTTGTGTCTCTTGTCCTCTCCACCTCCTCAAGCTCCAAGGCAGAGCCAGTCCTACCCACCAGCCCATGCTCTCCCCAGCCATGCATTGCTCACCTCCCAAATCACAGGCATGCATCCCCTTTGCCAGGAACAGCCCCACCCTCACCGTTTGCTCCCTCCCTCAGGACATTTTTCAGACCCTCTTCTGGGAAATCTTCTCTGAGCACCCAAGGGTGGGTTAAACACAGCACCTTAGATTTCCCTTAACTACATGCAGGTCCTTTCACAAATTTTCTCTTAACCTGATACTGAAGTGCAACGTTCATGAGGAAAAATGCATAAATCCTATGCATAGCTTGATGAATTTTCATGAAGTCAGCATACCTGCGTAACCAGTTCCCAGATCAAGAAAATAGAACATTTCTAGAACCACAGAGGGTGAATTTCCTGCATCCCACTTTGGGAACCGGAGGGCCCTACCCTCCCACCTCCATCCCTGGGACATCCAGGGATTGGCCCTTGACCAGCTCTGCTAAGCACACTCTGTCCTAGGCACTGAGATTGTGTGAGCCAGGCTGGGGCCCTGTCTTCAGAGTCACGGCCACATCTGCCTGCCCTTAGTCTCCTGTCCTCCCACGGACCTCCCCTTCCTCTTGCTTGGAGAGACAGAAAGCACCCATAGTTCTTGCAGCTATAAGCCCCCGTCCTCGAAGGAAGAAATGTTTTGGTTAATAATTTTTCATGTGTGTAAGTCCTGTCTTTGCTTTCCACTTGGATTGTAAATTCCTATGGACAAGGAGGATTTCTTCCCTTTCTCATGAATCCAGCACTTGGCACATAGCAGGGACTCGAGCAAGGCTGGGCACGGTTTAATGGCAAGAGGGGGCTCTCTGGAACCAGAGGACCCTGGGGTAAGTCTCAGGCCCTGCACTCGCAGTGGGACTTGGGTGGTCCTGTGGCATCTTTAGTTTGAGCTCTGCATCTATGAAGTGGCCTGATGCTTACACTGATCAGCAGCCCTGCAGTCCTCAGGGCCTCTGTGAGACTCGGATGGGTTAAGGGTATAAAAGTCCTGAAGAAACACTGGCTTTCCCATGCTCCAATCACGGCAGCCACACCGTGGGAGCTTCTGCCCCCAAAGACCCACACCGTGGGAGCTTCTGCCCCCAAAGACCCACAAGCAGATAGGTGACTGAAGTCAGGGCCAGCTTCATGGAGCGTGTGGTGGTCCCACAGGGACTCCGAAGGGCCATCGACTGGACTTATGCTCCATTGTCACCATCTTCAAATTCTTAATTTTTGAACAAGGGGTCCGGCATTTTCATTTTGCACTGAGTCCCACAAGTTATATAGGCAGCTCTGATGAAAATACCGTATGAACTGACATGACACTGGGTGGGAGAAGGGAGACCCAGGGGCACGTACCAAACATAGGTCCGTTTGGATGAAGTTTAAACATAGGTAACACTCATCTAAAGGGTTAGCAGGGCTGAGTGGGGAGGGAGCAGGATGGGGGACAGTGAACAGAAGGAATGCCACTCCAGCGTGGCTCACACAGGCACAAGCCTGGCCAGCATCCACTGCTGCCTCTGCCCGAGAGAGCAAGCATGGGAGCATCCGGCCGCCCCATCAGTGCCTGCGTCACTAACTCACTGTTCCAGGACAAAGTCCGGTTGTCCCAGGACTGGGAGAGGGAGGCCTTGGCCCCTCTGGTTCCCACAGTGAGAGGGAGGATATTCACCGGGAGGAAATCAATGTCATTGGGACCAGGGAGTGGACGGTTGGTGGCTATAATATGGCAAAAATGTGCTACAACACACATATTTCTTTACAGAGCCGGTACGTAGAACAATAGCAAGGAGCTCCCAACCTGGCAAGTGACTTTGCCTCTGCTTGTGGAGAAACGAGCAGAGTCATGACAGAACACCCCAATGGCTGCACAAGCGTGGCCAAAATAAAGCGCTCACGTGGTACCCCAGCAGAAGAGAAGCCATAACACAAGTCAGCTTCAACTCACCCAACGCACAGGCTGAACCCCCTCAGGGGCGTGACGTCCTGGGCAGAAAGACCATGTTAACATCAGGAGGGTGATTTTCAAGGAGCCCGGCAGAGAGCTGGAGGGTCGCCCAGAAAGAATACCCACCTGTGACACAGAGAGGGCTCTAGAATTTGGCAGACATGAGGATTCCGGTTCTGTGTCCCGGGCAGGGACATGTCACCAGGCCTCCCCCAGCATCCCCAGGACACAACACATCCCTAGACTCTCGTCCTGCCTCAGCTCCAGTCCCCGCTGACATGACTGTCTGCTGAGAAGTGCGTGGCGAGGGGCCACGGTGTTTGTGGAGCAGAGCTAGCCGCCTCTGTTCCTTGGGCTGAGCAAAAAGGACTCCATTTGCCCTCACTGCCCCCTCTTCCCACTGCTAGGCAGGGTTATACTGGCCCAGCTATGGGGCATGTTTGTGAAGATGTGGAAATGCTTGATTCCCTCATGGAAGAGTTTCCTGCTCTGGGTGGAGCACAGCCACTGAACAGAGTGGGAGCTAGGTGCTCCCACATATGCAGTTAGCCCTGCAAAGTTACTTGGCAGAGGACGTGGCTATAGAGAATTGTAAAGGATGGAGCCATGAATGCAGTCTCCCGCCTGAGGGTGAGTGGACCCCGAGAGCAGAGACCAGGAAGAAAGTTTGATCTAAGGTGAGTTGCACTGGCTGGCCCCGGGGCCATGCACTGAGGAGCTGGGAGGAGGGCCATTCTTTGGGGGCATTCCCAGCAGGGAACAGAGACCAGGGAGGCAAGAAGCCACCCAGCTGGCTGGCTGAAAGTGGCCCGAAGCTAGAAAGGAGTAAGCATAGACCCAAACGCCTTCTCCTCGTGCCCAGTTAGGGCTTGTGACAGGGAGCCTAGGCTTATAAAGGACAACAGAGCAATTTTTCCAAAAATCCAGAGCAATTTTAGATGTATCTGTCTTTACTTAAAACCATGTTTCCTGAATTTAATTCACATTCCAATGTCATCATTTTTTCTGCCATATCCATTTGCCACCTGTACTAATATTTACTTGATATTTTTATCTAACTCAGCTCATATTTTTAATGTAAAGATTTAATTTAGCAATAATATCCATGAAATCATGAGCTTATGCGCTGGTTATGTATGTTTTTACCCAATCCCACAGTAAAAGCATATAACCTCTCAGATAAAAAATGTATTAAATTGTTGAAGAAAGAAAAGTCATATAGAATATATAGAGTAGGAATCCATTTATAGAAATCAGGAACAGCCCAAACTGAAGTAAGTAGATCCCCATCTGCCCGAGGTAATGTTCAGGAGCCATCCCCAAGAGACACAAGATTCAGGAGAGCGTTCACCAAGATGCGGATTGGAAGAGAGGTGGGCACAAGACATTGTGTTCTCTCTCAAGCACGATGGTGGCTACACAGTTCTTCATACCCTTCATATCTATTAGAAGTGACAGTTTCACGGGGCGCTTGGGTGGCTCAGTCGGTTAAACATCCGACTTCGCTCAGGTCATGATCTCACGGCTCGTGGGTTCAAGCCCCGCACCGGGCTCTGTGCTGACAGCTCAGAGCCTGGAGCCTGCTTCCGATTCTGTGTCTCCCTCGCTCTCTGCCCCTCCCCTGTTCGTGCTGTCTCTCTCTCTCTCTCTCTCTCTCTCTCTCTTAGAAATGAATAAACATTAAAAAAAAATAATAAAAAAAAGAAGTGGCGACTTTAGATATTCAGTATTTAGGAAAAAGGAGCAAAAAGAAACATGACTGCTGCAATGGTAGTCGTTAAGCAAAAGGCGAAACAAAATGACAAAAACTGCCTTCCTGTGGAGCACATAAAATCATCTCTTTTTCACTGCGCGTGGAAAGGCCTGGTCTGAAGGGTAAGACCCACCTGTACGACACTCATCCACCTGCAAAGTGTCTCTTGGGACACTGCTGAGTTTTCTGCACTGAGGCTTCCCGTGCTGGGCAGGGTGAACAGCAGGGACCAGGTACATGCCCCGAGGCAGCAGGGAACCCACACAGCATCAAGGTACTGGGGGAAAAGTTGTGAGCAGCCCTGGGAACCACAGGGGTTTCCAGAGGAGGCCGGTTGTTTCCCAGCTCTGTTGTCCTCTCTAGAGGGAGCTGAGGTCCCCGGGCCTCAAGCAAGTGCTGAAATTCCACGTGAACACGCCTGTGGTCGCTAGCGCCCTGATTCCTAGGGTGGAGCGTATTTCTTTGCAGGGTCTTGCCCCGCCCCCCCCCCCCCCCCCCCCCCCCCCCCCCCGTTAATAGAGCTGCCGTAGGGGGCTTGTCGTGAGAACCGCAGGTCTTTTATTGGTGGATTGGTGGGGCTACGACATCTCCGGCCAGCTCTTTTTAGCCCCCTTAGAAACCCATTCCTCAGCAAATGGTGAGTCCAAGAACGAATCAGGACCACAGATGTTAGTGTTTTGATGGCCTTTAGTTCTGATGGGGCCCAGACATCACAATGGGGGCCCTTGTAACTGACAGGGTTGCGGAGAAGGGAACTCTCCCCAAAGGTTCCTTTCTTTTCCAGAGAAATGAGGCTATCCATGTATGCCAGGGTTTGGTATGTGTATGTGTGTGCTTGTGTATATGTTTCATCTGAACTGTTTTATCCGAAGCAGGTTAGGCTCTTTTAAGGCACAGAAGGCATACATTGATGTTGATATTTACCAAAGAATAAATGAATGAGTGGGAAGCACATATTACCTTTAACTCCACAGGTGCCCATCTCCTATTCTAAGACCAGAGCGTTAGCGATACCCTGGAATCAGACAGACCTGGGATCTACCCCCTCGGTAGCTGTGGGACCTTGCGGAAGTTACTAAACCTTTCTGAGCCTCACTTTCCTGATATGGAAAATGGGGTGATAGCAATTACACCCATCTCAGGGAGTGGATGTGAGGATTAAATGAGGTGATGCATGTAAAGAGCTTAAGATATGACCTGGCACAGCAGAATCATTTGATTATTCAGTAGATGATGATGCTGAAGAAGATGTTGACAATAGTGTAAGTTGTTCCTGGTCCTTTGTCTCATCCATCTCTGTTTTTCCATGGAGCAGCATTCTCAAATATATTGGTCTCAGACACTTCACATGCTTAAAAATACCGAGGATACCAAAGACCTTTTGTTTTTGTTGATTTATTTTGGTTGGTTGGTTGTATTATATTGGTTGGTTGATATTTACTATAAATTGAAACAGAGAATTTATATAAGCTTATTAATTCACTTAGAAGTAACAATTATAAACCCATATTACGTTAGCATAAATAAAATATTCTTATTAAAAAGTAGCTTTTTAAATTTACGGTTTTCCAGCTTTGCGAGTCTCTGTCATGTCTGGCTTAAAAGCAGACGATTGGATTCTCAGATCTATTTCTGCCTTCAATCTTCTTCCATCTGCTGTTTCTGTTGAAGAATATGAAGAAAATCTAGACTCACAAGGATATGTAATTGCAAAAGGGAGACGTATTTTAATAGCTTTTTCAGATAATTGTGGATAATCTTTGATAATATACCAAAACTCAGTAAGTGGTAATTTCTTTTTTTTTTTAATGTTTATTTATTTTGAGAGAGACAGAGAGAGCACAAGCAGGGGAGGGGCAGAGAGAGAGAGGGAAAACATCCCAAGTAGGCTCCACACTACCAGCTCAGAACCCGGTGTGGGACCCATGAACCATGACATCATGACCTAAGCTGCAATCAAGAGTTGGATACTTGGGGCACCTGGGTGGCTCAGGCAGTTAAGTGTCTGACTTTGGCTCGGGTGATGATCTCACGGTCTGTGAGTCCGAGCCCCACGTTGGACTCTGTCAACAGCTCAGAGCTTGGAGCCTGCTTCGGATTCTGTGTCTCCCTCTCTATCTGCCTCTCCTCAGCTTGTGCTTTCTCTCTCTCTCTCTCTGTCTCTCAATAATAAATAAATAAACTTAAAAAAAAGTTTTTAAAAATTATTTAAAAAAATAAAAGAGTCGGACGCCAGGGGCGCCTGGGTGGCGCAGTCGGTTAAGCGTCCGACTTCAGCCAGGTCACGATCTCGCGGTCTGGGAGTTTGAGCCCTGCATCAGGCTCTGGGCTGATGGCTCAGAGCCTGGAGCCTGTTTCCAATTCTGTGTCTCCCTCTCTCTCTGCCCTTCCCCCGTTCATGCTCTGTCTCTCTCTGTCCCAAAAATAAATAAACGTTGAAAAAAAAAATTAAAAAAAAAAAAAAAAGAGTCGGATGCTTAACTGACTAAGCCACCCATGTGCCCCAGTGGTAATTTCTTAAAGGAACTTACAATGTGGAATCTGGAAACATACTGGTATACTTTTTACACTCTTTTTCATTAAACTTCTTTAGTTTACCTTGTGCTGTGCATTTAAAATGGATTTATTTGCAGACAGCATATAGTTAGGTCTTGCTTTTTTATCCAATCTGACAATCTCTATCTTTTAGTAAACATATTTAGATCATTTGTATCTAATGTAATTATTTATATAATTGGGTTTAAATCCACCATCCACTTATTTTCTATTTATTCCGTTTGGTCTTTGTTCTTTTTTCTCCTCTCTCTTTTTTTTTTTCTGCCAACCCTTGGCTTGAGTATTTTTTATTATACCTTTCTTTATTACTGATCATTTATGCTTCTGTTTAAAATTTCATTTAATGATTTCCCTAATGCTTACATATCCATCTTCAAGTAATAACAGTCCTCTCCTCAAATATATATGCTATATTCCTTTTGCCTAAAAAACTTTCTTTCACTTGTCTTCCGATGAAGGCTTGCTGGTAACACATTCTCTCAGCTTCCGTTTGTCTGAAAAAGTCTTTTTATTAAAATAAACTAAAAATATTGAAAGATTTTCACTGGATATCAAAAAGCTGATTCTGTTATCGCTTCTTGGCCTTTTGGCTAAGATCAAGTGTAAAAAGCCGATTCTGTTGATAGTTTTAAATCTTGAGGGTGGGTCATTTTTCTGGCATTTTTATATGCCTCATAATTTTTAAAATGATGCTGAACATCTTGCACAAGATAGCGGAGGCTGAAGAAACAGCAAGTAGGCCTGGAACTGAGTCCCCCTCCTCTGCTTGGCCATTAACGTGGGCAGCTGAGGCAACTGAGTCAGAAGTCCATCTGGGTTTGGGGCGCCTGGGTGGCTCAGTCAGTTAAGAGTCCGACTCTCGATTTCAGTTCAGGTCATGATCTGACACTTGATGACATTGAGCCCTGTGTCAGGCTCTGCACTGACAGAGCAGAGTCTGCTCGACACTCTCTCTCCCTCTCTCTCTGCCCCTTTCCCACTGGTGCTTTCTCTGTCTCTCTCAAATCAATGAACTTAAAAAAAAAAAAAAAAAGAAGTCAATCTGGGTTCGGTTTTTGTCATTGCTATGGTTTGTGTCGGTGTAACATCAGGTTCAGATTCCTAAGCACTAACTTGTGCTTGGGGTTGGGAAGGTCTGTGGCCTCACCCTCAGTTTGTGGCCTTCCCTGTGTACCCACACATCAGAAGCGCTCCCCACACTCTGATCCTTGACTGCCATTGTGATTTGATACATGCCGTGTCCTGGAATCTCCGAGAGAGAGCTTTTTCAGTGAACCATTCCCTCCTCCCTATGACAGCTTAGGGTTTTGTTCCATTCAGAGACTGGAAGAAGGGTCTGGAAAGTGTTTCATGCCTTTTCTGCAAGAGTGGCCAATCCTATCCTCCAGGCCTGCACCACCAAAGGCAGCTTTCTCTACCAGAGACAGTGCTCTGTCCCTAGACCTCATAAGCACGTACTAGAGGTCTCTAGAAAGTCCCCTTGAGTCTACAGGGCCCAGGGCTCTATATTCTTACATAAGTCCACACTGAGGCTCTAAAATTTGCTAACAACAACATGTGAGTTCTTTTTCCCCCTTGCATGGTACATGGAGCTACAGGTGTTCACGTCCCGTCTCTGTAGGTTCTTGTCTTTACCTAGATTTCAAGCTACTTTGCTGTCCTGCAACCTCAGCTCTCTGATAAATCAAGAACATTCTTTTAAAAAAAAAAAAGCATATATATTTTTTAGTTTTTTTAAAAAAAATTTTTTTGAAAGAGAGAGAATGCTTGCATACACATGTGCTTGAGCAAGGGAGGGGCAGAGAGACAGGGAGGCAGAGGATCCAAAGTGGGCTCTGTGCTGACAGCAGAGAACCCGATGCGGGGCTCAAACTCACAAACTGTGAGATCATGACCTGAACCAAAGTCAGGAACTTACTGACTGAGCCACTCAGGCACCCTGAAGCATATATATTTTTAAATATTTATTTTGAGAGAGAGAAAGAGCATAAGCAGGGGAGGGGCAGAGAGATTGAGAGAGAGAGAGAGAGAGAGAGAGAGAGAGAGAATCCCAAGCAGGCTTTGTGTTGTCAGTGCACAGCACGATGGACGCAGGGCCCAATCTCACAAACTGTGAGACCATGACCTGAGCCAAAATCAAGAGCTGGAGACTTAACTGAGCCACCCAGGCTTAACTGAGCCACCCAGGTGCTCAACTGAGCCACCCAAGGTGCCCCAGATCAAAGCACATTCTTGATTTGGTAGTGTACCTGGCTTTTTCTTGCTGTTAGAGTGGGAACAACGCTATTCCTCACTCTACATGCCGAGTGGAAAAGAACTGCTGTGTAATATCCATCGTGCACTTTGAACGGATTTCATAACACCGCGCACTGGTCATTTGGAAAGCGTTGGCTCATTAAGTTATTTAGAGCTTCTGAATGTCGAAGTGACTCTACGCTATCAACAATCAAATTTTTAAATCTCACCGCTGATCTCATCAGAAAAGTCTCTACCTATTGAGAAGGTGTCAAGCTCATGGTGGTAGAGTTTTTCCATAAGTCTAATATTTAACTTGAAATCCTGAATTTTATCATCGGCCACACAAACACCAGTTGTTTTCTTTGATGTGACAGGCTCATTTTATTCATTTTGCAGAAAATGTCTGCCAAACAACCAGGTCTGTGTAACCATAGTTTTATGTGTCGGGCTTTCTTTGAAGTGAAAATGATGTTCCATGAAAAAAACAAAAACAGAAACCAAAAACAAAAAGCAGCTGGTTCAGCTCACCACGTAAACACCTGCACAGCACTCACCTGGAGACCGTCACCCGGGTGGCAGGACGGCTCTGTGTGTGCTCTGCATTTGTCACACAAAATCTTAAAAAGATGAGTCCCCAGTGACCGCCGTTTACTAACAAAGATTGTTACTGCTTCATCAAGGACTTTCTTGAGTAGAAGTGGATTTTTAGTTGGTGTGGTGGTGGTTACGAGCTAGCGGTGTGAAGGACACGATGACCGCTGGCAGTGTGGTGAGCGGCCGGGTGTCCCCAGCTTTACTCATACTGTTCTTGCACCCATTGGCGCAAGTGTCAAAAGAGTGTAAAAGGCAAACCACATCTTAGTATTACCATAAATCATCGTAAGTTGTAAAACAGTTTTGACCCTGTAGACTGCTTGGAAGTATCTCAGGGATCCCCGGGGGACCACACTTTGAGAATCGTATGGGTAGAACTTGGCACGGTGCCTGGCACAGAGTAGGAACTCAGTAGATAATTGTTGAATAAACAAATGCATAATGCTATTCCCGGTTGAATGCAGGTCAGGTGACTGCACAAATAGCGTCTGCAAGGCTTTCCCCAGACCCTTTTCGTGTTCGTGTACCTCACGACTCCTCCTCCCAGCTGCCTCCAGCTGGGGTGGGAACATGGCCCAGGCCTGGCTACTTATCCTCACTCCTGCCCTGTGCAGCATCAGAGAACAGTAACTGGGAGGCAGACTGCAGATCAGCCAAGCTGGGGGTTCCCACCTCCGGTGGATCATCAGAATCACCTGAGGAGATTTTTTTTTTTTTTAAGTAGGCTCCATGCCCATGTGGGGCTTGAACTCATGACCCTGAGATAAAGCATCGCATGCTCCACTGACTGAGCCAGGCAGGCGCCCTGATTTTTTTTTTCTTGTGGAACATTTCAAACCAATAAAGCAGAACAGCATAAGGAACTCCACATCATCACCCAGCTTCAACGATCAACTCAGGCTAGTTTTGTTTCATCTGTACCCCCACCTACTGCCTACCCACCTAGTTATTTAGAAACAAATCCCTACATTATGTCATTCCACCTGTACCTATTTCCTCATGTATCTCAAAGGGATAAAGACTTTTTCTAAAAATATAACCAGAACATCATCACATGTAAGTAAAAATGGTTATACTCATTCCTTTTTTTTTTTTTAACTTTTTTTTTTAACATTTATTTTTGAGAGACAGAGAGAGAGCGCATGAGCAGGAGGGAGGGGCAGAGAGAGACGGAGGCACAGAATCCGAAGCAGGCTCCAGGCTCTGAGCTGTCAGCACAGAGCCCGAAGCGGGGCTCAAACCCACGAACCGTGAGACCATGACCTGAGCTGAAGTCGGACGCTTAACTGACTGAGCCATCCAGGCGCCCCATAATCATTCCTTTTTTAAAATCATGGTAAGAACTTTAACATGGTAAGAATGTTTAATAAGAACGTTTAACACTAACAGATTTTTTAAGTGCACAATACAGTATTGTTAACTGTGGACACAGTGTTACACAGCAGCTCTCTAGAACTGTAATCAGCCGACGTAATTGAAGCTTTATACCTGTTGAATGGCAACTTCCCATGTCCTCCTCCCTCCAGCCCCTACTCCCACTCATATGAATGGGATCATGCAGTATTTGTCCTTCTGTGCCTGGCTTGTTTCACTTCACATAATGTCCTCAAGGTCCATCCAGTTGTGAATGGCAGGATTTCCTTCTTTTTTAAAAGCTGAATATTTCAAATAAATAAACTTAAGAAGAAAGGGTGTGGAGTGGCTCAGTCAGTTAAGCATCTGACTCGATTTCAGCTCAGGTCATGATCTCACGGTTCCTGGGATGGAGACCGGTATGGGGCTCCTCACTGACCGTGCCTAAACTGCTTGGGATTCTCTTTCTCTCCCTCTCTCTCTGCCTCTGCCCCACTCGTGCACGTGGGCTCTATCTCTCAAAATAAACTTAAAAAAATAAATCTGAAAGGTGCCTGAGTGGCTCAGTCAGTTAAGCGTCCGACTTCAGCTCAGGTCATGATCTCATGATACATGAGTTCTCGCCCTGCGTGGGGCTCTGTGCTGACAGCTCAGAGCCTAGAGCCTGCTTCAGATTCTGTGTCTCCCTCACTCTCTGCCCCTACCCCGTTCACTTTTTTTTTCAAAAAAATAAAAAATAAAAAATAAATAAAAGCTGAATATTTCATTGCATGTGTATTTCTTTATTCCTTTATCCATAGATAGACACTTAGGTTGTTTACACATCTTGGCTATCGTGAATAACGCTGCAATGAACATGAGACCACAGATACCTATGAGATCTCCATTTCACTTTCATAATTTTGAGAAAACTTCACAGTTTCTATAGCAGCTGTACCATTTACATTTCTACCAACACTGCGCAAGGGTTCCAATCATTCCACATCTTCACCAACACTTACTTTTTTTTTTTTTTTTAAGTTTATTTACCTTGAGAGAGCATTGCGCACACATGTGTGTGCAGGGTAAGGGCAGAGAGATAGAGAGGGAGAGAGAATCCTAGGCAGGCTCCATGCCACCAGCGCAGAGCCCAAAGCGGGGCTCAATCTCACAAACCATAAGCTCATGACCTGAGCCGAAATCAAGAGTCAGACGCTCAAACGACTGAGCCACCCAACTGCATCATCTTCTCTGACATTCGTTATCTTTTGTTTCTTGAGACTAGCCATCCTAACAGTTGTGCCATGATACTTCATTGTAGTTTTGATTTGCATTTCCCTGATGATTAGTGATGTTGAGCATCGTCTCAACATCTGCTGGAAATTAATAATGTCTTAATATCATCAAATATCCAGTCAAGATTTAAATGTTATGAAATTAAAAAAAAAAAAACAACTATTGGGCCCTCCTCCAGACCTGCACGGATGCATGACATCTGTATTTCAATAAGCTCTTGAGTGGTTCTTCCAATTGTCCAGATTGGGCAATTGTGCTCCAGCCAAACACATCGCCAGTGAGGGGGCGCTTGCTCTGGACATGGTCACCATTGGTATCAGCGTTTGGTGAATACCGTTCCATACTATTTTCTGTGTTTTGAACATTTTTCCTTAAGTTATACCCCAAATTTGTCTCCCTGGAGTTCGAGCTTTCAAAATCAGTTTCCCCTGCTCCTTGATTGTCTTGCCAAAATTTGAAGATGGCTCTTGTGGCTTCTCGGGTTTTTTCTTCTCTGGCCTGGGTTTCCCTCTTTCCCTGGCATTGACAAGGTCATGGGCTCATCATGATTCAGGCCTGGCTTTCTGTGCCCTGGAATCTTGCACAAGGCTGGATTTCTCGCCAAGACACCCAGTTCCCCAGCCTGTGGGCATGTAAAGAGGAAAGAGGAGGAGGTACAGGTAGAGATGAAGCAAAATGGCCATGAATTGATAATAGTAAAAGTTGGAGGATGGATATGGAGAAGGGAGTATTATACTTTCCCATCTACTCCTGCATATGTTTATATTTTCCATAATAAAAAAGTAGAGTGTGAACAAAAAAATACCACTACATACCTATTAGGATGACCAAAATCTGAAACACTGACAGCATCAAATGCTGGCAAGGGTATGGAGCAACAAGAATTCACATTCATTGTTGGTGGGAGTACAAAACAGTGTAGTCATTCTGGAAGACAGCTTGGCAATTTCTTGCAAAACTAAACATACCCTTACCATACAATCCAGCAATCATACTCCTTGATATTTGCCCAAAGGAGTTGAAAACATGTTCACACAAAACCCACACACAAATGTTTATAACAGCTGTATTCATAATCGAAAATATTTGAAAGTAACCAAGATGCCCGTCACCAGGTAAATGGACAAGTAAGCTGTGGTACATCCAGACAATGGAATGTTATTCAGACACTAAGAAGAAATGAGCTATCAAGGCATGCAAAAACATGGAAGGAACTTAAGGGCATGTTACCAGGTAAAAGAAGCTAATTTGAAAAAGCCACATACTGTATGATTCCAACTACATGACATTCTGATAAGGGCAAAACTATGGAGACAAAAAAATAGACCAGTGGTTACCAGGAGTTTTGGGGTTGGGGGAGGGGATGAATCAGGGGGGGAGCACAGAGGATTTTGAGGGCAGTGGAACTGTTCTGTAGGATACCATGATGATGGATACATGTCATTATACATTTGTCCCAAACCCACAGGATGTACAACACCAAGAGTGAACTCTAAAATAAACAAAAGACTTTGGTGATTATATGTCAATGTACGTTCATCAGTTGTAACAAATGTACCACGCTGGTGGGGGACGTTAATAATGGAGGAGTGCTGTGCATGCGTGGGGGCTGGAGGGGCATGTTGGTAATCTCTGTATCTTCTCAATTTAGCAATGAGCCTAAAACTGCTCTAAAAATTGTCAATTAAAAGCAATTTTTAAGTGTCAGGGGAAGCATCAGTGGCACACGGCACTCTGTGCTAGCACGGGAAATGCAGGGCACATGAAGGGCTGGCTGTCCTTAAGAAAATGTTTTAAAAAGCAAACCAGGAGCTTCCAGATGGAGCAGACCCTAGGCTGCTGCCTGTAACCAGGCTTAGAGAGAGAACCCAACGTCCCCAAATCACACACCCTCAGCCACTTCCCAGGGTATTACCAATGGAGTCATCATGGGGCGACCGCTTTGTGCCAGGTGGGGTTATAAAGGGCTCCATTGCCAAATGTTGTAACTGATGCATCAGTCTGCCTCCTGAGAAGCTTACGATTAATTTTTTGTTACTTGATAATCATCATACCAAGAAAAAAAAATTTTTTTGACCTCAGGTATAGAAATGTACCAACACTGTGCTGTGTTTCTAGAGAGAGCAAAATTAAGCTGATGAATTATACTTCCTTGCACAGATCTATAAGTGGTGCCCTCATATTTTTCTAATTTGTCTCTCTCATTCTTGTTTCACTCTGTCCTCAATGATACAAGCAGCCAAGTGGTACCATTGCTCATTATTTACATGCAAACCAGGACTCCAGGGTTAGAGTCATCTATTCTCTGGAGGAAGTGAGGTCGGTGTTCTCTTCTGCCAGCTGCATATATTATTGACCTGGTGGCCCTCCCAGCCCTTAGGGCTTCCTGGTCCGTCCTCCCCGTAAGTGCGCCCTGGGCATTGTAGCAACATATACCATATATCATCATAATGTAAAAGCAACCTCAGGGACTGAAGAATTACTTTCCCTAGCTTCCCTCTAATGCCTCCTGACTGTGCTGGCCTGTGCTGAGGACCTGGAGCTCCACACAAGCACAAGCAAATCCGTCTTCACACAACCTGGGAGGATCAGAGACAGGCAAAGGCAAGGCAAAACTAATCCCATTTTTCAGGCGGCAAAACCAAGCTTCTACAATTGGAATAAGGGGTCATCTAGATGGGTGAACCACCTGCCTCCCTAGCCATTTTTAGGGTCTACACAGTTGTTTCTCGTTTTTAAATTTACAAGTAGTGTTAACTCCCTATAAGATATGTCACTTGTAAATACCTTCTCCCATTCAGTAGGTTGTCTTCTTGTTTTGTTGATTATTTTCTTCTCCGTGCCAACAGCTTTTTGTTTTGATGCAGTCCCAACAGTTTTCTTTTAATCCCCCTTGCCTCAGAAGGCATATCTAGAAAAATGTCGCTATGGTTGATGTCAGAGAAATTACTGCCTGTACTTTCTTCTAGGATTTTTATGGCTTCAGGTGTCACATTTAGGTCTTTAATCCATTTGAGTTTATTTTTTGTGTATGGTGTAAGAAAGTGGCCCGGTCTCATTCTCTTGCATGTAGCCGTCCAGTTTTCCCAATGCCATTTGTGTAAAAACTTTTTCCCATTGCATGTTCTTGCTCTCTGTGTCCAAGATTAATTTGACTATATAATCGTGTGTTTATTTCTGGGCTCTCTGTTCTGTTCCATTGATCTATGTGTCTGTTTGTGTGCCAGTACCGTGTTGTTTTGATTACTACTGCTTTGTTGTATATCTTGAAATCTGGGATTGCGGTATCTCCAGGTTTGTTCTTCCTTCTCAAGATTACTTTGACTATTCAGGGTCTTTTGCAGTTCCATGAACATTTTAGGATTATTTGTCCTAGCTCTGTGAAAAATGCTCTTGGTCTTTTGATAGGGATTGCATTAGACGTGTGGATTACTTTGGGTAATATGAACATTTTAGCTCAACATCACTGATCATCAGGGAAATGGAAACCAAAGCCACAATGAGATATCACTTCATACCTGTCAGAATGACTAAAATCAACAACACGAGAGACAGCAAGTGTTGGTGAGGATGTGCGAAAAAGGAATTTTGTACATTGTTAGTAGAAATGCAAACTTGTGTAGCCACTGTGGAAGACAATATGGGGCTTGCTCAAAAAATTAAAGATAGAATTATCATATGACCCAGTAATTCCACTACTGGCTATTTACACAAAGGAAATGAAAACATTCATTCAAAAAGATATATGCATCCTATGTTTACCGCAGCATTATTCACAATAGCCAAGATATGGAAACAACCCAAGTGTCCGTCGATAGATGAATGGATAAAGAAGATGCGGTACACACACACACACACACACACACACACAGAAATATTACTCAGCCAAAAAAGTGAAATCTTGCCATTTGCAAAAACATGAAATGAGCTAGAGAGTATACTGCTAAGTGAAGAAGTCAGTCAGGGAAAGACAAATACCATATGATTTCACTCATATGTGGAATTTAAGAAGCAAAACACACAAATGGAGGGGAAAAAAGACAGTTAAAAAACCCAGACTGTTAATGGGTCACCTGGTTGGCTCAGTTGGTTAAGCATCCGACTTCGGCTCAAGTCATAATCTTGTGGTTCATGATTTCCAGCCCTGCGTTGGGCTCTGTGCTGACAGCTTGGAGTCTGGAGCCTGCTTCAGATTCTGTGTCTCCCCCCGTCCCTCTGCCCCTCCCCTGCTCACACTCTCTCTCTCCCTCTCTCTGAAAAATAAATAAACATTAAAAAAAATTTAATTGAAAAAATTTTAAAAAACCAGACTGTTAAATGTAGAGAACAAATGGTGGTTACCAGAGTGGAGGTCAGTGAGGACGGGTTAAATAGATGAAGGGAGTACACTTATTGTAATCAGCACTGAGTAATATACAAAAATGTTGATTCACTATATTTTATATCTGAAACGAATATAATGTTGTATGTTAATTTTACTTGTAATTTTAAAATATTACAAGTATTAAGGGAGATACATAGTATGGTGCTCTTTCATTATGGTTTTCTTCTTTTTCCAAGTGAAAATCATCTTCTTTATTTTTCTAAAGTACAAGATAATACATGATCACAAGAGAAAAATCAGAAAATACAGCAAAGCAGAAAGAAGCTAAGGAAATCCATAATTCCATATAGTCAGGGAAAAGATAATTATCCTTTCTATGTAGGTCACTCAATATCCCTTTATTTCATTCATTCATTCATTTTACAAGCGTGTTTTGAGCTCCTGATATGTGCCAGCTTCTCTGTGTTACATATAAAGTCATCAAACAATGGCTCCTACCCCAAAAGAGATCAACCTAGTAGAGACAGTGAAATGAGCAATTATACTCAAAGATTTTCTGTACATACAAATATGTACAGATATTCTTTACAAAAATGGGATCACATCATAAATGCTATTAACCTTATTTTTGGCCTCATATATCAGATAAAAGATTTTCATGTCAATAGAGTCCCTTCAGAACAACAAAAACAAACTCTAAGACTAAAGCTAACAAGAATTGAGCAAAACCTACCTGAAGAAAACCGAATAATTTTTAAGTATTTCTAAAAATCAAGTTGTAAATCAGGTGCAGTGACTCAACGTTGTCAGACTATGATTCTCTACATATCAACCTATATATGGGGCACCTGGGTGGTTCAGTCTGTTAAGCATCCGACTTCAGCTCAAGTCATGATCTCATGGCTAATGGGTTCAAGCCCTGCATCGGTCTCCATGCTGACAGCTCAGAGCCTGGAGCTTGCTTCAGATTCTGTGTCTCCCTCTCTCTCTCTGCCCATCCCCTGATCATGCTCTGTCTCTCTCTCTCTGTCTCAAAAATAAATAAAAACATAAAAAAATTAACCTATATATTTGATGCAATCCCAAACAAAATCCACGTAGATTTTCTTGTGAATTTGTTAATATTCTCAAGTTCATCTGGAAGTGCAAATACCAAGAATAAAAAATATGTCTGAAGAGCACTAGGAAGTATTTTGCGCGAAAAACAAAATATGGCTTAAGACATTAGCAATCGAACAGCACAGTATTGTCAGAAGACTATGAGACCTCAGTGGAATAGGATGGAAATTCTAGAAACAACTCATAAATTTAGTTTTAATTTGACATTTCAAATTAAAGAAGTAATAATGGAGTATTTGATAAACACTATTGGAATAATCACCTATTGTTTGGAAAAGGAACCTTATACTTCACTCAAAATAATAACCCAAAACTAATGTCAGATGATTTAAAGATGTAAAATAATAAAAAGTATTATAAAAATAATAGTAGTAAATATGATAGAATTTTTTTGTTTTTTTAATGTTTGTTTATTTTTGAGAGAGAGTGTGTGTGCATGTGCAGGGAAGGAGGAGAGAGATGGACAGAAAGGATTCCAAGCAGGTTCTGCACTAACAGTGCAGACTCCCAATGCAGGGCTTGATCTCAGGAACTACGAGATCATGACCTGAGCTGGAATCAAGAATCAGGCGCTTAACCAACTAAGCCATCAATGCACCCCAAATATGATAGAATTTTTAGGAACTTTTTGGATGGGAAAAGCATTTTTAGGGAACTCTAGTAGATATAAAGAAAAACAAATGAACAGATTTAACTGTGCTTTAAACTTCTCTCCAACAAAGGATACCATAAGGTATCTTTTTAAACTACAAAGTTTAAAAAGAAGTCACAAATTAAAATATTTGTAATATTTTTAGCAGATAAAAGGGTAACATGAAGAATATATAAAAATCTCTTACAGACAATCAGGAAAGGAAAAAATATTTTTATAGAAGAAAAAAAGAACATAAGGGGCAATTCAGAGAAGAAATGTAAGCGGCCAATGCATACATGGAAACTATTAAGCCACCCAGTGCTCAGGGAAATTTAAATAGATATTATATTTCACTTATTAGAGTGATGAAAATTAAATGTTTTAACCTTTAGTGTTGGAACTGTGAGGAAACATAGATGTTTACAAACTGCTGGTGGGAATGTGAATCAGCATAGCTTTGATGAGCATAATTCAAGAATATTATTTAAAATATTCAAATGTGCAAACCCTTAGACTCTACAATTCTTCTAGAGATAAGTCTTCTAGAAGTGCTTTCTAAAGATGAGCCAATCTTTGTTTAGAATCATTCACTTTGCTAAATGTCCATCCATAGAAAACTGATTAAATGAAGTACCTATAAACTGTGTCAGTCAGCCATAGCTGCTTAACAAAGCACCTCCAGGTCGGTTGAGCGTCCGACTTTGACTCAGGTCATGATCTCATACTCATGGGTTCGAGCCCCATATTGGGCTCTGTGCTGACAGCTCAGAGCCTGGAGCCTGCTTTGGATTCTGTGTCTCTGTCTCTCTCTGCCCCTCCCCCACTCACACTCTGTCCCTCTCTCTCAAAATAAATAAACATAATAATCTAAAAAAATTAAAAACAAAAAAACAAAACATCTCCAAAATTCAGTTAGTGGAAACTGCAATCACCTATTCTCTCTCCTGTATCTGCAGGCTGGCTGGCTGGAAATTGGCTGATCTGGGCTGGGCTCTGTTGAGGGCTTTGCATTAAGCTCTGGGGCCAGAGAGACTGGGCTCTTCTCTGTGGGTTGGGCTCGTGTCTACTCCACAAGGAGTTCTTTTGGTTCTTTGGAAAGATCAGCAAAATTGATAAACATCTAGCTAGACTGATCAAGATAAAAAGAGAAATGGGAAAATTGTTTTGAAAATGACAACTTGCCAAAATTACAAGATATGGCAAAACCTGAATAGTCCTACATATCTATTAATGAAATGGAATTGGTAGTTTAAAACCTTCCAACAGAGAAAACTCCAGGCCTGGACAGTTCACCAGTGATTGCTACCATTGCAAGGAAGAAATAGTACCAATCTTACATAAACCCTTTTGCAAAATAGAAGAGGTCAACATTTCCCAACTAATCTTATGAAACCAGCAAAATCTAATAAAGATATTTAACATTTAAATATCAATCAGAGTAATTTTTCATATTAACAGAATAAAACAAATGATCATTTCGATAAACATAGACTGAGCATTTGCCGTTAGCATTCTTGCCCTTCCAGAGCCTAGATACCTGGACGCTTGCAGGAGCCAGTTCTAACATTCTCCATCCACCTTGCTAGCAAGCAGTTGCCTCCCACTTGCTCCCCTGTAGAGCCACTCCACCCAACCCATCTGCCACTGGGACGGGACCCTCAAAAGTGCTTACTACCATGCCACACCTTGCAGCAGCCCCCATCCATTACCTCTCCAAACGAGCTCCTGCCCTGGGGAGAGGGGAAGATAACCCCCACAACAGTGCACCCATAGTTCCTACAACAATACCTCTTAGCTAGCTGTCCATGGAGCAAGCCCTGCCCTTTGGTGCCCTTGCAGCTGTGGCAGTGGCTAATTGGCAGGAAGAATGCCAGCTCCACCCACTAGTAAGCCCATGGTGGCTACAGCTAGTTTTCTCAAAACTCTGAAAACTATAAGACTCTGATGAAAGAAATTGAAGGTGACATAAACAAATGGAAAGATATACTGTGCTCATGAATTGAAAGAATTAATATTGTTCAAATGTTCTTACTAATCAAAACAATCTACAGATTTAATGCAATCCATACCAAAATACCAACAGCATTTTTCACAGAACTAGAACAAATAATCTTAAAATGTGTACAAAACCACAAAAGACCCTGAATAGCCAAAACAATCTTGAGAAAGAACAAAGCTGGAAATCTCAGATTTCAAACTAGATTACAACACTGCAGTTATCAAAGCAGTATGATACTGGCACAAAAGTAGACATATATATATCAATGGAACAGAATACAAGGCCCAGAAATAAACCCATGCTTAGATGGTCAATTAATCTGTGACAGAGCAGGCAAGAGTACGCAATGGGGAAAAGACAGTCTCTTCAACAAATGGTGTTGGGAAAACTGGACAGCTACATACAAGAGACTGAAACTGGACCACTTTCTTAGACCATCCACAAAAAATAAACTCGAGTGGACTAAAGACCTAAATTTGAGACCAGAAACCATAAAAACTCCAGATGTGAGTACAGGTAGTACTTTCTCTAACAATGGCCCTACCAGTTTCTTTCTAGATGTTTCCTGAGGCAAAGGAAACAAAAGGAAAAGTAAACTATTGGAACTACACCAAAGTAAAAATTTTTACACAGCAAAGGAAGCCATCAACAAAATGAAAAAACAACCTACCAAATGGGAGAAGATATTTACAAATGATATATCCAAAATATAGGGGAAAAAACCCTCGCACAACTCAATATATTTTTTTAAAACCCCAAACAAACAATTCAATTAAAAAATGGGCAGAGGACCTGAATAGACATTTCTCCAAAGAAGACATAAAGCTGGCCATGGATATATGAAAAATGCTAACATCACTAATCATCAGAGAAATGCAGATCAGATCAAAGCTACAATGAGATACCACCTCACACCAGTGATATTGGCTAGATAAGAAATAAGACAAGAAATAATAAGTGTTGATGAGAATGTGGAGAAAAGGTAACCTTTGTGCTTTGTTGGTGGGAATGTAATTTTATGTGACCCCTGTAGAAAACAGTATGGAGAGGTTCCTCAAAAAATTAAAAATAGAAATACAATATGATCCAGTAATTCCACTTGGGTATTTACCCAAAGAAAAGGAAAACACTAATTCAGGGGCCCCCGGTGGCTCAGTCGGTTGAGCGTCCGACTTCAGCTCAGGTCATGATCTCACAGTTTGTGAGTTTGGGCCCCGCATCAAGCTCTGTGCTGACAGCTCAGAGCCTGGAGCCTGCTTCAGATTCTGTGTCTCCCTCTCTCTCTGCCCCATTCCCACTCATGCTCTGTCTCTCTCGTCTTAAAAATAAATAAAACATTAGAAAAAATACTAATTAAAAAAGATATGTGCACCCCTAGGTTTATTGCATCATTTTTTACAATAGCCAAGATGTGGAAGCAACCTAAGTGTCCATCAATAGATGAATGGATAAAAAGACGTGGTGTATATATACCATGGAATATTACTCAGCCATAAAAAATGATATATTGCCATTTGTGACAACATGGATGGAACTAGAGGGTATTGTGCTAAGTGAAATAAAATGGCATCAATAAACATACTTAGCAGTAAATACAACAAAAGACATAAAAGTCTTCTACAATTAAGAGTAAAGAACATTGATTACATGGAAAAACACACCATTTCTGAATTGGAAGTTTGAATACAGCTGACATGTCAATTCCCCCCAAACTTATCTATAGATTAAAGGCAATCCCTGTAAGAATTCCAGCAAGATTTTTTATAGAAATTGACAAACTAATTGTAAAACACATATGGAAATATAAATGACCTGTAAGAGCTAAAGCAATTTTTTAAGGTAAACAAAATTGGAGGATTTGCACAACCTGATTTCAAGTCATACTACAATCTGCATTAATCACACAAGGAGGTATTGGCAAAAGGACAAACAATGAAACAGAATACAGAGTCCAGAAATAGATCCACATATATTTTTTTAAGTCTACTTATTTATTTTGAGAGAGAGTGAGAGTGCACACATCTGTGAGGTGGGGGAGGGGAAATGAGCGAGAGGGAGAGAGAATCCCAAGCAGACTCCATGCTGTCAGCACAGGGACCAACTCGGTCAGACTAACCAACCATGAGATCATGACCTGAGCCAAAATCAAAAGTCGCACACTTAACTGATTGAGCCACCCAGGTGTCCCACACACATATATTTTCAATTGCTTTTGACAAAGATGGCAAGGCAATTTAGTAAGGAAAAAGGAAGTTTTCAACAAATGTAACTATTGGGCATGCATTAGAAAATAAGAACATTGGCCCTTAACTCACATCATACATAAAATTAATTTGATATGGGTCGCAGACATAAATGTAAAATTATAAGTGATAAAAATTCTAGATGAAAACACAGGAGAAAATCTTTGTAATTTTAGGGTGGGCAAAGATTTCTTAAAATACAAAAAGCATGAATGATAAAGAAAAAATGATAATCTGCACTTTATCATAATTAAAAATTTTAGCTCTTAGGAAGTCACTCTAACATAATAAAAAGGTTGAGTCACAGACTAGAATGTGACTCGATACATATATCTCACAAAGCATTTAATCACAGACCACAGAACAAATCTTTACAATCAGATATAAAAAGATAAATAACCCAATCAAAAAGATGGACAAAATATTTGAATAGACAACTGATAAAAGAAAATATACAAATGACCAAGGGTCAAATGTAATGGTGCTTAACATCATTGGTCATCAGGGAAATGCAAAAGAAACTACGTATTTAGAATGGCTAAAATAAGAAAAGACTGACAATACCAAGTGTTGGCAAGGATATGGAACAAATAGAACTTTCACATGCTGCTGGTGGGAATATAAACTGGCATATTCTTTTTTTGTAAAGTTAAATACACACCTACCTTGCAACCTAGGCATTTCACTATGGTATTTAACTCAATATAAACTGAAACATATAAACTGTGGTAGACAAAATGACCTACTAAGATGTTCAGACCCTAATCCCTGGAATCTATGAATATGGCAAGAGGGGTTTTGCAAATGTAATTAAGGGAGATCATCCTGTATCATACGGGAAAATATGATCACATGAACTCTTAAAAGCAGAGAATTTTCTCCAGCTGGAGTCAGTAGAGATGCAGCAGGAGAGAAGTCAGAGAGATTCTGAGCATATGAAAAATTTGATGTGTCTTTGATGCTTTGAGACACAGGTGGCCATGAGGAAGAGCCAGGGGGCATTCTCTAAGCCCAAAGGCTGGCCTGTGCTGGGAGCTGGCAAAGAAATGAGACCTCAGCCCTACAGCTGCAAGGAAACAGATGAACTTGGACTCTTCCCCACAGAGCTTCCAGATGAGACCCAACGATGTCCAACACCTTGACTTCAGCCTTGGAAACCCTAAGCAGAGGGTCCCAATGAGCAATTCTGTACCCAGACCTCTGACATACAGAATTGTGAGATAGCAAATGGCTACTAATGTTTTGAGCCCTAAATTTCTGGTAATTTGTTTCAGTAGCAATAGAAAACTGATCCATGCCCACAAAGACTTGTACACAGATATTCACTGTTTCTTTGCAACAGTCAAAACCTGGAAGCAACATACATGATATAACAGGGGAACAAAATGTGGTATATCTGTGCAATGGAAAACTACCTGGTCATGAACATGAACAAACCACATGGACAAATGTCAAAATAATTGTGCCACATAAAAGATGCCAGACACATACTGCATAATTCCACTTATGTAAAATCTAGAAAAAGCAAGTTGATCCCTGATAACAGAAAATGGATCAGTGGTTGCTGGGATTGTGGCCGAGAGAGGGAAGGGTGGAGAGAAAGGGGCGCGAGGAAACCTTTGGAGGTGATGGAAATATTCTGTCTCAACTGTGGGGCCACTTTCAGAGGTGCATACATCTGCCAACCTCATCAAATTGTATGCTTTAAGTGGATGCTTAAAGTATTTTTTTGTGGGTATGGAAATTATACCTGAATTAAGTGGATTAAAAATAGAATTCAGGGGCTCCTGGGTGGCTCAGTCAGTGAAGCATCCAACTTTGGTTCAGATCATGATTTCTCAGTTCACAAGTTCAAGCCCCGTGTCGGGCTCTGTGCTGACAGCTCAGAGCCTGGAGCCTGCTTCAGATTCTATATCTTCCTCTCTCTCTGCCCTTCCCCTGTTCATGCTCTGTCTCTCTCAAAAGTAATTAAACTTTTAAAAAATTAAAAAAAAATAGAAATCAAAGGCATTAAGGGGTGCCTTTCAAGAGGGTTTAAAAGAAAGGCATAACAATTTTGACAAAACAACTTTCTCTTCATTTGATTAGAATGACATTAAATCTGACGAGTAATACAAAGGGAATGACCATAATTTCAATAGCGAGCTTTTCTGTCTAGGAACATAGTAGGTCTTTTTTCGTGCTCCGGGACAGTTTAAGCAGCATGGTTATTGTCTGTTCCTTAACGATTTAACTGAGTTCACCCATAAAATAATCTGGGCTAGGTGCCAGGGGAACGGGGTGGATTGCGGCCAGGAACGACAGGTGTGCTTTCACTTTTTTTTTTCTTTTTTAAAGATTTTATTAAAAGTATTTACAAAGCCATATCCAGACTCCAGATCCGGCTGCCAACAAGACCCTGTTACACTATGGGCACTGGCCGTGGCATGGCAGGTGACTCTGGTTTCCCACCCTTCTGTTCCGAGAGGGGAGCGGTAGGTAGTGTCTCATCTTTGGGTTCCACAATGCTCACGTGATCAGGCAGGGGCTTCTTAGGGCCAGTCTTACCACTTGGGTCCCAGGGAAAAACAGTCTTCACTTTGACGCCCAGCATACCCTGACTCAGCAGCACATGCAGTGTGAAAGTACTAGTTAACAGGGTTCCCCCTGTGAATCATCGGGCTATCCACAAAATTCATGGATTTAGTCCTCTGTCCTCGGAGTTTCCCACAACCCTCAACCTCACAGCCTTTGGCCCCACTCTCCGTGATGAGTGGACGCCACAGCACCGCAAGGCCTCCTCACCGCAAGGCCTCCTAGGAGTTTGTAGGTGGAGACTCTGCCTGGGTGATAGCACACAGACCTCTTGTGGCCACCTTTTCAGCATAAAGCTCTGCACTGACCTCAGAGAAACCAAACCTCTTCTGAACCACAACACTCAATTCCTGGATCCACTGGCCCAAGAACATTCTGCATTCTGGTGACCAAGATAATGATTTCTGTCCTGGTTGGTGTAACTCAGACCTCACCTATAGAATGGCTATCTTCAGTCAGCTCCCGAGTGAGAAACCCATTCAGTTTAACTTTGAAGATGCCATCTTCCGCAAACTTCCTCTTCTTGGAAATTTGTCCCGCCATCTTGCTGCCGTGTGCCACCTAAAGCAAAGGCATGCGCTCACTGTTAATAACAAGGGTGGAGTTTGGATTCAAAGACCAGTGGTTCCCAGTCACTGGTTGATCATGGCCTTCTGAACAGTCTCCGGGTTAGTGATCTCCATTCAGTTTTAGATGCATGTTTTCAGTCAGATATTTACAAGTGCAGACAGAGCTTTTAGCGAACACTGTAGATGGCCACCCTGTATCTCCTCAGCCCATGGCTGAGTTTGGCAACAGTTAGGGTGGTTCCTTCCCACACAGATGACAGCTTCCACCACCAAGGGTTGTCAGACTAAAGGCTTTTCCAGCACCACCCAAGCTTTTGGGGAGCCTGAAAGTGGCAAAAAGTTAACATCCCAAGAGCAACTCTCAACCAAAGAAGGAAAGTGTCCCAAAGGACAATTTCCCAACTTCCCCATCTCTCTATGGGATGCTTGGAATGCATTCTTCATGAAGCCTCACACAGCCTCTGTGGGAGTGAGCCAACCCATTACTACTGCATCCTTCTCTGTCTCCCTACCCCATGGCCTCCCTCCCACTTCCTGAAAACACCTCCCAGATGAACAACCAACCCGTACCCAGGTCCTTGTCTCTGGGTCTGCTGTATCCTATGGAACTATTTCATTCATTTGTAACAAGACACACACAAAATACACATTTTACAAAGACAAGATAAATAACATTTAAAATAATATATGTATTAACACAATCGTTTTGCTCTCACCCAAATATTAATTATGATATTCCTAGTGAGTGCCAATGTGATTAATTGTTCTTCATTATTTTCGAAAATCTTGATGAACAATTTGTGAGGCAGCATTTCGGAAGCCTGGTTCCTGATACTTGGCTTCATGGTTTTGATAACTAAAAAGGCACTTCAGAAAGCTATGCGAATCCAAATGGGGAACAGGCATCACTAAATCATGTGCTCACTTTCCAGTCTGTCTACCAACTATAGTTTCTGTTAAAACCCAGCCAGGGAATGCTGGTCTTCCCTGATGTGGGTCAGTGTTCTTGCTCACTGATTGGGAAAAACTGCAATTTCATGTTTTCAACTAATTGGATCAAAGCCCATAGAAATCATGCATTTTGGAAGGTTTAGGTCTGGTTAGACAAGTGTACGTATTTGCCAAAACTCATCAAATTGTACCTCTGAAATGAATGCCTTTGAAGGTGATTTGCTACTGCTTTTCGGGTAGTTGAAAAGGTCAGGTAATTTGTTGGTGCCTTGATGGCTAACAGGTTGCTTCGGGATGTTCCCAGAAAAATTTTCTAGGAAATTCAGGCAGTCCCCTAGATGGTTCTCTGCTGCCTTGAGTGAAGCAGAGTTCTTCTGCCTTGGGGCCTGGGAGGCCTTGCAAAGCAGAGATAAGGCTGGGCCGTTGGGGAACTTAGGGCAGAAATAAATCATCTGTCAGGTATGTCTCCCACAACAGATGCTTCCTTTTGGTGGTGTCAGCCTGACCTGACCCTGGGCTCTGCCTCCCCTTCATACGTCTGCCAAGGCCCCCAGGTAGGAAAGGCCACTTGCCTGGGCTATATGAAGAACAGATGGAGGCCTGCCAACAGGGAGCAGGGGACCTTGAAGCACACAGGTTCTCCAACCCCCAAAAATGGGACTCTGAATGTGGCTCCTGCTCTCCTCCTCCTTGCCCACGTCCTCCTCCCCAGCTTCCTGCAGGGAGAAGGTTCACTTTTCTCTGCTACCCCAGCTTCAGAGAAGCTCTGCTTGAATTGAAATGGCACCCTGGACTCATCAATGCAGATTCCCTTCCTCTTGACAAAAATGAGAGTGTCACCCCAGGCCTGATTCCTTGCAGAAGTAAGACAGACTGTGGTCCACTCATCAGCTTTGGACCCTACGAGGCTGAAATAGCTGGTCTGCATTGTCTAAATCTCATGAATTAGCCATTGTTTTGTCCTTTTCACAGACAAGGACATGGAGGCTAAGTTGCTTACCTGAAACCCACAGCAGCTGTGCCTCCTACAGGAGCCCAGTCTTGGGAGGGAGGAGACCAGCGTGATGATGGGGTGGATTAAAAGTTGCCTGAAAAGGCACATGGGGCTTCTAGCAATTAGGAAGATACACATTAAAGCAACCATGAGCTACTATTTCATACCCATGAGATAAGAAAAAACATTTAAGCCTAATGATACCATGGGTCAGAGAAGGTCTGGGGAAACCCTCACACATTGTGGTGGGAATGTAAATTTGGCAATAAAGAACAAAGGCAAAGGTGCTATGGCACTTCTGGATGATTCCTAGAGATGCTTACACATGTGGCCAAGGAAACATGAAGAAGGACACTCACTACCTAGAAATCACACGGTGCCTGGTATCAGGCGTCTATGTGTGAGACAGAAATGGCAAAAAGAAAAATGTTAACTGGTGTTTATGATTTTTATGAATTTATTATTATTATCTGATTTTTAAAAATTATTCAAAAATACACAAACAAAAAGGCAACTTAGCCTGGTGTGAAGTTGTACCAATGGCCCACAAATGTAGGCCACATGCTGACCCCAGACTAAATCTCAATTAGAGCCTGGTTTAGGAAACACGAGACTGGGGTCTCAGAGCCTCCGGAAAGTTCTCAGAGTCTGGAGTTGTCCACCAACCAACAGTCCTGATGTCACCAGAAGGCCGATAGAAACAGGCCAGCTCCTTGCCTGCCCTTGGGGGCTCATGGTCTGGTAGGAGACCTGGGTTGCAGGCCTACACTCAGGTCAAGGGCATCGCCCTGTCCATAGAGATTAGAAGTGCATGAAGTGAGGGGCACTTGGGTGGCTTAGTCGGTTGAGTGTCCAACTTCGGCTGAGGTCATGCTCTCATGGTTCATGGCTTCGAGTCCCGAGTCGGTCTCTACGCTGACAGCTCAGAGCCCAGAGTGTGCTTCAGATTCTGTGCCTCCTTTTCTCTCTGCCCTTCCCTCACTCGCATTCTATCTCTCTCTCAAAAATAAACATTTTTAAATACTTAAAAAGAAACAAAGAAGTGCATGATGTGAACACAACTCCATGTCCTGTGAGGAGTCCCATGGCCCTGCTGCAAATTCCCCTGCTCATCTCTGGTGGAGGTGGTTGGCTTCTGCTAAGCTCTTTATTTTTAACTCTGCATCTTTAGTCCAACCCTCAGTCTCCGCTGCTGCCTCCACCCAAACGTGGATGTCGCATCTGCCCCAAGTTTTCCCCTTCCCACTCCAAGGCATGGAAAGCCAAGGTTATGAGAGATCCATAAAAACAAGTTAGATCCAAGGGCAGGCTTCATGGAGGAGGTGTCCTTCTGGGCCTCACGGAAGGAGAAGACAGAGGGATGGAGGGTTCCAGAGTCTGGGGAAGGTGCTCGGGCACTCATAAACTCAGAGGTGCAACCACAGCAGGAGTATGCCTGGGGCCATCCGGGGAGAGCCATGGGTACCAGGCAAGAAGGGGATTCTTGCCAGAAGGAGCTTGTATCTTCAGTACTAGTCTGGCATGTAAACTTGCTAGAATATATCAACCTGTGCACACCTGCAACTGTTCATTGAGCCACATGCCGGGCCCTGGATGCCACAATGATGCTCAATGTGTCCACACCATGACCCCCTCTCTCGCAGGGTGACCACGTTTACTCCACTTGTCCTCCCTCACAAATCACAAAGGGGCACCCTGGGGTGACCTGTCAGTCAAGAACCAGAGCCTGATTTCTGTCCACCTTCCTGTCCCACAAGCTGCAGAAGCTGCAAGGCCGTGTCCTGCTGCTGACACCGCACACTACCTCATGTGAGCGTCTAGATTGTACCTCTTCTGTTTCTCTCCTGTCCATTAACCGTGACTCTTTGGGTTGCAAGTGCCAGGAAACACAACTCCAACTGGCTAAGGGAAAAAAAGAAAAAAAGAAAAAGAGGGGAGACTTATTGGCGCAGGTAACTAGACTTTTGGGCACAGCGGAATTGGGGAGCTCAAGCAATGTCGTCGGGACTTGTTCTCTCCTCTGCGTTAGTCTCTGTGTGTGCTGCGGCCCCAGCCTCTGCTCCCAGGACGCCCCAGCAGAAAAGGGGTTCTCTTGCCTTATAGTTCCAGCAAAACCCCCAAGATTACATCCAGATCACATTCCCACCCGGAAGCCTATCACAGGGACGAAGGGGTGGAGCACTACTGGTAGGCCTGGGTCATCTGCCCACTGTGACTCCAGGGAATGGAGCAGCCCTCAAACCTTAGAGGCTCAAAGTGGGGGCAGAGGGGCTCTTTGAAGGAAAATGGAGATGCCGTTATCTGTAGCAGGAACATGCGTGATGTACAGGAAAAAGCAGTACAACTTCTGCCTCGTTTCTGTGCTCCCCGAGTTTAGGGAGGGTCCAGCACAGGGTCTAGGACATGCTCCTCCTTGGTTTATACGATAGATAGACAGGGAGATGCATGGGTCGGGGGGACAGCAGCTACTATCGCTCTACTGCGTCACTTGGGATGTTTGGCCAGAGCAGGGACCTGTGCCACAGGACCACTGTCTGCCCAGAACTGAGACTCCAGCATGAGAGGCAGGAGGGCAGCGTTCTGGAAAGAGGGACAGGAGAGGGGAAAGCGGGGGTCTGGATGGGACATTAGGATAGGACGAGGGCCAGTAAAGTGAATTGTGAAGCTTGACAGCCTCCTTGACTAGTGAAGCCCTGGGAACTAGCCTTGGGTGAAATTGCCATGCAGGCTTGTGTGGGTGCTGGTCTGGGACCATGCAGCCACGCTTGGAAGGGAACAGGGCAGGGGGAGGTCTCTGCAGAGGGGATTCCCGTATCTGGTGCTGCCTACCTGCTTTGGTCCAGCTCCCGGGCTTGGAATCTTCCACCAAGACTCCTCATAGGCCACAGCCGGAACTCCCCTGGGCCTCTTAGCATCCTTTCCTGACACCTCACCAATGGGAGGAGGAGAAGGTCCACCAGACAGGAGCTTCCCTGCCTTGTCCTGCCTGGCTTCCCCCTGCGGATGGGGATGGGGGTGGGGAGGAAACGCCATGGACCCAGAGCACTCTATCCAGCCCTCCATCAGCTTTCCCAAGGCCCCGAGACTCCAGACCTACCCTTCCACCAGGCCTTGAAAAAGTCAGAAAACAAAAGACTGAAAAAAGTCTCTGGATGCAGGAGTGAAATACTGGGTCATGAATATGGTAAGTCATCTTATTAGAATTTGCTGATTGATTGATTATAGACTCGCTAATCCCCTGGATTCAAATGTACCTGGAGAATAGGTGAAAACTTGTGAATTCTAGACAAATATCGTAGGACACTGCCAAACCTGTTTTCTTTAAAGGGACTTATCCGATAATTTTTGGCTTTAAATTCTACATGGATATTTCATAAATATCCCATACATTTAATATTTTAACAATTTTACATCATATCTACAGTACTTTAGTACCTGACTTGTATATTTATGTGACTATTGTTAGAAGTGACTAATTGGGTTTGATTAGCTCCATCATTAATATTCTGTCCATAATTTAACATGCTTCAATAAAATACCCTAAAGCAGTGTAATGATTAGATTTCAGGAATATGTGTTTTGCAATTAAGTTCCTCTTGATTTTGATATGCAGATGAAGAAATGGTGGTCTCATTTAAAAAAAAAAAACTGCCCTTATTAACTCAGCAGTATACTCTGAAGATTAGGTAAGAAATCCAAGATTTTCTCTTTGTATATGCTAGTTAAAATGTATTTCAATCAAGCCTATGTGGGCAAATCAGATTTGATTAGTTTAAGTTCACAGTCATTCTATCTAAATGAATAATGTGTCACCTAACATTGCAAAAATTTGATTAATAGTTTATCAGTTAATTAAAAACGGGGTTTAATTTTTCTTTTTAGGAAAATGCAAGGTAGATATTCCTTGTGTTCATCATAAATGCAAATTATTTCAGCTTGAATCTATTGTTCCTTTTTTGCTTCTTAGCCAACTGGCGAGAAAAATAAAGCTCTTGGAAATATCTCTGGGAGGGAGGAGCAGCGAAACTTTCTTTGCTCCCACGGGTGGCTGTCGCCTGTGTCCGGGCTGGGAAGTTTGTTCTGGAAGGAGCGGCTTCCCTGGCTTCTCCAGGCATTTCAGCCCCGTCTCTCCCAAGCCCCATCCCCCTGCAGCCTTTGGCCACAAGACTTTTCCAAATGACAACTTTTTTCACCTTGTTCAGTTTGTCTGTGGGTCCAAGCCAGGAAGCCAAAGGAGTCACTTTCCCCAGGAACCTGAGATCCAACACTAGAGCAAAGGGAACCACCAGGTCACTACTGTCCTCCTAGGGACGGGCTCCCCACAAGCAGTCATTAGAGCCTCAGGGTGCCTCCCTCGCCCTGGGTGGCTCCTTCACTGAAAGGCTGCTGGGTAGACTGAGCCAAGGGTGGTTCTTCCAGGCACTGTCCATGGAAGGCTGGCACTGTGAGGCAGGGAAGCGGAAGGAAGGAGGCCAGTCCAGAGTGGAGGAATGCACACAGTCCTACCGCGGGGACCTGGGATACAGCCCATCCGGAGGACAAGGGAACTGGGCTATTTATCCACAGCTTCTTTTGTCATCGACTGGAGGCTATTCCCTGAGTTGCAACAGCTGGCACTTCCCACCTGTTCTGCACACAGGCGCAGCAGGCCCCCTCGGCCAGGCCATCTCGGGTCCCCAAGCAGAGCGCCAGGCACGGGCTCAGCTGCATGCAGGGAACAGCGAATGCTGAAGGGCAGGGGCAGGGCATCCCCAGAACTTCCCACAGGGGTCCTGAGCTGACCGTCTGTCCCGTCCATCCACCCAAATTCACTGTTAGCTCTGGGAGCACCTGCCATCGTCAGCATTTGTCAAAAACAACAAATGCTCATCAGGAAACAACCTTGCCCCAGGCACAATTGTAGGTGCTGTGGCTGCAGCTGTGAACAAATCTGGCCAGGTGAGGGACAAGAGAAAGTCTTGATGGCCGAGGATAGAGAGAGAGAGAGAAGGGAGCCAAGTGGAAATGACATGGGGAGCAGGAGGTGGGCAGGTCACTGCAGCCGGGCTGTCAGACTGCCACCCCCAGTCACCGCAGAGTTCTGCACACGTCAGTGTTACCCTGAAGGCCCCCGGAATCACCCACGGCACAGCATGTATAGTTCCAGGCTCCCAGTTCTGCGCAGTAAAACTTATGTGTGCTCGAGTTTAGGAAACTCCAAGCTGGACCAAAGGATGTATGGGCATTCGAGCCACTCTGCATAAAGATCAATTCCCTGGGAACAAGCCGGGATGGATTCCCCGCCAGCCTGATGCTCCCTGTTCTAACATAGAGCCCTTCTGGCCCCATACACTCAAAAAGATGGGTATGTTGTGGCAAGGAGGGAGGTGATAATGCCCGAACAAGCACTTGGCCCACAGTTGTACTTGGGTAAAGCAGGCTGGATTTGGAGCTAAATCTTGTTTGATCAGACTCACAGCCTTCACGGTGCAAAGAGTCTCTGTCACCCGCTGGCATTCCTGTTGTGGCTGCGCTGGAAAGCTACCTCTCTGGACCTGAATCCTCTTCTCAGAACCCTTCTGGAAGCAGCCCCCAGCCTGGGTTTAGGTTCCGTAGTGGGCGTGCAGGTCAAATATGCAACTGAGGCACGCCTGGGCCTGACTGGGGTGACATGCACTGTTGTTCTGCATTGGGGGTGGGGGGGTGCCGAAGCAGGTGCTGGCATTTTAAAGACCCCCATCCCCCAGGTGACAGCCATGCACATCCAGGATTGAGGAACCCAGGGGCTAGGTGGGGGTCCTGGGAAGAAGATGAGAACCAGATTCTGACCCTGCCGGCCAGGAACTTCTTGGCTGAGCCCCAAGACACCTGTAGAGCAGATCATGCAGACAGAGAACACCCCAGGTCCCAGGGAGTCAGGGAGAGGGCCAACCAAGGAGGAAGCAGGTGTAGAAGCTGGAGCTTCCTGCCACCACAGGAGCTGGGTGTTGGCTAGATTTGTAAAACTGAACTCCTGTCACTCAATCCCAAGGGAGCATGGGGACACACTGGGAATAGAAACTTTTCAGAGTCATTTAAGCTGCTGATCGTTTTATTTTATTTTTTATTTTTTTTAAGCTTGTTTATTTATTTTGAGGGAAAGTGTGTGAGCAGGGGAGGGGCAGAGAGAGAGAGAGAGAGAGAGAGAGAGAAGGAATCCCAAGCAGGCTCCATGCAGTCAGCGCAGAGCCCAACGTGGGGCTTTAACTCACAAACTGCGAGATCATGACCTGAGCCGAAACCAAGAGTTGGATGCTTATCGAACTGAGCCAGCCAGGAGCCCCGAGCTGCAAGTCATTTTAAATCATCCTCCCCAGGCTCTTGGACAACCCTGGGGTGACTGGGGAGGATGGGGTGCTTCCCAAGGAGGCCAGTCCAGCAACAAGTCCATGGCCTGCCTGATGTGGCTGCTCCGGCTGCCCCCCCCCCCCATGGCCCCTCCGCACACAGCTGTGCAGGGCACCCCACCTGCTTCCTCCCTGCAGCCACCCAGCACCTTAGCATGCTCCAGGGAAATGCAGCTTCCCAGCTGGGCACTAGCCATCCTCCGGACCCCCCAGCCCTTAGTCTCTGCCTCTGCCCAGGCTGGAAGTCAGGGATATTTCTGTTCTTCCTATTTATGGGATATACGAATACCCGAAGACAGGGCCTGTTAAGGGCAGGCTAGGGCAAAGGGAAGGAGAACCTTTTCTCCCAGGCCATCCATTCCTGATGAACATCATAGTGTTGCCACTGTGTCCAGTGAGGGTTTCCAGGGAGTTTCTGTGTGTCTGTCGAAAACCACTGAATTGCTTTATGTAAATGTATTCAGTTTACCTTAACTTGTGTAACCTTGCTTTGGCATTTTGTTATGACAATATACTGGACGCTTGCACAAGTGGAAGTGGCCCAGGCTTCTCCTGACCCTTGGGAGGCCCAGGCTTGAGGGCCATGTCCTAGAGAAGACTCTGGGTAGAAAGAGGAACCCTACTGGGAGGAGGCAGTAATTATGGCACAACAGGCACTGGGTGTCAGCGCCTCCGCATGGACCAGCCAACTCCTATGAACTTATCCGGTCCTCACGAAAACCTGATGAGGTCACAGCTATTCATGTTATCGGTACTTTATAGCTGAGGAGCCAGAGGCACAGAAAGGTTAAGTAGCTCCACCAAGGTCACATAGCTAGCAATGGGCAGAGGCAAGATTCAAGCACAGACAGCTCGTTCCAGAGCCCAGATGGTCATTCTTGCTGCTTTCCCATCTCCAACGTCACAGCGGCAACCTCTGTTTATCCAATCTCCTGCAGAGATTTTCACATCTCGCAAGCAAGGAAGGAACTACTATTCCCAGTTTACTGATGAACAAAATGAGCTAAAGAGACTTCCCGGTGTCGTGTCCTGGTTCCCTGTCTAGGGCACCTGTCTCCCATCCTTGGGCTGTCTGCCCTTTGTTCACAGCTCCCATGAACTCAGGTGCCTCATTTTCTAGCATGCAGCAAAGGCCCATACATATTCAAGGGCCGGACCCCCTGCTGTTGGCAAGATGAGAGAAGACAAATTGTCAGTGTTGTGGGTGTTGGGGTGCCTGCGCACGTGTGTGTGTTTAAAGAAAGATCTCTAAAACTCCCCAGTAACAAACTCTGATGACATCATCTCTCAGGCAAGTTCAGGAAGGGCTCTGAACATTTTGAAAATCAGGATTTTGTGCGTGGGGCCGGTGGTATGTGAGTGGCTGTGTGTAGCTGTGTTTTTCAGAGCAAGTTTTCCTGTATGAAAACAATATCAAGAAACCCCATATGTCAGTGTCTAGACATTTAGAATTTGGACTATTTCTGCTTCAACAGGAACTGTCTGGAAAGATGGCAGACTGGACCAGCTTATTTCTGGGGAACGGGGCTGGAGTGACATGAGAACGGCCAGATTTAAAGTCGAAACCTCATTCCTCGCCTCCAGAGCCCTGGCTTTCAGGGTTGCCTGGCTCCTGCAAATGGCAGAGACTGGCTCCCCATTGGGAGCCTGGCTAACGCAGCCTTCATCAGGCGTCATAGATTCCAAGTACTGGCCCACATGTGCAGGAGAGGGAGCTGGGTCTGGTCACTAGCTCCCCATCTACTGGCCAACACAGAAGGCAGGGGGCGTGGAGCCCCTGCAGCCTCCGGGCTCCACTGCAGCTGCTTACAGAAAGACCTCCCTCTACAGATGGGGCTCTGAGGAGGCCCAGTGTGAGCTTCTGAGGGCATCATCAGTCCTGCATCTGTGGCTCGAGGCGCTAAGCCGGGTGGGCCTCGCTCTCCTGGTTGGCTGGTCCCAAGACTAGGTAAAGGCCCTTCTCCCTGCTGGCGGGCCAAGTGCTGATGAAGGGTGGCAGGTAGTTTGGGGGAAGTTAGCAAAGCGGTTTGGTATTTCTGCTAACATGGATTGAATTCCTATTAGTCATTTATACACCACTCACTCATCAAATGCCTTCTGAGCACCAAGCATGCACAAAGCCCAGTGCTGGGCCCTCGGTGGTAAAGCAGGAAGAAGGACAGCATCCAGACACACCAGGTCCCTGCCGTCCAGGAAGCACAACCGGGCAGGGAGGCCGAGAACGCGTGCTCTACAGACACTGGCACGGGCAGCTGCTACCTGCTGTACTGGAGGCAAAGCTGCGGAGGAGGCAGAGGAGCCCCGAGCCCAGGGCGGGGGGCAGCCATGGGGAGATGGCCTCACTGTGGGCCCAGGTGTCGACAAGCCCCCCAACGCCTCACAAGAGTTTTCTCAGGTGCAGGAAGTGTGCTTGGGCAAAGTCAAGGACCTTGCCCACACCGCTCACCACTAAGTGGTAAGGCTGCAGTTCAGACCAAAGCCTAATGGCCTACGCCTCCCCTCCAGCTAGAACCAGCCTCATGTGCGGGGCCCCTGGGGCCAGCCGTGAGGTGTGAATAGCACATTTAGAGACCACTGAGGTGGCCCCTTGGGATAAAATCAACCCTCCTTTGTTGATAACGTCATGCTGGATGGGTGCCAGGTCATTCACTGGGCTACTCTGCCCACCACACTAACCCCAGACCTGAAACTGGGCACTGCACGTAGGACACTTGGACACTCACAAGCCATTTCCTGTGGGGGAGAAGCATTATTAGTCACCTGTCATGCAGAGCAGCCCTGTGCCAAATGATGCAGTTTAGACCAGAGGCATCACAGCCCACCTCTGCCCCAGGGACCCAGGGAGCTGCCTTTCTCCCTGGGGAGCTGTGACCAGAGAGCAATCAGCAGATGAACATGACTGAACAGTGAACAGAATTCCCCATTCTCCCACTTCTACATGTCTCTGAAATCCCCTGTGTTTCAGCCACAAGAGTTTACCCAGTGAGCATGTCCACCCAGCAGGCTTCATGTCTTCTCAGGGCTCTGGGCTCTGGGTCTGGTCTGCACAAGGACACTCCACACCACAGCTGTCTGGCGGCCTGGGTCCACCCCTCACCCCACAGCACTCCGCCCACCCGATGCCCAGGCTTGTGGTAACAGCCTCAGGCCCAGTCGGCAATGCTGCGCTTCAGCACCAGGGCCAGGGCCCGGCCCCCTCACATTCACCCACACGGTCATGCCACGGATGTTTCTTGAGGGTCCTGTGTGCCAGTCCCTGACTTAAGTGTAAGGCGAAAAACAATAAAAGTTTCCATCTTCTGAGAACTGAACAACTGAAGAGACAGCAGTGAATCCAGTAAACAAAAAACCACTTACAAAAAACAATGGTAAAGGGTGATAACTGCTGCGTAGGAAAAGAATGGGGCACCCTGAGAGAGAACACCGCTGGAACTTAAGTCACACAGGCTGTCAGGGAAGCCTCTGCTCGGGCTGTGTACACCAGGTGCCTCATAGATGCTCATAATTTGGTGAACATGACTAAAGGTTATAGAGGAAAGAGGACAAGACAAGACAGGGGAAAGGGGCCCAAAGTGGGGCAGCAGGATCAGAACAGAAAGAGAAACCCTGGCATGTGAACCCTCTGCAGAGATGCAGAACAAAAGCCCAAGTTGAAGGTGGCAAATGTGGCCCTGAAGCAGGTCGGCTGGCCCAGGGGATGAAATGCGTCTCACACCCTGGGTTCTGAGATCACTGGTGGGGGTGTCAGACCCAGCAGGAAGTGGGGACTTAGCTCACTGAAGGAGCTGTGCCATTTATGGAACACTTCTGGCTGTAAAACAGGAAGCCAGGGCATTACCAACACTCCTGAGCTGCAGCCCTGAGCACTGAGCCCAAGGTGCCAGCTCTGCCTCCTCTGGAGACGGACCCAATGACAAGCTCCCTGAACCATAGGCAGTGGCTGGGCACAGTGAGAGAGAGGCAAGATGGGAGGGTCCCCATAATGCCTGTCTGCAAGATCCAGCAGGCTCCAGATCCAGGGCACACATGGGACACCGGGTCCCAAGTTCTCATGAGAGGCTCAGCAGTCCAGTTTCTTCTCCTCTTCCCACTCCTCCTCCTAAAAGTAACCTCTACCACCAACGTAAGGCTCAAACTCAAGACCCTGAGATCAAGAGTCTCATGCTCTATTGACTTAGCCAGCCAGGCACCCCTGTCTGGCTTCCTTCTCAAGACAATTTCTCCCCGAAGTCAAAATGGCCATAGCCCCAGGCTAAGCTTCAGCCCAAGAGTATTTCATGAAGCATTTCCTGGCAAGTCCTGAGACAAGTCTGACTGCCCTGGTTTGGTTGTCTCCTGGGGCACAGGCAGGCTCCACCCAGATTGCATGGGGTTCCCGCAACGGTGGGTCCCAAAAGAAAATCAGGTACCTTGGACAGAGGGAAGAACAGGGCTGTCTACCACAGCAGGGATAAGAGATATATATGCTAAAGGAAAGCAAACCACAGTGGAACGGAATAGCGTTAGGGTGCAAAGGTGGAGGGAGGCCCCAACAGGTCAGGAAAGAGGTCATGGAAGGGTGACATTCGGATGGTTTTAAAGACCATGGTTTTAAAGTTCTTGTGAAGGGTAACCACTTGGCCGTTTTCTGCCCTGTTCTTTCTGTCTCCTGCAGGTGCCTTTTTCTTAATTACACCCAGAGAGCACAGGAAAGTGGATGCCAGCGATATTTATTTTCTGCTCTGAGCCCGACACAGGTAACTCACCAGGGGCATCTTTCTTAATGAGGGAAGAAAAATGTCAGAACAGCGATCAGCCGCGATGCACCCAATGGACTTAAAAAATAAGCAAAAATAACATGAAAATTCATTTTGCATTAGCTGGCTGTATATATCATCCCCAGATAGGGGGAGCAGAACATTCTCTGTGCCGTGGTGAAATCTGTTACTAGGAGTGACCTCACAAGGGGACCTGCCTCATAGAGGGGTTATTTATTCGGGGGATTATTTTATTCCATTTAAAACCAGAGCTGAAGTTGGAGGTCTGGGCCCACATCTGTCCCTCCCCCTGCTGTCTGAGGTCTGCATCCTCGGCCCCCAGCTGGGAGGCCCCACCTTCCTTTTGAGGTTTTACCTTTTATGTACATGGATGGGGCACAAGTTGCTGTCACTTAACAGCCCCCCCTGTGATCTCACATCACCCCTAAGCAAGCCTGGGGTTAGGGATGTCTCCCCCATTTAACAGAAGAGGAAATTAAAGCTTAGATGAGTTTATGCATTGTATCACACAGTACACAGGGTACATGTCTGTATTTGTCAAGAGCAGACACTAAATCCTTCATTGTTGTATATACAACCGGGGTCTCACGCAGGGCCCGAGTGCAGTGGCCCTGGGTGCATTCTGTCAAGTGACTGTGTGAATGGGTGGTGGGTCCAGCCCCCATCTGCTGTGACTCCTTGAGCGCAGGCCCCCCACAGCACGTGTGCAGGCTGGGCACCCAGGGGGAGCTCTCATTAGGACTGTGGGGCCGTTAGAGGTTCTACAACTCCTCCTCCCTAATTCCAGGCCAGAGCGGCAAGAAGGATGAAAGGAAGTGGATGAGGAAGTCCTTGAAGTAATAAAATGAAAGCAGCCCTGATTGGCCTCATTTAGAGCAGTGCAGAGGAGGAAGAGCAGAGAGTCACATGAAGCCAGTCTCCAGGGCCAGGTTGCTCCCCCTCCTCTAGCATTGGCAGGCGACCGTGGGGAGAACTATTGGAACCCCCTACAACTCCATCAATTGGGAAAGGGGCATGGCACCCGCCCGCCCTCCTTCAGGGCACAGGAAATGGGGAAGATATAGCTGGAGGAAAACAAAGAGAAGGGGAGTCAGTCCGAGATGCAGATGGTGAGGCTATCAGAGAAATAATGACTGGTACAAGGAGAGACAGAAGGTGGGGAGCGAGGTAGAGAGGTCCCAAGAAAGGGACAGGGAGCTGACCATCTCCTCTTCTGCACCCTCCCTCACCTGCTCTGACTACCTCCCCCAGCAGGTCCCCTGCATGGACACATCCACACATAACTCTGCCTTGTGGGTGAGTTTGAGCTTGGGGAGCACTGGCATGGACCGGGGAGTGGTTGGGTGGCCATTCCCCAGGCTTCTCCTCCCAAGATCACCTCCCCTGTCAGATGGCACTCTTCACCTCCAGATTCAGGTGGCTTCTCCTCTCTGGGCCCTGCAAACCAGGGTGGGAAGAGTCCCCCCCACCCCCTGTTACCAGACCCAGAGTGCCATCCCTCCTTCCTGGGCTCTCCTTTGTAAAGATGTCCCTTCATTAAGCTCTCCCTGAATGGCCTGAACGAGCATGCCACCTGCTTCCTGCCAGGTCCTGGCTGACACAGGGACATCCTGGGCTTCTAACTCTGAGGAAGAAAGGGACCTGTATGTGGACAGAAAGGACCTTGCCTCTGATGTGAAAGTCTTGTACTGCCCTCAAATGTCAAAGAGCCAGGCTGGGAGGGGGTTCCTTGGGAACAGACCACCGCCTCACTCGGAAGCCAGCAGCCAGAACAGACACCTCGCAAGGACCCAGCCTCCTCCATGCACCTGGGCGCCCACACTGGCTGTTTCACGGATGTGTCTCTGGGCTCTGCTGCACCTGTCCCCACAGGACGGCCCTCAAGATAAGTAAAAAAGCCTCTGCTGACTGTGCATGCCAGTGTCCAGACTCCAGGGTCTATTTTTAGAATGTAGGACAACTTTCTCCCAGAATAGACAAGACACGCTAATCCAGGAGGGAGGCCTGGGAGAGATGAAGACATCGAGTCTAGATATGAATTAGCCGTGAGTATATTATTTGAAGAAATGTTGAACAGCTAGGCAAATATTTGATACCTTTGAATTGGAGCCGGCGTTTTCACAGGCAGAGCGGCAGCGAATGCTTGAGAAGTCCCCCTCCCTGCTGGCGTACCTGGCTGTCACGCCCGGTTCTATAGGCCCCTTCTTCCTGCCTCCTGAGAAGTAATTAAAGCTCTGTGCCTGGCGGAAGGTGCGTGAGACATGCCTCACTCACACCCCAAACCCGAGTCTCGGGGACAGTGCCTCATGCATGAATGGATCCAAAGGGCTCTTTCGCTTTTTAAGGAAAGTTTATTTTCCTTAATTACTCCACCACATTACTAAAGGGATGAGGCATCTACTTCAGTGAGGCCTTTGTGGAAGGGGGTCAGAAATCATGACCCCTGATTTGGACCCCCTGGTCTGTGACCCCTGGGAGGGAGTGAAGAAGAGCCACCCAGACGCCTGTAGCTCAGGAAATAGGCCCTGTCCACAAGGCTGCAGACAGAGCCTCCGGTTTTCGAGCAGCCGCTGGGAGAGTCTTTTCATTCTAACAGGGAATTAACCTCTGGGCGCTTAGGAGGCGGAAGGCCCAGCGGACCTTTGACACCAGGTGCACCTGTCTGCATAGAGGTGGCTATCTCTTTACCCTTGTTACCTTATACCTGAGTGGGAGGTCGGAATTGGCACCCCCGGTTTACGGAAAATCCCTGATATGGCCAACGTTGAGCACTGGTGAGAGGGTGAGAGAGTGGGAGACAGAGAGAGAGAGAGAGAGAGAGGGAGAGAAGAGGGAGTCTGAGTAGCTGAGAAGCAGTTTAGGATTTTTTTTTTAAATTTATGTAAACTCAAGTTAGTTAACATACAGTGTAGCATTGGTTTCAGGAGTGGAACCTAGTGATTCATCACATACATACAACTCCCAGTGCTGATCACAACAAGCGCCCACCTTAGTGCCCATCACCCATCTAGCCCACCCCCCAGCCACCTCCCCTCCGGCAACCCTGTTTGTCCTCCGTATTTAAGAGTCCCTTGTGTTTAGGGATTTTATAGGAGAAACAGCTAACATTTACTATGCTTTTTGCCATGGGCCTGGGGCTTTTCCTGCGTTTGCCCAGGCAGTACTCTGCAAAGGCTCCCTGCAAGGCACGCACTTGTTTCGTCCTCTTTTACAGACCAGAAAATGGTTCAGAGAGCGAAGGGTCCTGCTGCAGGATACCCGGATGAGGTGTAGCAAGTCTGATTCTACAGCCTAGCGCTGGCACCAAAGCCAAGGCGCCAACCACTGCACCACACTGCCTCTCTCCGGACCCCAATCTGCTGGGCGCATCCGGAGCCGCATAGGTGGCAGAGGCGTGGGGCTTCCTGGCTGCGTTGTTCGGCGGTGAGAGGCTCTGGGGCGCTGGAGGATTCGTGAACCCCCGCCCCCGCCGCGCCCCGGGCCCCGCCGCCCCGCTCTGCGCGCAGCTGCCGGGGCGCCGCCACTAGATGGCAGCAGACGCCTTGTGATCGCGCCGCCGGAGGGAGCGCACGGCGGGGCCCTGGCGCAGGCCTGAGGGAGCCCACCCGCGGAGCAGGCCCACCTCCTCTGGCCGCCTGCCGGCCTTTGCCATCCGTGGCGGGTAACTCAGGCCTCCGAGGAGTCGGCCCCGAACCACCCGCCCAGTCCTCGGGCCGCCCCCTCGGGCGGCTGTTCCAGGCGCGGGCGTGTCGACCCGCTCCGCGGAGGCCCGGGAAGCTGGACCACTTGAGCAATCAGCCCTCTGGGGCAGCGGGCGCCGGGCCGCCCCGGGGCTGGAGGAAGAGAGCTGGCCAGCCCGTTCACGTGCCTGCGGCTTCGCCCCGCCCCGAGGTGGGAGGGGGCTGTCACCGCACTCGACCGCGAGGAAACTGGCGGCTCCAGGGTCCTGGCAAGAACGCACCGATGGTAGATGGCAGAGCGGGAGCCTGCGCGGGTCTCCCGGCTCCAAAGCCCAAGCCGGGCCCCGCTCCCGATGGCGTCCATCACACCCGACGGCGCCCAGAGCCTGGCTGGAGCTCTAGACATGATGCATTCGGCCAAGAGTGGGTGCAAGGCCTCGTGGGCAAGTCACAGGCACTTTCTGAGCTGGGGCGAGGTGGGGTGCTTTGAGGAGGGGGCTGCAGAGCTAGGGAGGGAGGGCCGGGCTCCCGCCTCGCAGCTGTTGGAAAGAGCCTCAAGTTTGCCATCGAAAGCAATGCGCATTAAGACGACGAGGACCGGGAAGCCAGAATCCTCCGTACCAGGGGAGGGGGGCTGAATCGGGGCGGCTGGGGCTAGCATGTCTCCCCCCCCCCCCCCAAACACACTGCAGACAAGACGCGAGGAGCTCAGCCCGAGGATTTGAAGGAGGAGGGGGAGGGGGGGGCACCGGAGAAAGCTAGGAGGCTGTCTGGCTCCTGCTGAAGCCTCTAAGGAGCTAGAAATAAAGTGAACGATCTGTGTAAAAGCCGCTAATAAGAATGACTTCCTTGGGCCACGCCATAAAAAGCCCACCTGGCCGTGCGCACTTGTGCCCAGCCCTCACCTTGTGCCAGGCTGCACGCAGGAGGGAAGGTCAGCTCGTGTGCCAGGGCTGGGCAGGCCCACCCAGCAGCTGTGAGCTGCCCACCTGGCCTCTGACTATCCCAGCTCAGGCCCCATCTGCGGCGCCCGTCGGGGCAGGGGCAGAGGCTGAATTAACTGGTTGCAAGGACCAGCCCACCGGACCAGCCTAGTGAGTCTTTCTGGGACAGGCATTAGGCGCCAACTATGTGCACTTTACTGACCCACACGTTTATTTGGGAGTCCTTAGAAAAAGAAAGATGAAAAACAACGAAGCATACCAAAAACAGTGAAGGGAAATAAGGGGTGAGTGATGTGGAGGGGAATCAGCCTCAAACCCCATTCCTGGCTCTCCCACCTACGTCCTCTGCAAGACCCTCTACCTCTCTGGGCCTCCCTGGATAATCAATCCACTAAGTGGGAATATTAATTCGCACAGACAGGATTGCTATGGGCATTAAAAGGAAGCGTGGGAGTCAGTATGGGATTGGAAGGGATTTGAGGACCCACCATTTTGCTCTCAGGGTGGCTGACCCAGCAGGGACTGCCCCGGAGCATCACTGCCTTTTCTGCCCTCTCCCCTCTGCTCCCTTCTCCTTCCCCTTCCCTCCCCTCCTCCCTTTACTGTATTTTATTTGGCATATTTCATTGTTTTTATTCGTTCTTTTTCTAAGGACCTTAGCGTGATGCTGGCTCAGCCTACACTCTGCTCTCTCCTGCTGTCCCACCCACAGTCCTGTTCATTCTGTGCCCATGTGGGATGCAGGCTCTTGAGCCCCTAGATCTTTAGCTCAGTCAACGGGGTCTACCTCTTGGGGAGAACCCTGATCAACACCACTTCCCAAGCTCCTGCAAATAGGAGACAAAGGCCAACAACTCAATAGACAAATAGGCAAAGGCAGGACCAGATAGTTCACAGAAAAGGAGCTGCAGATGTTGAAAGACCCTCAACATCGCTAAGTGTCAGTACCTTCGAGCGAGAACAGCACCCACGAGGGTGACAAAAATTCAAAGGAACAATAGAATTTGGAGCTGGTGAGGTTGTGGGGAATTAGACACCTGTAGAGGTCATTACTGGTGCGATGGTGAATTGCTACATATTTTTGAATCGTGCATTGTTTATTACAATTTCTAAACGTCTGTGGCAGCAGATTTTTTTTTTACATGTTACCCCATGTTTTATTTCTCTCCACCTGTTATTCCCTCCCTCTTCCGATTCCCTTTGTCCTTCCTCCTCCACCCCTATCCAATGAGGGCAGCTTTGCCATTCTTCCCTCATTAATTCAGGAGAGGAGTCAGGGTCTGAGGTCGGCAGGGGAGACTGCAGGTATTTTTACAGCTCTGAGCTTTAAAAACCAAGCCCTTAAGTAAACAGAGAAGGTGCTTGGCCCAGAGAGAACATTGAAGAAACATTAGGAGGTCAGGAAGAGATTTAAGGAGAAGGAAGCTCCCCTCCCAGCCCATCACTCTGCCCTTCAGAACAGATGTCCCTGGGCTGGGGTCCAGATGAGGGGCCTGCAGGGAACAGAGAAAAACGGCAGAGGATGTGACAAAGGCCAAGACATTGGCCCTGAGAGAGCAAAGAAGAACTGCCAGGTGTCTGTGCCTTTCTGGGGTAGGCAGACCCTCTCCTGAGATGTGGGGCTCTGTCGATAAAGTGGCAACAGGTCCCCGGAACTGCCGTAGCCCAGCCAGAGAACTGCCTGGGCTGCAAGGCCAGCCCCAAACCCCCATCCTTCTCCCCACCCTCTCCCCCGCAATACAGAACCAGGAGAGAGAACCTGGGCATTATTTGGGGAGATCCAAACTTAGACTCACACCCAGAAGAAGGGGAACCCCAAATTAACTAAGATTACTAGTCTACATGAAATTGAAATAAAGTTTTAGTAGAAAGATCTTTTTCTTTCTTGTGCATCCATGGGTCTCAGCTCCAGCACAGAAGTCTTCTCAACCCAGTAACCACACTCTCCAAAATCTACTGAAAATATCAGCATATAATGACATCTGGGCAAAGATATTTCCTGCATCATTGTGTGTAAGGCAACAAAACTGGAAATAAGTCAAGTGTCCATCAATATGGGTAAATAAGTCGTGCTATAAAGAAATATTTTTACATGCAAACGCTAATTTTTTAATTTAAAAGATATTTTGATAAGATCTGAGATTCCAGATAAATATATCAAAAACAATAATTTTCTCAATGCCCACAATAAATGATTATGAAAAGAAATGGAGGTGGGGGTAGAATCCAGGCACAATGTTCACAAAATCCAAAAAACAACAGGGAATAAATTTAATAAGAAAAGTTCAGCATTTATAAGGAGACAGCTTTTAGGGATGACTGGGTTGCTTGGCTGGTTAAGCGTCTGACTTCGGCTCAAGTCATGGTCTCGTGGTTCACGAGTTCGAGCGCCGCATCAGGCTCTGTGCTTACAGCTCCGAGCCTGGAGCCTGCTTCAGATTCTGTGTCTCCCTTTCACTCTGCCCCTTCTTGGCTCACATTCTGACTCTCTCTCCCTCTCAAAAATAAATAAAAATTAAAAAATTTTATAGGAAGACAGCTTTTAGATCTTATTAAAAGATTAAAAGCATTAGGGGTGGCTGGGTGGCTCAGTTGGTTAAACGTCCGACTTAGGCTCAGTTCATGATCTCATGGTTTGTGAGTTCGAGCCCCGCATTGGGCTCTGTGCTGACAGCTCGGAGCCTGGATCCTGCTTCAGATTCTGTGTCTCCCTCTGTCTCTACCACCAGCCCCTGCTCCCACTCTGTCTCTCTCTCAAAAAAAACAAAAACAAAAACAAAAACAAACATTTAAAAATATTAAAAAAAATAAAGAATTAAAGGCATTCCTTGCAAGGTATATAATGTTTCTAGATAGGATAACTTACTATAATAAAATTACATTTCAAAGTAATTGGAATTACACTTGTCTCTTCTGTCTTTTATGTATGCCACTTGTTTCATTTTCTTCTATGCAGAAGCTAGTATCTGAAGGATAATGGAATATCAGGCCACCTTCCTAAAGGCAGAATTTTGTTTGCTATTCAACTCCTTTATGATTGGGGTCAACTTAGATTTTTTTCTGCCTATAATTGAGTAAATTTTGACAATCTATCTTTTTCTAGAAATTACCCATTTTCTTTTAGATCACCAAGTTTGCCTTAAAGATGCATACCATGAGGTCTGCACTTGCAACTGCTTGCTCATTTTTAATGATATTTTTTGCTTTTATTCTTTCTTTCTTTTTCCAAAATTAAACTTGAACCTATTTAATTGGTTTTTAAAAAGGACCATATTTGGGTTCATTTATCTTTATATTATTTTCAATTTTCCATCTCATTATTTGCAAATTTGCCTTTAATAATTCCCTCCTACTATGTGAATATGTGTGGTGTGACTTTTGTGTGGTTCTTTTTATAATTTCTTAAGTACATAAGTGGGATTTTTCACATTATTTTTTAATATTAAAAGATTTTTAATATTACTACATATTATAGTAATCTTTCCTAAAAATTTTCATCTGATTTTAACCCATCCCTTAGGTATTGGTAAGAAATGTTCTTCATAATTCCTTTTTTTGGTCCAGGTAACTTGGAAGAGATTGTTTAGTTGGAATACTTGGAAAAGTATTACAGGTTTGTTTTCCTTGACAATTTCTTGAAGGGATTATTTTTAAAAAATTGTTGCTTTTTCTTTCAATGATATATAATCAGAGAATGTGACATATAAAAAAAATTTATTTCATTGGCATTGTCTGAGGGTTTGCTTGTGGGCAAGCACATGACTGATATTCACAACTGTCCACAAGACATGGGAGAAGAGTGTGAGTTCTCCATTTACAGAGTAAAACCTGTAATAATGAACTCTATTATTAAATCTTCTATATATTTGTCTACTAAGATCTATTATTTTCTGGAAGACATACAGGACCTCATCATTATTCAAGAACAATTGTACTAGAGGAAAAAGGAAAAGAAAACACTTAAAGTCAATCCACTTGGGATATGGGCGAAATTTCATGCAAAAAGTAAAAAAGAAGGTTTTGTTAGCATTATATGGTGAGAAATAACACCAAAAATTATGAAAAAAAGACATTTATTTCATGTGATATTTACCAAAATGTAGGTTATAATTGCAATAGTAATGTAATAGTTTTAGAACAAACAAATATAAATCAAGTGTACTTTCCCATGTGTATGTTGTACTTGAATGAAAAGTTTGCTTAAAAACAATAAATCTAATGTTGATTTTTGGGAAGTATAATTTTTCCAATAAAATTCTGTGATAGCATGAGAAGACACCCTTCACTTCACATTTGACGTTTGCAATGCTATTATGTTTTGCAAAAGGTAATTGATGGCTTCAGCTATCATCCTAAGGGTCTCTCTTAATCCTTTGCTATTTGTATCAGTCAGGATTGCATTTGACAGAAACCCAATTTAGCAACTTAAACAAGCTAAGAGCTTATTTTTCTCATATGCCAAAAACTCTAAGGGCAAATAGACGTGCTAGGGTGCTACTGCTCAAAGAAAGCATTGCAGACGTGGCTCCTCTGGCTTCTTGCTCTGTCGTCCTTGGGGTATTTCTTTCTTCCTAGAATTCTCAGGAGGGTTGCTGCACCTCCAGGCATCATATCCATGTTGCAACTCGAAGAAGAGGGGCACAACTCAGTGCAAAAATGTTTGTGCCAGCTTAGGTTATCCCTTATTCATCAGGAAGACAATAACTTTCACAGAAACCCCACAAGTTGACTTCCATATCTCATTGGCCGAAATGTCACATGGCTACTCCTAGTTTCAAAGAAATCTGGGACATGGAATTTTTAACTGAGCCCACATCACCATGTTGAACAAAACTAGATTGATGTCAGTAAGAAGAGAATGGATATTGGGTGGCAATTAACAGCTTCTCTCATAACAATCAAACCATTTTCTTTTGAAATACTCTTTTTTATTTTTGGTAAAATTTCTCCTGTCTATTGTTTACTACTCTTACTGGTTCTGCATGTGATTTTAGTAATTATCCAATATCACTTTTTAAAATAAAATTCAAATATGTTTTTTAAAAAATTAAAATCCTATATATTTATTTATCCTACTACATAGAATCTTACATTTTTTAAGATTTGTAGTTTCATGTTGCAATTGTGTTCTATTACGGAATATTTCTATCACTATCAAGAACATTTCTATCACCTGAAAACTGAGAGGAATGTTTGTGTGGGGACTAATTTTTATAAAAGTGCAGTTCGGGGCGCCTGGGTGGCGCAGTCGGTTAAGCGTCCAACTTCAGCCAGGTCACGATCTCGCGGTCCGTGAGTTCGAGCCCCGCGTCAGGCTCTGGGCTGATGGCTCGGAGCCTGGAGCCTGTTTCCGATTCTGTGTCTCCCTCTCTCTCTGCCCCTCCCCCGTTCATGCTCTGTCTCTCTCTGTCCCAAAAATAAAAAAAAAACACGTTGAAAAAAAAATTAAAAAAAAAAAGTGCAGTTCGTTGGTATCTAGATTCAAAACATAGCTTAACCTCACGTTAACTGTGAATATTTGGGCAAATTGTTCAACCTTTCTGTGCTTGTTTCCTTATTTGTATCAGTTATCAGTTATCTCTTTCCATAAGATAAACCATTCCAAAAAACGTGAAGCAACTATTTTATTTTCTCATGATTCTGTGACTCAGCAATTTAGGTTACGCTCAGCTGGGTGATTCTTCTGCTGCTCTTGCCTGAGGTTACTCATACAGCTACAGTCATCTGGTAACTCATCTGAGGCTGGATGTTTGAATATGGGCTCACTCATGTGTCTGGTGATTAGTGCTTGGCCACACGTCTCCAGAAAGTTAGTTCAGGTTTCTTCACATGATGGTGGAAATGTTCTAAAAGACCAAGAGTGAAGCTGCAATTCCTCTTAAGGCCTAGCTTGGATGTCATGAAAAGTACTTCAGCCACATTTTATTGTCAAAGCAAGTTACAAAGCCAGACGAGATTGAATGGATAAAAAAACAGAATCTACCTCGTAAAAGGGGGAGTGGTAAAGTCATATTGCAAGGGTTATGTGTACCAGGATGGAAGGAATTATTATAGCCATCTTGGCAAACAGATAGTAATAACTATGACACATAGTTTGTGGTAAGGACCTCAAGGATTAATATATACAAAGTGCTTAGAACCTTAGCTGTCACATTGTAGGTGCCCAAAGTCTGCTGTTTTTTTAATCATTATTATTGTTGTTGTTGCATTAGGTCTACTTTTGTTTCCCAAAGAAACCACTTAACTGCAGGGACTTGAATAATGGATCTCAGATAATTACTCTTTTGTATTATAACCTCCTATTGTACTTGTATTTTTATTATGCTCTCTGTATATTCCTAGGAGTTTTGCTTTATGTGTTTGACTACTACATTGTTTGGCACATATGTTTTATAAAGGTTGTTTTTTCTCTGTGAATTGTACCTTCACATTTCATAATTTCCCTCTTTGTTCTTCGGTATTTTTCACCTTGGATTCCATGCTGACTAATGTTCATATCACCACCATGCTTTCTTTTGCATGCATTTGTCTCATATCTCTTTGCTCAACAATTAATTTTCAACCTTCTTTTCTATCTTTGTTTCAGGTGTGTCTCTTATAAACAATATCGACTTGGATTTTATTTCTTTTCTCCAAATTTGTTAGGACAATTCATAATTTATTATGAAATTATATATATATTGGCTTTGACATCTTCAGTCTTATTGTACGTTAACTAATTTTACTGAATGTTTTTCTAGTTTCTGTTTATCCTGTTATTATTTTCCCGTTCCCATTTAGTTGCCTCTGCAGATTTGCTCAGGTGTCTAGTCATTCTTTTCCCCTTTTAATTTAGAAATTCTGTAATATTTTTCACTCCCACTAATGGTTACCTTCCATCCCTAACAAACATAGAAAGCTGTCTTTCTTAACAGATTGAATTAGTTAACTATTAATGTGTAACAAATTATCCACAAACTCAGCAGCTTATAGCAAAAGACATTCATTATATCACAGTTTCTATGGGTCAGGAGTCTAGGAGTGACTTAGTTGGGTGGTCTGCCTCAGAGTCTCTCACCAAGCTGTAATCAAGTGTCAGCCAACACTATGGTCATCTGAAGGTTGATGGGGTCTAGAGAATCCTCTTCCCAGCTCACTTGTGTGGCTATTGGCAGGAAGCTTCAGTTCTTTGTTACACGGGCTGATGCCCATAGGGCTGCTCCCAGTAGAGTCAGGGCAGAAGTCCCATGCCTTTAATGGCTTAGCCTCGGAGTCACACCGCATCACTGTGTTGTTTGTTGATTAGAAGTGAGTCATCTAAGTCCATCCCACACTTCTTGGAAGGGGAATTAACCTTGTCTCTTAAAGGGAAGATTGCTGAAGAATCTGTGGATATATTTTTTAAACCACCACCTAGCCATATCAGTTTCAAGTAACTAACTGCTCTACCATCAAGATGTTTTCTTGCCTATTTAGATGAGGCCCTCAAGTCACTTTCTTACGTGCTTTCTTCTTGCCATTCTCCACCTTCTTCCCTACCTCCAATGTCTGGATTTTGCTGAGATCGTTCTGAATTCAATTTCCAGGTCATTATTTGTTTCCCTTATCCATCTGGTTTGGGCTGAGGCATCTCTCCAGCATTCTCTTCAGATGGGGTGCAAGATCTTACATGCTCTAAAAGCTCTTGCTATCACCCTGATATGTGAACGATTAACTTGTATAGGTATAGGATTCTTGGGTCATCGTCTTTGTCCCTCAAAACTCTGAAATCACAGTTGTGATTGTATGGCAAGGAGGCAGATAAGAGAGCCAATACGAGCCTGATTTTTCTTTCCTTTGTAAGTAACCCTCCTTTTTGTCTGCAAGTTTATAATTCAGGAATTACACTAGGGTCTAAGTATATGTCTTTTTAATTAATCCTTCCTAGAACTCTATCAGCCCCTTTAATCAAGCCTTTCTTCAGCTCAGAAAACGTTCTTTAATTAATTGTTCAATTATTGTTTTCCCTTTATATGTTCTTCTTCTTCCTTTTTTAAAATTTTTTATTTTTCTGAAAATCCTCTCCTTTGAAGATTAGATTAGATTGTCCCCAGATTTGTCTTCCAAGTCTCTCTTTGGTTGGGTACTGCAATGAGATTTTTCTTCCACTTGAACTCCCAGAACACTGACTTATTTCTCAGCAGTGATCACTCTTTTTCTGAACTCATCGGTTGGATTTTTAAATTGAGAAATCTTTTTTTTTTTTTTAGTCCCTGATAGTCCTCCCCCCCCCCATGCCACCCCCAGTTCATCTCCTTAAGAATATAAATATTCTTTGTTAACAAAAAATTTTTTGTTAACACCCTCTTCCTTCCTCAGTAGAGCCCACTGTTCTTTTCAGTTTGGACTGCCTCCCTCAGGTTCCCGAATTTCTTTGGATGGAGTGCCAGTGGTCCTGGTTCTGCTTGGCAGGGTGTTCCCTGGACACTGAGAAGAATTTTCTTCTTCACCAAACTTGACTCAGGCTCCCCTCAACTTTTTTTTTTGTTTTCAAAGAGGTTTTGACTTTTGGACTTCTGTTTGTCTCTGCATTGTCTGATTTTAGCAAGAATCTTGCTAAGTCAGTTTAACTAGAACCAACCCCCCCCCTTGCCCCTCAATATCTGATCCCCCTTGAAATCTGGCTCTTTGTCCTCCACTATCCTCCAGGTGATATCTGATCAACCTGGCCTGCCTTCAACAAGAATCCTGTTAGATTGGTTTAGCCAGAATCCTTACTAACCCCCGATGTTTAGTAATTTTCCATCACTGACCCCTGCACCTGCTCCTTGGTTATAAATTCTACTTTTGTTATTGTATTTGGAGTTGAGGCCAACTCTCTCCTCGAAGTCAAAACCCCATTGCAGTGGTTCCTACATCTATGCCCCCACCTTGAATAAAATCTGCCTTACCATTTCTAACAAGTGTCATGAATAATTTTTTCTTTAACACCATGCACATGGGGCCAGGCTGCTGGCACCTTCTGGGCAGTGGCAAAACAGCCCTGCAGTTTTAGTGCTTGTGGATGGCAGTGAGCGAACTAGTGTGTTGTTACCCTTCCACTGAGTGCTGGTGGTGTCCTCCCAGGCCTCGAGGAAACATAGTCTGCCAGGTTTCTGGAGGCCAAGTTCCCAATTATGGGGGTAGAAGGGACTCAGGCCAGGGGAGGGCAGAGAGCCTTCCGCAGTGGTGAGAAGCTGACGGGTGCCAGCCTCCTCACTCCCCAGAACTCCACTACAGGCTGGCTTCTCCCAGTGCTTCCAGGGAGGGGGGTATTTTGGAAGGAAAATCAAGGAGAAAGGGCTACCTTTGAGCATAAACTGGGGAGCCAAGAGGAGACTGGAAACCCAGGCTGGAAATCGGAACCAGAGGCCTTGGGGCATATTAGAATAATCTGGGGAAGCTTTTAACATAGATTAAACCTCAGGGGGCACTTGAGACCAATTAAATCAAATATTTAGGGGTGGGGGCTTCAGCATCAGCATTTTAAAAATACTCTGCACAGGTGGATTCTGCTGGGAAGCCAGAAATGGAAGAACTGGCCTAAGAACGTTACCTGAACCAATCTGACCTAGATCTTGAGGGCAGTGTGTCCACCCCTCCTAATATACTGGTCACATTTCCCTGTCTATGGGTCTATGGACACATCTGTGAAGTCCCTAACTGTGTCTTATCTTTTCTGTGTCCCAGCACCCAGCACAGTGCTTGGCTCTCAGCACCAGCAGTAACTGAATGAGTAAATCTGTGTTTTAGGGTGATCACAGAACTACAGGACCAAAACGCTCCTCAGTCCCATTTAGTCAAGAGCCCCATGCACACACTTTGTAGATGGAGAAGCCAAGGCCCCAAGCATCAAGACGGGTCTAATTACCCTCTCCTTGAATCTGGGCTAACCTTGTGATTTGCTTTGACCAATAGAATATAGCAGAAGCGAGGTTGTGCCAGCTCTGAGACAACTGGCAGGTTTGATTTTGGTCTCTTGGAAGCCCAGCGTCCAATAAAAGAAGTCCAACCACACTGCCCAGAAGGGAGCCCAGTCTGCCCTTGGTCGCTCTAGCCACTAGAAACAAGCAATGCCATCTTCATGTTCCAGCTCCAGCCAAGCTCCAAGCTAAAAGCAGCCATCTGAATGACCCCAGACAACATCACATGGAATAGAACTGCCACTGAGCCCAGCCATCCACTTAGTCATTAGAAATAATAAATTGCCGTTGCTTTAAGCCACTAATTTCTGGGGTGGCTATACCAATAGATAATTGACATAAGAGGGGAGACAGACAATAAACAATAAGCATAATAAAAAAGCATTATTTGGGGCGCCTGGGTGGCTCAGTCGGTTGAGCGTCCGACTTCAGCTCAGGTCACGATCTCACGGTCCGTGGGTTCGAGCCCCGCGTCGGGCTCTGGGCTGATGGCTCGGAGCCTGGAGCCTGCTTCCGATTCTGTGTCTCCCTCTCTCTCTGCCCCTCCCCCGTTCATGCTCTGTCTCTCTCTGTCCTAAAAATAAATAAATGTTAAAAAAGCATTATTTATTATCAATCATGTTATTTACTATCAGTTATCCATGGCTTTGGTTTTATGTCCAGGAATACCTCTATCCTTTTTCTTCAGGTTAAACAGCCCCACATTCAGGTCCCAACCAGCGTTCTCTCTTTTGTGCACAATCAGATCCCAGCAGTGTAGCCCCAAGACATGCCCCAAACCTGAGTACCTGCACACAGTAGGTGCTTTCTCGGTGCATTAGGCTGGCTTTGTCAGCAACCCTTCTCCACCAGCTTCAGCCCCTGCTGTAACCATCTTTCCCTGCTCTGCCCCCTCAGGGGAAGGAAGATGTGCTAATAACCCCAATCTCCAGGCTGTGGAGCGCACAATTTGCTCCTGCAGCCTCTCTCTTGCACCAGCCTCACCTCCACTCTGCATGCCCCGAGGGCACTCTACAAGGAAAGGTCTCCGGGGCAGAAAAGGCCCCCAAGGCAATGTGTCACTCTAGTCTAGGGTGCTCCCCTCTTCCACCCACATCCACTCACTCTTCTTGTGGTAACAGCACTGCAACTTTTCTTGGGGACCCACGCTCCCTCTCAGGGTCCACCTGACTCCATTCGTCCTCTGGGGCAGGCACAGTACTCCGCTGAACCAAGGAGTATATTCTCATGGTGGTCACAGTAATTGATTCAGGAATGGGCACATAACCACAGCTCATCCATTCAGAGCTAATCCCAGAACTTTTGTGTTTCTGGGGAGAAAAAGATTCCCTTTCCTACAGGGCTTTCTCTTTGTAAGGATAATGGGAGCCTGGAGCTGCAGGGTTATAACAGGAAGAAGGCTTGCTGGAGAAGGAAACCAGCACTGTGGAATACAGAGGGAAAAGATAGAGGCGGGGAAGGAGGAGGAGAGATATTGACTGAGAGAGAGAAAAGAGAGCTCTGATGACAGCACTAGAGCCCCTGGATCCAGCAGTTCCTGAAGCATGCTGACCTTACTGGAAGAAGTAACAGTTGCCAGAGGAACTCATCCTTTCATTTCAGGGTTATATGCCTCCCTTCATTCTGAAGAGCAGAGGCCGTATTTAAGGAAATACAACATCCTTTGCTGGCCGGTATAAGAGCTACTAACAAGTATCATTTACAATTAAATGACCCAAAGTCATTTTTATCTGCATACAAGTGACTTGATGTTAATGGGGGGTGTTGCTCAAGCCTGTTTTGTTTACGGATGACAGAAAACTGATTTTAACCATCTTAAACAAACAGGGCATTTACTGACTTGTCTATTCTACTACAAAAAGAACAGGTGTAGTTCTCTCTTCAGGAAGAGCTGGATCCAGACACTAGAATGCTTAGGGACTGTCTTGGGCTTTCTCTTTTCTCTGTGTATGTCAGGTTTCTTCTTCTACGGTTTGGCTTTCTCTGGGTGTCAGGGAACATGGCCTCAGCCAGTCCCCAGCTTACTTTCTCAGAACCTATAGCCAGAAAGAACAAGTCTTTCCCTTCTGACTCCAGTTAGATAAATCCTGGTGAAGGATTCAGATTGGCCCAGCCTGGATCCCTCATCCAGCCACGTGGCCAAGGTCAGAATCTGTTATACCAGGCAGGAAGATTGGAAGCCAGGAGCCGATCCTAACTGTGTCTGCTTGGAGAGGAGAGGGGAAGCCGTAGGACAGGACTCTGGGTGCTGGTGGGGAGAATGTTTATAGCACAGCTAGCCTGATGTCCAATCAAACAAGTGTCCAGGGAATGGGATGCCCTGGGTCTCAGAACTGGGTTCCAGAGTGGGTTTCTTTCCCACCAGGCAGGAGGACTGACAGCACTGTTAGGAGGAGGGTGGGGAGCCCAGAGAGAAGGCTGGCTCACCTTTGAATTATGCAGCGTGGAGTGTCATGGTGGCTTTGATGGTGTTTAATTAAATATTTGCCACATTTAATTAATGAAATATTTAAATGTTAAACACGAAATCAGATGTGCCTTAGTGGACACTCTGTCTCAATAGCCATTAGCCATTCAACAAACCTCTGAATGGAGCCTCGGCAGCCTCAGCCACCCCGCCCCTGTTTGAGGAAGAACTCCAGGAGACAGTCAGGGAGCATCATTAATTAATTAGTGACTGAGGCCGCCCTGGGCTTTGCGGTTTCAGAATGTCATGTGTCACTCGGGCAGGGGTCTCTCCTGTTGGGTCCCAGGGAAGTGGAATAGACAGTAGCCTGGTTCCTGGGTAGCAAAATCTACCCCCCACCTGCACACACACACTTCCACATGCCTGCCACCTCCTCTACCCAAAAATAGTCCTGATGCCCCAAATTCACCGTTAGAGACTGGTGCCTTGGTGTCAGGCCAGGTCTCCTTCCCTTGACCTGCCATTACCCCAGGTGTTGGGAACTCCTGGACAGCGTCAAAGGGGGGAAAGTGCTCCTTCCAAATGGCCCAGCACCAAGTGTGGTGACTTTCAATTTCCCTTTGTTTCGTGCCCCCCTTATACCAGCCCCCCTGCCAGCTAGGGCAGCTTCCTCTGGCCCCTCCCACGGGGACTGCAAGACAGGTCAGTTCCCAATTATCCTTAGGGTTGGATGTGTGCAGCTCTTTCCTGCCCAGAAAGAGGGGCAGGCACAGATGTGAGTGCCCTGTGGGGAGGGGTGGGGTCTAATGACATGTCAGGCAGCTGCAGCCACAGTGATCTTTCTAAAGGACAAATCTAATGGTTTTGGTGGGCTGGTGGATCCCCCACTGCTCTCAAGATAAAGTCTAGACTCTTCACTCAGGCTGCCCTGGCCCTGCCGCACCCCCCCCCACACCCCCTACCCTGTGTCTAGCATCATCCTGACTCTCCAGCCCCCATGCCAATATTCTACATTCCAGCCCCACCAGCTTCCTATCCAGTTCTGAAGTCACCAGGGTCTGTGTTCTCCAGATCTTGCCATATTCCATTCTCTCTGCCTGAAATCCTGTATTGTTCTTCAGGTCTCTGTCAACTCCTCAAGGAAGCCCACTTGCCTTGAATGTGGACCCAGGATGGAAGAGGTGGGTAGACAGATCCAGGCAGGGGCTACTAGACAGCCACTCTGTCTAGCTTCCCAGTACATCCCAGGCAGGGCCTGGATGCCAGGACCTCCTTCCTCCAGGCACTAAGAAGCCTGCAGCAGGTGCACTGAAAAAGGCCTGGGGGCCTGGAGGGAAGGAGGTGGCCAGGAGGAAGGCTCAGAGGTGCCACCTCCTGGCCACTGAGTAGAGAAAGCCTGGGGTGTTGCCAGGGAGCAGTAGGCTTGCAGGATCCCTGAACCCCTCCTCACTCCTGCCAGGGCTCCCCTGAAAGGCACAGGAAGGGGGAGTCCAGACTATTCAATGGCTGCTGGAACATTTTTTTAAAAGAGTGAGAAAGAAATGGCCACGGTGAGGTTACAAGAGCCATAGCCTATATAAAATGTTTATAACGAACAATCTAACAGTTTTTAACACCAAGACACATACAATGCAATGCATTTATGCTTTTCACAAGATAATTGAAGAATTTTTTAAAAAGATGATTGAAGAATTTATCCCCAAAACATTTGCTCACGGAACACAACAGGTGTTGAAGAGGTGTTAGCTTCTCTCCCTCCTCTCTGACTCTAAGTGAAACCCCATTTGGAGATGGCAGTCCTTTTGGGACCCTGAGGCCTGGGCAAGTGGCCCACATTGGCCTTGTATTGATGGCAAACTGAGGCCCAGAGCAGGGATGAGGCTAGGCCATATCAGCCTGGCAAACCAGGCAGCACCCCCCACCCCTGCCCCCAGCAATTCTTTCTCTCCTGGCCCCACAAAGCCCTTCACCCTCTTCCAAGCTGCTGGCCCTGACATAAGCCTGGCCCCCCAGGCTTCAGGGTCCAGCCAGCCCTCCCAGCTCCCTGGGACGCTGTGCCATCCAGCCTCTTCTGCCTTATTTCCCTGCCCTTTATAAATATGCATTGGGCCAGAGAGATGGGGGGCCTCTTTTTGAGGGAAAATTAACCACAACGACAAACTTAGTTATTCATGCAAACCATCAGCCTGTTATCCCTGATTATGCAGGACGCAAACTGTGAGTATCTGAGTGACTGAGCACTCTCATCAAAGGCACCATCGGGCAGCAGCCCAGCCCACCTTGCGGCCGTCTTTGTACTCTCTTCTCAGCCCCGGTGCAGGCCAATGGGCCACCTCCCTCTGACAGCGCCTGTTCCTGACGCAGGGACCCCTCCACACTGTATTTTAAAGGATTAATTAACCTTGTGAGATTGGCGGGGAAAGCTCCACCTGGCTATCTACTGCATGAAAGCATCCGCTCACCAGAGTATTTTAAGCTCACAGTGCAGACCATATGGTATTTCAAAGAACAGAAGTTGAAAGTACAGTACATATTTATTCCTTCCACAGAGAGCATTAAAGGGGTTTAAGTATTTTATTAAAGCCTATATGTGTGGGCATGTGTGTGTGCGTGTGTGTGTGTGTGCATGTGTGTGTGTGTGTGTGTGTGTGTGTGTGAAGTAAGCGGAAATATACTTGCTGCACAGAAAAAATAAATTACACAGATTTATTTTCATCTCTCTGCCAACCCACCCCATAGCAACAGTGAAAACTTGGTCTATGTAAACTTGAGAAAACAAGAAATATTTTATCAAATCATCTCAACTCATGGCTATTGCCAAATTCTCCTCTGTTTTGAAGCGAGAACAGTCTCCTTGGTGTCAGGGCTGCAGGCAGAGGGGCAGGAGTGGGGGCCGGGGGTCTGAGACAATAAAGGGAGCCAGGTCACCTGGGCAGCCCCAGGCTCTGCTTTCAGGAGGCAGGAAGTTCAAACACAAGGCCACCCCACTGGTGGGGAGGTACTTCTCTCTGAACCTCACTTCCTCATCTCAGACAATACTGATCTCACAGGGCTGGTGTGAGAATCAAATGAGAAATATATATACAGCACAAGTGGCACTGAGAGCCCTCAATCTGGAATTTTGAGGAAGACTTATTGTAGAAGTTTCTGGTTATTTGCCGCCTAGCATCCCATCTCTCTTCCCTTGGGAACATCCCCACCTTCTTCCCTGAGGAAGCCCTCTTTCCATCTCTCAATCCAGGTGTTTGGGTTGGAGTTAATTCCACTCATGACCAAAGGGGTGGCCAGTGCTCAAGGCTGGCCAATCAGAGCCCTGCATCACCCTGGCTTCAGTGCCAGATGGTCATATGACCCAAGACAGACCAAGGTGGCACAGTCCCGAGACTTCTGGGGAATTACTAGGAAAGTGGCTCTCTTTTGCCAACAGACCTGCTAGGCTGAGAGCTTGGAGCTTGATCAAAAACTTATTGATAGGAGAGTCTGGGGCAGATGTAGACTCTGTCCTAAGGACAACTCCTCTTTCCTGGAAAGAAGCAGAAATTGAAATTCTAAAAATAAGTAAATAAAAAGTTTAAAGGGAAAAATAAGGTAGAGATGGCAAGTTGGTCAGGTTCAGCTGCCCAAAGATCTGACCATCCTCTCTTGACAAAGCCACAGGTTTGATCTATTTAGAGAGGAAAGAGCCCTCCAGAATGCCATACTTCAATACTTCAGGCTATGCCTGTAGTCCCTAGTCTCCCCTAACGGGGGCAACAGCGAGTCAATGGAACTTGTGACCTGTGAGAGGTGGGGCCTCAAGAGCAGTGAGGAGAGGTTCACAGCTTTGGCCCTCCACTCCCTGACACACAAGAAGAGACTCTGTCAAGAAAATAGTTTATGGACTCAGAAACTAATAAAACACACACTAGACCTCCCCCCCCCCACCATTCTACTGATGAAAAATCTGACTACCAGTAAGATAATAACTACTTTACACCCAGTTTCTCCCTCACCCCATGTCATCCATCTTCAAGTCTTTCCCTTCCTACCTCCCTGGAAGATATTTTCTAGCTGTTAAGATATAAATGAAAATTTCTCAATCTTCTATAATTTAAAATTGAACCTCCTTTTTACATGTTGGCAGAAAAGTTAGCCTAATTCAGTTCCAGGTTTGCTCAGACACTGGGTATTTTGTTTAGTCATTTCAGATTTAAACTCAGCCAATTTAGATTTTCCTCTCCATCCCCTTCTCCATCTGAGTTTTGGTGACTAAGAGGGTCATGGCATTGGGGACATTGGCAGGGAGCTAGTTCTTCTTGGTTAGCTGGTGTCATTCCTCAGAGGTTCTGCTCTGCCAAGGGAAAAAATACTCCTATCTGACCAACCCTTCTGAAGGTGACACTCACAAATTCTTCACTCATGGAAGGCACTGGAGAGGGACAAAATGGCAGACACTGAGAGAGAATCAATACTTGGAGGAAATAAACAGCACTGGGTAGGTGTCCCGTTATGGGTTTATCCTGGTGGCAGGCTCCGGTCTGCTCCACACAGGGAACCTGAAACTTGGATAGAAAACTTCAGATAGAAATGTACTGACTCAAGAACCAGGAGTCAGGGCAATTACAGAAACTAAAAAGTAACTGAGGAAATAAAAAAAAAAAAAAAAAAAAAAAAAAACAGAGGGAGCCACAGGAGAGTCCCAAAATTTGTGTATAAAATGCCCAAATCTCTGGCCAATTTCAGAGAAAGCTAAAAGAACTTAACTAACATTTCAGCTACCATCACATGCAGGGAAGAGAGTTTACAGTTTCCATTCAATCAAGTTAATTGCCTGCTTAAATAAAAATAAACATTCCTCAGGGGCACCTGGGTGGCTCAGTCGTTTAAGCGTCCGACTTCAGCTCAGGTCATGATCTCATGGTCCGTGAGTTTGAGCCCCGCGTCGGGCTCTGTGCTATCAGTTCAGAGCCTGGAGCTTGCTTTGGATTCTGTGTTTCCCTTTCTCTCTGCCCCTCACCCACTCACACTCTGTCTCTCTCTATGAAAAAATGAATATACAGTAAAAAAAATTAAAAATAAACAAACAAACGTTCTTCAGAGGACTGTAACGAATCCAGAGTCTATAACATACCATCACAATGTCCAGGATAAAATCCAAAATTATATGATATATGTAAACACAAGAAAACACAACCCAAACTCTGGAGAAAAGACAATCAATGGATACCAATCTTAAAGTGACCTTAGCTGTTGGAATTTGCAATCATTTTCAGTCAGTTATTATAAGCATGTATATGAACATAAAGTAAAATATGATAATAATGAATAAAATAATGAATAATGAATAAAAAGATAAATAGTCTCAGGGAAAAAAATAGAAACTATAAGAAACAAAGAAATGTCACCTTCCTATGTGGTGGAGGAAAACCTACTGGTTATATATAGTCAAGACTCTACCCTTGCTGGCATCAGCTGAGAAGGCCATTTCTCCATCTGATCCACAGTTACCAGACCATATTAGCCCCTCTTTATCCTCCTCTTCTAGAATAAAAGGCCCTATCAAGTCTACATGTCCTCTTTTTGAGAAACATCCCCCACCTCATTCGGGTACAGGAACATGGCCCACGAAATCTGGGGCCAAAGGACACACACATACCCCCAAAAATATCCCTCATGAACAAAGACACAAAATCCATTAACAACATTTTAGTAAATCAAATCTAGAAATGTATAAAAGTGGGCTTTATCTCAGGAATTCTAGGTTTGTTTAAAAGTAAATAATCAATGGATTCTCTATACACTAATAAAGAAGCAGCAGAAAGAGAAATTAAGAAAATAATCCCATTTACAATTACACCAAAAATAATAAAATACCTAGGAATAAACTTAACCAGGGAGATAACAGACTTGTACTCTGAAAACAATAAAACACTGATGAAAGAAATCGAAGGTGACACAAAGAAATGGAAAGACAACCCATGCTCATGAATTCAAAGAACAAACATTATTAAAATGTCTATATTGCCCAAAACAATCTACAGATTTAATTCAATCCCTACCAAATACCAATAACATTTTTCACAGAACTAGAACAAACAATCCTATAATTTCTGTGGAACCACAAAGACCCCAAATGATCAAAGCAACCCTGATAAAGAAAACAACTGGAGGTATCACAATTTCAGACTTCAAGCTATGTAGGTTACTACAAAGCTGTAGTAATCAAAACAATATGGTACTGACACAAAAATAGACACACAGATGAATGGAACAGAATAGAAAGCCCAGAAAAAAAACCTATGATTATATGGGCAATTAAGCTTGGACAAAGCAGGCAAGAATATGCAATGGATAGACAGTCTCTTCAACAAATGGTGTTGAGAAAACTGGACAGCTACATGCAAAAGAATGAAACTGGACCACTTTCTTACACCAAACACAAAAACAAATTCAAATGGATTAAAGACCTAAATGTGAGGCCTGAAACCATAAAAATCCTAGAAGAGAGCACAGGAAGTAATTTATCTGACATCAGTCATAGCAACATTTTTCTAGATACTATGTCTTCTGAGGCAAGGGAAACAAAAGCAAATATAAACTATTTGGACTACATCAAAATAAAAATCTTCTGCACAGCAAAGGAAATAACCAACAACACTAAAAAGACAACCTACAGAATGGGAGAAGATATTTGCAAGTGATATATTCATTTAAAATTTTTTTTTAATTTTATTTTAGATTAACTGAATTATTTACATTATTTAAAATACATAAGAACTTTTTAAAAAATATAATTTATTGGGGCGCCTGGGTGGCTCAGTCAGTTAAGCGTCCAACTTCGGCTCAGGTCATGATCTAGCGGTTTGTGAGTTTGAGCCCCGCGTTGGGCTCTGTGCTGACAGCTTGGAGCCTGGAGCCTGTTTCAGATTCTGTCTCCTTCTCTCTCTGCCCCTCCCTGATTTTTGCTCTGTCTCTGTCTACCAAAAATAAATAAATGTAAAAAAAACCCTTTTTTTAAATATATAATTTATTGCCAAGTTAGCTAACATACAGAGTATACAGTGTGCTCTTGTTTCTGGAAGTAGATTCCCATGACTCATCGCTTACATACAACACCCAGTGCTCATCCTAACAAGTGCCCTCCTCAATGCCCACCACCTATTTTCCCCTCCCTCCAGCTCCCACCCACCATCAATCCTCAGTTTGTTCTCTGCCTTTAAGAGAATCTCTTATGGTTTGCCTCCTCTCTGTTTGAAACTATTTTTTCTCCTTCCCTTCTCCCATGACCTTCTGTTAAGTTGCAAATGACATATCCAATAAAGGGTTAGTATCCAAAATACATAAGGAACTTATACAACTCAACACCAAAAAAAAAAAAAAAATCCAATTAAAACATGGGCAAAAGATACGAACAGACATTTCTCCAAAGAAGATATACAGATGGCCAACAGACACATGAAAAGGTGTTCAACATCACTCATCAACAGGGAAATGCAAATCAAAACTACAATGAGTTGTCACCTCACACCTGTCAAAATGGCTAAAAATTCAAGGAACAACAAATGTTGGTGGAGATGTGGAGTAAAGGAACCTCATGCAGCCACTGTGGAAGACAGTACAGAGGTTCCTAAAAAAATTAAAAATAGAACTAACTACCATATGATCCAGTAACTGGATTAAATTTTGAGAATTTAGCCAAAGAATACAAAAACACTAATTTGAAGGGATATATGCATCGTTATGTTTATTGTAGCATTACTTGCAATAGCCAAGATATGAAAGCAGCCCAAATTTCCACCAACAGATAAATGGATAAAGAAGATGTTATATATATATATATATATATATATATATATATATACACACACACACATATGGAATATATATATATGGAATATTATTCAACCATAAAAAGAATGAAGACTTGCCATTTGCAAGCACATGAATGAATTTAGAGAGTATAAAGCTAAACAAAATAAGTCAGAGAAAAAGAAAAACCATATGATTTCACACAGATGTGGAATTTAAACAACACACACAAATGAAGGTGAAAAAAAAAAGAGACAAACCAAAAAACTGATGCTTAACTATAGAGAACAAACCGTTACCAGAAGGGAGGTGGGTGGGGGATGGGTGAAATAGGTGAAGGGGATTAAGTGATGGGCATTGAGTACTATATGAAATTGTTGTATTACTATATTCTACATCTGGAACTCATATAACACTGTATGTTAACAACCCTGGAATTAAAGTTTTAAAAATCAATGGATTCATCATTATAACGAAATAAAAAGGATAAATACCACATGATCATGTCAATGGATACAGAAAACATACTCGCAAAATCAGTACCCATTAACAATTTTAAAAGAAAACACACAATCTTGGGGCGACTGGGTGGCTCAGTCGGTTAAGCGGCCGACTTCAGCCCAGGTCATGATCTCGCAGTCTGTGAGTTCGAGCCCCGCGTCGGGCTCTGTGCTGACAGCTCAGAGCCTGGAGCCTGTTTCAGATTCTGTGTCTTCCTCTCTCTGACCCTCCCCCGTTCATGCTTTGTCTCTCTCTGTTTCAAAAATAAATAAACGTTAAAAAAAAATTAAAAAAAAAAATAAAACACACAATCTCAGCAACCAAGGAATAAAAGGCAAGTTCCTCAATCTGATAAAAGCATCTATGAAAAGACTAACATTGTCCTTAATGGAAAAAGAGTGAATGCTTTCCTCCTAAGATCAGTAAAAAGGAGAAGTTCCCATATTTATCATTGTACTGGAAGTCCTGGCCAATGAAATAAAACAAGGAAAGAAATAAAAGTCATACAAATTGAAAAAAAAGACCTACATTAACTTTATTCACAGCAGACATGATCATCTATGTAAAAAGTCCCTAAACATATATCAAAAAAATTACATTAAAAACTGTAATTTTATAACCAATGCCACTTAAAGTGACATTTAAAAAGTTAACTATTTAGGGATGAATCTAGCAAAATATGTTTAAGGTTTGTATGCTTAAATATTAAAACCTTCTTGAAAGAAATGAAAGAAGATCTAAGTAAATTAAGATACACACCGTGGTCATGGATTACAAGATTCAATACTGTCAAGATATCAGTTCTTTCCAAACTGATCTCTAGACTCAATGCAATCCCAACTTGTATCCCAACAGGCTTTTTTGCTAGCAAATGACAAACAGATTTTAAATTTTATATAGAAATTCAAGAGATTTAAAATGGTTAAAGCAAGTTAAAAAAAACAAGCAAATTTGGAGTTTCAGTACCTGATTTCAAGACTTACTAAAAAGATTACCGTATGAGACTTTTCTTTTAGTTTAGATTCAAGTTAGTTAACATACAGTGTAGTATCGGTTTCAGGAGTAGAATTCAGTGACTCATCACTTAAATAAACACCTACTGCTCATCCCAACAACTGCCCTCTTCAATACCATAAGAGACTCTTAACTATAGAAAACAAACTGAGGGTTGCTGGAGGGGAAATGGGTAGGTGGATGGGCTAAATGGGTGATGGGCATTAAGGAGGGCACATGTTGTGATGAGCACTGGGTGATATATGTAAGTGACGAATCGCTAAATTCTACTCCTGAAACTGATACTACACTATACATTAACTAACTTGAGTTTAAATAAAAATTTGGAAAAAAAAAAAGAGAAAGATGTATTATACAGTAGTCAAAATAGTATGGTATTGGTGTATGGATAAACTTAAAAAAGTAATGGAACAGAACAGTGTCCAAAAATAAACCCACAAATATATGGTGAATTGATTTTTGATAAATTTGCTAAGGTAATTCGCTGGGGAAAGGATTATCTGTACAACAAATCATGTTGGGAACTTCTCTCCTCATCCAGGAAATGCAAATGAAATCCATCACGGTATACTACTACAGCCCCACAATGGCTAGAATGGCTAGACCTAAAAAGACTGCCAATACCAAAGGTTGATGAGGATATGGAATAACTAGAGCTCTTATGCCCTGCTGGTGACAGTGAAAAGTGGTACACCTGCTCTGGAAAAGAGGGTGTTAATTAAACAGAAAATTAAATAAGATTAAACATACACTCCCCATACAACCCAGCAGTCACATTCAAGAAATTTCTAAGAGGAATGAAAACATGTGTCAATACAAAGACTCCTGCGTGAAAGTACATACCAGTTTTAGTCACACTAGCCCCAAACTGGAAAAAACCCAAATGTCCATCAACAGGTGACCAGATAAACAAATTGTAATATAACCGTACAATGACATAACACTCACAAGACACAGCAAAGCACCATTGCTACATGCAACAGTGTGGATGAACCTCACAGACTTTGTGCTGAGTGAAAGAAGCCAGACACAAAGTGGCAGGGTAGTCTAGGTGGCTCATATAAAACCAGGAAAGACAAAGCTAATATATGGTAAGACAAAAAGAAATCTGTGGTTGCCTGGGGCTGATGGCTGATGGGGGTGGGGAGAGGGTGACCCTGACTGCAAAGTAGCCTGAGGAAACTTGTTGAGGCAAGGAGAGGTTCTGTACCCTGATTTGGGTAGTGGTTACACTGGTGTGACCCTTAAGAAACTTGCTTGAAATGGGTGCGTCTTATTGTAAATTATACCTCTATTTGATTTTTAAATATACCTGTTATTTTAATTTTTAAAATAAACAGACTTGAAAATTAAGAAAGAAAAATTAAACAACAATGCAAGAGCCCATTATTGGGTAAATGAAATACATTTTCTGCACATGTGTACCAGCGAGCTCTATGCAGAAGTGCTGAAAGTAAACTTAAAGTGTGGCTGGGCAGCAAGGAAGGAGAGACCCTTGTCCCAAGGGTTCTTCTTCAGGACTGGCTGCCAAGGGGGAAGCATAGGGGCACTAAAGCTCGAGGGGGTCTTGGGGCAGGCTTACAGGTTGAGCTCAAGGTATATTTAAAGGCTTCTCAACTCAGGTATCATGCAGAGAGACAGTGTGACTTTGCAATCCCATCAGAAGTCAGAATTATAATTCATTTGGTGTCAGGAAGGCTCAGAAGTGCTTGCCAAAGGCTGCCTTAAATAGCATCCAAATATTGAAGACAGAGTTCCAGGCCCCCACTCTGCATTAACTTGCTGATTTCCCTTCTCTGGGCCCCAGTTTCCCCACTTATGACACGAGGGGAAGTCTCCTTGCGGAGGCAACACTGAACATTCCAGGGGATGTCTGCTCCTTCACTCGAAGCTCCAGGGCTGTAGTCACTCACACACCTTCACTCCCCAGCTGGAGCCCTGCCAGGAGTTTGTGCCTGAGCTAGGTAAATGGCAAGTTTGTCCCTGTCCTGTACCACCACCACCCGCCCTGTACCACCACCACCCGCCCTGGACTGTCAGGAAAGTCCCACATCCTAATAAAACCTCATAATTAGATAGGCTCCAAACAAAAAGGGCACACTTCATATACAAAATGTTCTGTGATGTTTATCACAGAAGTATTTTTAAAAGCACAAACTTGTAAATAATCTAATGATCATCAACTGGGGGTGGCATATATAGCCTCTGAAGACTATATCATCTCATGGGATAATGTCACTTTAAAAAAACCAGGATAACAATAGCCAAATTATGGAAAGAGCCCAGATGTCCATTGACTGATGAATGGATAAAGAAATGGTATATATACACACAATGGAATATTACTCAGCCGTAAAAAAGAATGAAATCTTGCCATTTGCAATGAGGTGGATGGAGCTGGAGGGTATTATGCTAAGTGAAATCAGTCAGTCAGAGAGACAAATACCATATGATTTCCTCATATGTGGAATTTAAGACACAAAACAAATGAACATGGGGCGAGGGGAAGAGAGGCAAACAGACTCTTAACTATAAAGAACAAACTTAGGGTTACCATAGGCAGGGTGGCTGGGGGGATGGGAAGTGGGTGATGGGGATTAAGGAGGGCACTTGTCGTGATGAGCACAGGGTGATGTATCAAAGCATTGAATCACTAAATTCTACTCCTGAGACTAATACTGCACTGTATGTTAACTAAGTGGAATTAAAACAAAACAAAAGGAAAACTTTTTTTAAAAAAGAACATTTCTTTAACAGCCAAAAGAAAAAAAAAGTAGGATATAAAATTATTTATGTATCATATTTTCACTGATCTAGCAATCTCAGCAAAAATTGAGAGCCTCTATCTGGCAAAAGTTTTGAATCTCACGGGAGAGGCCTGGGTCCCGCACCCTGAATTAGGTCTAATGCTCTGCTGTCCCCCTCTTGAAATTCTTAATCATTTTTGAACAAGGGGCCTTGCATTTCCATTTTGCACCGGGCCCTGCCAATTACACAGCTGGTCCTGAACTCAACCCCATGGAAACCCACAGTCTGAGAATAGGAAGATCAGTCCACAGTGGAAAATAGGAAACTGTTACCAGGAGGAAGTGATGGCGAGACAGCAGACACCCACCATGGAGCTAACGGCAGTTGGGCTAAGGTAGTGGCATTTACGGAGATGACTACTACTGTTATTACCAACATTATTATTATTTTGCATTGTGGTTCTAATTCTCATTTAAATACAAAATAACTCTAAATAAGGGAAATGCAGTTCTGTCTCCCGGGACTGAAGTCAGAGCTGTCAGAATCCTGGCCTGGGGTCAGGGGTCACCATCCCTGCTCACCTGCACAAAGAGCTGCTCCACTGCTTCCAGAGCTGGGCAACACCCAAAACAGTACAGGTTCAAAGCACCACCTCCCATCTGAAGCCAGGAGGGGCTGAGACTTGAATTATCTACATCTGATGGACCACTTTGTTTGCAACTCATGAGGTACATTCCCTGGAGGCTGGTGGGGGGGGGGGGCGGGGAGGGGATGATGATGGTTTCAGATATCATCTCTCCTTTAACTCCTGATGCCAACTCTCTGAGTTAGGCCTTATTTTTATCCCACCTCACTGGGAAGAAAACCAGGCTTCCCTCTGGCTGGGTTTCTCGTCCAAGTTCACATCTCTAAAAGGTAGAAACAAGATTAGAATCTACCTGGGTGAACTCCAAAGTCCAAGCTCTGCCCTCTAAATCCTTTCTGCCTTGACACTGGGGCAAGACCTTGAACCCTCTGGTCACTGTTTCCTTATATGAAAGTGAAAATACACCTAATCCTTCACAAGTGACCTTGGCATCTTCCAGCTTTCTCCCCTGCCAAATCCAAATTCACCTCCTGGGGGAAGTCCTGGGAGGATCAATGACAAAGGCTCACAAACCTACAAAGCCCTCCCAGACAGGGGCACTTGGGTGGCTCAGTCGGTTGAGAGTCTGACTTTGGCTCAGGTCATGATCTCGCGGTTTGTGAGCTCGAGCCCTGCGTCGGGCTCTGTGCTGACAGCTCGGAACCTGGAGCCTGCTTCGGATTCTGTGTCTCCCTCTCTCTCTGCCCCTCCCCCACTCATACTCTGTCTCTCTCTCCTTCAAAAATAAGTAAACATTAAAAAAAAAACAAAAACAAAAAACAAAGCCCTCCCAGACACATGGCATCCCTGCTCTACTCCTAGGAAGGGGGATGGAAGTCCTTCTGTGTTGCTCAGAGCTTTCTTCACCAGGTTTCCACCCCCCTTTCCAGAGGGAAGGCCAAATGCTGGGCAATCCTTGGCCTCCATGAAAGTCCTTGTCATTATCTTCATTTTCCAAACACTACTTTTCCAGTTCCCTCATGGGAGATACCTACAACTTCACTGTCATTAGCCAACACCGGAATGCATGTCTTGTGGGCCTCTGTGGAAGTTTCCCTAGATACACACCCCAGGGCAGTACCGCTAGGTCCACAGGTAAAGGCCAGGACTGAGGGGAGACAGTGCGGCTCCCAGAGTGCAAATTAAGGCAGCTTAGGGTTATTCGAATGGAGGGTCAGCCCTGAGAGTGAGGGCTTCCCTACATTTGCACCTGAGAGCCTCACTTGCTTCACCCTAGCCAGAGCCCTGCGAAGGTACATACATATTTCATTTCTCTGCACCTGTCACATGCCTGCACTTAATATCCCCTGACCTGCTGAACTGTGTCAGTTCGAGGGGGTAAGGTGGTTCTCACTCCTTTACTCTGCCCTCCTCTGACCACCAGTGAGGATGAGCCTTGTTTGTACACCTTAGCCATTCTGACTCTCCCCCTGGGAATGACCTATACATATCCTTTGCCTTTTTTTAGGTTTCTTTTCTATTTTGGGGTTGATTTTCAGAAGGTCCTTGATTATTCTAGTTATAGCCTTTTGTTGATTTAAGGCATGGAGAATATCTTCTAGCTTATCACCCATATGTTCATTTTATCTATAGTAAAGCAACACATTTTGCTGTAGTCAAATCCATCATGTTTTTGCTCATGGATTAAGCTTTGGAGGTAATGATAAATCCTTTCCTATCACATAGATATTTCTTACATGCTAATTTATTAGCTTCATTTTTTACCTTTAATAGATACTTAATCTATTTGGAGTTTATGTATATGGTATGAGGCAGGAATTCAATTTAATTTTTTTCCATTATGTAAAGTCAGTATTTCCCACACCATTTACTAAATAATTTAGCCTTTCTCTAATAACTTGTGATTTTATCTATCACATACCAAGTTACCATATTTAAATGAATTTATTCTGGACTCGCCAAACTATTCCATTTATTTATTTGTTTCTGCACCAATATCACATTATTTTAATTACTACAGTTTTGTAATTTGTTTTAATGCCTGTAGAGCAAGACCTTCCCTTTGCTTTGCTTTTTCAAAATTGTCTTAGCAGATCATGGACCTTTATTCTTCCATATATATCATAGAGTCAGTTTCTGAAGTTCCAACACAATCAGCCTAGAATTTTTACTGGAATTTCATTGAATATACAGATAGATCACCTACATTCTTTCAAGGTTGAGGCATTACCCCATTATTTAGCTGTGCATTTGGGTCTTTAAAAAACATCCCTCTATTTGAGTTTTAGATTTAGCTCCTTAAAGGTCTTGTGCATTTTGTTGGGTTCCTAACAAATTTCTAAATGCTCCACTATTGTGCAAGGCATCTTATTTTTATCACATTTTCAAGAAATGTATTATTATTGCTGAGGTACCCATTAGTGACTTTATATTCTTTTTTTTTTTTAATTTTTTTTTCAACGTTTATTTATTTTTGGGACAGAGAGAGACAGAGCATGAACGGGGGAGGGGCAGAGAGAGAGGGAGACACAGAATCGGAAACAGGCTCCAGGCTCTGAGCCATTAGCCCAGAGCCTGACGCGGGGCTCGAACTCCCGGACGGCGAGATCGTGACCTGGCTGAAGTCGGACGCTTAACCGACTGCGCCACCCAGGCGCCCCAGTGACTTTATATTCTGATCTTATGTAAACTACTCTCATTCAATGCTTTTATTAGGCTAATTGGATTTGTCTGTTGATTCTCTTGTTTTCTACATTGATGATCATTTGACAATAATAACAATGTTCCATAACATGGGTGTACCTTGAGGACATCATGTTGAGATAAGTCAGACAGAGAAAGACAAATAGCGTATGATATCCCATATATGTGGAATCTAAAAAGCAAAACAAAAGAAACAAACAAACAAACAAAAAAAAAAACCTTGGAAAAACAGAGTGGAATGGTGGTTACCAAAGGATGGAGGTAAGGGAATGAGAGAGATGTTGTTTAAGAGTACACAACTAGTAGATAAATAAGTCCTGGGGATCTAATACACAGTGTAGGAATTAGGCAACAACACTGTATTATAAACACTAAACTTGCTAAATGACCAAAATAAAAAGAAGAAGAAGGAGGAGGAGGAGGAGGAGAAGGGGAAGGAGAAGCAGCTGCCTTTTTGCTTCCAGTCCTTTATCTCAGTATTCTCACTTTATTGCACTGGCCAGGACCTTCAAGTACTGTGCTGAATAGTGGCAGGGCCAGAAAACATCCTTGTCTTCTTTCTGAAATTCATTCATTCATTTTAAGAAATCTCTACAGAGGCGCCTGGGTGGCTCGGTGGGTTAAGCGTCCGACTTCGGCTCAGGTCATGATCTCGCCGTCCGTGAGTTTGAGCCCCGCGTCGGGCTCTGTGCTGACAGCTCAGAGCCTGGAGCCTGTTTCAGATTCTGTGTCTCCCTCTCTCTCTGCCCCTCCCCTGTTCACACTCTGTCTCTCTCTGTCTCAAAAATAAATAAACGCTAAAAAAAAAAATTAAAAAAAAAAAGAAATCTCTACACCCAACACGGGGCTTGAATTCATAACCCCAATCGAGAGTAGCATGCTCCACTGACTGAGCCAGCCAGGCACCTCTCTTTCTGACTTTTAAAAGGCTGATGAGATTCGGATTTTAGCGTAGTATTTAAAGAAGGTGAAAGCAGTCGTTAGAAATCTGCTCTTGAGAACGACTTCTGCAGGAAGGCTGGGTTGAGGCGAGCAAGACAAAAGGTAGAATGATGGATTCCCTAGGAACAGTTGCAGTAGTCCAAAAGAAGAACAATGTGGTCCAAATAGGGGCTGTGCCCATGAGTGCGGCAGAGGGATCCGGGGACAGAACTGATGGGATTTGGGAACAGATTACATTCCGGAGTGAGGAACCAAGCCTGAAGTCCTGTTTGAGGGCTGGCTGCCTGGCTGGGGATATGGTGATGCTATTCAGCGAGGGGGAGATTGTGGGAAAAGCAGATTTAGGGATGGAAGGTGGGTTCTACTTTAGACATGTTTGCCCAGAGTGGGCTGTAGAACATCCAGTGAGGGGTCTACCAGGCATTTGGATAGAAGGAAATAAATTGAGGGCAATAGACTGGGTGAGGATAAGATTTAGGTGTTAGCGGGAATCTACCCCAAAACCAAGAGCACACTGTATACACTATGTTACTCAACTTGACAAGAAAAAAGATGTAGGTGTTAGGCCTAAAAACTCCAAGAGGTATTAGTGAATGTTCACAAAGTACTCTAAAAAGTGCCTGGCACATATGGGTTAGCTGCAAGTAGAACTGTCAGCATTATCCGCACAGAGATGGGAATTGAAACCAGGGAATGGACTGACGTCCCAGAAGCCAAGGGGGCTGAAGCCCGAGCCCTGGGCGACATCGACACTGGAGGGGCAGAGGACGCCCAGAAGAGACGGCAGGAAGGGCGGACCGAGAGAGTCTAGGGCAAGAGGATCAAGGTGGAGGGACTGGCCCTGCAGAGGAATCTGGGAGCGAACGTCCCCTTCCGCGAATATCCAAGCTTTACCCAGGTTTCTTTCTGAAGCAGTCTGCACACCGCGACGGACGCACCTCCCTCCTCCAGCTCCTGGCGCGGCGGCCCCGCCTCAGGCGACGCCGGCCACGCCCCGGGTCCGCCCCGCCCCGCCCCCGGCCCGGCGTAGGGCCAGCGCGGGAGCGGGTCCGCCCACCGCCCCGCCCACCACCGATCCGGTCCCGCCCCACCCGCCGGGCGGCCCGCACGGAACCGCAGCTCCCGACCCTAACCCAGGCTCGCCCCCTTGCTTCGCCCGCGCCCGGTTGGCCTGGACAGGGAGCGGTTCTCTCAATCTCCAGGTCGGGCGTCGGAGCGGCTCCAGGCCGAGCTCGGAGTCCCCAGCGCCTGGCCACCGCCAGGTTCCAGCCGCGCTCCCGCGGCCGCGGCGGGGCGGGGCGGGGGCGGGGCCCAGCGACCGCGGGCGGGACAGTGTCACGTGGGTAAACACGCCGCACGTGGAGCCGAGCCTGAGCTCAGAGGGCGGCGCCGAGGCTGACGGAGAGAGGCTGGCCTGCTGCTTCGCTCGGCCTGCAACCTCCCTGGAGGCCAGAGGAGAAAGCGCTGGGAGGCCGCGGCCGGATAGCGGCAGTGAGCGCGCTCCCCGCTGAGGCTCAGATCCCCCATTCTGTTGCCGGCAAACGGTGGCGCTGAGGTCAGGCTTAGCGGTGCCCTGCCCTGAGGGACGTAATAAACCTGTGATATCCCGGTACGGTGGGCACAGTCCCATCTCACAGATGGGAAAACCTGAGCAATTAAGAAACTTTTCCAAAGCCACGTGGCCAGAAAGTGGTGCACCCCAGGCCCGAACTCGAGCCGCCTGGCTCCTTCGTGCATGGGTCGGGGTCAAGCTCCTGAAGTTCTCTGCCACCCCTTAGGGTTGGGGCTGGCTGAGACCCTTGGGGACGGGCCTTAGATTCCCCGTTTGTGTGGCAGGGTAGAAGTGGTGCCCGCCTCCACGGGAGACTCGAAGGCGGCGCTCGCCAAATCGTCGCGACAGCGTCCGCCCGGGCGTGGCTGGTATGGAGCTGACGGCGCTTCTGGCCCCGCGTAGCTGCACAAGGAAAGGTCTCTCTTTGGGACCCACCTGTCTCCTCCGGGAGCTGGGAGTTTTCGGCGCCTCCTGCATGAGGCAGCGCCCAGGGCACTCTTGGGCTCCTCCTCCGAGCCGCCTACTACCCTGGCCTCTCTCCTTCCTCTCTGGTCTCTCCTCCTCTTCCTCCTCTCCTTCCTCCTCCCCTCTTCCTCTTCTCCTTCCTCCTCCTCCTCCTCCTCCTCCTGCGCGGCGCGACCAGGGGGCGCCACAACAGTACTGGACCAAGGCCTGGGGTCGGGACTGGCAGAGGCCTGGGAGGGGTGGACAGAGCGTTCAGGATTCCTGTCCTGGCCCAAGAGCGAATCTGCTCGGCTCCATGGGCGGTAACCAGCACTCTGGAAAGAGCGAGCGCATGCATCCCTGGCTCCCTCGGGTCCGCAGTCCCGGAAAGGATACTTGGCCCTGACCCTGGGTTGGGTTTTGGGGTTCATATAAACTGGTTAATGAGATTAAACAGGTCCGGGCTTCTCATACAGTGTAGACGCTTGAAACCGCCCCTTACCCCCTTCCGTGTGACCTTGGGCAAGAGGCTGAACCACCAGTCTCAGTTTCCTCTTTTTTAAAATGGGGTTGTGAGACAATTAAGTGACTAAATAAATAATGCCTTGGTAACAGTGCTGTGCATGCTGTTGGTACGCACCCATGCTCTGGCTAGGAACTGTGCTTTCCTGCTGTCTGAATCCAAGCCCAAACCCTAACCCCAGTTCTTGCCTTAAGATCTATTTTATGAAGGTTCCACGCAGGCACCTTTGAATAGTGACTTGCTGTGATGCATTCACTGAGACAGGTCAAGACAGTGACACAGGCCCACAGAAGCTGAACCCTTCTAGTTTCCTCCTTCCTGCTCACTTACCTACTGGCCAGCCTCAGCATGTCTCCCTCTGATAATGCTGCTTCCTTTGGCCCACCCCCATTGAAGGACCAGCAACCATATGTGTCTGGCCACACCTGTTCTGAGTGGCCCTGAACTGCAGTGTGATTTTGGATGGGACACCATTATTCTCCTAAAGAGAGAAAGTCTAACCACAGTGATTTGGGTCTCAAACAGAGGCTTTGTGCAGGACAGGCCCAGGCCTGGGGCTTTGGCTAGTGAGTACCCTGCTGATCTCTGTCTTTTTCCTCCTGGCCAGACTGGGGGATCACAGGTGCTAGTTTAAGGGAGGGGAAATTGAAACACAGGGAGACCTAGGAGAAACCAGAAGGGAAAATTGGGGGACTTGGGGGGTTAGGCAGACCTCAGTGGTGTGTAGTTCTACCCCTGAGGCCAGGTGTTGGGGCAGGCTTCCTCACAGGGGATGTCCAGAACCTTCTCTGCATCCTGGGCTTGGCACAGACAGTGGCCACACACCCGCAGCAAGAAGAATCCTGTTGTTGGAAGCAGGATTTTTGCAGCAGCTTCAGAGCTGTCAACCATTGTTTTGGAGGGTTTCTGTTGTTTGTTACTGTATTTGCTACTTTCTCAGAACAGCATCCCTTGGCTTTTTCTATGGAGTCAGGTGGATCAGGTGGGGCTGACTCCAGCCCTGCGCCAGGGCCAGGCACACAGCCTGTGCTTGGCCAGGCAGAGCACTGTGTCCCCCTGACCACATCCTGATTAGAGAAGGAATGGTCACATGCCCCACACTGGACCAATGAGAGTCATCCTCAGGACTTTGGCTAGAGCTTCTGAGAAGGACGTGCTTGCTGGTAGGAATATTAGCCTAGAGATACTGGCAGGTACCACACGGAGGATGAGGTAAACATAGGACAAAGCAGAGCTGAGCAAGAGAGAAGACAGATTCCTGAGGACCATATAAAACCCAGATCCAGCCATGCCCACAGGTTAGGTATGCCCCTGGGCTATCCAGACAGAAGTCTCCATGAATTTTCCTGTTTGACTTGTGTTTCACTTGCAGTTGAACATCTTGAAGTCATCTGACCATCTGGTTGAGCAAAGACCATAGCCACCATTTCTGGATGAGAAGGCGGAGACTTGGGGGTCTGGGACACATGGCTCATCCTCGTAGGTGGATCTGACCTACGGTTATCGCGAGAGAGTCTCTGCCAGGGGGTTCCTGTATCCTCTGGTCTCTCTCTTGGTCTCCTGTTCTGGCCTTCCTTACCAGTGACTCTGGAGCCTCCCAGCCCAGAGATGCCCTTGACTGTATGTTCTCTGGGTCTGTGTTGTCTGTAATTGTACCTCAGGGCCTGCCATAGAAGCTCTTGGCGAATGCTGGTGGAAAGAATGAATGAGTCATTAAACCCCCTGTGGCTGATTGGGGTTTGGAGGGGTTCAGAAAATCAGGAACTCGCAGAGCTTCCCCTCTTCCACCCTGCCCCTGAACTTGGCATGCACGACAGCCTCTTGCCCCTCACCTTACCTGAAATTTTGCTCCAACCCCTCGGCCCTTCCCTGGACCATCTCATTCATGAATGGTGGTATTGGCCTGTCTTGGGTAGCTGAGTGAGGGATGAGCTTCCACTCTAACTCCCCTACCCTGCCCCCGTTGCTCCATTCCAAAGGCTCAGGCACCCCGGAACTCCTTTCAGAAACACACCCTGAAGGGCCATGGCTGCTGCCCACCAGCACGCCAGAAGTGGTGAGTGAGAAGATACGGGAGGAGAGGGCTTGCTGCCAGGCCATGGGCTGTGCACCTCCTGAAATGTGCAGCGGCACATCTGCCCGGAGAAAAAGGGAGGTGGAATTGCAAGCTTCGTTATTTTTACTTTTTGGTGTTGAGGGGCCATCTGTGCAGGTTTGAGCTCATCTGGAGGAACCAGGATTTGTAGATGAAATTCAAATGCAGGATTGCTTTGCAGGCTGTCATGCTGAGACGTTTGCCCAGAGCTGGGGCGGCAGCGCTGATATTTTTGTAGCAGTGGAGAGTCCAGAAGCTGCTCGAGGTGAGTGAGCACGTGCAGCACCGGTCGGTCTTCTCAGCACTGGTGTCACCAAGGGTGCCAGGAGGCACTTAGACCACCAGCTGGGCAAACTGGCTCCCACTGCCCTCCAGGAGGACATCTGGAGGGTAGAAGGTCAGGGGGGCGGAGGTGGGCAATGCCAGAGTGGGACGAGGAGGATCTCTGACCCCCTCCCTTGTCGCTCGTTTCTCCCAAACGACCTCCATGGACATGCAGCAGCACATCCATCCTTAGGGTATGCCCACGGCCCCCAGTGCCAGCTGCAGGACGCCATGATTCCCCCTGCATGGAAATTCCAGAACTGCCTTGTCCAAGGTGCAGGAGGAGTTGGCCACCCCCCACCCCGCCTCTAGTTTCCCACAAACCAAGGCTGTCTGGGAGTGAGGAGGTGTCATTGTGAAGTGGGGACAGGAGGGTCATCCGATCCCCATTCTAAAAGCCCTTTCTGGGGTATTCCAGGTAAGCATCCTGGCATGGGGCTCTCATTTTAACTATCGGCTGCTCACAGCCTGTGCACCACCCCATGCATCCTGTGCTAGTGAAGCTAGTCTCCAAACAACAACACAGGCATCAGGTGTGCACATTTGCCTGGTTAATTTGTAATAGGAAACATTGTTTCTGGCCCAGATGCTTTCCTTGGGCCTGTCCTGGGCCAGATGTGTGCAGCAGCCCGGGATGCGATGGTCCTGGGGAGACAGAGAGCAGGACACAGAGGTTTAGCACATCTCCGTTCGGAAACTCTTCGATGCCATTCCTGACCACTCCTCCCAGGCTCCAGGGTGGGAGGGCGATGACAGACGTGGGCAAATGCTTGGTGGCTCTTTCCGTCACCACTGTGCTCCAACACACACACCCTTTCCTAACTTATGCCAGATAATGAAATCTAATGCCAATAGACAGGGATTGTGGGAAGAAAGCAATCCATAGCCTGCTTTTTTTTCTTTCTCCAAAACGAATGCTTGGGGTGAGGAATGTGATTTGAGGTGCACCAAGAGGGGTCCTTTGGCTCTGAAATACTGCTTCAAACACACTCGCACACACACCCTGCCCGTCCCTCCCCCCAGAGGACTCCTCACCCGTCAGAGAGTACCTGTACAGGGAATTATGGCAAAGCAGAATGGGGGTGGGGGCAGGGCCTGGGGACACAGCAAGTGCCCACTGCCAGGCAAGACTGCGGCTGGCATTGCCAGGGTACAAAAGTGATGGGGAGAGGGGCCCAGAGTAGGCTCTTCCAGGGCCTTGCTGGGCTCCAGGCTCACGCTGGGGCTGACTAGCTTGGGCAGACAGACCTTTTTTTTTTTTTTTTTTTTTTTAAACACAGAAACAAAAGGATGAAATCATTAGCATCAATTGGGCACATTCAGTGTAGATTACTGACATGCCATTGTTATGAGGATAAAAGAAATATAATTAATAAAACCCGCCCAGCCCGCCTTTTGTGCTTCCATGAATTCTTTATTGGCATCTGCATCTATCTCATCCACAGACAAGCCCTCTCTCTTCATTGCCCTGGACATCACTAAAATGAACCGTGCAGAAAATCACTCCCAGGATCTGGAAACTCATCTTTTTCTGCTGCAATTTGTCTTTTGATGCCTCCGTTTTCTCCCTCCCAGGGCAGAATTAGCAGTGCAGCACAAGGTTCCATTCAAGGAAGAACAAAGCCTGGCCCAAGGTCCCTCCCACCGAGAACCATGTCGAGGGCCACCCTGCAGGGCCAGTTCCCTTTCAGGCACCAGCCTTTGTGGGGCGGGGGGCTTTTTCTGAAAGTAGCCCGGGAATCACACCTGCCCCACCTCTGGCCTTGGCATGCGGTACATAGGCTGAGTGTCAAAGGTCACCCTGAGGTCACCAGGCAGCCTAGAGGACCGGGGGAGGTAGGGCAGGCTTTCAGCCCACCTGCTTGCCAGTCTGACTTCTGGCCTGTGCACTGTCGCCCTTGCCCCATACCCAGCCTTGCTGCCTTAAAGAAAGAAACCTCCTTTGCATGACAGGAAGCAGGGAAGTTCCCTGAAGTGTACTGCAAACCTAAAAACACCGCAAACCCGTCTTTCATCACCACCTGGATGACTGTTTGAAGAGAAACAGAAAACAGCTCTTAACCCCTGAGAGGCTGGGCTCGCACTGAGAGAACATGCTGTGGCCTCCCGCTCGCTGGGCAGATGAGGAAACCCAAGCCCGAAGTAGGTAAGCTGAAAGCCCCATGGCCCTTGGGAGGACTCTACTGAAAATCCAGGAATCAAACACAGTGCCCGTGGGAGGCAGGCAGGTAAAGAACATGTCCTTGGACACCAAGATACTTTGTCCTGGTGTTAGACATATTCAAATATCCGACGCTTCCAGGGAGAGAGATGCTCTGTCACTTTTCTTGAACCTTTCTATTTTCTTCACCCATACTGTTTTCTCACTTTTGCTGGAGGTAGGGGTGCAAGCTATTTGTCTTCTGCAGAAGATTGGCAGTGTGTAGGTAAGGATCAGCAGCAGGGAGCCCCAAGCCAGTGGCAGGGGTGGTGGGAACTCTGGTGCCCTGCTGGGTGCTGGGCAGCCACAGCTCTGTGTGAGCTCTCCCAAGTTGTAGGTCAGCTCAAATGCTTCAAAACCTCCTTGCGGCCCAAACACAACAGAACCCCACTTGGCAGTGCAAGACCCACAGCCCCAGACTCCTGCACAGAGCTGGAGGGGGCTGGGGTGGGTGGAGGACACAGAACTTCAGGGGAGTGCTTCAGACCAAGGCATCATCTCACATGGACTGAGTGCTCCTTCCTTGCCTACAACAAGGTATAATTTGGTTAGGTGCTTAGCAAGAGGGGCATAGAGAACTTTCTGGACAACTGGGGGAATGGATTTCTCTGTCTAGCTGTCTTTCTGATGATGCATTGGAACCTGAGCTTTTGTATGTCGTCCCACCCTTGCGACCCCTCCAGGAATTAGAATTCATTGGTGTGGGGCTCCTTTGCCCAGAAAAAACACTAGAACAGTAACAGCAGTCTCATTCATTTCTGTTAAGGTCTTGCTTTTCGATCTTAATGTTGGTCTTTTGCATATGGAAGATAGCAGGTATTCTCCTGGACACGGAAAAGTAAAAAATTTAATGAAAGTGACTGCACATGTAAGAATCCATCCATCTCCCCATTCATTCAGGGAGAACATATTTTTAATAAGTACCTGTCATGTGCCAGGCCCTGCAATCAGGTGCTAAGCAATGAAATCAATAGGCAAGCAATCACTGAAAAATAAAAAGATGGGGGTGAGTTTGTATGGGCATGTGCCTTTTAAACTACTTAAGAGATACAATCAGACGAAGTAGCCCTGTACAAAAACCAGCAAACATTTTGTCTATTCATATGTTACTGAATGCATAGAAAAAATTCTGGAGCAAGGTATACTCTTTTAACATGAAAACTATTAAGAATGGCATCTCTGGGGCGCCTGGGTGGCGCAGTCGGTTAAGCGTCTGACTTCAGCCAGGTCACGATCTCACGGTCCGTGAGTTCAAGCCCCGCGTCAGGCTCTGGGCTGATGGCTCAGAGCCTGGAGCCTGTTTCCGATTCTGTGTCTCCCTCTCTCTCTGCCCCTCCCCGTTCATGCTGTCTCTCTCTGTCCCAAAAATAAATAAACGATGGAAAAAAAAAAAAAAAGAATGGCATCTCTGGGCGGGGGGTGGGGTTCACTTTCGAGGTTGTACATGTTTGTGGTACTCTAATTTATTATAACAAACATGTTCCACTTCCATAATCAGAGAAAAACCAAGAAAGTTAAATAATCGCAATTTGAGGGGCGCTTAGGTGGCTTAGTCAGCTAAGCGTCTGACTTCAGCTCAGGTCATGATCTTACAGTCTGTAAGTTTGAGCCCCGCGTCGGGCTCTGTGCTGACAGCTCAGAGCCTGGAGCCTGCTTCAGATTCTGTGTCTCCCTCTCTCTCTGCCACTCCCCTGCTCATGTTCTGTCTCTCTCTGTCTCAAAAATAAATAAAACATTTAAAAAAATAGCAATTTGAATGGGAAGAAAAGATGGCGGTACCAAGTGCTAGAGCAGATGTGGGAAGGCAGGAACTCTCACACTCCCTGGCTGGGAGGATAAATTGGCATAATTTGGGGAATTAGCTGACGGCATCTAGTCAAGTTGCAGGAGCACATGGCCTTTGACACAGCGATTCCAGGTCTGGTAATGTGCCCGGAGGAATCCACACCCATGGCACACGTGTGCACAAGATGTTCATTGCAGCATTGTCTGTGACGGTGAAGGAATTGGTGACCTATGTGTGGACCGGCCTGGGAGGGAATATATACACTGTGAGATATTCACACAAGAAAACTCTATCACAGTTCAAAATAAATGAATCCAACCCTACGTGCATCCGCATGGGTATAACTTGAAAATAATGTTGAAAGAAAATAGGAAGTGGTGTTATTATATGTAAGGTCTGATTCCACTTGTGTGAATTTTTAAGACACTCAGGGCAGTGTTTCTGTAAGGCTATTGCTTATGGAGCCAAATATAAATGATAAAAGTCTAAAAATATGTGTGGGAATCATCCACACTGACCTCAGAGTGATTGTTTCCTCTGAGAAGGAAAGAGAGACAGAAAGCTGACGGGGCTGGGGAGGGAGACAAGGGGGCCCTTCAATGGAGTCTTCACTGGTATAGTCCTTAAAAGAAAAAGATGTGAAGCCGATTTGGCGAATCTGGTAAGTCATTGTAGTATTTTCTGAACTTAAACATTTTTGCCTGTCTGATGCGTGTGAGCTGTTTTGTTTTGCCTTCCCCTGATGACTTGTGAACTGAGTGGTTTTCCTATGTGTATTGTGTATCCTAGTTCCCATCTTTCCTGAGTGTATGAACAATGGAAAGTGAAGTAAGCAGTTCCCCTAGAAGATGCTCGTTGCGATGATGCACAGGTGGAGGCACCCTTCAGGCGGGTGGCTCTGCAGGTGGGGAGCAGGGTGAGCCTGGCAGACTGGAGATGCAAAGTGGGAGCCAGGGAGGCACAGGAGGAGGCGACAAATGAGTGGTGAGCTTGCCCAGGGCTGGAATGCTGAGGGCAGTGGACCTGAGGCTCCTCCACCTTGTGCCTGGAAGGAATGATACCTGGTGTGTAGCTGGGGGCCTGGGAGAGAGAAATCAGAGAAGTGAGAAGTTCCTAAGGGAACAGGTGGGGGGGGGGCAGGATTCACAAAGTGTGGCAAAGATGCCCTGAAGGGTGCCATTAGGTTTGCCTTGTGGGGGTCTTGGGTGGCCTTGGTGAGGGCGGTGTGCGGTGCGTGGGGACAGAAGCCCAAAGCTCGGGAGACAGAAGGTATATGTGACACCAGAGCTCAGCAAAGAAATGACATCAGTGTGGGCCAGACAAGAGTGGTCTCCTGCAGGAGGTGAGGATCTAGCTGACTGGATGGGTTGACAGGCAGAGGTGCAGAGGCAGAAGTCACTGTGGCCTGTAAAGGGATGTTGGGAAGTCCTTCATGCAGGGCCGTTCAGAAATTCCTGATGCATGTACTACAGTCATTTTCCCAGGGCACGTGGAGGCAGAACTCTGGGCTTGTTTCTTCAACTCCTGCCTCCTGACGTCGCTCTGAGCACATCACCATCCTCTTCACAAACACCAGCTCCCTGCTGTCCATACATATAGGGACATCAGGCCTGTGTCCAGCTTGACACGTAAAAGCTCATTGTGATGTGGCCTCTGTCACCTCCTCTGCCTCATCTCCCACTTCCTCCACTGGCTCGTGATGGCTCTTCACTGGCTGCAGGGGAGGACAAAACAACCCCCTGTTGAACAGAAGTACTGCCCCTGCAACAGACCCGTTCTGTGCCCCCAGACTCCAGGATTCTAGCTGTTTCCTGGTCTCCCCGGCTCACCTGAGCTGTACGCCTGTACCCCATTGCTTTGGTCTCCAGCACTGGGCATGCCCAGCACGCAGCAGGAGCTTGCAAGTGAGGGCGCCTCATATCATCCTAGGGAAGCCCCCATCAGAATAGAACTCACTGCACAGTCAGGTGCTACAGTTTTTGGAATTGGCATTGATCAGGAGAAGCGATTTAAAAGACAGCTGGCGGGGGGGGGGGGAGTGGCAGAGGGAGTATTTATTTAATGCAGGACAGTATTGCCCTCCCATCTGAGGCTCCTGGGGAATAGTACCTGGTAAGCCTGTGAAACTGAGCACATTAGAGTCTTCTGGAGTTAAATTTGGAATTGGGATGAGTTAGGAAAAATCTATGCTCATTGAATACAAAATGCAATTGTCTGTCAGTGCAGGGACTGAAGTATCTGCAGCAAATTATATTTAAGACTCTATTGTCACAGGCAGATTAGCTAATGCTTGATTTTAAGTATAGGTTTCTAATGCTATTACTCCTGGTTAGCTCTGCCTGGCAGGTAACCTTGTGGAACAAATGACTGCATTGCTTGAATAACATATTTGATCAAACAGGACAATTCTTTCAAAAATTGAGTTCTCTGTGGCAATTTGAGACCTGTAATCAGCAAATTAGATGATTACAGCAGGGATAAAAATAGTCTTCTAACAATGTCCAAGGTATAAATGTGATTTGAATTTCAAAATGTTGAACATGTGGTAGGAAAATGCACGGTTGGGTAAATATGACTAGACATTATCAGATTTGATTTCTCTTTCCAACTCTGCTCTGAGCTACAGCCTAATTTTGCCCGAATAAACTCCAATCTCGTTTGTGTCTGAGTTAGAGGCTAGAAGTGGATCTCGCACTGTGCTCCAAACCTTAAAGGGCTCAAAAGCTTTACTTATCTGCCTTTAGGAACTTAAAGTCCATGTATCCCCTTGGTATAAAACCCATGAAACAATGAGCTGTCCAAGTTCCACCCAGGGAAGATGGCATTGGAAAGCCTTTGACACGCACTACCCGAAGACCAGTGTTTTCTTTCTTCGGCAGACGCCAGAGCAGCTCTGGTGAGGTCTAGCCAGCGAACTGCGAGCTGGGGCAGGATGTGAGGATGTGGTTTGCTCTACCACAATCCAATCAGCCCTCATGGTTGGTCAATAAGTTACTCTTAGTTTCTCCTGTAACACAAGGAAGTTAGACTAAGGGGCCACGTCACCTCCTTCTCCGGGTCCTTCCTGCTCACCGTCTCTGCCTCAGAGTGTCTGTCCACCCAGGTTGACCAGAGCTGCCATTTCCACCCCTGATGTCTGTCGGGCATTAGCGGGACTCACCTAGTTTTAGCCGAATTGCGGAACAAGACTGACTTGGCAGTTGGGTATGCAGAGCCAACCAGTGAAGTGTGTACTAACTACTAGCAAAAGGAGCTCCTTAAATCAGGGAAACTTGAGTTTCCTTACTAGTGGCTCTTAGGGCTCCTGGCAGGGCCACAGAAAATATTGATTACTATGAATTCCACTTATCCATCCAGGACTCATCCTTCATGAGCCCAGGTGATTCCCATGGCCACACTGTCATTTAATAAAAACAAAAACAAAACACCGATGTCCAGAAATGCAACACTCTTAAGTTTACATGTAAGGCATTCTCATCTCAGCAGATCCGGTAATGCTCCGCGATACAAGGGCCAAACAGCCTATGTAGTGTTTACTTCAAACGTGCTTTCAAACCAGTTACCTCACGTGTCAAGCCCTCACACTTACCTGAAGCTTTGAGAAATAGAAATGTTTTTCAGTGCCACAATTTTGCATAGAAAATGCCAAGTATAAATTAACCATTTTCAGGATTTTTCCAACAAGTTACTTCCAAATGATCGCCATTTAAAATTCACTGCTTTTTGGGGTGCCTGGGTGGCGCAGTCGGTTAAGCGTCCGACTTCAGCCAGGTCACGATCTCGCGGTCCGGGAGTTCGAGCCCTGCGTCAGGTTCTGGGCTGATGGCTCGGAGCCTGGAGCCTGTTTCCGATTCTGTGTCTCCCTCTCTCTCTGCCCCTCCCCCGTTCATGCTCTGTCTCTCTCTGTCCCAAAAATAAATAAAAAACGTTGAAAAATTAAAAAAAATAAAATAAAATTCACTGCTTTTTAAGGTGGGAACATCTCTGCCTAAGATGAAGAAATAACTAGCTAGGAGTACCATTTGACTAAATACCATTACATGTAGATTTATAATGCATTTATTAGGAAAACTGTATTAAAGCTTAGAAAACTAGAACATCACAAGGTGAAAAGAGTAGGGTCTCTCTCCACTTCGTCTACAATATGGTACAGTTTTAAAATGGCTGTTTTTCTACTTTAGGCACGATTTTGCAAAATGAGATAAAATACTGAGTCAAAATAAGTGGGATTTATTTGCTCATTCACCCTCCCTTTTATGAACCCATACACCAAAGCACTGCAAGGAAGTGGAACACAAAACCTGACATGACCACCACTATGAGAATGTTCAACAAAATGCAATGTGAACTGTACACATTAGGCCTTAAAGTGGACAGTGGCCTCCTCCATTAGCAAGGCCCATGGTGACTGTATCGATGGTCACAGAACAGACTGTACACTGACATCTGGCCTTGAGCTACATACAGTGTTACATTTTCTTCAAACTATAGTTTTAGGCTACATCATGTTAACAAGTTCTCCAAACAAAAGTTCTTTAGGTTAAGATTTGTGTAAGGACGAAGAGCATTAAGTAACACTAATTACAGATTCTTTATGTCCTTTGGCCTGTCCTAGGGCAGAAATTATACCTAGGAATCCTCTCGGATGCAGACATGACTCCCCCACTACTGCCACAGCCCTCCAGTGAGCCGCCCCTGACCAGGGCACTGTGGGAGAAATACCAAATGGAAGCCTCATTCCCACTTCAGGGGACCCATGGGAGGCCTTCGAGGCTGCACCTAGAGCTCATGTCAAAAGTTTTCTTTTAAATATATTTGCTTGAAAGGTGTGAGCTTCAAGAAGTACAAAATTAAAAAAGAGAACCTGGTATAGCCACATTCAAAGGTGACTTCTAACTTAAATGATCAGACATAGCTCATAAAACCAGCTGTCTCAAAGACAGTGTTATCTTTATTAAAAAACGGATAGACATAGCAGCACTTACAAAATAACAGTTCATAAAAGGCATTGTATATTGTCAACTGATAGTGTGAAAAGGGCAGGCCCCCAGCACAGCTGGTTGTGGGCTCCACATCACAATGCTCACAACCACCTGTTCCACTCAATACGACACAACCCAGAACACCCAAGGGGAGACCAACAGCAATGTGGCACTCCTCGACTTCAAGCCTTTGTTATCTGTGTGAATAGTCAATCAAGTCAAGTATCACCCTCCTTAGCAGCATCTGGAGCACTCATTGGTGTTCTGGAGGTGGCTGGTGTACTTGACCCACTTATTTAAAAAACCTAAGCGTTCAATAAAAAACACTTCTCCCTGTCCAATGCCATCCACAGAAACACTTCGGTTGCGGAAGAGACGTGCTCTTCCATTTAAATGTCTGTAAAAGCTAATGCGGGCCTCTGCCGCGGTGCACAGAAGAGAACTTGGAGCAGGCACTTCTGCACAACTGTCTTTGGTGGAGAATGCTGGTGTGGTCACGCTGTCCCCTGCCCACTGCTCTGCTTCTTGCTGCTCTGTGGGGGAGTGAGGACCCCGGTGGGGAGAGGAGAAATCCTGTTTTGTTCAGACAATATGGCTTTCTTTGCTTGGGCTTTGTCCTGTTAAGAACAAAAGTGAGAAATGTTAAAATGGAAGAGTGTATCCTTTGGGCTTCGCGTTCTGTGTGCTCTTTTCTAAGGAAATGAGGGGAAAAAAATAGCAAAGAATGATCTAAAAGTCTCTGGTCTACATGCTATTCAGACACAGCATCTACTGACCACAATTTTCTTTTTTAAGGAACCAAAAGAATTGGACTCTTTCTGGGATATCTGGAGCCTGCCTGAAGAAAAGTGAAGAGGCTATTTAAGCAGTTTTAAGGAATTTATCTGGGAAACGAGGAAGGCTACTGACCAGCAAATCCAAGCTGTTTATATGGGTCTGGATGTTGTGTGCATCTTCAGCAGGAACTCCCCTGAAGTGCTTAAGTTTTGAACTTCCTGTCTCCCTTATGACCATTGCAAATGGAACCATCCACTTGACACACTTCTCTATATCACACCACTGATACCCTGCAACGAAAATAAATTTTAGGCTCAATTGGTTTGGAAGTTTAGTACACCTTGTGAATGGACCGGAAAGCCAACGTACCTGAAACCTTTTGCATCAATTCAGAGGAAGAGAAATGATACAAGGCAGAAGCAGCAAGTACACCATAGGGAAATTCTAAGCAGCCAACATCCAGGACACAAAGATCTAAAAGCTATGGAGAAGAAAAAGAACACTGAGGCAGATGGCCAACATACATCCCTTCTAGAGTTAATCTAATGATGGGGTAGGCAGCCCCACAGAGGTAACAGAGCCACTTACCTCTGCAATCTGTATGAAGATTTGCTGGGGATACTGTGGCAGGAGCACTTCATATAAATCATTTAGATATGCAACCTGCATATATACATTCAGCCAGGACACAATGGTCAGGGGACTTAAATGCCACTTAAGGGCCTAAGGGAAAACAGACAAAAGAGACCAATGGTTGAGAAAAGAAAAAGGTATTTCTGCTCCCCTTGGGCCTCTAAAGGAGTTCAAAATGAAGCCATGTTCCACGCCACAATGTGTCCAGCTGGAGAACACCTAGGCAGATGCACTCACACGAATGTGGAAAAGCTATTATGTATGCATTTTTTAAAAAGGACTGAAAAATTAACTTGTAACATACCTTCATAATGATTAATTCCATGCTAAGAATTTCCTCTCCTGAACAAGCCCCATCTGTAACATACGCAAACTGGTGCAGCTTTGGAGGATAGATTTCCTAAAAGGAAATACAAGGGAGAAACAACTAGCAAAAATCTCTAATAGTTTTAACTTATAATGTACATCCAAATATTGTTTTTAGTATTCTACCAGGAAAAGAGAGAGGGAGCACCTGGAATACATATAGGGGCTACTCTGCTGGTCAAAATGTGTTCACTGTAAAAGAAACAACTCCCCCGCCCCAATAAAGAAATGCATAAACACAACTTCTATTCAGTGGAGAGAGTTTTGAAATTTTCACCTTTTTAATACCTTTAGCAACATGTTTGCAAGTTAGGCCCATCCACCCTTCTAAGCATTCCAAAATTTTTAATCCTCTTGGGTCAAAGTTCAATTTTTTGGCTTAAAGTAACTACATTAACTTAAACATTTTATAGACTCACTACTTCTCTCACTTCTTGGTTAATTTCTAGCCCTTTCTGCATGTATCTTTACTTTAGATGACCTCAAATTAGAAAAACGTAGACAAAAAGTTGGCGTCTTCCAGTAATCTCAGAGGATCTCAAGAAACGGCATATGCCACATAACATTTGAAAATGATTTACCTCAAGTTTGGCAGCAATAAATAAAGATGAAATCCCAATAAGCTGTAAAAGTGTTTTTACGATATTTTGTTGTGTTGCCATATACCGATCAAAGAAATCCTGTGCCAAGTAAAATGTCTCTCTGTGAAGTTTATAGACTTCACACACCTGAAAAAACAGTAAGTTTTAGAACAGTTACTTGAGGAAAAAAGAAAGACAAAAAAAAAAAACCAACAACACACAAAACCCAAAAACCAAAAAACAACAAAAACATAAACATTTGTCATGAGTTTTGGTGAAGGACAATATAACCAAATCAGGAGAGACAGAACTTTGCTTTTCTGAAAGGATTGTTACCTTGCTTGTCCCCAAGCACGCACACAATGAAAAACTAGAACTCGCATACAAGGATTAAGTGTTCTATGATCTACATTAATAATAATAATAGTAAGAGCAAATGTTCACAGGCAGGGGAAGGAAGGTATGTTCATCGCCTGGTACAGCAGCATTTTCATGGAAAAAGTGTGAATAATTATCTCAAACTGTAATATCAGGACCATGCCTGCCCTGCCCACCTCATAGGATTGCTGAGAGACAGGGGAAAATGGTGTGCATGAGGGAGCTGAAGAAGACCAAGGAAATATTAGACCTCAACTCATCACCACCATCAAATGCCTGTTTATACATATAAAACTGCTATTCCTAAACAGGCCTTCCCATGTATAAGTGTAATTCATGGGGTTAAGGCACCAGAGAAACAACAGAACATTAATAGAAAATTCCATCAATCACCAAACAGTATTTCTAAAGTCCAGGCTAGGGCATATTTAAAGTCAGTTTTCATAAAGTAACACAATTACAATCTGATCAGAAGTGAAACTAGAGCTTCTGTCCTCTCAGGAACAAACTCTCAAACTTGTGTCACCCGGCTCACAACTGGGCACACAGCATGAGCGCCGCCTTTCCCACACGCGTGCTGACTTCCTGGCAGGGCTAGAGGCTGAGAAACAGCATCACTGCACACAAGCCTCAAGTATTGTCTCAGCAAGGACAAAACAGTTACCATTCTTTTCTATCTTTTCAATGGTATTACATGACTTTTTTGATGGACTTTCAGAAAAAAACCTTCCTTAAAGTATTTGGCATCAACTGCATAATACAAATAGAACTTCCCAGTCACAACATCTAATGAGTTGAAGCGTGGGAGAATGCAGCACACTACACATCTAATGCTTCAAGGAATTATAAATTGACCCAGAAAGGGCCAGAAAGTCTATGTGCCATAGTGGGCCTGTGGATGGCACCTGCAAGGCCTCTAGTTTCAAGCAGGCCTGCCAAAGAACTCAGTACAGAAAATGTTAATATTTTCAGAGACCAATAAAGAAAAGCGAATTAATAATGGTAAAAACAGCTATCTTTTCTTGCCTATTATGTAAGCTGCACTTCATACACACTATTTCTAATCCATATAAACTCTGCAAGGAAAATACTGGTAGCAAATATTACAGATGAGAAAACCAAGATTCTACGTTAAGTGACTTGCCTGATGAAGACACATAGATGGTGGCAGCAGGGGATTTGATTCTAGGATGAGCATAACAGGGGTACGAATACCCCTGGACACACACTTTCCAAAGAGTACAGAGCAGTTTGTTTTTAGGGAATATTTAGGCATGCAACTTCCTTATGTCCTTTTCCACAAAATCGATCTGCCTGAGATGTCCTTCAACATCACAGAAGATGTTGAACATCCCATTTCTCATCACCCAAGGCTCACAGAGGTGTCCAGGAAGCACCCTGAGGCACTACTGAGTCACCCACACTTCCTCTCAGAAAGAGGTATACTGCCCATACAATATCGCTTTTTATGTTTAATTACCCATCAATATATGTAATACTTGTTCTTTTTCTTAATTCATTTTTTTACTATTTATTTTTGAGAGAGCAAGAGAGAGAAAGACAGACAGTGTGGGGGAGAGGCTGAGAAAGAGGGAGATAGAGGATCTGAAGAGGGCTCTGCGCTGACAGCAGACAGCTTGATGTGGGACCCAAACCCACGAACCGTGAGAGCATGACCTGAGCCCAAGTTGGGTGCTTAACTGACTGAGCCACCCAGGCACCCCAGTACTTGTTCTTTTGATCAATTGTTGCAGAGAAGTACGACAGTGTGGCCAATAAAAGAATTAACCGATATATTTTGTTAAGAGGATATTCTGTGGGGAAAGGGAAATGGATTCTAAAGAGTTAAAAAGGAACAATGTAAGCTCTCTGTTAAAGATAAGCCTGTTCATATATTTTTAAAACTTATGATAGTGGCTATCAAATAGCTGTTATCTGCATTCCACTGGATATATTTAAAAGTAATTTAATTAACAAAGACCAAATATCAATATTTACAGTTAAGTGGAAAATAGAACTTCTGGAATTATTTGAGCTTTGAAGAAAAAAATTCGATGCCAACTTAAAAGCAGATATCTAAGAGGTAAAGAGACTTCAGAAATTCTAAGGTAGAATGCAAGCAAAACGTTAAACTGCTGTAGTATATATACCACAGCCTCAGAGACACAGAATGTGTCAATGGGATGAAACGCACAGAGATCATAACAACACAGAAGATTCCAGAAGTGGTCAATGCTTCCAGTCAGCAGGAAGACTCAAGCTCACCTCCATTAACCAATCCAGAAGAATTGCTCGCATTTTAGGTTGCAGGAGAGGGTGCCGCTGCATAAAGTGCTTATCCCTTAAGTAGGTCTTCTCCTTGTTTAACATGATTTTCCAAACCTCGTCTCTATTTGCCCAGCTACAAAACACACAACCAAGTGAAAAACAACAGGTAGGTGTCAATATGCATCCATTCTAACTCGGTGAGCTTGAGCACAAGGAGGAAGAGACCTGGAAAGCACGTGGTGGTCAACTTACTTCAGTATAGGCAGTGGTGAGGCTCTGGAGGGCATGAAACTCTGAGGCCCACAGGTGGAACTAGGGTACGTTGGCTCATCCTCTTCTTTGTCAGGTGTAGGAATCAAGGAGCAGGGGTTTTCACACACTGAACTGCCATCCCAAGGCTATAGAAGAAAAACGTATTTTTAAATGTTTGACGCGAGCCAGCTATTTTTGCATTCATTGATTTGTAGAACAGCTAGCAACACAGAAAATGCCTTAACACTGCAGAGCAATCTCCAGACCTAAATATATATTCTGGCTTAAATTAAGATGAATATGGAACAGCGAAGGAAAAGCCACAGTGATGACCCCAGGCTTTCGTTTCATTCGTCATTGACTTAGGAGTCTATACAGTAGATATCTAAGAAAACTCCAAAGTCAGTAGCTTTTGGATCCTCCACACTGTCACACTTGTAAGAAGTACCTGAGCAGTAAGATGGATGCAAGGGAGGTTAAGCTAAAACACCAACACCTCTTACAATACAATATGACCCAAACCGAACCACAAATTCATTTGCAGGCCAGTAAGACACTGCATAATTTCTGAAGTGTCTCGTGGGATTATCTGGTCACAACTCAAAAATTTGCTTAACAAGTACAACTAATTTACAAAAATTTCTTAAAAGTGAAAGAATTTCCAATAAAAGTATTTAGTTACATAAGCACTGCATATTCACCAGTTACGCTCGTGAAGATCAAAAATGTAAACTGATTACCATCTATATTTAAAGTCTCCCCATCTGAAAACAAAAACCCATCGAATGTGCATCTTTCGGTATTACATAATGGGGACGTTTTGTTTTCCTTAACTCAAAACAAAACAGAGTATCTGCCTAGTTAAAACCAAATCCAGGAATGGTCACAGGATATACTAAGAAGTCTGTGGAGACAGAAGCCAGATACCCCTGAAGACCTTTTGAATCCTGCCCCCAAAGTCTTGCAAAGAATAAGATTCAAATAACTGACAAGTGAATAAACCATCATTAAAAACCCAAACAATTTGCTTTTCTTGTAAAGGTTCCAGATCCTTAATATTATTCAATTTTCAATATTTGGAATATACTAAGGTCATTTTGCCATTTAGAAAATTTTCTCTTTAAAGCTACTCTGTTTATCATCCTACTCTGAAAAGAAACCTATGATTGACTTTTTTGAATTATAAAGAGTGATTGTGTTGACAGTATGGCAGGTAACAATCCCACCAGCACGGAAGCCTTGGCATTTTTTTTTTTTTTAACACAGACAGCTCATGAAGGTTGACTAAAGAAAAGCGACAATGGGATGACTAGAAATAAGCATGGGGGGACTTGGGCTCCAGGTGCTGCCTGTAAAGTATGGTAGACGGAGGCTATCACAGCACACCAGCCACTTTCAGAGGAAGCCAGAGCACTTTCCGTGTACTAAGAGAGCAAAGCAGGATAAAGCTCTTCTCCACCCAGGGTGCAAAGAATTGGGCATGCAAATTAGCCATGACAACCCCTGCCAACAGCTGTTCCAGAAGGGCAGCCTCCTCTTCCAGCTCTAGTATCACGTGCTGATAGCACTTCCTTGACTCAAAAAGGGTCACATTACAAGTGCCTCAAGTTGCTCTTCATTCAAGAATAAATTCTAGTTTTGAAGGCAGAAGCTGGGTGCCACCCTCTACAGCCAGATGGCCGAAATAGCGGAGAGCAGGCTTTGGGGGATAAAATGGTGGCAGTTTCTAACCTGCAGGTTCATAGACAGATTGTGTGAACCACAGCAGATAAATGTTTCTGAAAGTTGGCCCTTAACTTGAGCCTCTACCCGGTTTCAAAGGAGGTGAGATCGTCCGACTTTAGGGGCGCCTGGGTGGCGCAGTCGGTTAAGCGTCCGACTTCAGCCAGGTCACGATCTCGCGGTCCGGGAGTTCGAGCCCCGCGTCAGGCTCTGGGCTGATGGCTCAGAGCCTGGAGCCTGTTCCCAATTCTGTGTCTCCCTCTCTCTCTGCCCCTCCCCCGTTCATGCTCTGTCTCTCTCTGTCCCAAAAATAAATAAACGTTGAGATCGTCCGACTTTAGGAAGGAATGGGATAAGAGCAAGAGACCAATTTTCACTATTTGTAATCACTTCAGACTCCTTATGCCACTTTTAAATAAGAATAGAACTACTTATGTAAAATTAGGTTCTGCGAAGTCATTCATGGAAAGTCCAGCATTTCACTCACACAAAAGGTCAGGTCTTATGCAAAAAATTAAACAAAATGGATGTGTTAAATGGATTTTAGATAAAAGGGTATTCTTTTTGTTAAGAAAGGTCTAAGGTAAGAATCAAAGGTTTTCTGAGGTCTTGATGAAGCAGTTATAAGGAAGTTAGTGTAATGGCTACAAGTGACTCAAGGCTACTGTACTGTGTTGAACTGTAACTCCTGAGAAAAACTGTGTCATTAATAGGCAAAAAGGTTGTGTTACCCCAAAACTCTAGCTTCATGAATCTACACAGAGAAATAACAAAAGACAACAAATTCCTCTGTAAACAGATGGACAGTTTTCAAGCTATCTGCTCTACAAAATGTGCAGAAACCTGTTGTCACTAATCTCTGAACAACCATGAAAATTCCTTCTAGTTAGTGGGAAATGATATGGCTATTCATGTACCACAGTTATCAACTGTCCGCAGTTTAGGGATAGGACCACAGACAGCCCCACTTAGGCACCCTAGCACCTTGAGAACACAAACTATTCTAAAACTCTAAGAAGTCAATATGAATGCCTTTACTTCATTCTCAGCTGGAAATTTCAATTCAAACAGCTGGGAAAACAAGCAACCTTGAGTTTCACAAAGTGGAGATCCATTTTATCATAACCCACAAAAATCAAATTGCTTAAGGTTTTTTGTTTTTAAGGAGAGAAAAAGAAAAGGAAAGAACTGGGATGCGCTGTCTCATTTCCTTCCCTAAAGTGAATGAAGTATTTCTTCTTCTAATAGAGAAGGAAATCATCAACCCCTAGTTCAATATTCGGTGGACCACCCCAGAAATGCTAATTCCTAAGGTCTTATGTGCAGTCACAATTGTTACTGCAAACCCACTGCTTTAAAGCCCTTCACTCTTCCAGAGCCAGCTATGGCTGTTGCTTACTGCCCAACAAAGTGATGTGCAGCCCAGTGCTAACCTAGTTGGAACCATTGCCCTCAGCTCAAATAATACTCCTGCTCAGCTTTTATCCGTGATAGGGTCAGAAGGCCCGATCCACTAGTTTGGAGATAGGTTGCTTCCCCTGCTAGAACCATTAACTATGGTCTCCAGCCATTTCTGGAGGTAGAGAGATAACACAAGCTTTTTCTGGTAGGAGCTTCTGATATTGTAATGATATCATGAGCACGCAGGAAATTTGGCGGTAACTCCATGAAGGAGAAGCAAGAGAAGTGGACTAGTCAATTGAAAAAATGTGTTGAGACACGTATGTCATTACACAGAATGTTCCACTAACATTCTGGCTGAGGCCAGGTGGAGCCCCAGACAGCAGTGATCATTGTAGGTAACTGCTAGATGGGCTGAGAACTTCCAGAAGGGGGGAAAAGTTAGAAACCTGACCTAAAGGGGGGGTGGGAGGGGGAATGGAGGTCCTTAAGCACCATGATGGAAAAACAGTAGCATGGATGGGGAGAATTCATGGTTGCTTATGAACACACACAAACACCCATCATCATACCCAAAGAGCTCTGTGTCAGGAGCCCTCCCCCCAGTTCACCAGCCCAGAGACAAGGCTCTAGGATGAACTCCGCCCCTGATTGCACAGGACTCTGGGTTACTTTCTTCCTCTGAGTCTGAGTTTCCTCAAGGGCAAAAGGAGAGGACTGAGTTATTTGATGTCCATTCTGGTTCTTCCAGACATCAGCGCATATTTGTAATCTCAAAGGTGCCGGTCAGGAACACAAGACCTCGCTGGAATCCCAAAGCTGGCAGAGGTCAGTGCCACTGACAGGCAGAGCTCAGCCATATGTACTGCGGCCAAAGGTAGAGAAAAACCCTTCAGCAGGAGGGTTTTGGAGACTGAGACTCAATTTAACCCACAAAGAGCAGGAGGCCCTCCACCTAGGCCCAATTAGCAACTGTACCTACCTGACTGCTGCACTGGTTTCTCACAGTCCTGTCAATTTTTGCAATTTCTTCATCTGGATCCTGCAAAAACTAACATAAAACAACCCCCACCCCACAAGGAAACACACCAAACAACCCAAAGACAAAAACAGAAAAGAGAGAAAAAGTTGGTTAGGTTATAGGCACCATTTCTGCCAAATGCACCCCATTAACCCCCTAACAATAAACATGTGGTGGATGGAGCCCAGTCTGGTACCCAGGTAAGATTGGGGGGGGGGGGTGTCTCCTCCCCCACCTGTCTCCTTTGTACTCACAACAGCCACATTTGCCTTTCTTTTCCTGGAGCGAACAGAGACATCGGTGCCACTTTCCTCTTTCATGGTGTCCCGTTCCTTTGCATCCCTGCAAAGCCAGGGTGGCACAGAGGTCAGGGTGAATTCTCCCCAAATCTAGGTCCACCCCTCCCCCACCGCTGAACACCCTTCCCGTCCCCCCCCAGCGACCGGGCCACTCACCTCTCCCTTCTCTCCCTCGGCATGGCTTGGGGCGTGGGATCAGATCTCAGGCCTTGGGGGCACAAACCGGGCAGTGGGGTGAGGAGGACCAGAGGTGGGGGGCCAGGGCCCGCCGGCCCGCCCCGGACACCCCTCCCCCTCCCGCGCGGGCGGCGGCGGCGGCGGGAGCCTCCCGGGCCGGTCAGGAAAATGGCCGATGGGCCCGGGGTGGCCTGTCACCCGCGGCGCCGCCACCAACCCGCGATGCCGGGTCCGAACCGGGGGTTGAGGGGGGGGCCCGGACGGCCCCCGGAAATCACCTCCTGCCCATCGCCTTCCTTGGGGCTCAAGCTGCCTCAGTCTCCCCCTCAACACCTTCCCATGATCCGTCTCTGAGCCACCCTACAGGGGCACCCCACGCTGACGACTCGGGGACCTGGCGACCCGGCCTCGCCCCACCCCCACCCCGGCCCGGCCCGGCCCGACCCGGGCGCTCTGGGAGTCCTCGCCGCCGCACCGTCCCGCAGCCCCGCGGCCCCACGGCAGGGCCCTTACCCAAAGCCGTCTCCGCGGCAGGCAGGCGGCACGAGCTGAGGCCCGACGCAAGAGGCAGAGGCGAGCGGGAAGCCGGGAGGCGGGAGGCGGCGGCGGGCCGAGCGCGCGGCGGTGGCGGGATCCGCGCCTGCCCCCTACACCGCGCTGGCGGCCGAGCCGGCTGCTCCTGCGCCCGGCTAAGAGCGGGACATTTAAAAATCCCTGCGCGCGGAACCGGCCCCCGGCCCGCCCTCGCGCCCTCCCGCCACCCTCCGCCCCGCCCCGGCCGCTCAGAGCCCCTCAGCGGCCGCCCGAGGGCCCGGGCCCGCCCAGCAGCCGCCCTCAGGACCGCCCCGCCGCGGCGCAAGCCAGCCGAGGCGCTCCGAACCGGCGGGGGGGCGGGGCCTGAGCGGGGGGCGGGGCTAAGTGACAGGGCCTGCGCGCCGCAGGGGCGGGGCCGGGGCCGTGGCGGGGCCTGCGCGGCGCAAGCTGCGGCGCCGCGCGGGGCGGGACGCGGGAGGCCGGCTGGCGCGCGCGGTAGAGGGCGGGGCCGCGTTCGGGCGGGCGGGCCGCGGGGGAGGTCTGGCGCGCGCGCGCGCGCGCGCGGCGGAGGGGCGGGCCGCGGGGCTCAGGGGGCGGAGCCGAGCGGCGCTGGAGCGGCAAAAGGCCGCGTGGCCGGCGGTGGGGGAATGTAAACACGGCAGGCGGCGAGGGTTCTGGCTGGGGCAGGGGTCTGGCAGGGGCAAGCGGGAGGACCCGCCGTCGGTCGGCCTGCCGCGCGCGCGTACTGTACCTCCTTGCACTTCCTTCCCGCCCCCGAGACGCAGGGTTCCGGCCCCTGAGTCGGGGCGGGGATGTGCCCAAGGTCACAGCGCCTGGTCGTTGGCCTACAACGTGTGCCTCCGGCAATCGCCGGGATCTGGGGCGCCGGTGGAACAGTTGTTCCTGGAGGTACGTCCATGCATCCATCCAAGCCATTCATTCAACTAACAGCCCAGCACCTTCCCTGTATTTCCCTCCCCCACAAACTCTTCACGACGTTGGAATTTCAGACAGCCCCTCTAGCTGAAAGCCGTTCCCAGAGGCTCGCATCGGACCGGGATGAAATCCGCACTCCCTGCCCTGGCGAACAGGGCTCCACCTGACCTGGCCTTCGCATCCTGTCAGACTTCCCTGCAACCCCCTCCCCTCACATCTCACCGCCCTTGTCTTTTCTCACCTCGGGGCCTTGGGGCTTGTGCCCTGCGAGGGCACCTCCGGTTGTTCTTCCTTCCCAAGAAATTCAAGGTCTTCAGTGACCACTTAACCTGGAGCATCCCTCTCCCCAGGACTTCCTCTCCATCTTTTTGCCCGGCTGTGTTTCCTTGACAGAACTTGCGGCCAGAAGACTCTTGCTCCTCCGTTTCCTTGTTTGGTGTCCCTCTCCCTATCTTGTCTGTCTTCTTTACTGCTGTTATCCCCCAGCTCTCCGCATAGTGCCTGGGGGAAGGGAGACACTTAAATCCTATTTATGAATGAATTCTTGAAAAACATACAGCGACCAAGCCCTATTGGAGCTTAACAGGCCAGTGATACAGGTACTGAACGATGGTCGCTAAAAACTACCTTCTATACTAAATTTGTAGAAAGCAGCATGTAGCAGAGGGCTCCCAAACACTCCCAAGACCCTTCCTGATTTATAGTCTCAGCCTTGTTCCCTGCCCCACTAACATAACAGTCTTTCTGAGGTGACAGCCTAGGTCTTATTGAAGAGTACGCCTTGTGTCATCCCCACAGGTCCCTGGTAGCAGACCTTCCAGGGGCTCTGAGGTCAACACTGCTGAGATAACTCACTAAGCTTGTCTTAGGTAGGCATGGAACCCAAGGTCCTGAATTCCCAGCCCTGTGTCCTTTAGGAATAACAATAAGAAGTATCAAAAACAGCATTTCCAAAATGGCAGCTTTGGGCTAAATCCTTCAGAGTGTTATCTCAGTTCAATTTAGCAATAATCCTATCATGTTGATACTATGATAGTCCTATTTCAGGGATGGAAACTATCTACTTTTCAGCGTCATTATTTAGGGATGAAGTGAGATAATGCAGCCTTAGTACAGTGTTTGACACATAGTAAATGCTCAATAAATTTTATATAATATAATAAATATAAATATATAAATACGTGTGTGTGTATATATATATCACAATGATAGACAAGACAGTTTTCCTTAGTGGTTGTAGCAGCTTACACTCCCACCAGCAAGGAATGAGACTTCCAGATGTTCTGTGTACTAGCCGATATGTTCACCAACAGTACAATGGATAAATAAATTTGGTATATGCATTTAATGGAATACCGCACAACAACAAAAAGGACAAATCACTAAAACATGCAGCAACATGAATAAATCTCAGACATAATGGTGAGCCCAAGAAGCCAGACACAAAAAAGTATTAGTATGTGATTCCATTTAATTGAAGTTTAAGAAAAGACAGAACTATAGGGACGGTGGTCAGAACAGCAGTTACATTTGGGGTGGGATTAGTAACTGGGAGGGGACCAGGGGAAACTTCTGGGTTCCACACATGTTTTGTATCTTGAGCTTCAGCTCAAGTACATGGTTGTGTACATAAAAATTCCTTGAGATGTGCACTTATAACTTACACACTTTATGGAGTGTGTATTTCAACAAAAAAAATTGTTTTTCAAAAAAATAATTTGAAACAAAATAAAGTAAGACTTTAATAATTCCTGCCCAGTTGGGAACTTCTAGTTTGGAAGGGAGGCAGTTATGTAGATTGGTAGCCGTAGTACAGAGTGATAAGGGCTGGGCTGGGAAACTTCTGGGGGCTATAGCTTCACATGGAGTGGTGACAGGAGAGGGCATCCAGCCTACTCTTGCCAAGAAGGCTGCATGGAGGAAGCATCATCTAGGCCAGAATGAGATGATGTTTGGCAGAGGCAACAGAAAAGATAAATCTGTGGAAACAGACTGCACCAAATTACTGAGGGCCACTTGCCAGGGGTAGCTCACCTTTGGCTGTTTGGTTTCGCTTCATCATATGCCTGCCTGCCCTGGGGTTAGAGTGGCCAAGCATTGGCTCAGCCTTGAGGGAGATATGGATTGAACTAGAAAACCAGCTGCTGGGTAGGGAGGGTATCACCTTCCCTCCACAATAAGACTTTGGGAAAGTTCCTTAACCTCTTGGTACCTCAATTTCCTCATCTGTAAAGTGGGGTGATTCTAATTATCCTAACCTCCATGGTTTCTGTGAGGAGTAAATGTACTAATACCTATGATGCATTTGCAATAGTATCTAGGACATAGTGTTCAACATGTATTATTATTTGTAAAGAAATCTGTGGCATTTGCATAGCTTCATACATGGTAAAAACAGCAGCCAGGATAGAAGGATTAAGAAGTAAGTCAATGGGGGTTGCCAGGGGGGAAATCCTTCCCAGATAGGATTCCTTAACATAGGGCTCCCAGATAGCCTTCAGTGGCCCAGGAAACTGCCTGCTGGCAGTGTCGGCCCATTGTGTGCACTTGGGCAGGGGGTACTTAACTTTTACCAGTTCCTTAAAGGCACCTATAGAAAGTTAAGGAGTTGATCAGGAAGAGGGTTGATCAGGAAAGGTGTGGGCTGTGACTGGAAGTGGAGCTGGCCCTGGCCTTGCTATCAGGCAAAACTGGGCACATAGGGCTGCTTGGCTGAGTCGAAGGAGGTGGGGGAGGGACATCTAGTGAGGCTCCACACAGGAATCCCAGAAGAGGGATCAAACTGGCTGCACCAGTGTGAGCTGTGAGGTAGGGGCCAGGCAGGAGGAGCAGGACCCAGTGCCAGGGAACCCAGTGTGGGAAGGCCCTGGGGGCTTGGCTCCTGTCCTCTCTCAGCAGTGGAAATCTGTCTGCACAGGCTTGCCGGGTCAGCCCAAGTCCAGGGCCCCAGTGCGTGCTCCCCAGGTTGTGGTTCACATCAAGTTCACACTGCTATGGACTCCAAGGCGGGAGACTGGCAAACCAATGGGTGGTCCCAGCCCTGGCCTAACCCTCTCCTACACTGGGGAGCAAGTGCAGTCACACTTCCTCAGGCAGAAGGCTGTGTCCCGTTTAAAAATTCCAGTGAAAATTAAAACTGACCTTTAAACTTAGTATCTGATAGAGCAACGGTGGCAGCTGACATTTATGGATTCTGTGCTAAGCTCAGGGTTTCCAAGGACAGAGACTAATTTGAAGACACTTCAAGGGGTAGGAGTGTGTGATCAGGTTGGGGGTTGGGGGGGGGAATGCATCAGTTATGCAGCAATAAACCCCCCTTCAGCATGGGCTGAGACACAAGAGTTCTTTGTTCTGTATTTGACCACCATATTCCCAGCTTTCACTTAAATCTCCTCATTTTGGGTTTCTGAAGACAGACACAGCTGCAAGACATAGAGCAGGACCTTGGAGAGATAAGGCACTGGCGTCTCCCTTCTGGAATATTTTCCTTCAAGCGCTATACTCTGCACTTTGATGGGGGAGGGAGGCTTGGCCAATCAGAGAACCACATTCCTGCCCATGCGGTTGGTTACAGGGGTGGGCACATGACCTGAGCTGGGCCAATGAAAATCCCCTGGAGTTGCTAAGCGGACCTAAAGTGGGTCTGGAAGCAGGAGGCCATCTTGCCACTCAGGGTGACCTTCCTTAGAGGGAAGTCCTGGGGAAGAGGGGAGCAAAGCCTGAGGTAAAGGGAGGTAGTCTTCTGATTCATCGAGCTTCTGGGTCTAGTCAAGCCCCAGACCAGGTTCCTAGGAACTTTCCAGATGCTGAAGCCAAAGATTTCACGTGTTTATTGAGCCAGTTGAGGTTGGGTTTCACGTAACTGGCAACCACGAGAGTCGTGGGTGTCTTGAGTGAGTGAAAGGGCGGTGGGCTGTCAAGTTTCATCCATTTGCGCCCCCCAGAGAGCCTCTCAGTAGTCCCCTAGACCCACCGGTCCTTCTCGGTAAGGCCTGTACATCCACCCTGGCATGGCCCTGGGGGTGCCAGGCCTGGCTTTTAGTCTCAGTTCCCCAGGAATCCTGACTTCCCTGGCAACACCCTCAATCACTTGCTTACATCAGTCACATAGGAATCCACTTCTTAATCAGCCTGGCAGCCTCGGGAACCCCTGCATGCCTGACCCCCGTCAAGTGCTAGTGGGCCTGGTGCACTGCCTTGACCCTGCCCTCCCAAGAACACCTTGCACGCCCTGGGGGCAAGTAGACGTTAACTGAACAGGACTCACTCCAAACATGACTGAACAGAGGTCACACATAATGCGATGGCCCATAGGATATTAGCAAAAAATGGGATTCTGGTACACATGAGGGTTTCTGATGCTTTGAGCAACAGGATGAGTTTGGCAAAGTCGGGGTACAGCATGCAGCTGACCTCTGGGTGGGGACAGCTTCTCCCTCTGTCTTTACTCCTTGAGGTATCAACCTGGCCACTGTAGTTGTCTTACCTTGAGGCCCCACCCAGGAATTCAGAGCTGAATAGTGGGGTATTAGATGGAGGAGGGTCAGAATTAAATAAACAAGAAGGAGAGAAGGAAGAAGGCACTAAGGAGGGGGTACACTGGGAGTAACCCGGGCCTGAGCATTCCCCAGAGCCAGCATAGGGTCTGGACAGCAAGTTTTGCAGAATAAATAAGCGGGTGACAGATAGGGGCAAAGGTGAGAGGCGCAGAAAGTGTTTCCCAGATGGTGGCAGGAAGCTGAGGAGGCTGGGTACACGGAGTGGGGGCACATTCTTCTGCTGAGGCCCAGGTGCAGCTGGTATGGAGGTCACAGAGGGTCCCGCCACAAGAAATCTCGAGGCTCAAGGCTGGGCCTTACCCACCTCCCACCCTCTCTTCTACTGTATCTGAGAGCCTCTCTGCCTTCAACTTTTCACTGCAGGTTATATTTCCTTAAATCTGTTTGTTTGAAAAGAAAAACCTACTGGCCCTAAGTGGAAAACCAACATCACCAGCCACAAAATGAAGGGAAGCATGGAAGTGTTTACAACTACAGGCAAGGGGCAGGCCATGACCCTGAGGCCTGATTTCTTTCTGTTTAAAACAGGAGATGAGGGGCACCTGGGTGGCTCTGATGGTTCAGTGGTTAAGCTTAAACATCACGCTCTTGGTTTCAGCTCAGGTATCACTGTTTGTGAGTTCGAGCCCCATGTCAGGCTCTGTGCTGACAGAGCCTGCTTGGGATTCTCTCTCTCCCCTTTCTCTCTGCCCCTCCTAAGCTAGCATGCTCTGTCTCTTTCTCTCCCTCTTTCTCTCTCAAAATAAATAAACTTCAAACAAACAAACAAACAAACAGGAGATGATGGTATCATTCCACTTATGAGGTACTAGGGCAGACAGAAAGTAGAAGCGTGATTGCCAGGGCTGGGGAGAGGAGAATGGGGAGTTTTTAATGGGTACAGAGTTTCATGTTTGCAAGATGAAAAAGTCCTGAGGATGGATAATGGTAAAGGTTATATAACAACATGAATGTGCAGAATGCCACTGAATTGTACTCTTAAAAAGTGTTGAAATGCTAAGTTTTATGTTATGTGTATTTTACCACCATTTTTTAGAAAATGATATAACTGTTAGGGAGATGTCGGCCCTCTCAGCTTCAAAATGAGACTTTCTCCTTGATTAAGCAGAACACGTGAAAGAGAATTGAGAAGGGAATGACTCACTCCCTGTATGATGTGGATCTGCTATCATTTAAAATTAATATGTTGAACTGTGGTCAGAGTAAGAGAGGGGACAAATAATGAATGGGCAGAGGTGTAGGCAGGCTGGAGGAGGGACAGCCCCTCTGCCATGTGAGCATTTGGCCCACGTCCTGTGGGAACAGGCCCTGGAGCGGATGTGGCAGGTGCCCTGGCCACACTGATGCGACAGGCATAGGTCCCAGCTGCCGGGTTCCATCTCAGGGTGAGCTTGGGGAAGGCACTTCACCTGGCGGTGCCTCAGCTTTTTCCTCGGGTCCAGAGGGTGATGAGGAGTGTGTGCGTGAGGCTGAACTGAGGTTTGGCACAGCAGAGTACCGGGGTGGGCTCCACGCACATGGTCTAGGGGCCATGGATGGCTGTCTTTTCAGGGTCTGTTTCCTGACTCTTGTAAGGAGTCCCCTAGTTTCACTCCAATCACTGGCAGGGGGATCAGTGAACTCGGTGTCCAGCGGGACATTTGACCAACTTTCCTGCTTTCACATCCTTCAAAAGATGCCAGACAAGAGGAATTGGTGATTGTACCATTTTACTGGGCCCATGAGTGTTTGCATACAGTTGGTGCTCATTAAGTGTCTGTGTAATGGTTACAGGGATGAATTCTGTTGTAAGAGTATGAAGGTTGAAGCAAGCATCTTGTCCTCAGGATGCCCACACCCTGTGGAAAAGAGCAGCCCATCCTTCATCACAAAACAGCAGGAGAGATGCAGGGGAAGGAGGCACCTGGCAGCAGAGGTCCTCATCCAGCTGGGGGTGAGGAGAGGGGCAGGAAGCGGAGAGTCACTGACTTTGCCAAAGTCACCGGGGCCCCCCACCTCACCAGCTCCAAAGGGTACCTTTCAGGGTTCATTTCACGGTGCTTTTGGGAGTCTTGGGCTTGATGGCCCACTCCCTGTTGGAGAACACCACTTCCATCTCCTGGTTTCCCTCCTCCTTCCCTGGTGCTCCTCCTCAGTGCCCTTGCTCTTGTCCCCCTCCCTATTTAAGTGATGGAGCTCTTTTCCAAATGCTCCCTCCCTGCGTGGTCTTTTCTTTCCACCTTCTGCCCTCTTGCCGTCTCCACTTGCCCATCTCTTCTGAGCCTGTCAGTGTAAGACGCCCAGAAGTGGGCTCTGGGTTTCCCCACCCTGTCCCACCTGCTTCTCCACCTGGTGCCCCCATTCCCTCAGTTGCTCAAGCCCCAGACCTGGTATTCATTGTTGATTTCTCTCTCTCTCTCTCATCCTCTGCACTGCATGCATCAGCAAGCCCCAGGGGCTCTCTGCCTCCAAATGTTTCCACTCTGTCTCTTGTCCCCTTCTCTGTCCCATCCTGCAGGGAGCCACCGTCTGCTGCCGGGACAGCTGTACCACGTCCTGAACTGCTTTCTCACCGTCGCTGCCTCTTCCCTACCAGAACTCTCTTTTTCCTAAGAAAATGACTTCCCCGAATCCAATCAAACCTGCCCCTTCTGGAATCCATTTGAAAGCTTGGCGCTGATTGCAAAATAAGTCAGGTTGCATAAGTGCCAGCCTCTGTCCGACCTGGCTTCTGCTGCAGCCCTCTGGTCCTGGGGTCCTGGGCCCATACCCTCCTCTCCCTCTGCTCCAGCCTTTCTCTGACACGCCAAGGGCTCGGCTTTGTTGTGTTTGTACCCGTTCTTCACCGCCCCCCACCCTTTTATCGGTGGCGGGCTCTCACTTCGGCAGCCCCTCCTGGAGGAGGCCTTGCCAGCCACACTGTCTACATCAGGTTCTCTCTGTCTCGGGTCTCGCCTTTTGCCGGTTTTCTCTCAGCACCCCATTTTGCTTTTGGTTTTTAATTATAAAAATGTCAAACATACACACAAGTCGAGAGAGGATGGTACAACGAGCCCTCATATACTGATCCTGCAGATTTAATGACTAAGATTTTCTAATATTTGCTTCATCGAGCCTGCGGCTTTTTGTTTTCTTCACTGAAATATTTTAAGGCAAGTTCCAAACATTTCACTTTTTACACTTGTCTAAAATGTATGGCCATTTTCTCACATAACCACAATGCCAGTAAGACATATAAGAAAGTGAACAATTCTTGGTACCATTTTTTAAAAAGTTTATTTTGAGAGAGAGAGAGGGGTTGGGGGCAGAGTTGGGTAGTGGACGTGCACAGACATGCACAAGCCAGGGAGGGCAGAGAGAGAAAGGGAGAGAAGCCCAAGCAGGCTCTGTGCTGTCAGCTCAGAGTCTGACATGGGGCTCGATGACCTGAGCCCAAATCAAGAGTTGGATGCTTAACTGAGAGCCACCCAGGCGCCCCCATGTACCATTTAATACTCAATCTACATTCAAATTTTCCAGTTATCTCAAATGTGTCTTTTAACCATTGGTGTGAATGACGATCCAAACAGGATGCACACACAGCATCTGGTTACCGTGTCCTTTGCTTTTCACTCGGGTAGCCTCTTCTTTTCCACGTTTGCTGCAGAAGCCAAGTCAGTCTCCCACAGAACCACTTCCCTTCCTGGACTTGTCCCTTTTGCTTCTCCTAGAGTCATTGCCTCCTTCCTCTCTCCCCTGTACTCCCTGTACATGGAAGCCAGTTCTCCTAGCCCGTTAAATTCATGTCCCTGGGTGGTGCTGTTTGCGATGCTGGGTGCTTCCTAGGCCATCCCCTCCAGAGGCCCAAGGTGCCTGCCATCCACTCCTGTGATGCCAGATTGATCAATGGAGGCAGGTGGTGACAGCCTCTTCCTTCCGTAGTGCCATTCCCCATCCACCCTCACCTGGTTCTTCCAGTAATAATTGTTTCCCGAATCAGCTCTTTGATTAGGGCTTGCAAAATGGTAGTTTTCTATTTCCTTCATTTCTTCCAAATTAGAGGCATACATACCCAGGGGGATGGAATGTGGGGGCAGTCCACCCTGCTGCAGGCAGTAGGGAGGGTGCGTTGTCTGCAGAGAACTGGACTGAAAGTCCTCTGCCTGTGTCGCTCTCACAGCCTTGCCATTCTAGACCGTGTCCGTAAGGAATAATGGCGCTCCTGCCTCACCCCTGCCGCCAGGCACCGCCGTTCAGAGTCTACACACGGAGTCTTCCGTAAAGAAATTTTCCGTATCAATTAGGGCTATTGGGTTGCCCGGAAATGCAGCTCATGTGGTGGCATAAATGCCTAATTCTGTCTTTTTAATGAAGCCCCATATTTTTATTCTTCATCGCGCTTGAGACATTTTGTAATTGCACGTTCGTTTACTTGTTTGGGGCCCTTCCTCCTTCAGAAGGCAGCTGGCTGAAGGCACACGGGAGGCACTCGGTCCTCAGACATCCGAGTGGAGGCTTTGTGGATGGAGGCCTGGAGGGGCGAGCAGGCAGTGTCGGGAGGCAGGGGGGAGAGCAAGGAGAGGGTTCAGAGGCTAGAGATAGAGTGGCACATCCTGGAAGTGACAGCTGTCAGGGGTGTCTGGGACTGAGCATGAGGTGGGAAGAGGGAAGCACCGAGGCTGAGGAAGACTCAGGGGCAGGAGCCCAGAGGAGCACTGTCTGTGCCATCTTCCCAAGGGGCTGGACTCTATCCTAGGAGCCGTGGGGCCGTAAGGTCTCTGCGCCCACCCCTGCCCTGCCCATGACCTCCTGGATAGAGCCCACTCCTCCACGGGAGGCGCACGTAATACTGGAGACTTGGCCACAGTCTAAGGCAGCACCCGCCTCCTCCCTCCCTCTCTAATTGCTCTGTTTTCCTTCCACTTCACAAGTGGGTTGGCTAGTAACACCAAAGTCTGTTTTATATACATATAGATAGTTAGCAAACACAAAATGTGTGGTAAGCTATGTTCCATCTTTATGTTATTAACACACAAAAGCAAGAAAGCTCCAAGTTAGAGCATCTGCAATTCAGCCCAGTGTGCAGCAAGCCATATGGCGAAAACATGGAACGGAAGGCAACAGAAGCGCCTCATCCCTGCCTTCGTCTGAAGAGCACCTCCCCCCACCCCCCCATCCCCCAGCAAGCCAGGGCCACCAGCTTTTCCCGCCTTGCCTGTCCCAGCCGAGGCCAGCCAGCTTCCATCCATTCATTCGTTCATTCCTCAAATATTCATTGAATTCCTGTCCTGTGCCAAGAACTGTTCCCTTATGAGGGATAGGGGAACCAAGACGGGCAGAAGTCTGTCCTCGGGGCAGGAGAGCCGGTCAGGACATAAGTACATAAACCACACGAAAAAGATAAGATGGTTGCCACCAGTTACGAGAGCTCCTGAAGAGGTAACTGGGTGATGTAATAGTACATGGAGCAGAGGCACATCCCTTAGGATAAGGTGGCTTCAGGAAAGCACTTCTCAGTAGACATGAGAGCTCAGCTCTGGAGCATGAGAAAATCCAAGCAAAATTGCTGTGGGGAATGTATCCCAGACAGAGGGGACAACATGTGCAAAGGCCCTGAGGTGGGGACAAATGTAGTGATTTAGTGGAATTGCAAGCAGGCTGGAGTGCAGTAGGGCTGGTATACAGTGAGTACAAGACAGCTGGGTGAGAGCAGCAGTAGGATCTTATGGGCTTGTAGGGAGTGTGAGTTTTACTCTAGTGCTATTAGGAGCCATTGAAGGGTTTGAAGTAGAGTGACTCATCCGATTTGCATGTTTAAAGATCACTCTGCTGTGGAGGGGAGTGTGGGTAGGGGAGCGGGTATATCCTGGGGTCCTAGAGACCAGTGGCCCAAGCCAGGCAAGATGGCAGCTGGGCCAAAGTTGGGGCAAGGCGGTCACAGGGTCAGATGTGTTTGCAAATAGAGTGAGGGAGGGCTTCCCACTGCCTGCTGAGAATGCAGGTCTGTGACCTTGGGCCCATGGTAGCTGACAAGGACTGGGGCAGTGTAGCTGGGCAGAGATGTGAAAACACAGCTTCCTTGTCCTGTGCAGGTGAGGTGCCCCATCTGTGTCACTCCCCATGGAAGGCCTAGTTTTCTTTCCTATTCCCTGACTCCCATGGTCATAAGCATAGTGACATGTCACCATCATTCTTCTGCCAGCTGGAAGTCGAGGGAGAGGAAGTCACTACCTAAGAGCACACAATGACAAGGGGAACCTATAGAGGACAGGACCCTTCTCCATAGACTCCAAGAAGCCTTGGGGTGTTAGCCAGCCCTTTCCAAAGTTGACCTGACTATCCTACATTCCAGCTGGCAGAGGAAGGGTGGCCCTACTCTTACCAGCAAGGACACACATTCATGCACAGCCCAAAGCAGTTGGCTTTCCACCTTAGTTGTGGCAGTGCCTGTTGCCTTCTCCTAGAATAGAGGTAAACTGCACATTGCTGTTCAGGTTCTCTGGAAGCAGAGGTTAGTATGTGGGAGGCATGTAGGAAGGGACCTAGAAACCAGCCCCTGAGGACAGGGCAGAGCAGAAGCAGGCATGGACAGAGGCCCCGGAGCTGAAGTGGCCCACAGAGCTGCCCTGCTTGAGGCCCAAGTGGCAGGGTCTTTATATCTCTGCCTCCGTCAGCCATCGTGTGGCAGCATGTGGCCCTGGCAAGGCCGCCCTCCGTCGCTGAGGCAATCCTGGAAGACTGGCAGCTGCACTGTCAGCAGCCCGGGCAATAGGACCTTCTTCAGGGGTGTTGGGAGGCGCGTCTCGTCCGTCACAGTCAATCACACTCACTCAGACATGACCGATTCATAAACGAGCAGTTGGGGTCATGATAAAGTGACATCTTCCTTTTCATAAAGCAGGACTAGCCAAAGGTCCAAGACCATGAGCTGACAGGCCTGAGACTTGGTAGGAGCTCCATTTACATGCCACCAGTTAAAGGGGTAAAGACCTAATGCCCTTTTTCCTCCATCAAGACAGGTCGCTATTAATTAGCCCTGGGTTGATCCAATTCAGTTCTTTAGTGTTCTTTAGAAACATGCACTGTGCGTCTCTCCAGGGCTCAGGCTGTGATGAGCAGAGAATCCCTGGCAGTCCTGCCCTCGTGGAGTCCATAGGCTTGTGGGACAGGGAGACGCCAATCAAATGACTGCACTGAGGACCACATCATGAAGACTGGTATGGCGAACATTTCCTGTTTTTGTGCATTAGATGCATGTCTCGGCAAGTATGGGGTCTAATGCACATGCCATCCTCAACCACCTGATGCTGGTTTAGTGTTCGCCGCACTTCAGACCAGGATGCAGCCACAGAGAGGTTACAGTAGCCCTCAAGGTCACCAGCAAGGACACAGTGGAGTGCACATATGTGCTCTGAAAGCAGGAACATCTTTGGAAACTGATCTGGACTGGGGAGGAGGAAGGAGGGAGGAGGTCAGGAATGGCTCCCCTTAAGGAGTAGATGCTTGAGCTGATGGGTAAGAGATGAGAAGGAGTGACAGAGAAATGAGGCATTCAAGTGGAAGGAAGGGCATGGAAGAGGCCCCAGGAATGCTGAGACCAGGGCTCGTTTGAGGAACTGGGAGGTCGCAGGGTACAGGGATGCCCAGGCTGGGGGTGCTGTCTGCACTGAGCACTTCCTTCTTCATTCTGAGAGTCACGGAGGCCATCAGAGCTGCATCACAGAGACTCCTCAAGCTGCCATGTGAAGAATGGGCTTCTGGGGAGCCAGGTGCTGAAGGCTGCCATGGTCATCAGGGAAAGGTGTGTGGCAGGGCCCAGCAGGAAGCGTCTGGATTCAGTGCTGTTTGGAGTAAGATCAACTTGGCTTGGGTGGATTTGCGATGGGGAGCAAGGGTCCAGCCAAAGTCCAGAGACCCAGACTTTCTGGCCTGCAGAACTGGGCAGTAATGAGACCCCTCACTAGAGTGGAGGTCTTGGGCAGTGACACAAAGGCAAAAGTGACATTTAAACATTTTTTTGTATGTCCAATGTCAAAACGTTGAAGGAATAGTAGTATAATGAATACCTGCTAACTTCCATCTAGAATAACCAGTTGTTAATTCTTTGCTATACTTGCTTTTCCTTATCCTTTCCATACATGCACACCCACACACACACATGCACACACATACACAGACATGCACATATGGACATGCACACACAGACACACACAAACAGACACACGCATGCGTGAACACACATTTTTTGCTGTACAGTTACAGACATCATGACACTTCACCCCTAAACACTTTTATTTGTATCCCTTAAGGGTAAAGACACTCTCCTCAATAAACGAGATAGCATTTTCATATCCAAGAATATTAACAATTATCCCATAATGCCATTTGATATCTAATCCTTGTCAAATTTCCTCGTTGTCCCAGATTTTTGCTTTCAGTCAGGATCCAGTCAAAGTCCCTGCCTTGCTTGCGGTTGTTGGGTCTACTCTTTGGTCTCCTTCTGTATAGGACAGCTGCCACCCCCACCCCTTCTTCCCATGACTTTGCCTCTCTGACAAGTCCAGGCCAGTTGTCTTGTAGGACGTTGTCCACTCTAGATTTGTCTGATGGTTGCAATTCTTTTGCTTCTTCTTCTTTAATCTTTATTGAGATATAACGCACACAACATAGTTTGCCCATTTAAAGTGAACCATTCAGTGGCTTTTAGTATGTTCACAGATAGTGTGGCCATTATCATTGTTGCTCCTATAACATTTCATCACTTCGAAAAGAAGCCCATTCTCTATCACCCTCTTAAGCCTCTCTCCCCAGCCCTAAGCAACCATGAATCTATTTTCCTAATCTTTCCATTTTCCCACTGGAATCATGTAGTGTGCTATCTTTGGTAACTGGCTTCTCTCACTTAACATAATGTTTTCCATGTGTTCAGGTGGTCAAGTCTCTTTTTATGACTGAATAGTATTCCCTATATGGATATACCACCTTTTGTCTATCCATTGGTCCATTGATGGAATTTGAGCTGTTTCCACCTCTTGGTTAGTACAAATAAGCCAGTGTAAACATCCGAGCACAAGTTTTTGTGGGGATATATATTTTGGTTTCTCTTGGGTATATACCTAGGAATTGAATTGCTGGGTAATTTTATGTTTAATTATTTAAGAGACTGCCAGACTGCTTCTCAAAGCCGCTGAATCATTTCTTTTATTAAAAAAAAATTTTTTTTAATGTTTACTTTTGAGAGAGAGAGAGACAGAGCACGTTCATGAGCAAGGGAAGGGCAGAGAAGGAGACACAGAATTCAAAGCAGGCTGCGGGCTTCAAGCTGTCAGCACAGAGCCCAATTCAGGGCTTGAACTTACGAACCATGAAATCACGACCTGAGCTGAAGTTGGACACTTAACCGACTAAGCCACCCAGGCACCCTGCAACTGATTCACTTTCTATTCCTATCTGCAGCATGTGAGGCGTCTGACTTCTCTACAGCCTGACCAGTGCTTGTCATTATCTGACTTTTTGATGCAGTTCTTTCTAGGGTTCCACAGCAGAGGCTTCTCTCTAAGTCCTGCTGGCCCCCCACTCCGGCAGCCTCACCCCAGCAGACGAGAACTCTCAGACCCAGATCGTGAAGGATGCAAACAGCACATAGGATTGGATGGCATTGTTTTCTTATTTTGTAGTTAATCAGATTCTGCACTTTCCTGCCACAGTTTCACTCAGTGCCCTAAAAAGATCCCCCGGGAAGCAGCCAGGGCAGAGTTGTTAAGTTGGAGACACTTAGGCGTCAGAGAAGTGAGGGTTGCTCATGTGAGCCAGTGCTGGACACTGGGCCAAGGCTCCTGGGCCTGCCCACTGAGTGAGTGCAGGGGCTCCCATCCTGCAGGCTGTAATGTGCGGCATTAGGGAAGGTGGCAGGAAGGAGGAGTTTCCGGAGAGCAAGTGACCCGTAGAAGCAAGCCTCTGTTCTAAACTACATCCTAGACTCCCCTCCCATGGATGCTTTTGTTCCCCACTGCCGTTTACCAAGGAGGTGCTGATGCAGTGGCACCAGGGTGCAATAGCCCACGGCCCCAGCCTGGAAGGCTGATTTGAGGAGGTTGGGCCCAGCATGGCAGCCTCTGCTAACTTGTCTACACTTCAGGCAGCCCCTCTTCTGCTGATAGTGCCCCCAGGCAGAGCTAAGCTGCCTTCCTGGGGTGACTGCTTCTCTTGGGCTGCGGGGTTTGGGCGGTTGCTCCCCTTGACCAGGTGAGGTGAGGGCAGGCAAATGTTTACCCAGGCAGGGATGGCTTCTCCTAAGGCCCAGGTCTCCCAGCCCATCCTGCACCAACCCTGTGTTTCTTGGAGGCCAGAGGCCTCTGGGATTCTAACCTTCTCTTCTTTTCTCCTGCTGCTTTCTTTCCTGCCCTGTATGTCCGTCCGTCTTCAACTGTCAACATCAGATTCAAGGCCTGGTCAAATGCCACCTCCTCCAGGGAGCCATCTTTCTCTGCCTTCCTCTGAATGTCTGTGTAGCAGTACATCTGCACCTCCCTTAGACACTGACCTAGTGCTCTGTGTTCTAGGTGATCAGGGCTGTGACTTCCGGTCCTCACAGATACCAAGGGTTCTTCTCAAGAGAAGGACCTGAGTCCTGCTCACCTCTGCCTTCTTTATTGATTTGGTCAGAATTATTTTGGGTGCCAGTAACAGAATCTTAGCTCAAACCAGCCTAAGGAAAAGGATCCACGGGTGCATGTTACCAAAAGTCTCGGGCTTCAGGTACCGCTGGGTCCAGGGTTTCATTTGTTGCAGCTGTGCCCATCTCTTGGTCCTGCTCTCAGAAGTCTCAGCTATCCTGGCAGAAGCCCCAGACTTGAGGTCCGTTGGTCTGGCTCAGGTCACGTGCTCACTCCTGCATCAGTGGTTGCCCAAGAAGAAGCTTGCTGTGATTGGTCAGGCTTGTGTTATATTCTCACCTTAGGATTAGGGGTGTTATCATAGACCAGTTGTTGCGGGAGGGGTGCTTCCCAAGGGAAATCGTTGCCACTGGGCAGGCAAAACAGCAGGAACTCCCTGGAGATGATCCTTCCTCCTGCTCAGTGCCCCATTCAGGGTTCTGTATGACTTATTTATCTCCCTTCTGGGTATTTCTCACACTTGTTCCTTGTTCTCATCAGGAACTTGACCCCTGTTCCACCCCTTCCCCTGGCCCACCATTGTTCCTTCTCCCTACAGCAGCCAAGAGGGGTCTTCCTAAAACATAAGCACATCACATCCTAATGTGCCCCCATTGTGCCCTAAAGTCCTTGGTGGTGTCCCATTGCCCCTTGGACGAAGTCCATTCTTCTTAGCAAAGCATGTCCAGCCCGTGGTGATCTGGCCCTCCAGCCCTATCTCCCTGTTTCTTCTTCCCTCTGGGATTTATGCTCCAGACTCCTCAAACCACCTCAAGTTGCCCTATGCTTCTGCCTGGGATGCCTTTTCCCTGCTTGTCTGACTGGCAGACTCTTCCTTTTCAATACCCAGTTCAGGCATCTCCTTCTGCAGGAAGGCCTCCAGGACTTCCCTGAACAGTTAAGAGCACCTTCTTCTTGGTGCCCATATGTATTCACCGCTCTGAGCTAGGCTGAGTCTGGGGATCACACTTTCTGGTCCCTGCTTGCCCTTTAGGTGCCTCTTGCCATCTGCCTCCTCAGTGCCTAGTCTGGTGCCAGGTCCAGTGATGCATTCTGGGCAGTCACTGTTGACCGATCTGAGGACCCAAGGAAGTGAGGAACCTGGGTGGGCCCTGCCTGCCTGGGCAAAACAGACTTGCAAGCTCCCTTCCTGGGCATGTTCAGCCCTGGACTTATATGCCCCTGCTCCACATGCTCCCAGCCCCCAGCCTCCTGATGTGCTGTCCTCCAGCCACCTTATAGTACTGCTTTTATTTTCTTCCTAGAATTTAGCTTGGTTGTTATTCTCCTATGTGTTCACTTATTATCTGTCTCCAACCCCCATGCCTATGACCTGTCAGCTCCACCAGAGCAAATTTCAGTACTGGCCGTATCCTAGTACTGGGCACAGCACCCCACACCAAAGGGGCCCAATAAATATGCACTAAGTGAAAGAACTCCAGGTCACCCTGAGTGGAGCATTTGACCTCCCTTTGTGAAGAATTGCCATAGTTCCCAAGTTCAAGGGGCTGATACCAAACTTGGGGAAGTTCCAATATGATTGGCGAACCTCTCTTCCTGGGGACTCCTGTCTACTCCAAGCCTTTGGGTGGAAGAGGCTGTTCCAGAGAAACAAGAAATGACTCATTCCAGGTTGGGCATCTCAAGACCTAATTCTCAGCAAAACCACCAGTAATGACAAAGCAGAAGAATCTGCAGGTGGCTATGGGGAGTGTGAGCTTTCTCAGTCCCTTCCATCCTTTTTGCTGAACTTCTAGGTAGTTCACAGGCACCCAAACCTCACCATCCTGTCTGTGCAGACTGGGGCCTTATCTTCTCTTTTCTATCCCCTCTCTCTGCTCTGCTCTCTTTCTTTATCTTCTCCCCTTTCTCCTATCATCTTCCCCATCCACTGCATAGCAGGTGGCATGTGAAACGTGCATAGCAAGCTATCTGCTGACTGATTCCACTTATAAAATTTTCCTTTTATTGGGCAAGAGAAGGATATGTACCCCCAAACCCTTCCCCATCATTTTCTTCTAGCCCCCAAGATTTCTGATGCAGAGTAGCTTGATACCTAGGTGTCTAAGCGCCCCTTCTACTTCATTTGGTTCATCTATCCATCCATTAATCAATCCATCCACCGATCCATCCATCCATCTATCTCCATCCATCTGTCTACCCACACATTCATATATCCATCCATCCATCCATCCATCCATCCATTCATCCATCTGTCCATATGTCCATCCATCTGTTTTCTCATCCATCTGTCCACCACCAATCCATCCATCCATAAATCCATCCATCCATCCATCCATCCATCCATCCATCCACTAGGCATGGACTGGCCCTGGATGAGTGTGACACAACAGGCTAGGTGGTGGGTGGAGGTATAAGATAAATGCACCCACATATGTAGTGTAAAGTGGGGATTACAAACTCAGGTGCTGGCAGGAAGAGACACCAGTCAGGTACCTGCAGTGGTATGGAGACTCTCAACCCACTGGGCTGATACCACAAAATATATCCCCCTCTGCCTGCTAATGGTCTGCTGGATTCCAGTCTATGAATCTGATCTGGAGCTACTAACAGGAATGTTAGCTGAGGGGGAGATCCCATGTGATTGGGGACAGGCATAAGAACACTAAGCAGGGTTTCCAAGAAGAGGGGACATTTGAACTTGGCCTGAAGGCTAAGTAGAGTCCATAAACCCAGGAATTGTGGAAGGGGCCTTGCAAGGAGAGGAAGTGGCCTGCTGTCATCCCGTTTCCTGGCCAATGTGTGGTTTTCACGTGCTCAGGAGCAGCCTGTTTACTGTCCCCTTATTCTTCCCCCATCCTTCAAATCAGGGGTGAGGGATAGCAACTGCCCGTTGTTCCTCTCCCCTCCCTCCAGGTGCTCCATGGGACTATGAAGCAGACACACACTTGCACATGTGTGTGCACATGGATGTGAACTCCTGTGACAGGGATCTTATCTATTTTGTTCACTGCTGCAGCCCAGAACCTAGACTAGGTGCTCAGTAAACACTTGTTGGATGAACAAATGAAAGGAGAATGGTACATATTGGATGGATGGATGGATGGATGGATGGATGGATGGATGGATGGAATAGATAAGCAGGGTTTCAAAATGGTCCAGGTTGGATGGATTGCCCCAGCTCAGACCATGATTGGGAAAGTGAGGGCAGAAATCAGCTTATTTTGCATTTCGTTCCTTTTAAAATAATTATTAATTTTTAATTATAGAAGCATGCATGAATACATCCTCATCATAATGAGTAATACAAACATTGCAGATAATGCTAACCTCTCCCTTGCTCACCAGCTCGCCCTCTCATCCCAGAGGTGGATGTGGTTGATGGTGTGAGTGTTCCCTTCCACAGCCCTTTCTGCACATTTCACGTGTTTATATGTGCACACGTGTGCGTGTTTGTGGGTGTGCCCAATCGCAGTATATGGCATCGTTTTGTAACATTAAAAAAAAAGTGGAATTACGTTGCTCGTGTTGTTCCCATCTTACTTTATTTTAAACTTACTTTCTTTTCCCAGAATAACATTTCCTGGAGCTTCCTCTATACAAGAGCACATCTCATTCTTTTTTCTTGTTGTTGTAGCCAGAGGTTCCATAGCTCATTTAACTACTCCCTTTCTGCTGTCAGTTTAGGATGTTCTGAAATATTTGTTCCCACAGAGAGAGTTTCAGTGAATGTTTTTAGATCCAGCCTCTCATGTCTCTGTGTCATTGCCAGGTCATAGATTGGCATGACTACCACTTTCCTGAGGATCCCGATGGAAAGAAGGCCCCCTCCCTGCCTACAACTTGCCTGTTGTCTGAGCCTCGCTGTCACTGAGGCCCCGAAAGAACAGGCACCAGAGGTCCTGGAGGCTGTGCGGGCTGAGTGTCAGTGGGAAGGCCCACTCCCCAGAGGAGGAGTCCTATGACCAGGTCTTAAGTTAGACTGGAGGTACTTCCCCAGTACCCACTATGCACCGTGCCCAGGGCGGGGAACAGAGCATGTTGGTGGCCTCATTCCTGCCCCATGGGGCTCTCAGCCCACCATGTGTTTGTGTCAGTCCTGGGCTGGAGGCCTGAGGCAAGGACCCGGTGTCATGACTGCCAACAGGGTCCTGAAATGAGTGGCTTCTATAGGAGTACAGAGACCAGAGACATGAGGGTGTCGATGATCGCCTGGCCCCCTCCTGCACAGCATCTCTGCAGCCTGATGGCCAGCTCTCATGACCTCACCCCCGCAGGGCCCAGAGGCAGCCCAGCTTGGCCCTTCACGCCTCCGCTGTCCCCTGCCCCTCCTCTCATCCAGCGCTGGAAAGCATCTCTAATTCCGGTGGGCACCACTGTTTGCAGCTCCTCGGGCAAACTCAGCACAGGTGCCAACGGTTAGTTCACTCTCCCAGCTTCCATTTCCGCAGCTCAGCACCTGCAAAGCCCCCCACCAGAGTCATGCCAACAAGAGGGGGCTGCGGCTGTGTGTGTGCGTGCCCGTGTGTGAGCCCACGTGCCCGGCTGCTGGTGCCTGCGGGAAGCCACGAGGGAAATTTCCAGCACAAAGACCGTATGCCTGAGAGCGAGGGGAATTGCTCAGCAAACTTCAGAAGCGATCAAAATGTCCTTTCCATAAAGTCCCGGCTTAAAAAATGTTAGCAGGTGCGTATACAATAGCGAGTCAGTTGGGATGGATTACTATAGAATACCATTTCCGCTCATTCCAGATTATGAATTCAGGGCATAATTTTCTGTAAATTGTCATTCTTGTCTGGTAAGGAAAGCTAATTTTTTCCTCATATGGAAAAAAAAAAAAAAAACAACCCACCACTATCCTGGGCCATTGCTCTTTGGAATAGGGTCTGCTGCAGCCCTCACCTCCCTTGGGGAGCCCCGGGATGGGCTGAAGCTGTCTCCCAGAGTGGCCGCGGCCAGAGGCACTGCAGGAGGCATTTCACTCCCGGGGTCATCGGAGCTGCCATGGGTTGCTGAAATGGCTTTGGGGAAAGAAGAAAGATCCCTGCTCATGGACGCTGGGCCTTCTCTGGAAGGAGGATGGAGAATGAGGGCCGGCTGCTCTGGATGCGTGCGGTGAAGACAGGGTGTGGGTAACCAGGAGAAGGGGAGGTTGTTGGCAAGGCATTGGAGGCTGTGTTCACATTCATTCATTCATTCATTCATTCAACAAAGGTGTACTGAGTGCCCAGTATAGAGGGCCCTCTTCCATGCCCTGTGGTCACAGCGTCGCTAAGATGTTCTGTTCCAGTGGGGAGAAAGCCATTGTGAGCGTGAGGCCTGGAGTTAGAGCAAGCCAGGCTTGTTCCAGAGGAGAGAACAGGCCAGCAAGACTGGAGGCCAGGGAGGAGGGGAGAGTGGAGAGGCTGGGCAGGGGTTAAGGACAATCTAAGCGCATGGGGACTGGATAGTTTTGAGCAAGGGAGAGACGTGCTTGGTTTTTGTTGGAAGCCACCTCAGTCTGCCAGGTTGAGAACTGCCAGTAGAGGTGTCATAGTAGGAGAGGGACCTTCTGGCTGGGAGAACCACAGGCCCCTCACTGGACCTCTGGGCCTTAACCTTGGCTCCCAAGGCACCCTTGGGGGGGGGGGGTGTGCGTGGCTCCGTGCCAGCTGCCACTTCTTCTCCTGATGGAACACAAGGTAGGACAGTCCCTCCGGGTGGTTAAAGCTGCTTGCTCCAGTGTGATGACTGGACACTCCTCAAGGCAGGGGAAAGCCAGGCCTTGTTCTAGTGTGGATCCATATTTGTCAAGATTCATTCGAATGAAAATGACAGAAGCCTGAGTCAACAGGCTCAAGTGAAACTTGAAATAACATCAACCAGTTACTGGCCCTCGCTGTCAAAAACTTCAGGGTCTTCAGGCATAGCTGGATCCAGGAACTTAAACCATATTGATAGGAATCTTTCTTGCTTTCTTTCTGCTTTCCTCTGCCCGTTCTCAGGCAGAAGGTCCCCAAGTGGTGGCAGAGATGCTATTGGCACTTTCAGACTTAACCTCCTGTCAGCTGAGGAAAGGCCTTTGCTCAAATGCGATTCCTTGTGGGAGTCCCAGAGATAAACCAGACAGAGGAGTGTGCTTTGGCTGGAATTGGGGGTGTCCCTCTGCTCACTGTCCTCTTCCCTTCAGACTTGGCAGTGGCCTCTGACAGAGCTCTCGAGACCACACCTGCAGTCCCTGCCTCCCCCAGCCCTCCACCTGTCTACTCTGGCTCTCTCTGCTGATGACCCTGCAGTGAAGGCCTGGCCAGAGTGGCTTCTGGGCATTGCACATACACCCTGACTGGGGGACTGGCCCTGGAAACATGACATGCTCCTGACCCATTGGGCACCAAGATTCTGTCCGGGCCCTCGTACTCCTATGGTAGACGAGGTTTACCAGGGGGCCGTTCACTTTATCCACCTATCCTAGCCCCTGTCCTACTTCTGCCCTCAAGATGCCAAGAAGCCACGGGGCTCTTTTGAGTGAGACCAGTCTACCCATCAAGAATGTAGGCTCTGGGGACAGATGGCCTGAGTTGGTAGCTGTGTGACCTCGGATGGACTCCTTAACCTTTCTGTGCCTCAGTATCCTCATCAGTGAAGAGTAACTGCAGTAACTCAGAGGCGTCTGGCACATAGCAGGTGCTCCATACACATTAGCCTCGATCATGATCATGGGTCATGTTGGTCTGAGGTTTGGTTGCAGCTGATACAAACTGATTCCAGACAACTCAAACAAAAAGGCACCCCTGGAGACATCTGACCTCCTGAAGGGACACCTCCCTCCTTATTGTATCTCTTGGTTAAGACTCCTGGGACCCGGGTGGCTCAGGCTATTAGACGTCTGACTCTTGATTTCAGCTCAGGTCATGATCTTCTGGTTCTTGAGTTCGAGCCCCATGTCAGGTTCTGTGCTGACGGTGCAGAGCCTGCTTGAGATTCTCTTTCTCCCTCACTCTCTGCCACTCCCCCCTCTCTATCATCCCCTCCCTCTCTCTCTTTCAAAATAAATTTTTAAAAAAACCTCTCTCTTCCAAAAAAAAAAAAAAAAAAAAAAGACTCCCAGCATGGAGAGCAGGCATGTGATCAGCTGTGCCTCGTTCAGGCCCCTGCTGTCTGGATCCACCAGGCGGGTGGAATTAGGTTTGAGCCCACTCTGATCTCCATGGTGTGAAGGGTTAGCAAGAGGCAGGCAAAGGGGACTGACTCCTTGCCAAGACTGTACCCACAAGGAAATTCCCCAAAAGGGGCAGCTTTCAGACACAAGGGAGATGCCGGAAACCCAGTCCCACACATGTGCAGTCTGGCTGTTTGGTTTAAAAGTCATTTTGTCGTCCACCGCTCAGCTCCTGCTGGCAGAGAGCATGGATGGGGAAGCCTGGGCCTTTGGGTCAGTGAGATTGTCTGAAATCCTGGTGTTCAATCAGCATCACACTCGGTGTCCTGGCTCCACCTCCTCCCCTTCTGCTGAGTTCCAGGCTCCAGGGCTAAGCAGCACATCCTTGGCACTTGGTGAAGGCATACTGCATGCAGAAGGCGAACAACACCCACCTTTCTCCCGGAACATTTAGACTCTGGGGGAGACGGCACTTAGGCTGACCCTTTGGTACACTGCCTTCTTTCCATCCGCATAATGGGAATGAGACCCCTCGCTCATCGGCCACCGTGATGGTGTGCGGGGCCCACGCCATGTGCTCAGAACGTAATTGGAAAAGGCATGAGGGACAGTGAAGGTGTTATTACTATTATTATTGACCATAAAATACTCGACAAATGATTGCAGATCTGCAGGCGAGGAGGAGTCTTCCTTCCTGGGGAGAGATTTGAGGGCTGGTTTAAGATTCTTTTGGAGCCACAAGCCCCAGCAGAGGGAGCAGGCTCTGTGGAAGCCTTGAGGAGCAGAGCTGTTGGGGCTGGGAAGTCTTTGATTACCTACATCTGTTTTTATGGAAACTTCTGGGAGCCTCGGAGGGGAGAGGGAAGTATAAACAGCGTGGCGTCAGTGGCCTCCTCGCCAGATTGTTGATGGGGAATCGCCCGCGAAGGCCTGGCCTTCGGTCTGCAGCAGGAGTTATTAAATGATACGAGCGCAGAGAGCCGGATGGAGCCGCAGGAGACGAATCAGGACTTTATGCCCCTCGGTTCTGTGCAGCAAAAGAAAATAACCCCGTTAAGTGTGAATTAATTGGCTCCGGTAATTGGCGCGTGGCGCTGCCTCTGGCCTCCTGGTGGGCTGCGGGGGATCCGGGGCCCGTCCACGGGGGCGGTAGCCATAAGGCCCGCGAGCAGGGTGGGAGTCCACGCACGTCCACGCCGCTGATGAACTGCTTCGGGCCGCCCCGCGCCCAGGCTGCTTGGAGGGGCGCTCACTTCTGGCGGGCGTGCAGGTGAGTCCGCAGCCACACCAGACCTGCCCGCCTGGCGCTGGCCTTCTTGCCCCTCAGTTGGGGGCTGCCATCTTTTTTTTCACTGGCATCTCGTTGCTGCAAGAGGCTGGGTCCTAGGCAGGGCTGCAGGACGGACACACACACACACACACACACACACCCCACACTGTTCAGCTCCAGAGAGGCGATCTCGGGAGAGCTGATGGGGTCTGCCCAGTGTAGTCCTGATCTTCTAGTCATGGCTATTACACACAGTTGTCCATGTTGTGCACTGCACTCCCTTTGCTATGCCATGCGCCCTGGGACTGTACTCGCTCAGGGAGGCACCTTTCCCAAAGGGCACCATTCCAGCTATCAGAGACGTGCTTCTGGCCCCGACCATACTCCCCACCTAGTAGCCACACCCCATTATAGCCCCTGCCCTGCACACACCACACTCCTTTCTGTGGTGCTCTTTGCCTCTCTGCACACCAGAGCAGTGTCCACCCTTCGAAGCCCCTACAAGCAGCACCTCCCTCCCAGCTCTTTCTGTCGTGTTCTCCTGTTGCTCCCTGCCTCCTTCTGCAAAGAGTACCTCCTCCCCCACCTCCACCCCTGCTCACACACTTGCTCTTTTAGGGGAACTGCTTCTCCCTCACTCTAGTCCCCTGGGTCTGGCAGAGGCCACAACCACCTTCCCTGCCTGCACCTGATCCCTGCCTCAGTTGATTGGCCCCAGGTGGGCACACGACCAGAGCCAGCGCTCTTCCCCAGGCTGTTCTGAACCCTGCAGCTGGAAGGAGAGATTTGGTCCTTTTGTGAGTGGTAAGGATATAACAGCCTCCAGGGACCTTGCTTCCTTCCCTCGTGGAGGAGGCTGCCCTTGGAGAATTAAGGAAATGCAAAGACAGGCAGTCCTGGTCCCTCAGGCTGTGCCCTGGCCCAAAAATCTCTTCCTGCTAAGGGCCTGTCACTGGACACCTAAGGGGTTGCATTGCCCTCTCAGGCCTGGAACTCATGCCTATGTGAGGATGGTGAGCCTCCCAGGATCCTGAGAGGGGTGTGCCGGGAACGTGGGTCGAAGGTGTAGCAAAGCCCGTGCTCTCCCACCCAGACAGCCTGCTGTGCTCCAGCTCCCCTTCCTTCCCCTTCGGATGGGCACAGACAAAACACACCATTGAAAAGAGCGCATGGAATCTTCTAGAGAATTCCCAGGGCTGTTGGCAGCCCTTCTCACCCATGTATCCAAGGGCCTGGCTGGAGCACGCATGTGGGCAGGGCCTCTGGGCTGTGGACCTGTGAGGATTGTCCATGGGGTTGTGGCTCTGTGCCCCACACTTCCGACAAGGGGACCCCTTGGGGTCAGTGGGACCTCAGCCTCTCTGTTCTCTGATTTGTTTTCCAGGAGGGAGTGGCAGGAGCAGTGCTCTGGGCCCCGTGGACGTTGGCGATGTCTGTGCCATAGGTGTCCAGGTAATGACCAAAAAGCCTGAGGTGCTGAGGCTCAGACCGCTAGAACTGGACCAAGGCGGGGTCAAGTGATGGTTCTGCCACTTGCGCCTGTAAGAGCTCGTGCAAGTCACTTACCTCTCGCAGCCTCAGGGTCCCTCTGACAACTGGGCTCAGTCAGGACAAAGCAAGCTAATGTGGGAGAAAGCCAGCCCCTGGTGCATGCTGTCGTCTCCTTCAGGAGGCAGACGCTGTTCTTGCGGCTCTTGGCCCATTCCTGACCAGGTGCACCCTCCACTTGCCCAACAAAATGCCTCAAGCCAGAGAGGTGGCAGCCTGAGGTACTGGCCAGACAGCCCCTCCCACGGGAAGTCCTCTGGGCACCCGCCCTTCACCTAGGAGCCACAGGAGGACAAGGGGACATCTGCCCTCCCTGCTTCTGCACTGGGAGGCAGCCCCCCAGCGACACCCCGCCCCCGCCCCGTGCAGGCAGAATTAGATGCAGCCTGCGGAAATTATAGGCTGAGCAATATGTTGAAAAGTGTCCAATTGTGTCTACAATGTAGCAGATGTCTGCATTGCCTCCCACAGAAGTAGTGTCAGAACTTTGCTCTGTGGCACCCGGAGCCTGTGAGGAGTCCCATGTGTTTAAAAAGCCAGCAAACCAGAGGGCTTCCCACTAGACACGCAGACACCCGCTCTCCCACTGCAGGGTCTTGGCACCTCAGAGCCTAAAGGGCTCTCTCCCCCAGCTGACCACCCTCCAACAGATTCTCGCAGCTCTTAGAATAAAATCCAACTCCTTTCCAGGGTTCCGGCTGCCTCTCCCTCCTGCTCCCCTGGACTCCCATACTCCAGCCACTCCAAACTTTTGCCTTCCAGAACCTACCACACTAATCTCTACCAAAGGCCCTTTGCATTTGCTGTTTCCTGGCAGGAGAGCTTGTCCCCCAGGCATTTGCATGAATGTCTCCTCCCTGTAAGAGCCCTTCCTGACCTTACCCCAGTCACTCTGTTGCCTGCCCTGCTTTGTTTTCATGAGCTCCCTTTTTTCCACCTTTATTTGTCCCACCTTTATTTGTGTGTTGGCCACCTGTATCCTTGCAGCCAGAGTGGCCTCTGTGACAGCAGGGGGGCTGAGTGTGCCCTCAGACCCCCAGCTCAGTAGCTGTCCCCTGAGTGGAGGAGGACCAAGGCTCAGGCACTCCCACTCTCAGATGGGGACATGTCTCTCGAACCTCTGATGGGGCAGCCTGTATCCTCTGCAGATTCTTTCCTGTACCACCTGCTTGCTGACTCTTGGTAGAGCCCATGACATTGTTTTGCAGCTCTGATCTGAGCTGATAAGATCAGCCAATCGCTGTCCCTACTACCAGCTGGCCCTGCAGGCCGCTCTCCTCTACCCTGAAAGAGACCCACAGCCCCGCAGAGACACAGATGCAAGGTAGGGCTCCTTGGCCTTCACTAGGGGCAGAAGTTGTTTTTGCCCTGCTGTTCTTGGGTAATGTCCATTTGAGAAACCCCTTCCCACTTTCGGTCTAAGTGGTTCAGGTGGGGCTTTTCCCGTGGCCCTCCCTAGCTTCAAGGTGAGCCTGTGGGATAGTCCTTGCTAGTCAGAGATTTCCTTTCCCCTGGATGTAAGGTCAGCCCTGGAATGGCCATATGATGCAAGCTAAGACCAAGGAGGGCTTTTATTAGCACTATCAGTATGCAATTGCCATTGTCATACGTGTTGCTCTGGAGAAGGGTGGAGTTTTGATGACAGCCCTAAGGGGAGATCTGAGTGGCTGGGTGCAGGGGTATGGGGGCATGTCAGGGAAGGCTTCCTGTGGAGGTGAGCTTTGACCTGATACCTGAAGGATATGTAGGAATTGCCTAGGAGAAGAGGCAAGGGAGTGAAGAGAATCCAGACAACAGTGAGAACAGTGTGTGCAAAGGCCCTGTGGCAGGTGTGAGCATATTCTAGAAATTAAGGTGGGTATGGCAGGGGTGTGGAGCACGGGAGGTGAGAATAAGGAAAGGCTGAGGGTTCGGTGAGTGCAGACTCTGCAGAGCCTTGTAAGCTGGTCTCTGGAAAGGCCCTGAAGTTTAAAGTGCATGTGTTTGGAGGGGAGAGTCTAGGAGCTGTGTCTTGCTGGCTACTGTGTGTCTATAGCTGCTGTGTGAAGATTCTTCTAAACTTCAGCCCTCAAAGGGGTGGACCAAGTCTGTGGTGGCCCTGAGCGTTCTTCTAGAAGCCCTGACTACCCTCTGAGACCACGGACCAAAAGGTTCCTCCTTTCCTCTTTGGCTCTACCCCATCCTGTAGTCTTTCAGTCCCCTCCCCTCATCCAGTCAGCAGAATCAAAGGTGCCAGGCAGCTGGGCTCTCCATTGAGGGCCTGGGAGCAGGGTCCAGGCAGAGCTGGGACAGCACTCCTTCCCACTGCACACACCTTCACCAGGCGGACCCCACCCCAAACACACCTCTGGGGTGTGGCTTCCACGTCCATCGAATGGGGAAGTAATCCCATCCAGCCATCCTTACTCAGGCCTGGGAGGCCCAGGGGAACAACAAGGCTGAAAGGTATGTGTAGGTGCATTAAACTTCTCCTAAAGTAAGAGAAGGAGATGGGGAGGGGGAGATGTAGGGAATGGCAGTACTGAGGTTGTACTAACCAGGGGGCAAGCCTGGGCTGCCCCAAGGAGGAGGGCCCACAGGGTGCAGGCTGTGAGGGGGCAGCCCTGAAGGCTATCCCTGTGGGGCACCCTTCGGAAGCCTGAACAGAGAGGCGACCCTTGCTTGTGAGCACGTTACTGAACCAGGGTCGCGTGGTTCTCATCCTTGATTCTGGGTTCTCATCTCATTTAGCCACTCGCTGGGGTCCTTGGGCTGAGAACTGCTTAGACTCTTTGGGTACAAGGGGATTTCATGTGGGAAAAGACAAGAAAGGCTCCAGTCTGTTCCCGCGGTGGTGGAGGGAGACATATGGTCTCTTCCTGACACGTTCCGGGTATGAATTTCCTGGGACTGCTGTAACGAATTACCACCAACATGGTGGCCCGAGGACAACAGATCTGTTCTGTCATACTTGTGGAGGTTATCAGCCCGAAGTCAAGGGGTCAGTGGGGCCACACTCCCTCTGAAGGCTCTTTCGGGGGAGATCCTTTTTGCCTCTTCCAGCTTCTGTGGGCTCCCCCAAACCCTTGGCTGTCCTCGGCTTGTAGCTGCATTGTTTCAATTTCTGCCTCTACCTTCTTCCCCACGTGTGTCTCTGTGTCTCTCTCCCGTCTTCCCCCTCCTTCTAGGGACACCAGTCATTGGATTTAGGACCCACCGTACTCCAGCATGACCTTGGTTTAACTTCATTACATCTGCAAAGACTACTTCCAAATAAGGTCACATGCACACATATTGGGGTAAGGACTTCAGCACATCTTTTTTTTGGGGGGAACACAATTCAACCCACAACATCCCCCATCCAGAAGTCATCTGGGGAGAAGTGGGCTCAGCCTCAGTGTTGACTAAGTGGAGCCATTACTGCCCTTGAAACAGTTAAGCAGAATCTCCCAGAACTGGAGAAGCACTACCTGTGAGGCAGCATCCGCACCTTCTGATGCGTGTGAGGAGGAGTCGTCTCCCAGGCATGCGAGCAGGTGCCAAAGTTGGGCACTGAGGCACGAACCCACGAAGAGGGTGGCTCCAGGTAGACACACTCTGGGCCCCTGAGTGCAGGGTCGGAAGGAGCAGGCCCACGCCTCCTGACTGGAGAGCAGGAGGAGAACAGGGTGCAGGATTCAGTGTAAGTGTGAATCTGTTGCCTAGACACGTGTGCATGTGGGCACATGGAAATAGGGCTGGGATAGACATCCCCAAAGATGTCAGGATGATGGGGAGGGAGAGCAGGGCCTTTAGCCTTATCTGTGACATTGTTATTGTTTTGCCGGGGGACTATCTTTATAAATAATTTAAAAGAACAGCCATAACCTCCACTAGCCATAGGTGACTTCCAGATCAGGCCACGTCCTTCTTTTCTCCCTTGTACCCTGGGAGTCTGGAAATAGCCCTGAGGTCCAGGTCTTGGGCCCCAGATGCACGGAGGAGGGGTGTGGTGAGAAGGGTTGGAAAGAGGGCCCAGCCAGCCATGGCACAGATACATATCTGCCTTTGAGGTTGGGCCGCCATGTTCCCCACCTGAGCCATGTTCTAGCCCCTGAATAGAGGCCACTCCAGGGGCAGAAAGTGCAAGACCTATAGCTTGGTTTGGGAAAAGGGGATCTACCACTCCTGGTTTCTGAGCTCACACAGCCTGGAAATAGCCTTCTAGGCCACTGCTCCAGAACATTCTAATCGTCCTCTATGGTGAGTGGGATGGCCAGCCTGGAAGGGACTTGGCCTGTTCTGGGTGACTGCCCTGAGGAAGTGCCCAGCCTGATTCCGAGGGAAGATCTGGAGACTATCAAACATGTCAGCGCAAAGTTCTGAGGACTTTGACACTTCCTTGCAAGCTACAGAAGATAAGAGAGTACGGATATCTGAATCCAGAATGCCTCGTCTTCAGATTTCACCTGGCTGATGTCTAGTTTAATCTAGTCGTATAAAAAACTGGGAAGGGAGCCCCTCTGACACTCGTGTAACTAGAACTCCCAATTAACCAGCCCTTCTGCGTATCCACACCACCGTGAAAAGATCCTCATGGCCCCACGGATCTGCAGGCTCATGGAGCATCTGCTGAATTATCAACAAGACATTTAAAAAGTTCCATGTATATTCAGTATGCTATTACTTACATAACTGCTTGGTTGGTTTGTTTTTGAAAATGGTCATGCCATCCAGAACCCCTAGTGGCTGTATTAACAAGGCAGCCGTGAGGGGCTCAGAGCGGCTACTTGTTCCGGGAAACGCGTACAGAAAGGTGGTCATCGACCAGTGCTCTGGTATTACCAACACTCCAGGATTACAAGTCATGACTGCTTACTTGAAGGGACTTTAGGTTTCTATTTGACAAATGAAAACACACACTGATTACGCTGCAGTGAGCTAAGTGATCCAACCTCGGATAAGAATTGAGAGATGGCCTGAAACAGGCCCAGTCCCAACATCCAGTTAGAACGAAGAGGGGCTTGAGTGTGTGTAAGGGGTGTGTGTGTGTGTGTGCGCACGCGCACGTGCATGTGTTCACACGCGTGCATGTGTGCCTTTGTATGTGTGGAAGGACCAGTGGAAATCTGGGGTATCAGTGTGTGTGTGTGTAAGGGAGTTGTTGCTAGGGTTTGGTGCGTGTATACGTGGTCTCTGTATTACTCAGCTTGGGCCACCATGACAAAATATACAGACTGAGTGGCTTAGACCACAGACATTTATTCCTCACAGTTCTGGGGGCTGGAAACTAGAGATCAGGCACGTGTTCTCTCCTCTGGGTACGCACATCCATGGTGTCTCTCTATGTGACCTAATCTCATCTTATAAGGACACCAGTCAGATTGGATTAGGGCCCCCTAATGGCCTCAGTTTAACTTAATTACCTCTTCATTAAAGGCCCTGTCTCCAAAGGCAGTCGCATTCTGAGATACTGGGGGTAAGGTTTCAACATACGATTTTTTTTGCGGGGGTGGGGGGGCACAGTTCAGCTCATAGCACCTAGTTGTGTGTGGGTGTGGGATTGGTGTGTGGGTGTGCATGGAGGTGGTCAGTGGGTGGCCTTCACCCCTCCCGCCCCCCACCCCGCCCCCATGCTACCTCTAGTTACAGGAGCTGCTCTGGAGAATCAGGGCAGGTTCTTTGATTATCAGCAGACAACACCCTTTTGTCCCAGCTGGGACATACATTGCATTATTTTCTGTAAATTTAAAATTTTGTGTAATGTGACTCTGGGTGCCCATCCTACCTGCCTGTGAGAGATTTTCTTCCTTTTGGGGCTCTCCATCCTTCAGTATCATGCAAAGTGCTCAGTATCTTTACATGAACATTTGGGGGTACCCTCCAGTCTTGGGGTTGCTCTGGTTACCTCGAGATGCCCCCTGCTGGCCTTGGGAGTCTCCACTGCTCCCCTGGGCATGGCGTTTTTAGGGCTCAGAGCCTCCAGGCCGAGGCCCAACTGCACCCTCTCCTCAATGAGGTCCTGACAGGTGCTGAGGTAGAAGCCAGTGGCTCTGGAATCTGAGCCCCTCTAACTTGGCCAGGCCTGGGAACATCCACCATCCCCTCCCTGCTCTTGGTTCTCTCCTCCATTGCCCCGGGATACCCAGGAACTCCTATACTGCTGTGCACAGGGCTGTGGCCAGGGAAGGAGCAGCTGTGGGGGCAGCAGGGAGTGGTGGGGACTGGTGCCCACTGGACAGGCAGCTCTGCGGAGGCCCCTCATCAACCACCAAATGCGACCGTGGTGGTGTGGATTCAGCAGGGGCCAATGCTATCAGAGCCTTTCATTTCCTCAGAGAAGCAGGGAATGTTTCATTTTTAATGTAATTTCTCCCAATTTTTGAACACCGGTCACTTGTGAGCTAATCAGATGTATCCCCTGGGAGAAGAGCCCCTGGGAGAAGAATTTGAGCACCAGGCCTGGGCACTGAAGGGGGTTTTTGGTGGTGGAAGAGCACAGCTGGCTTCTGAAAGGAGTTATGCAGAGCACAGGGAATAAGGGACTGAGACCCCAGCCTCGCTCTAAGGAACTTTCCTCCTATACCCAGGAGGGATCTCAGGTGGGAGAGGGGAGGTGGCTGGCTGGAGAGCACACTGGGGCTTGGTGACAGCTGGGACTGAATGTGTCACCTGACTCTCCCACCAGCCACCCAGTTCACCAGCAGTGGCCGTGTGAAGGTGAGGACAGGGGTCACTTTGGGGCCCTGACCGCAGATACCCTGTTGTATTTTCAGAACAATAGCCTGGTGGATGGGAGAGAGGGCTGGTGGAGGTGGGATGAGCCTGCCCTTCCTGGGCCCCATAGGGTCACCCCGGGACTGGGACACATCACGCTCCCCCATCTGCTGCACCACTTGGGGCTGGGGGTGGAGCAGGCCCAGTGGATTCAGCACCCCAGAGGCGGCAGGAGGGCCCTGAAGAGGCAATGCTTGATGTTGTTGTCATCCCAGCGTGGCTCCGGGTGTGGCTGCCACTGAGCACAGTGGGCCCTGGGCTGTGTCCTCTCCCTCACCACACCTCAGCTGCCGAGCTTTTGTGCCTTTACCAGCCTGTGCAGAGCACATCCCAGCCCCAGATCTTGCACTTGCCAGGTCACCCTTCCTCCAGACTGTCACATGACTGGTCCCTTCTCCACATTGTGGAGGCATCACTCCCCAGACCATCCTTCCCTGGTCTCCCTCTCTTCCCTGTTATATCACTTGTTGTGTTATCTGCATAGGACATACTGCTCTGCAAATGTATCTTGTTTGTTGTGACCTTCCTGCCCCTGGAATATCAGCTCAGTGAATTCAGGGGTCTTGGACTATTTGTTTCACTGCTCTGTCCCCAGTGCCTAGAATAGTGTCCTGTACCTTGCAAGTACTCACTAATTATGTATTCAGTGAATGAAGTATAGTGGATTGATGGATTGGTGATGGATGGAGGGATGGAAAGGGATGGATGGATGAACGGATAGATGGATGGTTGAATGGATAGATGGGGATGGATGAACAGATGGAAAGAGAGAGAGAGGGGAGGAGAGAAGGAGGGGGTTGGTCCTGGGCAGTAGGGAGGTCAGCTATGTTGAGATAGCAGCCATGGCAGACTCATGCAGGGGGCCCAGGCTTGGGCCTGGGGTGGATAGTAGGTGCTGTTGCTCGGAAGTAGTGCTCTGGCCCTGGTTGCTTTCCTAGGGCAGAGGAGCCAGCCAAATTTGGTGCCTGGGGCTTGGTCCAGTGCTGCTTCTATCTCACCAGGCGACTTCAGGAAAGTCTCTGCTCCTCTGGGCTCGAGGACTTCCTTCATCATCCAGGAGTTACAGTCCCCAGGCTACCTTCCTCATAGGGTAGGGGAGGCTCAAAAAAGCTTCCATTTGCGGCTGCTCTGACAAGCTCAAAGACTGTCTTCCCAGAGGCACATGTGTCCAAAGAGGCAAGAACGAGTTTGTTCATGGTGGAATCATTTATGACAAACCATTGGAAATGCCCTAAATGGTCAGCTACTCAAAGTGGGACCACACCCCCCCCCCAACTTATTGCTGGGTACCGGGCGGCACTAACGTGCTGGCCAGCCCCTATGGTGCCTGTGTGGACCCCAGAAAGGAGCCTCCTCTGAGCAGGTGAGTTACAAAGAGGTGCCCCTGCCTCTGGGCTGACAGAGCCACATCTGGCCAGAGAGCAAGGCTGATTTCAGCCCCCAGCCTCAGGACAGCAGCAACAGGAAGATCTCCAAGGCACCTGTTGCAGAGGAAAAAGGCAAGTTGAGGAACAGTATGGTGCCATTTATAGGGAAAAAGCCCCAGAAAAATCTCTCTCTCTCTTCCATCTCTCTCTCTCTCTCTCTCTCTCTCTCTCTCTCTCTCCCTGTCTCTCTACCTATGTCTCTGTCATCTGTATCTACCCATATGTATAGCATCATTCGTATCTATCTGCCTATGTATCTACCTGTATCTATTGGTCAATCATCTATATCTATGTATGTGCATACGTATGTATGTATGCATATATCTATGTGAACACATATAGAATAAAAGTCTAGTCGTGACTCCCCAAACTGGGAAACAGTGGAGAGGTCCTGGGTGCAATGGGGTCAAAGGGATCATAGTCTTACTGCAGTGTTTTCGTTTGTTATGAGGAAGCCACATTCAGGCATCAAGGGGGTGCTTAAACAATAGGAAAACATCCTGGGCCCTCCTCAGCCCAGGTACCTGCTGGAATCAGAAGAGAAAGCCACGTCTATGCTCTGTGGTCTTCAAATGGCACCACAAGCGTCACTCCTTCCCCGCCAGTTGTCAGGAGAATTCTTCAGAGGCCCATGAGGATGGGGGCGCTTTGTAGCCATGCGCTGACGGTGCTTTTATGAAGTTGGTTTAGAAGCTGTAACAAATTTGCTGGTAATGGTGTTTTGGTGAATGAGGCTGTTTTTAAAAACACTTAGCAAAGTTGCTAAAAATCACATTCATTCTGGGTAATTGAAACCCTAATGTGTTGCTGGCGTGGCAGTCATGGCATTTCCTGGGCACGTCACTGCAGGGGAGGGGGCCTCTGGTGCCTGCTGCCTACCCCACACCAAGGCCCTTTGGACTGGAGTGTGAGAGCAGCTGTGATCCAGGGAGCTTCTGGCACTCCTCCCGCCCCTCCCGTTCCTCTGCTGACCTGGACACATGGAAGGCCAGGCCAGGCCCAGGTCCACTGTGGTCCACTCTGACCCTTCCTCCCTCTTTCTCTCCCTGTGCTTTCATTTATGCAATAGTATACGAGTGTACCCTAGGAAATACAGTGAAGAACCCATAAGTTTTAAACCCATAGGGTTAAAGTTCTTTTTGACTAGCACCAAACTCCCAAGAGGCTACCTCTGTGATCAGTTTAACCTGTGTCTTTTAGAGCAGGGTTTTTCAACATTGGCACTGCTCACATTTGGGGCTGGATGATTCTGTGTTATGGGAACTGTCCTGAGCTTTGTCAGATGTTTAGCCTCATAGCTGGCCTCCGCCTGCTGGGTGCCAGTCCCACCTCCTGCTGGTCGTGACAACCCAAAATACTCCAGACATTGCTACGTGTCAGGGTGGGGTGGATATCACTTCCCGCTCTGAACCTCACCAATTCTGCATCCAATTCCCAGCATGTGTCTGGGAGGCCCTGCCTCAACCAGCAAGCGATGTTCCAGCACCGGCCGGGAGCCCTGCCACTCAACTCAGTTCTCACAGTACCTCCTGGGATGCCAGTATCAGATGTCACAGATCACGGGCTCAGTCCTACAAAGCTGGCCCCTGTCCCCCCACTTCAGACACCGATCACAAGCCCAGTTGTCTCCTGTGCTTCTGATCCACTGGCTACACATTGGAGGTTCCCACAACCTCCTCCTTGGCTTTGACCAGTTTGCTCGAGTGGTTCACAGAACTTGGAGAAGCATTTTATGTACTAGATCACTCATTTATTGTAACAGGATAGAATTCAGGAACAGCCAGATGGAAGAGACACACAGGAAGAGGTACAGGGAAGGGGCTCAGAGTTCTCAAGTCTCTCCCCACGTGCCACACCCCCCAAATCTCCAGGGGCTCTCCTAACCCCGTTCTTTGGGTTCTTATGGAGGCTTCATTACATTGCTCTGACCTATTAAGTCACTGGCCATTGGGACTGATTCAACCTCCAGCCTCTCTCCCCTCCCTGGAGGTTTGGGCGGTGGGGGGGCTGAAAGTTGCCACCCTCAAAATACAAGATTGGTTCCCTTGGTAACTGGCTCCCATTCTGGAGGTCACCAAGGGGCTTTCCCAAGGTCACCCGATTAACACAACAAAAGACACCTTTAAAGCTCACACCACTTAGGAAATTCCAAGGGTTTTGGGAGCTCTGTGTGGAAAACCCAGACAGAGACAGAATATATATGTCTTATTATAAATCACAGTATCACAGAAACACTGCCCAGCTGGTTGGTAATAATACTTTGTGGGGTGGTTCTGTTAAAACAAAACCCAAACCAAAATACAATCCCGTAATGTGCGTGTCATTCTTTATTCTCTAAGATTTCTCCAGAGTAGATTGGAAGAATGTGACTGCTGTATCGTAGAGCGTGTTTGTTTACCACGTTTACATACACCACAGAGTGCATCAGAGAGGCCCCAACTTCTACTCCCACCCTTGATATATGAGGGTATTTCCCACCACCCTCGCCAACACTTGGTGTTACCATACTTTTACCTTCTTGTCAATTTCGGGGGTGAACATGGTGTCCCCTTACTCCACCCTCCTTTCCATTCACCGGTATTTGCACATTTGTCTGTGTACTCAGCACTAGTTAAGCCCCTCACGTATGTCAGGCTCTCTGCTGGGTTCTGGGGCCACGGTGTCAGGGACATAGAAGCAGCTCCTGTCCAATAGGAGGTGGGCATAGAGGCCAGGCTCAAGGTCAGGGCCTGCTGCCCAGAGGCAGCAAGGGTGGAGAGGAGAGAGTGTCCAGGCAGAGGGAGCAGAGGGCCAGGGCTGGTGGGTGGTGGAGCCTGTGACCAGCTGAGCAGGGTGACCACTTGTGGCCAGAGCCAGGGTCCTGTGGACCTGGCCACGGGAGCCCCTGAAGAGTCTGAGCCAAGGGGATCAGACCCTCACAGAACCAGAGGAGCATGAATCTAGCATCTGGGCTGCTGGCCATGCCCATCCGAGTTTCCTGAGGCTGCCCTAACAAAGTGGCTGAAGATAACAGAAATGTATTCTCTCTCAGTTCTGGAGACCAGAAGTCCACAAGCAAGGTGTCAGCAGGCCTGTGCTCCTTCTGTGCCTTGTCCAGGTCCTGGTGGCTCCCAGCTGGTGGCCGCATAACTCCAGTCTCCGTGTCTGGTCTGTCTCCATCCATGTCTTCCCTCTTGTCTTGTAAGCACACTTATCATTGATTTAAGGCCTGTCAGGGTAACCCAGGGTGAGCTCATCTGGAGAGCCTTAACATATCTGCCAAGACCCTTTTAACAAACAACATCACATTTACAGCTTCCAGGACATGGCCTAGGTTTGTGGGGACCCACCAGTCACCCCACTACAGTGGCCATCTGGCCTTGCTGTGTGCCTGAAGCAGAGCAGAATGAGGCCGAGAGCACAGAGAAGCAGCAGGCCTAGTCCTTACCCCCATTTCCCTCACCCCAGGCCGGCCACCCCTGGGGAGGCAGGGCGGAAGCCCCTGCCCTGTCTGCCTTCACCTCCCTTGAAGCTTCAACTGCCTGTTTCCAGGTTGGAATCTGGCTTCGGGTTGCCAGAGTTTCTGAATGCGATTATCAAGACAACAAACACTCTGGATCTTTAAGTGAAAACTCTGGTTTTTATACATGGCCTCAAAACTTTTTTAAAACACCAGATAAACGATCGTGGACCAGCTCTGTCTCCATGGCCAGTTTGCCCTCTCTGTTCTAGATGGACCATTACATGGCAGTCCTTGCCCACTCGCTCCGGTCGGGCTCACCCCACACCGTGCCACGTTGAGAACTTTCTCCTCATCTCAGTTAGACCTCAACTCCTGTGGGAAGTTCTTATTCTCCTCTGAGACTAAGCAGTGAATGCTTAGAGGTGAGGTCACCTGTCCAAGGTCAGATTGGGTGGAGCTGGAATTTGAACTCTGGCTGCTTGCTTCCTGAGCTGGTGGGTTTAAGAGCAAACATCACAAGGCAGTTGAGAATTCCTTAGAACTTCCTTGCTGGATTATGGGCTCTGTCTGCAACCCTGATCCATTTCCTAGAGGCATTTTGATCTTGGTGGTCTGGTCACCGTATCTGAACCTCAGTTCTCTCATCTGCCATGTGGAGCTAATGCTCCCCACCCTGATTACCTCATAGGACTCCTTGGGGGCGCCCGGTGAAACCGGGCCTGAGAAAGCACCTTGAGAAACAACCAGCGCTGTGCACAGGGAGGGAGGCACCATTAACTATAGGGTAATTCTGTTCCCGAGGCTCCTGTTGCTAATCCAGACCTCTGAGGGCCACAGCGCTGATCTTTTCTCATCCTCCTTGGCTAATTTTCCCAAACATCAGGCAGCTAGGCGAAAAGCTGCATTTTCAGATGTAAATTTTTCTCTGAACCACGGAAGCTTTAAAACCACCAGATGAAGTATAGAAAGTGCCTGACAATTTCTTGAAGCATCTCTCGTTCTCTGGGTTAGAATATCACGCATGAGTATATGTGTGTGTTGTGTGTTTTTTTTAATCCCGCTATCATGAGCAGCAGGTAGCAAAATGTTGATCTTTAATGTGTTAGTAAAACAGCATACATTTGAATATTGGCTTTTTCTGCCATCTGTACCAGTTGACACTGTTTCTCATACCAGCTTATTACATTTCTTGTACAAACATAACTTTTGGGTGTCTCTGTTGATTTATGCTATAGTTGCTCTGGTATTTGTGTTAAAATAGCATTTTAAAACTTATAAAATATTGCTATTTATTCCGTCCTTGATTCTTTGCCATTTGACAAGCGCTGGAAAGGCGTATGCTTCCCGAGGACTACATTTTCGGCTGTGGTTGTGTTGGAGGGGCAGCGGGCTGGGGGCAGGCAAGCCCACAGCTACGCAGGTTCAGGGTCCAGCTGGGCCCTCCTATGGTGCTGAGCTCACAAACGCCCCTAGGCAGATTCTCCAGGGTTATTTTTAACTCCAAATGAGACAAATAAAAACACCAAAGGGGGGGGGGGTGAGGGGAGGGAGTCTTCATAAAGCTGGATTTGCTCAGTTTGAAGAACTTTTTATTCTTTAATTCTGTCCTCTTTCCCTTCCTCATGTCAAAATGTCCTTTCTTAGGTGAATTGAAGAAGATTTTGGATGACAGCTTTTGGGTTGTTGTTGTTAGTTTTTTTCCCTCTCCAATAGCTTTCCTTGGCAAAATCATGAGTTCTCTAGTTGGTTTGGGGGAGTAGCTTTAGCGGTCTGCCAAGTCGACAACTCTGGGGTCCACTTGTGCAAAGCTGGGTGGGGGCTGAGCCCTCTGCCAGATTCTATCGCCGCAGAGGCGGTGGATGGGGCTGGGGCTGGGGCTGGTCTGGTCTGGGTGTCCTCACCTTCCAGGGGGGAGGCTCTGTCGCAGCGGAGGGAGCCTGCAGCCGGCTGGCGCATAGATGAGGCATTCTGCCACTCTAAAAAAAAAATCTGTGCAAACTGCCACAGATGGAGGAAGAGCCAGTATCCAAATTGGAGGCTGTTTCGCTAACACGTTAAAGATTAACGTGTTTTTACTGGCTGCCGCATGCTATAGCAAGATGAGTTTTCTTTTTAAAAAGGAAGAAGAAAAAGAAATAGGAAGAAAAGAAGAAGCAGGAGGAGCAGCAGCCTGTTTAGAACCAGTGCTGGGGTGGGGGTGCGGGGCAGCCCCTCCTGCCTTCTTTGGTGCCCTCTGCCTGAGGGAGCCCAGGGTTCGGAACACAGCCCCCATCTCCAGCTTGAATGCCCTTGCCCCTTTGTGCAGAGATATTCAGCCCACCTCCGTGCCCCTTATGTAGGCTGTGCATCCTTCCTTCTGGCTGGCAGATTCCAGTTCCCTTTTGTTAAGGCTCAAGTTTTGAAGGCATGTTGAACCCAGTTTGGGGTGGTATAACGATATACCACCCAAGTATAATGACAACTAAAGTTTCTTGCGGTCTTGACATCCGTGCTCAGCACTCCCCTATGATGTCCTGCGGGATACCTGTGAGGGGCACTCCAATTGCCCTCGTTTTATACAACGGGAAATTGAGGCATAGACAGGTTAAGTGACTTGCCCAGGGCCACACAGCTGAAAAGTGAGGTTTGAGTCCAGGCAGAGGGGTCCAGAGTCAGTCTCTGACTCTTGCAGCAAAGGTTAGCTGCTCCCTCCTACCTCTCGCTCCTGGCCAACCAGACCCCCTCTTCCCTGGGCTTCACACCCAGTTCACATTCTTATCCCAGGGGCAGAAGGGTGCAACTCTTATTTCTTCCTTAATTCCCAGCCTGGCCTTAAGGACAGAGCAGAGGTTCTGTGGGTCTTCATGGGTTGAAGTGGGGCTTAATTTTAACTTTTGCAACAAGGGACACAAGGTGGGGAACTGGTCAGGGAGATCTAACATGTAATAGGTGTAATGGCAGAAAGCCTGATAAACAGAACTGACAGCTCCCATCAGGCCAGTGTGTGTGTGTGTGTGTGTGTGTGCGCGCGCGCGCGCGCGCGTGTAGGTGGAGGCTGTCCAGAGGCCTGGGGTCCAGTCCCAGTTGTTTTCTTCTTACAGATGCTTTGGGCTGACTCCCCAGCATAAGGACACTCCTGAGCCATCTCCTGATAGGTGCCCTCCATAGGAGCCTCTGGGCCTGGCACCTTCCCATGATCAGTGGTAGTAATTCAGCTGACTTTACCCTGGGGCAGAAGGGTCCAGGAAAACTGGGATCCGGGGCTTGCAACGGCAAAGAAGTGCCTTCCAGTTGGGAGAGGAAGGTGGGGTGGTGAGGTGGGGGACACCCCCTTACTCATCGTCACCCTGGGGATGCCACTGAGGAGTAAGGCCCTTGACAAGCTCATCTCTGTGGGTTAGGGCCATCCATTATAGGGACAGTGGTGGCTCATCACACAGGCCAGGCTAGGACAGGGGGGAACACTAATGGTTGCTCTTTACTCTAGTGAAACAGAGTCAGGATCAGCCCTCAAAGATTCAAGAACACTGGTATTTGTGAAAGCTTTCTCCACCCAACCCCCAGGGGCAGCCCGGGTGGGAAGATTTCTGGCAGGCAGCCCCAAGACAGGCAGCAAGAATGCTATGGAAACTGGCTAATCTGGCTAAGCCAGGCCCTTGCCACTCCCTCTGTGCATGGCCTTGTACAAGCGGGAGCCTTGGTTTCTTTATCTCTTTAATGGGCACACTGGTGATCCCAGAGATTACTGCTTCATGTGTCTGGACTCAGATTCCACTGAACACTTCTCCCTAGAGTGGTCCTGGCAGTGCCCAAGGATGGTTTGAAAAGGAGACACTCCAGCTATGGACACAAGAGGGTCATAGGAGGTAAGGACTCAGCAGGAGGAGCCTGGAAGCCCACCGTGCAGTTGCCCTAGAGCCTGGGCTCTCCAAGTGCCCCACTGTCTCCTTCACATACCCCATGATGAACATCATCGGTGGTTTTTTATGAACACTGGCCTCTTGTCCTAGACTATAATCATCCCCTGCACCCAGCAGGTTTTCTGCACATAGCTGGGGTTGAATAAGTGCTTGCTGAATGAGCAATGGCTCTCAAGAGTCATGCCAACTGAGCCCCTGCACACAGGATCCCTGGGACCCCCATACAGTCCACACCTCACTTGTCCCCAAGTCCCTGACCGAAAGGAGTCTGTGAACAAATACTTCCTGGGCCTGACCAGGAGCAAGAGAACAAGCAGAGGTTACATACCATGTGCCTAAGTGTTTGGTTTAGACCAAGCTTAGAATATACCATCATAAAGACCTGGAAAGCCAGGTTCCATTACTGAAATCTCATACTCTTTGGAGCTCTGTGCTGGATCATGGCAGCTGGGGGACCCACTCTGGCCCTACCTCCCACCCACACTCCTCCTCTTCCTACCCTGTGCTCTATGTTGTGCTTATCCCACTATGCACAGGGACACCGCAGCCCGCACTGTCCCAGTGCTGACTCTCTTTCCCACAAACACTGCCCCTCAGCTGTCCCCCGGGGGCCTAGGGCAGACCTTCTCAATCTGGACACTATCGACACTTTGCGCCCAATAATTCTCTGTTGTGGGGCCACCCCGTGCATTGCACAATGTAAACCACCTACACCCTCAGCCTTTACCCACCAGATGCCAGGAGCACCCCTCCTCCAGTTGTGAAAACCAAAATGTCTCTAGACATTGCTAAATGTCCCCCAGGGAACAAAGTCACTCCCAGCATCCCCTTAAGAACTACTGGCCTAGAGGTACACAGTCCTGAGTTCTGCTCAGGCCCCAGAAATAGGCCTAGGGCTGTTTGGGCAGGGCATTCCAGGTTGCTAGGCACCCAGAGTGTGGTCAGGAAGGGGGCCCAGTCTTGGTGTGGGTGCATTCCCTTGGCCAGGTGCAATTCTCACCTGGTGTGGAGGGACTGGCCAGATGTAGGCTGTCTAAGGGCAGTGCCATCTGCTTGCACACCCCCAGTGACATGGAGCCCATGGAGGCAGCTGGTTCTCTCGTGCCCAGCTCTGACTGGTTCAACATGCCTTCAAAATAAAGCCGAAACCCTTCCCCTTTCCCCCAGCTCCCAGCAGCCAGCCCTGATCCTGGAGGATAAGTGGCTTTCTCCTCCCTGACTGCCTGTAGTCTTTGGGGCTCTGTGGCCCCTAGGTGACCCCTCGAGTAGGCTCCTTGTCCTCACTGAAGGCCCTGATTCCTTCAGTGTGCAGCCACTCCAGGTGCCCAGAATAAGTCTTGGCAGTGCATGGGTGAATGATGCTTATTTGAATAGTTCCAAGCGCCTTATATTATGTACTTAGAAAAAATAGCACATCAGGCCTAGGATGTCACTGGTGTCTTAAGGAAGGGTGCGAGTTTAGGGGCGCCTGGGTGACTCAATCAGTTAAGCATTCAACTCTTGATTTTGGCTCAGGTCATGATCTCAGCATTGTGGGACTGAGCCCCACATCAGGCTCTGCACTGCTTGGGATTCTCTCTCTCTCTCTCTCTCTCTCTCTCTCTCTCTGCCTCTCCCCCACCCCCAATAAATAAATAAACATTTTTTAAAGAAAGGAAGGATGGGAACTTAGAAGCGTTGCCTTCCTACTGGCCAAAGATAGCACAATTTGAGTATCAGGAATGATGGCTGCAGTGGATAGAAATGAAGGAACAATGCTTAAATCCGTGACTTTATAATGACACTTAAAACAAAAGGAAACCTCACAGGTCCCCTTTGGAGAGGACGAGTGTGCATTAGGTTTGCCTTGAGTGTCCTAGTTTATGCCTGTTGCCCTTTCACTCAAAGAACTGTTCTACTTTTCATGATATGTTCACAATGAATTATATCCTCACCCATGCCTCTGCAGGATGCAGGCTAACTAAATTGTTATTTTGAAAACTGGTAAATAAAGCAAATGAATGCAGCATTATCCTACCTTTATTCTCCAAACTAGACCTCAGGGAGACCAAATAATTTTTGACGTAACAGGAGCAAGTCCAGCTTCACAGAGCAGATAAGCTCATGAGGAGAGAACCCAGTGGTGAGGACACATCAGGGGGCTGGCCCCACATGGGGGTTGCTGGGGTTGAACAAGAGACCCTTGCTGAGATGGCAGATGCCAACCACGTTGTCAGAGACATGAACTCAGGGCCTCCTAGTACCCATCACCCTATGCTGGAGCTTACAGCTGTGTTCACTCTTGAATGTAAGATCCCATGAACAGGCATAGAAAGGACAGATGTAAAGCCCAACATCTGGGCCCCATCCAGTGTATGATGCAGAGGGGGAATTTGCTCAATAAGGAGTTATGTAAAACTGAGTGCTGGGTATTCAGCCACAGGCAGCCAATGTGGGTCTACAGAAAAAGAACTGACAAGAGAGCCAGTACTCAATTTGGTTGCATGAACAGAAGCACGGTGTCTGAGACAAGGGAGGTGAAAGCTTTCTTCCTGCTGGCTCCCCAAAGCACAGCTGAAGTCCTGGCCCTGTCTATGGAAGGATGCACAAAAGGTATCAAGGTTCTGATAGTGTTCAAATGACTTCAGGGACAAGGACTGAGGAAGCTAGAAGCCCACCCTGTCCACTGCCCAGAGGGGAGCAGAGTAAGTCAGTTATGAGAAGCTTCTTCGCTGTTAGCTGAAACAGCCTGGGGCTCCTCACAGGGGGCACTCTGGCCTTGCTGCCAGGGACTGGGGGGAGGGGTGGGCAAGAGAAGGGAAGCGGGTGGGGAGGGACTGCATCCCTCCAGGCCTCCTTGGTGATATGAGTCTCTCTGAATTCATTTTCTAGGGCTGACATGATGAAGTGCCACAGGCTGGGTGACTTACACAACGGAAATTTATTTGCTCACACTTCGGCAGGAGAAAAGTCCAAGACTGGGTGTTGGCAGCCTTGGTTTCTACTAAGGTCTCTCTCCTTGGCGTGGAGATGACTAGTGTCTTCATACAGTCATCTCCTTGTCTGTGCCTGTGTCCTGATCTCTTCTCGTAAGGATGCTGGTCATACTGCATTCTGGCCCCGCAATGACCCCATTTATATGTAATTAGCTCTTACAAGACTCTATCCCCCAATACAGTCACGTTCTGAGGTCCTGGGGGCTAGGACTGCAGCACATGAATTTTGGACAGGGTGCAACTCAGCCCATAGCACTCCCTAAGCCGGTCCAGGGTATGGACTTGTCCAGAGAGGGTGGTCCCTGCCACCAGGAACGCCCAGCCTGTGCCGTTAGTGTTCTTGTACAACCTCAGCCCGCTCTCAGCCATGTTACCCCATGCAGCTGCTCCCTCAACGTGTCCTCGTCAGTTGGAGGGACTGGGTCCTCTCCTAGTGAATCTGCAGTGCTCGTGTTTCTGTCCCCAGAGCACCAGGCAGCGTCCTTGACTCCACCCTCTTCCCCACTCCTAGTCAGCCTCTGTGTCTGTGACGCTGCCTTCTCTGTCCCATCAGGATCTGTCCTGGGCCCCTGACAGGCACTGCTCACTGCCAGCCCCGCCCTCTCTGCTGTTCAGTCCAGCACTGGGCACCCGGACTCGGGCTTCTGCCGAGCATTGTCTTCTCCCCTGACTGTCTCCTCCTCTGCCTGCCAGCCCAGGATGCCCTGCTTCCAGGACCCCTGTGAGCCAGTACCCCCTGTCAGGACCACAGCCCCGGGTCCACCTGGGGCGGGTGAGGGCCGGGTATCGGATCCCCAGGACAAAGGCCCCCACAGTCCCCACCAGTGACCGAGGGAGTCCCCACACTGAGCACTGTGGAAGGAGGGCTCTGCTTTGATGCAACATTTGTTGGCTTTTTAATTTTTTTTTTTTTTTTTTTTTTTTAGTGTTCAAGCTGTCAAAAAAGTATGTTTGCCGAGTCTGCATGTTTGTTTTGGATTGTTGTCCCCTAGAACAACATGGAAGGGGGTGGAAGTGCCTGTTCTGCACAAGCAGGAGGGTGGGCAGGGACGACTGCCCTGGCTGTGTTCCTGGAGGCAAGCACCTGGGCTTGAGGGACCGGGCTCACCCCCCAGCCCTGCTGTCTGGGCCTCACGACCAGGGTGTGATGCGTGGGGGCAGAGTGGAGCCTGGCAGTTTCCCCCCTGAAACCCACCGAGCCTCCCGCAGGCAGAGCTGGGTCTTGGTGGTGGCGCCTCCCCACTGCTCTTGCTTTCTGGCTGTTCTGCTTGCACCTACTCCCCTACTCTCTGTGGCAGCTGGGCTTAAGTGACACATTGTGTCATCAATTGTAAAAGAGACCATTGCCGATACCAGATTTGAGAGAATAAAAGAAAGAAAACCAGGTGCACGTTGATCCTAAGATGCACTGTGATTCCAGCATGTTTGAGGGTGGGAGAAAGAAATCTGGTAACCATCTCTTTGCTCAACACACACTACTGGCTGCCGAGGGTCTTGTGGTCTCACCCACCCCCAGAAGCCCAGGAGGGGAACGAGAGGCAGACGGATAGTCCCAAACTGGGGAAACGGCCAGACCTGCAGACACCACAGCCCCCAGGCCCTGTGCCTATGCTGGAGGGGACTGAGCTGCTGGGAGGAGGGCAGGCCTTCTGGGATAGTGGCTCCATGCTGGGTCCTTCAGCTCCTGTGAGGTGCTGCAGCCCCAGGGTCCATGAGGTCCCTGCCTTCCGTTCCTGATCCTTGTGAATGGGAGGGGAGCAGCAGGACAGCTACGCTACTGGGTGTGAGGATGGCCAGGCAAACAGAGGAAAGCCAAGACTGTGGGAAACATGGTGACAGGGTGGAGCTCTTGCCCCAGGCCTGCCTGAGGCCAGTACTTCCCCCTGAACTTTTTATTAACAGGAGCTAACATGTTTCTTTTATTGCTTTAATGTCAGTTTCACTTGGGCTTTCTAACTTGTAACAGAAAGCAATCCCACCCATGTACTGGAGTTGGATTCCCTTCTACCTTCCAGATGCCCTTCCTGAGTTTTACTGCAATCTTCTGCCTCAGTTTCCCCATCTGCGAAATGGGGATGACGGCAGTGCGTCTGCCATAAGGTTGTTGTGGTAATTTCATGAGTTAATACTTGGGAAGGGTCTGGAAGAGTGCCAGGGCATAGTAATTGCTGCATAAATGGGTGTGATTACTGCTGCTGGTATGATCATTTCAGTGCCTCCAGGCTGCCTGTGACTCAGCCCCCTACGTCTGCCGTGGACCACACCTCCGGAACCACGATATAGAGAAACCTCTGAACTAGTGCTGGTTTAAATTTCCAATAATTTATCAAGAATCGAGAGCCAGATTTCCTCTGGGAAATATTGGTTCTTAGGTTACAAAGTGTCTTGGTTGTAAATACCCATAAAAATGACACTTTGTTGGGCCATATTTATTCCTAAGCTGGTCAAAAGATATTAGCACATCTGACTGTGTAAATCTGCCAGCCCCTGAATTCCTGCATGGCTCTCAGCATGCCCTCCAATCTGGGCACGAGAGAGCAGGACGTCCCAGCCAGGGCTGAGGACCCTGTGTAATGGGGGGGGGGGGGGAGGGGGGAGGGGGCACTTGCCTGGTGGCTGAGTCACGCAGGCAGAAATAGGGCAAGCTATGGCCTGGTCAGGGCAGACCTTTGCATGGAGTGGTCCCTGGGGCCAGGAGAGCCACAGTGAGAGGCCAGCTGGGTCTGACTGCCTGAGGGGGACTGGAATCGGCTGGAAGGAGCCAGGCTTCTGATTGTGGCTGAGAATGCAAACAGTTATAGGAGCACGTTTTAAGAAGCAGCCCGGAAGGTCCTAGTGTTCTGACTGTGACTGCTTTTCATTCCCCCACATGTTTTACCTCTAAAGACACTCTTTCTGTCTCTCAGATGCTGCCTCCATGGACAGTGCCCCTCCAGGCCTTTTCCTAGGCTGTGCCCAGTGCCTCGAATGCCCCCCTCTCCCCACCTATCCTGACTGTATTTACAGGTGGGATTCAACCCACGCCCTCCTCTCTGATCTGCTGTAGCAATAATGACGCCACCCAGCAATTTCTTCTTTCTTGTACACAAGAACAAACACAGTCTCCTCCGAGGCAGAGCCTGGGCTGGAAATCTCTTGGCCCTCTGAGCACCTAGGACAGAGCTGGCACACAGCCTGTCACCTGGTCAGCGTGTCCCTGATGGTGAAAACCAACACGATAGTAATTGTCACTATTTTCTGCCTGCCCCACATTGAACTGTTGCTGGCTACGGGGTGGTTATACTCATTTTGGAGATGCAGAAACTGAGGCTCAGAGAGACTAAGTGGCCAGCTAGTGACTAGCAGAGCTGGGACTGAAATGTGGGCCACAGTCCCGTCCAGCCTGGTATCTTCCTCTGTGGCTGTGTGCAAAGGGAGAAAACAGAGGAAATCGTTCCCGAAGTGACTTGGCTAATTCAGAGAGGGAGGGCTGCTGTTTAGGAAAACGGGGTTCGGCTGCTAACTTCAATCCTCTGTTTGAGTGTAGACATGGCTCCTGACATTGTGGCCAATTTCTAGATATTGATTTCTGCCTTGGGAAATACTGCGTTGTATGAAATGCAGAAATCTTACAGGCATCTGTAAGCAGCAACTGACACAGGTGAATGTACACAGTTGGCATTCAATAAAGACTTGTACATGGTATCGATTAGCGAATGACACCAAGGCCCACCGCTCCACGTGGCCTGCGTGAAAACAATTCTCAGCCTCGTAGAAAGTGCCCTATAAGGGCATCCGTCTCTGGGAGGGCAGCAGGGGTTTTAAGTGCAAGAAAGAGATCAAAACAAGAACGGTGTTAAGGGCAGCGTTTGGGTGGCCTGGGGAGAGGGCAGGGCTACTTGGACACCAGGTTTCATAGATAAGGAGGCCGGCGGGAGCCATCGAAAGAGCCTGGCCCTGCCCATTTCTGTGAAAGCCTCACCTTCCCAGGTAAGCACTGCCCACTCTCGTTTGCCAGATTGCTGATAAATCATGAGTTCTTCCTCACACATAGACACTCTCTGCGTTTTTATTCCAAACATTTAACTTGCAGAGTTGACAGAAAGGCTATAGATTTCCCCCCAAATATCCATTTGCCTTGCCATTTATCTACTTCGATCTGAAATACAGAACATGATGGGTGCCCTAGGTAAATCAAGCATTTCCTGTCTTCCGAAATGGGTTTGCAAACGCTTATTTCATGCCATTACCATTTTTCTGTTTCTAACAGTAAATCAAAAAAGTATCGCCCATTCATCCACTTTAAAAGTAATGCCTTTCTTATGCGTGATTACACATACCCAGTGGAGATCTGTGTGTGTGCACTGTAAATCTACTCCTTTAAAAGGTTTCCCCGTAAGTACACTAGTGACATAAATTGGTGTAGAGCAAATTTATTTATTTAATGGGTTTATTCTTTTAACTGGTCTGATAACCATTACTGTTCACTGTTTGGTTTGGGGGGAGGAGGGAGTTCTTATTAATGTATCTGATTTATTTCCATGGCAGATATTTATGGAAAAGGGCTCCCCTGGAAATGAGGGTGAGTGTAATTTATTGGTCTAGGAGGGTTATTCTTAACTGGCCCTCAGGCAACCCACATGGTGTTCATAGAAATCAGGAGAGTCTCTTAAAGTAATTGAAGAAGGAGATGCTGCAGACCACTGGGAGAGAATTTCGGCAGGCTGTTTTCGGACAAAAGTTTTCCTAAATGCTAAAATAAAGGAGCACAAGTCATAAAACCTGAGATGATTAAAAAAAAAAAAAAGGAAGGAAGAAAAGAAGAGGAGAGAGAAAAACAGAGAGAGAGAGAGAGAAAAGAGAAGTGTCTCAATAATAACATCCCCAAAATGTTTTGGCAAATTGAAGAGAAAAGAGAATCTGCTAATCAGGCCCGTGTAAACTTGCTCGCTTTTGTAAATCTTGTTTGTAGCTCCTGATGGTGTTGGAGTGAAAGCAGACAGGCCCAGCTGGTGGAGGCGAGGGAGAGAAAAGCTGAATTTTTAGCAGATCAGGTTTATTTTTAGGCATTTAAGAGTATCTTTAGCTTCCCAATAAATGAGTCCATCCGAAGGCCGTATATGAAATAATCAAAATGTAAAAGTATGGAACAAAAATCTGAGGGCCCCCTGACTACGATGTGTACTGCAGGACCTCTCCGGCCCGGCAGGGATGAGGACAGCCAGCTTCCTGCCCCCTAGCCAGGCTGCCCAACCTTGCCTGCAGGTGGCTGCAGGGGCTCACGGGCCCTAGGCATGCTGTCCTCTAACACCTGCTCTTTCTGCGTCCTTGCTCAAGGGCCAGTGAGCCTGGATGGAAGACCAGAGAACAGTGACCTTCTAGGAACTGAGAGCCTGGTTTGTGGGGGACGGGGCTGAGAGCTGCGTGAGTGACCGTGGTCTAGAGCTTGCCTGGGAGGGAGCGGACAAGGCTGGGCCATCAGGAATGAGCCTTTCTGGATAGGGAAGAGGGGCGAGTCTCAGAGAATCTTTGGAATCCGAAAAGAATCTGAGGTCCTGAGGTCCTGCCCAGCAGAGGCCCTGAGGCGGATGATCAGAGGTAACCCATTTGCTGGGCCCACATATTGAGTCAGCCCATCTGTTCATGCAGAACTGGGAGGCATATCAGAGCCTCCATTTCTTCTGGAACCTCCTTGGAACACAGCACGGTGCCAGACGGGCAAAGCAAGCTGGCCTGGTCCTCACAGCTTTTTATTTGGTAACACTGACAATCCTTTATACGAGAAATCAATATGTAAGCACATGATGGGCCCTGTGCTGGCTTTGGCAGCAACACCTTTTTCAAACCACGCTTCGCTCCTGCCCCCAAAGTGGGCTCCATGTCTGGGGTAAACGAACAGCCTGACGGTGGCAAGGTGGGAACGTCTGTGACATAAGCCGGCCTCTATCAAGTGCTGGGGAGGCCAGAACACTTCTTGGCAACATTCATCCAAACTTTTCTCTGTGACCTTGGGGCCGGGCACATGGTAGGTGTTTTTGTGACAGGCAGACCCAGTGAGGCGGGCAGGGCGCCGGGTGCCGAGCGTCATCCCTGCCCCACAGATGTGCAAAAAGGGACATGCTGAGAGCTATGTGTGTCCTCCTGCAGAGTGGCCTCGGCCCAGCCGTCCAGCCTCGCCCCGGGGACCACAGCCACTGCCGGTGAGGCCAGGCTCCATGTTGCTTCCAGATGGCCCTGGAGGAGACGTGGTGCCCTCGTCCATGCAGTTTGGGCCCTGGGTGTGCACTGCTGCTGAGCGAGTTACGTTCCGTAAATGTGTGCATCAAAACACCAGATGGGTTACAATTACCAATAATAAAAAGGGAGAGATTGTTAGGGTCCCCGTTCCTTCCCAGAGCCTGACCAGAAACTGCTTTCAAGCCTGCCGGGAAGCCCGGGATGATCAGATTCTTTCCTAAAGTCAGAGACTTAACGAGATTCCCAGGGTCCTGCCCTGTCCTGCTGAGGATTTAAAGGGGATGTTCTGGGTAAGAAGTAACAAACTACCAACTGGATGACTCTGCAGTGGTTTATTGTCTGTTTGCTTTAAATTATCTACTTTCTTGTATGAGCAACAATGTTGAAAATGAGTGGTATTTGCTCTTTGGACAGTCTCAGAGGCGCCCTGCCCAGCTTCTGCCTCTGGTTCCCCACGGGTGACAGGTCTGGGCGCCCTGTCTGCTCCAGAAGCCCTCGTCAGGGGATCAGCAGAGGACCAGAGAGCCCTGCAAGAGAGACCCAGCGGAGGTCCCAGGCCTCCCCAGAATGCCCCAGAAGCTCCTCCATGCTCTGTGCCTTTGCTCTGGCTGTTCCCTCTGCCCAGCCCTCTTCCCCAGTCCTTGCATGTCTCCTTGTCACAGATGTCACCTCTTCAGGGAGGTCTTGGACCGCCTGCTCCAAAGTGCCCTGCTTTCCAACCTCTCACCTTGCTTTATTTTTCTTGTGCCTGTGTTGTTATCTGAATTGTCCTCTTTGTCATCCACCTCTGTCAATGAGAACGTGGGCTCTGTGGCAGCAGTGACCTCTCTCTGTGTCTACTGCTCAGATCAATGGTGAGAACAGGGCCCGACGCCCACAGCAGGAGCCCTGGTAGGTGTCTGCAGAACGAGAAGAATGAAGGAAAGACTTGCTGCAGACATCGGCCTTGCCGAGCACATGGCTGAGACAGGGAGCTGGGGCTCCTGGCCGCAGGACCCTGGACAGTTATGCAGCTGACCGCCCATATCTTGTCCTCACCCCTGCAGATGCGGATCTAGTTCACTGAGGTATAAGTGTTGGCTGGAGCGTGAATTTTAAAACTCAGTGTTTTCATTGTGCTTGGCTTCATTCTCCAGTTTTCTGGGTCTCAGAGGCCAGGCCAGAGCTGTGCAGATCTCTCTCCTGCTCCGAGTCTTGGTGGTGGCTGCCAGCCCCTGCTTTCCTGGCCAGCCGCTGCTCGTCTTTCTTCTCTATCCCTTCCCCTAAGGGAGCGTGTTCCCTGCCTGGCACGGCTCGTTCGAGCACCCCAGTTTTCCTTTCCATCTTTCTCCACTCTCAGCCCCTGCCTCTTGTGTGCAGCCCACCCCTGGCCACAGTGGAGGCTTGGAGGGGGCAGGGGTCCCATCCACGAGAGGGGAGGACCCCATGATTTGAGCCGCAGCTGAGGCACCACGAGAACAGCTTCAGGGCAGAAGTGAGGCCCTGGATCGGGCTGGCCCTGCAACAAGCCTCCGCCATGGGCTGGCTTTTTGATTATCCTGGACGGGAATATCCTTCCACGCTGACGGACGCGTGCCTCCCCGCAGCCTGTGTTCTGTGCAGACATCTTTACCTGTGGACACAGAGCTCGGGTGGTCTTTGGCCATTCCTCAGGGAAGAGGAGCCCCTCCTCCACAGACGTGTGGAGTCATTCAGTGCCCGAGAATTCTGGTGGCCTCGGTCACCCACTTTGGCTGATGGCCTTGATCACATACCCTCGGGGCCTCGCTACACTGTGTGCATGGCAGTAACAATGTCCATGAGAACCATGTGGGCAGCCAAGGAAAGAGGGTCCAGGGACCCCATGACAACAGAAGGGTGTGTGTGGGCCAGTGTGAGGAGGAGTTGGGGCCCACTGAGCCCTCTGGTCCGGGAGCCTTCCCGTGCTGCACCCCACTGCATTTGTCAGCCGGGTTATCAAAGTGGCCCCGGGGGAGGCAAATGTGACAGAGATGCCAACAATTAGGTTTGTAAGCTCCCTGTGTCAATTTGCTCTGAAAGCAGTGAGTACATCTTTGTCAGGGTAGGCCTCATCTTCACACTCCGAAGCTGTGGAGGGTAAGCATTTTAAGCCGCAAATATCGTTATTCATAATAGGTTGGCAAATATTTTCAGATTAAGCTAAGTGCCAAACTCTGGAATTATGACAGTGAATCCTTCAGCTTTCCGTGATCATTCTTCTTGCCCTGGTCTTAGGCTGGGAGGCCCCCAGAGCAGGCGCTGTCCTTAGGAGCTGTGCAGTCTGACCTCCCCACTCCCGTAGCAGGAATCTCCTCACCCTCTTCCTCCCCCAGACGGCGTCTGTGTGTGCTCTTGGACACCTCTCGGGAAGGGCCATTCATACCTTCAAAGGCAGAATGCATTCCACAGCTGGCCTGTTCTAACTCTCAGAAGATGCTTCGGGTTACGTAACCCAACCTACAGATCTTGTGTTTAACTATACCGATGGCATGCGTCTGTGTGTCACCAAAACCCCTCCTCACGTGTTTGCCAGGATTCAGAAGAGAAGAAAGGGTGACCCCTGCTCATGAGAAGCTCATCTCAATTGTTGTGGAAGTAGACAGAGCACACACGGCTCTCGGGTCACACAAAAGCGGGGAACAGAAGAGCTGAGCGAGTTCGGGGGAAAGAAGTGGGGACGCTGAGACTGGCCACGAAGGATGGACACAGCATGAATCTGCAGAGTCGGGGGGATGGGGGGTGGCTTGCAACCGCAGGACCCTCCCCACAGAGGAGGACAGCCAGGGTGGAATGTGCTTGCGCGGCAACATAGGTTGTGGGGAGACGGTTGGGGTAAACGTATTGAACTAAGAGCCTGTGAAGGCAAGGCCTTACCACAGTAATCCACTGCTGCTCTCTTCTGGGGGTGCCTCTGCGCAGCTCCCCACCGTCCCGCTGCCTTCCACCTCTTGGGCCTCTCCCTGACTAGACCTCTGATGTGGGGCATGCTCCAGGGCGGGAGCCTCCACAACAGAAGGCCACCTCCACCTGCTACCCTCCATGGACCCCAGCCCAGAGCAGACTCTGTCTTCCCTAGGGCTCCAGCTGAGACCTGGGAGACATTCCTGATGCCCCTTCTCTTCTGTCCCCGCATGCAAACTGTCATCAAGTGGGTCCATCGGTACAGCATGTGCCCCATACCCTGTCTGCCCCCCTCCCCACCTGGCTGTCACTCTGCTCCATCGTTCATGGAGTTGGAACCCCAGTTAGCTTCCTGTCTTAGCTCAGGCTGCCATACAAACAGACCACAGAGTGGCCGGCTTAAGCAACAGGCATGTATTTTCTCACAGTTCTGGAGGCTGGAAGCTGCAGACGAGGGTGCTAGCATGGTCGGGTTCTGGTGAGAGCTCTCTTCCTGGTTCACACTCTTGCCTTCTCCCTGTCCTCAGACGGCAGAGGGAGGCAGAGGGAGGCAGAGGGAGGGCCAGCACAGTGGCTCTCTTCTGATAAGGGCACTAATCCCATCATGAGGGGCCCAACCCTGTGACCTCATCGAATCTCAATCACCTCCCAAGGGCCCCACCTCCTAATACCATCACATTGGGCATTAGGGCTTCAACATATGAATTGGGGTGAGGGGAGGTACAGACAATCATTCAGGCCCTGACACCTCCCCCCAGCCTCCTTTACTCCCCTAGTCCCTGCTCCTCACATGGGGCCCTGTTTCAAAGTCAATCTGATCAGCTTTCTTGCAGGCCCCAACCTGCCCCCACAACCCGCCTAGTGGCCTGCTGTAGCATCTAGAACAAAGCCCCATGACCTAGTGGGCCCAGAAGGCCCTGCAGGCCCAGCCTGCCCCCTGCCCCACCCCAGCTGCTCCCGTCTCCCCTTTACCCTCAGGACGTGGAGGCACAGAGTGTTTAAGGGACTTGCCATAGTCATGCAGCTGCGGTAACAGAAATGCTGCAAACATGAATGTTGGGGCCCTGATTTTTCCTGCCCTCCCTTGTTCCCCAGTCCCTGACTCCCAAGCCATGACAGCCAGCCCTTGACCCCATTACTCACGCATGGCCTCTGCAGGCTTACTGCCCTGCCTCCCCAGCCAGCTTCTACTTCTTCTGGGCACTTCCCCTACCTCTTTCCCCACCATCGAAAGCTCTCTCCTGTGTCTACTTCCTTTAGGACCATATGACACAGGCACCTAATCAAATAAATAAACACTCTGGGCTAATGGGCTGTTAGGAGCCAGTGGGTGACTGGACTACCCCACCAGGTCACTCTTGTCTTTAACTGGGACTGTGGGGGTTACTTGGTCTCAGTGAAGGACTAGAACAATGGTGGGGTTTGGGGTAATTCATCAGACCCAACTGAGTGGTGGTATGTGATCAAAGGGTATTCCGCTGGCAAATCCTTGTAGTCTAAAGTCGATCTTGGTTACTTAAAGCAAAATAATGAAAGGAGACCTTCTTTGCCCTTAAATGAAAGTATATACTAGGAAAGATGGTCTAATGAGAGGGCTGGGCTTTGTCTCAATACACCCAAGTCCCCAGTGAGGCTCTGAGAGGCAGGGCCGAGCAGCAGAGCAGCCCCTCTGGCGGGACACCTTGAAGTCTAGACCTGGAGGGAATTGACTGTGTTGCAGGCAGGCACCTGTCGGGAGGGAACGGGTGGGGAAAACCAGGCAGGTGGGGGTAAAACTGGCCTAGTTAATGACTCAGCGCAGCAACTAGCTGTGTGACTGTGGGAAGTCGTTTCCCCATCTCAGCTTCATTTTCACCTCTGACAAAGAGTGAGGGGTGGCTACCAGAGGAGACTTCCTGTCCATGCTCAAGGACTCCCGGAGAGCGATCCCCCAGATCTTACAAACTAGCTAAGTAAGCCTGCCCTTGAGGGTGTTCTGTAACAGGTGCACAGTGGAACAGGAACTGCAGGGCTCTGGGTGAAAGGACTTTTCAGCCACCTGTTTGGCAGCACAGCATAAAAATGAAAGGGGAGGCCAGTTGGGAGGGGCATGGCTAGCCCTGGGGCACAGAGGAGGGCAGCCCCAGAGCCCGTGTGGCTCTGTAAAGTCTGCAGTCGCCTTAGCTCTCATGCCCAGGACTATTTCCAGTATCAGTGATGCCCATGGATGTGCATCAGAAGCAGTTAAACGTCCTGTTACCTGGAAGTGTCCTCGCTCGAAAAACAAGGATGAAGGTCTGGCTTCTCAGGCAAGTCTGTGTCCAGAAAAAAGGATCCTGGCCACACAGAGGAGAGGATCCTGGTTTGTGAGATGGTTATTTTCTTGCTACCCAAGGGGAACTTAACTCTGTGCAAATAAACCCTGGGCTCACGTGTGGGGTGCTGAGTATGAGGGGGTTAGTCACATGGAATGACTGGGGTGCCTGCAGGAGGAGGAGCAAGCACCCCAATCCCACCTAGGTGTGCTGAGCTCAGAACCTGCAGGCGCAGCAGAGGAAGCCACCCGGGGAGGAGCCAAGAGGACACAGCCATGGGTGCAATCTTGGGTCAAAAGGTGGAGGACACCAGAGTGTCCTGAGCACAGAAGCTGGCAGGGACTACCATGGAGTGGGTGTGGGAAGAAAGATGGGAGCCTGTGACTACCTCAGTTCCCCGCAGTCCTCTCAGAGTGACGACCTCAGCAGGTGGCTAGGCTCCAGGAAAAGGAACATGGAGGATGGGGAGGGGCAGGGGGCCTGGGATGGAGGTGTAGATAAGAAGGCAGCCATTGGTGGGGCTGAAGGGACTCTGGATTGCCCCTCAGAGGGGGTCTGTAGGTCCCCCTACAGTGGGCCAAGGTGATGCCAACATACTATCCCCTGTAAAGAACCCCCAGCAGGTGGGAAAGGGAAGTTCAGCATCAAGGGGCTGAAGGCCGTACTTGGTAAAATGCAGTCATTTTACTTCTCCCATCAGTGAAATGCAGTGCCACAGAGAAGTGCCCATAGACATAAAGCTCACAGCCCAGAGCTGGCAAAATCACAGGAAATGGTGGCCACGATTACTGTCTCCAATTTCAAGTACTGATTCAGCTTAAAAAGAAATATTCCATTTTCTTAAGCCTTATTTTTTTTTAAGTTTACTTATTTTGAGACAGAGAGAGTGCACATGTGCAGGCACACACAAACAAGGGAGGGGCAGAGAGAGGGGAAGAGAGAGAATCCCAAGCAGGCTCCATGCTGTCAGCACAGAGCCAGACACGGGGCTCAAACTCACAAGCAGTAGATCATGACCTGAGCCGAGATCGAGAGTCAGACGCTCAACCGACTGAGCCACCCAGGGGCCCTGAGACTTATTTGTTTAGAGCAGTTTTAGGTTTACGACAAAAGTGAATGAAGGTGCAGAGGTTTCCCATTTACCCCACCCCCACCCCCCCATCCCAACACTTGCACAGCCTCCCTCCTTATCAACACCCCCCACCAGAGTGGTGCATTTGTTACTAGTAATGAACCTGCACTGACACATCATCATAGTTTCTGGCTCACTCTGGGTGCTGCACACTCAGTAGGTTCTGACAAGTGTATAAGGACCTGCCTCTATTATGGTGTCACACAAGGCATGTCTACTGTCCTCAAAATCCCCTGTGCTCCATCTAGTAATCCCTCCTTTACCTCCCTTTTAAAAATCACTTTTTGAAAGACCCCAACCTTCACTTAACACTCATGTTTTTAAATGTTTAATTACTTGAGAGAGAGAGAGAAGAGAGAGAGGGAGAGAGAGAATCACAAGCAGAATCACGTGGGGCTCAAACTCATGACCTGTGAGATCATAACCGGAGCCGAGATCAAGAGTAGGACGCTTAACCAACTGAGACACCCAGGTGCTCCTTAACATGCATTGTTTTGACTGTTAAGGATTGAGGAACTACCAGGAACCAGGTAGGAGGATTTTGAGTACATGGTTAGAACCATTTAATCAGAGAAGCTGCTGGTCTTTCACAAATGTCTCTCTCTCCCTCTCTCTCTCCTCCAGCAGACCTCACAGGGTCCCTGATTGCTAGAATTAGGAAACCTGGTGAATGGCAAGCTTCCTAGAAATTCCTCAGAAGAAAAGTCTCCGCTGCTCCACAACCCCGTGGCTCAGGCAGCTCGGAGAGCGTGCAGGGGCCTCCTTAGTCCCGTAGCCACGGTGACACAGTGCAAGGGAAGCAGAAACCCTCAGAGTCCACATACACACAAATCACTCAAACTTCGTTTTCTTGCCGACACCAGAATTTCTCCCTGCCCAGCGTGGCAGCATCTTGGTCTGACTCTAGCATGTTTTAAACTTCCATCAATAAAACGGAGATGGGATGCAAATCGTCTATGAAGTGGGGTTGAAAATCCTGACAGAGACCAAGGATTTCATGAAATTGATGAAAATAGTGTTGGAGAGTTTCTGGGATCATGTGGAAAGCCCTGCGCCTCTGGCCAAGTTAGATCAGATAAGGATCAAAAGAAAGAAAATCGACAAAAATGTTGACGTGATAGGAGTTCAAAGGAGGATGATTCGAATATCAAATACTTGGAGCCTCACATGGTTTTAGAAGAATGATATTTTTGTGATCACCCTGTGGAAGTTGTAAGTAAAGGATGCCAGAGCATGTCATGTACTTTTGGCAGAAAACCACTCTCCCCCTAAAAATAAGACAGTCATAAATAATACCAAAGTTATAAATGAAATGTTATGAAATAAATAAAATAAAATATAAAAGCTATAAATAAAAAAATAGTCGATCCACCCTTTGTCCTAAGATTTAGAGCATAGCGGTCATAATAACCTAGAATTTAGTTTAGTAAAATATTGAAAATAAACTTCTTGTCAATAGTTGATAGGTTCAATTTTGTAGACAATAACCAAATCATATTTGTACCCATTTTAAGTGGATTCTGTTTGGGGCTTTTTGTTCTAAGAGCATAAAGATGTCCTAAAGAGTCGAATGTATTGTTTGTTTTAGTTTTTGATTTTAATGAAACTGATAATTCATGACTGATAAGATTGGTAATTATAATTATTAATGTATTTATTTCTAACTTTTGTTTTGAGATGATCTCAACCTTACATAAAAGTTGCAGAAATAGAAAGAAGATTCCTGTATATCTATCCCTCAGATTCTCCAAATGTTTCATGTTACTATACTTTGTCTTATCATTTTCTTAATTGACAGGTAGAAATATAGATGTATAATTTCTTTCCTGAAACACTTGGGAATAAGTTGCAGATGCACTTCCCTTTTTTTCTTAAGTATTTCTGTGTATATTTTCTAAAAACAAAAACATTGTTTTATATAACCACAGTTCAATTATCAAAATCAGGAAATAACCACTGATATAATAGTGTTGTCTAATCTACAGATATTGTTCAAATTTCACCATAAGTTGCTCTTTTGACCCTGTGAGAACCTACTTCACACAGGCAACTTGGCTGATGTCTTGGGAGAAGTTCCAAGGAGATGGAAATCCATTCATGTATTCTCCCATCCAACCAACCAACCAACCAACATTTACTGACCCCTTGCCATGTGCCAGGGACTATGCAGGGGCTGGACACCAGAAAGAAATCCTACATAGATGCTTAAAAATGACTTTATTAAACTAAGAATCTAAATGTCATGAATAAGATAGCACCTCAGTACCCTCTGTCACAATACAGTCTGAAAAGTACAATGGTGCTCCGTTATAACATTAGGCCAAATGGACCTGGTAAACAGCAAGTGGCAAGCATTGGCTGTCCTAGTAAGAAAACACTTGCATGCCAAGGGTAGAAAGGGAACCCTAGAAATATTCAGGGGATGCCATGTTGATGAGGTTTTTAGAGGTCTCACTGGCCTGGGACATGGCAGGATTGTTGTATCATCTCTTACTAAGAAAGTAGCACAGTACTTGGTTTACCTCTGGGACTCTAGGAACAGCACACTTGGTAATATTTCTCCAGATTCATTACTCAGATGACTTGGAAGACTACCAGTTTTGAGGGAGTCCAGAGCAAGAGAGGGCTCTACAGCAATTTGCTCTTCTGCTCAGGTTGTATGACTGGAGGAACCAATGGTGATAGACTCAGTATCCTCTATGATGGAGAAGGGTTCCATGTTGAGTCTCTGGCAAGCCCCAGTGGGAGAGTCACAGTGTAGACCTTCAGCATTCTGGAGTAAGACCATTCCTTCTGTTGCAGAGAACTACTCATACTTTAAGAACCAGCTCCTGTTGTGCAACTGGGTCTGGTAGAGACTTGGTGCCTACTAATCAGAGAGCAGTGACTGTGCTGTTGGACTAACCATAATGAGTTGGGCATTGTCAGACTCAACAAGTCATTGATTGGAAGGGCACAATAGTGATCCATCATGCAATGAAAATTGTGTATTCAGGATCAGGTCCACTCAAGGAAGTCCAATAGAAACATGTAAATTATGTGAACAGGTGGCTTAGACCCTTAGATCATCTGTCTCTGATGCAATGACACTTCTCCTTTAGCTCACACTTAGAGCCAGTTATGGTCTGAATGCTTGTGTTCCCTCCAAGTTCATACACTGAATTCCTAACACTAAACGTGGTGGTATTAGTAATGGGGACTTTGGGAGGCCATGAGGATACAGCCCTCATAAGTGGGACTAGTCCTCTTATAAAAGAGACCCCAGAGAGCTCCCTAGCCCTTTCTACCACGTAAGGACACAGGGAGAAGTTGGCACTCTACAACCCAGAAGAAGACGGTCACAGGACACCGAACCTGCTGGTGCCATGATCTTGGACTTCCCAGACTCCAGAACTGTGAGAAATAGATGTTTATTGTTTATAAGCTACCTGGTTCCTTATGGTCTGTTATAGCAGCCCAAAAGGACTAAGATATGACCTTCTGGGCTTATGGTGGGGTGGTAGGAAGCCTTACGAATGACATATATAGTCGATTAACACATAATTTGTATGTTATATATATTATATACTATGTTCTTACAATAAAGTAAGAACATATGTGCCTATGTCCCCCTGACTCAGGAGGAGAAAACTTGGATCTGGCTTACAGACAGACTGGTTCAACATGTGGATGTTAAGTAAAAAACTATTGCCCTCAGGCTGGGACAAGGATAGCCCTCACTTTGTGTGAAAAATGTATTGATAGTGAAGAAAAATGTTAACTATAATATTTAAAGGGTCAAAATTAATGTAAAAAAAATCCATGATGAGTAAAATACCAAAAACCTTTTTTTTGGGGGGGGGGAGACAGAGGGAGAGAAAGAGCACATACGCTTGAGCGGGCACAGGAGGAACAGAGGGAGAGGATGAGAGAGAAAATCTTAAGCAAGATCCATACCCAGGGCAGAGCCCAATGAGGGGCTCGATCTCATGACTATAAGATCATGACCTGAGCTGAAACTGAGAGTGGGACACTTAACTGACTGAGCCACCTAGGCGCCTCCCAAAATACCAAAATTTGAAATAAACAGAGGATCAGTAACAGTACTGTGCTGGGTTATATTGGAGCTTGAGGCAAAAGGAAAAATCAGTGATACTAATCTATGGAAATGGGCACCAGTGTACCAATCTTTGGCCTTATTTTAAGGCTCCACCCATCCCAGAGAGCATCTTGTGCAGAGGAAGCACTCAGCATCTAGGTAGATAAGATGATTCACTCTATGGATCCATTATCAGCCAACCCACTGTTTGGACAATAAATAATTTCATGAATGGCATGGCAATGGTGGCAAAGATCAGGCTATATGTGGGCCCAACATCATGTGTTTCCTTTTATTAAGGGTGATCTGGCTACTGCCACTGCTGACTCTTACCTGTCAGCAACATAAACCAATACTGGGTGCTCAATATGACATGATTTGTTAAGGAGACCAGGACACTGGTAAGAAGTTAATTATGTCAGATACTTTCTGCCCTAGGGGAGACAGTGATTAGTCCTTGCCAGAGTCAACACTTATTCTAGATATGGATTTCCTTCCCTGCCATAGTGCCTTCACTAGCATAACCATCCAAGGACTTACAGATGCCTGGCTTATTGGCATGGGATTCAAACATTGCCTCAAGCCTAGGGATCTGTTTTATAGTAAAGGGAGTAGACAATGGACTCATGACCAAAAGATTCATCCAGAAACAGTTGGCCTAATAGAAAGTCAGAATGGCCTATTGCAAGGCTGTGAAGGGGAAAACCTGGGACAGCACCCTGTGTAGGTGGGGTGCTATCCTTTAGCATATGTGCTAAACTCCATGTTGGTCCTATGTTCCCAATAGCTGAAATCCATGAGTCGGGAACCAAGGGGTGGGGGTTAGAGTGGCTTCTCTTACCATCACTCTCAGTGACTGACTTGAGAAATTTGTGCTTCTTGTCCCCACAACCTTCGGTTGTGCTCTGGCAAATAAGCAGTCTTGGTTCTTGGTGAGGGAAGAGGGAGTGGAGGGCAGTCTCTCCCACTAGGGGACATTGCAAATGTCACTGAATTTAAAGCATAACCACCACCTGGTCACCCTGGGTTTCTCATGTAAGTGGGCCAGAGGCAAAAACAAAAGGGGTGGGCAGGCAGAAGCTAGGACAACTAGATTTCCACATGCAAAAAACTGAAGAGGGACCCTCTACCTCACACCATTCATAAAAATCAACTCAAAATTGATCAATGACCTGCATGTAAGAGCTAAAACCATATATGTCTCAAAAGAAAACATAGGGGTAAATCTTCATGACCTTGGATATGGCAATGGGTTCTTAGATTATGACACCAAAGCCATGAGCAGCACAAGGAAAAATAAATCGGACTTCATCAAAATTTAAAACGTGTGCATCAAAGGACATTCTTAAGAAAGTAAAAAAATAATCTAGGGAATGGAAAAGATATTTGCAAATCATACATCTAATAAGGGTTTAATATCCAGAATATAGTTGACTCTTGAACAATGCAGGACTTGTGGTGCTGACCTCCACACAGTGGAAAATCCATGTATAGTTTGTGACTCACCCAGAACTTAACTACTAGTAGCCTACTGTTGACGGGAAGCCTTACCAATGACATATACAGTCAATTAACACATAAATTGTATGTTATATATATATTATATACTATGTTCTTACAATAAAGTAGGCTAGAGAAAAGAAAACAATATTAAGAAAGTTATAAGGAAGAGAAACTACATTCATAGTACTGTACTGTATTTATCAAAAACAAAAAAATCCACATGGAAGTGGACCCACACAGTTCAAAAGTGTGTTTTCTTTGCTTTTTTTTCAAGTTTATTTATTTTCAGGGAAAGCGTGTATACATGAGTGGGGGCAGAGAGAGGGAGAGTGAGGATCCCAAGCAGGCTCTGCACTGTCAGTGCAGAGCCCAACACAGGGCTTGACCTCACAAACAGTGAGAGCATGACCTGAGCCAAAACCAAGACTCCAGCGCTTAATGGACTGAGCTACCCAGGAAGCCCCAAAACTGTGTTCTCAAGGGTCAACTGTATATAAAGAACCCCTACAACTCAACAACAGAAAGACAAACAACTCAGTTGAAAAACAGGCAAAGAACTTAATAGATATGTCTCTAAATGAGACCTACAAATGCCCAAAAAGCACACGAAAGTTGTCCAACACCACCAGTCATGAAAGAAATGCAAACCATAACAAGATACTGCTTGACCCCCATTGGAAACGCTACTAGAAAAGAACAAGTGTTGGTGAGGATGTGGAGACATTAGACCCCTTGTGGTGGGAATGTAGAATGACACAGCGGCTGTGGGAAACAGCAGTATGGTGGTTCCTCAAAAAAGATTCCATTCCCAGGTATATATCCAAAAGAACTGAAAACAGGGACTCAAACAAATACTTGGAAGCCAATGTTCTCTGCAGCACAATTCACAATAGCCAAAAGGTGGGAACAACAGAAGGGTCCTTAAACAGATACATGAATAAACAAAATGTAGGGCAGACATACAATGGGATATTATGCGACCATAAAGGGAATGAAATTCTAATACATGCTACCACATAGATGAACCTTGAAAGCACTATGCTGAGTAAAGTAAACCAGGAAGTAGATTAGGCTACCAGGGGCTGGGAGAGGGGGAATAAGGAATTATTGCTTAATGGGTACAGGGTTTCTGTTTGGGCGATTTAAAAAAAAAAAAAAAAAGCTCTGGAAATAGAGAGTAGTGATGGTTGTACAATATTGTGAACATAATACCACTGAGTTGTATACTTAAAAATAAGTTTGGGGGGCACATGGGTGGCTTGGTTCAGCATCTGACTCTTGATTATGGCTCAGGTCACGATACCAGGGTCGTGGGATCCAGCCCCGTGTAGGGCTTCTCGCTGGGAGTGGAACCTGCTTAAGAGTCTCTTTCTCCTTCTGTCCCTGTTGTGCATGTGCACTCTCTCGCTCAAAAAAAGCAAACGTTGTGCTGTATTTACCACCACAACAATAAAAGGTAGTGATTATGATGGATGGGAAGTCAAGTCCTGATTATCATGAAGGACAGAGGTGTTGCTTCACAGTGAGGGAGGGCCAGGTATGTCTCATCTCAGGGGATTCACATAGGCACCTCTTGGTGAATGTGTGTCCCGCAGTAAAGATAAATGGGCAATTGTAGCAACCATGGGCTAAAAAGAGCAACTAAGGATTTAGGATGCTCCGGGGTGGAGGTCTGGTCACCTCGCCTGGCATATAATTTAGACAAGTTCAAGTGCTGGCCAAGAGAGCGGAAATCTAGAATGGTTGGTATTAGTATGCGAGATGATGAATATCAACTGTGGCTCCAGGGCCATCTACAGGAAGGATTTCGGCTGGTCTCTGCCTTGAGGATGTGGCGACAGATTGGATTTAATGCGGGTGTGAGTGGACCTGAGGGGGACAAGGGTGGACTGTATCAGACATGCCTTATGCACTGCCTGTCCCATATCCCCTTGGCCTCAACTCTGCAGCCAGCTGTGGTTGTGGTGAACGATTTCACGCAAGCCTCAGCTTACCTTGCCCTGATCGCACCTTGCCTTAAGTGCGTTTTTTGCTTGTGGCCCCAGGGTTTCTCTAATGCCGTGGCATGGGATGGCAGAAAGAGCCCTTTCAGCATGCACCATACACGATACACATGCAGCCTGGAAGTGCAGGAGATTAACATTCATAGGAACCCTGGGCGGGGGATGGGGTCTGGGAGGTGGGGGGAGGCAGAGAATTCTGGGAGGCCTGCTCAGAAGTCTGCACAGGGCTGAGCCCTGGCTGCCTACAGCAATGACCCGCCAGCCTTGATAATGCATCCTTGCATCCACTTTCTCTCCTCCCCTTTTGCCATTTTCTCCCCTTCCTTCTCCCCATTCCTGGGATAGCTTCTCAAAGAAGCCATCCTTGTTTCAGGACTTCTCTCAGGCTCTGCTTTTAGGGAAGGACCTAGGTTAAGACAGTGTCTCCCAATTCCAACTTCCCCTGGAAAAGCACTAAAGTAGACAAGTGGAATTTCTGTCTGTGTCAGGCTAAAAAGGATATGAACACAAAGTACTTAAGATGCTTGTTTATCACACAGACCTGGGTTCTGTAGCCTGCAGCCAGTCAGGAAATTCTATGTAATCACAAGGTGTGCAAATTTATCAAAATGGGCATATAGAGAATAACTCCATCGTAGCAAAATGGTGAAGATATAAGTCGTTGTTGCTGTCACAGTTCCCACAAGTGAAAGGCTTCGTCCATTGGATTAAAGTCCGGAGCTTCTTGAGCGGTCTGCAGCCCCAATGGTTTCTGGATTTCCTGATCTCTAGCTCCCCCTCGTGGTATCTTCAATTCATGTTCTGAGCTTAGCTGTGAAGCCTAAAATTTGGCTTCCACAAAAACTATGATTAGTGGAAATTTGTTGCAGGAGAGACTTCTTTTATTGCTGTTTCTCCAAGGAGTTTGTTCCTCCAGCAAATAACTGTTGCGTGTCCATGTGGTCTGTAGAGCATGAGATATCCATTGAAAATGTACCACCTTTCCACAGATGAACAGTGAAGGAGGGTGTTAAACCCGTGTCCAAACAGGTGTGTGCAGGGGAGACAGATGCCACTGTTTGCTTCAATCCCAAATCAGAATTCATCATCCAACCTGGCTCCAGAACAGATATGGGGAGCATATGCTCTCTTTATAGTTTGCCCACAATCTATTTTAGTGCATCAGTGCAGGGTGATGTGAACTGTCCTAAATGTCTTATAAAATAAAAAGACAACTTTGCCTTAATCGAGGCTTAGCAGCTTTAAATTTAGTTGGGTTAAGACTTCAGCACACTCCAGTGGGGCTGATTCTCATACACTTTGGGTAATTCGTATGCATGAGAAGACATTATCATTTTTGGTGCAGTTCTGAAAGGAAGTATTAAGGGCGAGAATTTGATTTTAAGTGATGGGAAGAAAAAAAAAAGGTGTGAATTTAGCTCCAGACTCTGCAGAGGATGAAAGATGTTATATTTCTGTTTGAGACGTTGCAAATCATTCCAGAATGCCCTCTGAACTTCTCGCTCAGTCCACCTGTCCACAAAATGGCTGGGATTCATTCAATTGTGCTACCTCTCTGATAAACAGTCTTTTGATAATAGACAATCTTAAAAAAAAACCCTAAAATCACTGCATGGACAGCAAATTGTTCTGCAAAGTGATGGTGTTTATATAATACACCAAAAGACCTTTTTAAAAAGTACTCAAGATTTGTCAGTTTTCTCAAGATGATATTTTCTTTGTTTTAATCAGATCAGGGGTCTTGTGGGCATGTATGCATATGTATGTATAGCTAGAATTTAAAAATTGCCATTTAAAAACCCACAAAAATTGACTAGGACACTTGTGACTTGTAAGAGGAAGGGGGTGTTGCATATTTCATTATGGGAATACAATAAACTGTTACGTATAACAGCTGTGCTTCACTTAGAAGAAAGGTAGGCAGCAATACTAAAAATGTGACCACGTGAAAGGCAAGGTGTTAGTTTGGAGCTTTAGACCCCCAACTGCTGATACATGGCATGGATCTACATGGCTATGGACAGGGTAGTCCAGGAAGAGAGTGGGAACACACTGAGGCCGGTCCATTGGGAAGAGGGCAGCAAGATGGGGAGAGCCTGGCTGGGCCCCAGAAACTTTCAAGAACTGGGGTGTCTCGGTATTCTCTCTCAGGCTATTTGATGGCTGATGCTGTCACATCTATCCCTCTCTGGTTACTATAAACCTTAAAGTCTGGGACACCAACATTTTGTGTTGGAGATGCTTTGAGAAGGTCCTGGGAAGATCTGAAGTTCCCGTTCATTCAGGCCAGGCAGGCTGAGTAGAGAGAGTCTTCTGAAGCAGAAGCTGAGACAGAGGGCTGAAAGAGGAACCAGGAAGACACAGGCTCCTGGGGCTCCCCCTCTGTTTTCCCCACCCCTCTCTGGCAATCTTTAGGATTCTGTGTTGACATTCCACTGTAAGTGGACTGAGAACTTCAATAACTTTTGTTTATTAACATGAATAATGACTTCCATTAAACCTGAAATACTTGGAGACACCAACAAGGCTGATAATTATTAAATAATAATTATTTTAAAAAATTTTCTTTAATGTTTATTTTTGAGAGAGTGAGACAGAGTATGAGTGAGGGAGGGGCAGAGACACAAAATGTGAAGCAGGCTCCAGGCTCTGAACTGTCAGCACAGAGCCTGATGAGGGGCTTGAACTCACGGACCGCGAGACCATGACTTGAGCTTAACTGACTAAGCCACCCAGGCGCCCCTAAACAATAATTATTAGTGATAATCACTAGTGAATGCCAAGTACATACTAGTCATCTTTTAGGTGGCGAAGAAACAGGGGTAAATAAGGCATAGTAATTTCCTCTCCTGTGGATCTCACATTCCAGGAGGGAGAGCGTCAGGCAAATGAGGGGTGCCCCATGCTCTCAAGAGTCTATCTGATCCAGGCTGTTTTTCTACTGAAAGGTTTGGCTTGCAGCCACCTCATTCCAAAGCATGGGTCATTGCAGATTTCTGATTCCCGACCAAGGTGGACAGACTCCCCTAGCTCAGGCCTTGGTGTCCTTCCTGGATCCCCTAACTGACAGCACTACCTACAGTTCCCTCTATAGCATCGCAACACTAAGTGCCATCCATTTGTCTCCTTGTGTCTTCCCTCTCCAGGACCTCAGGGACCCATGATGAAGAATCGCATCTCTCTTGACTACTGCTCTATTCCCCCATCTGGAAAGGGGGCTGGCACTGACAGAGCGCTGAGTCCATGTTGGCAGATGGTTGGTTTGGCTGCAACATGGGATACCATTAACAGTAACTGGCCACTGAATTTGCATTGACTAGAAAGAACATAAGAAATGGTGGCTTTAGCCATGTGGTACTCTCCTCCGGACCTTAAAAAAACCCTGCCAAATAATATTAATGGTAACCATTTGTGATAACCGGTCTCCAAGACAGTTCTCAATGACCCTCATGTATTGTAGTCACACCTTTGTGGAGCTCCCTGCCGTGCTGACAAATGCTGGGCTGCACCCACGCACAGGAAATTGAGGAAGTGACCAAAGCTAGATCATAAAGATAGGTGGCTCCTGCTTCGCGTCTTGGATCATTTGCTCTGGAAGAAGTCCACTGCTTAGCGGTGAGGATGCTCAGGCAGCCCTGTGGAGCAGCCGAGGTGTCAAGGAACTGAGGCCCCCTTGCCGAGAGCCATGTAAGTGTGTTCTGGTGGAAGCCCATCCTCCAGCCCCAGTCAAGCCTTCAAATGACTGCAGTCTCAGGACAGAGCCCAGGCTAGAACTGCCCAACCAAAGCATGTCCAAATTCTTGACCCACAGAAACTGTGAGATGTATTAGACCTTCACTGTTGTCTGAGGCCACTAAGTTTTGAAGTAACCTGTTATGCAGCAATAATCACAGACAAGGCGAAGTTGGAGCTGTTCCTTAATGCAACTGCTGACATTTCCTTGGTCTGATACACATTTTAGAAAAGGAGCTTCAGAAAATGTTACATTGTCAAAAGTTGCAACCTTAGGGGTGTGCTTACTTTGCAATTGCAACTTGAGAGATGCCCCTTAACCTCCAGCTCCTTGCCAGGACATTGCTACCCCTGAGCCCCTCCTACATAGATTCTGGAGCTTTCACTGCAAGAAAAGCAGGCTAACAAAGTGAGAGCCTTGGCCGTCTAGTTTATTCCCACAACCAAGGTGGACAGCAAGAGTTGGCTATCTGGCTCAGAGGAAGCGAAGCTGGGATCTGGCTGGGAGGAGACCTTTCCTTTGCACACTGTGCGTCCTGCTCGGGGCTGAATTATCTCAATAATAAAGGAAAGGAAGACTTCATGCTATGTAAATAAACCCCAAATTCGGCCATTATTCATTTTTATTGAAATGAAATGCAAATTACTTAAACTTAGCAGAAAGCAGCCCGGTGAAAACAAGGGGCATCGGGGCCGGTCACATTCGTTGCAAATCCACACACGACGTTCCACTAGCCCTTAATTACTTGCCCATGCACACCGGCGGGGTTGCGCCCTTTGTCTCGCTCGTTTTGCTGGCGGTGCTAGCGACTGGGACTCCCTCCCCCGCCCGGAGCAGATGGGCCCAGGGCCTTTGTTTTCCGGGTGAAGCAACGCGGCCGCCGCGCAAGCCTGGCCTCCGGGGCTGCCCGAACAGGGGTTCCCGCAAGCCTGGCCCCCGGGACTGCCGAGCAGGGGTCTCCGCTGAGGTCTCTGCGCTCTCTGCTCTCCCTGCGCCGTGGCCTTCCCCTGATTGCCGCATTATTGGAAGCCTCTTTGCTCCCATTGTGTGGGCGCTGTAATCTCTGAGGTTCCTGGAGTTATTTTGAGGAGCTTACTTGAGAGCAATCCCTTGGCTCGCTCAGATCACTCTCCACGCTGCCGGCTCTGGCAGAGCGGCCACCGTGCGCGGGCCTCTGATCCCCAGGACTGGCCTGGTGTGCCGCAGGCCCTGCTGCCCACCGACCTGGGCTGGCTCCTGCCTGGGGCTCCGCTAGCAAAGCTGATGGCGACTGAAAAAGAAAATTCTGCAGTGAGGATTTCGACCAAAGGGGCAGCAAGTACTTAAGCCCGGACACCTGCTGGAAGCTGGGAGGTGGCCGAAGGAGGGGGCCCCTGGTAGAAAGGGCTATTGGGGGGGTACTGGGTGTCCTCTCCGCATCACTGAATTCCTGACCCACGGAAATTGCCAGAGATGATACAGGTTTATCTCCCCCGACCTTCACCCAGAAGTCCCCGTTATCAGGGCCTGAGTACTGAGGTGAACAGAACATCATTAACTGCGCTCCTCCTCCCTCACCCCCCTCCAGTGGATAAGCATCCATGGGATCAGAGGGTATCTGCTTTCATAGCAGAGAAGCGGCTTGCGGAAAGGAATGTATGCCAATGGGATCCCTTTTTCCACTGGTTTCCATCCTGAAGTCAGGCACATGCTCCCCCAAGGCAACTGAAATTTTGCAGTGGATGGCCAGCTGTGGGTTAGGAATGGGGATAGGGAGAAGCTGAGACCCCAGGTAGTGCCAATGCTGCTGTGAATTCCAAGGCACCCCTCTTTTGGGAGCTCCAGCTATGGGATTATTTTCGTGTTGGAGAATTCCAGGGCCATTCTCCTCTCTGACTTTCTCCATATTCATAACTTCTCTGTTTTACCCCCCTCAGCCTCTCTCTGCCTTCCAAGGCACTCAGCACCTTCCACAGCAGTAGCCTCCATCCTGTCCCTGCCCTGCGAACAGAGGCCTAGAGGCCAGGAAGTTTGGGGTTTTGTGCTGATTCTGTGACTAACAGTGTAACCATGGAGAGTCCTTTCCCCTCTCTATTTCTTGGGGAGCCTAAGAAATCATCTGGAGACCAGGGTGCCTAGAAGCTTTGAACTCTCTCTAAAGGCTGTGACTGGGGGGCCTCCACTTTTCCCAGGGCCCAGGAGATGTCCCCCACATCAGTAGTTCTGGACTCTAAGCTGAGAGTGTGTTTCACCAGGGACGTGTAGAAATGGTGGCTAGTCTCAGAGCTGGTTCTCACAGGGCTGGAGTGCTGTGGGTAGGTATTTGGGAACTTTTCATGGTCCTTAAATCCTTTCATTGTGGAGAGGTCCACTGGGCTTAAAGTTAGATTTAATGTCCAAGATTTGAGGACCATCCTTTTCCTGGAGGCTGTGACTTCCTGGCAGCTAAGATCATTGTGGTGGAATCAATGAACATGCTTCCAGATCCCGGCCTGGCCTCCAACAGCTGGGAGTCTGAGGCCAGTGAAGTAACCAGGAAAAAGTCCTGCCTCCCCCTCCCCTCCGCTCTTCTCCCCTCTGGGCTGCCATCCGAAATAGGATATTACTTAACTGAACTGTGCTTGAAGCTTCAAGGTCTCTATTGTATTCTAACATTATTTACTCCTTCTCAAACTATTGTTTATTGGGTTCATTTAATTCAAGGGCTCTAGGTATTTCTTCAGCAGTAATAAAAAAATCAGTGCTAGGCACTGAATGGTGTGCCTACCCCCGCCCCCGCCCCCACCCCCAATTCATGTTGAAGCCTGAAACCCCAGTGTGACTGTCTTTGGGGAGGAGCCTATAAAGAGGTAATTAAGGTTCAGTGAGGTCTTAAGGGTGGAGCCCTGATGTGATAGGATTAGTGTTCTCATAAGAAGAGACACCAGAGACTTGGATCCCCGCTCCCTACCACAAACACAAAGAAGAGGCCATCGCCAAGGTGGAAGGCCGCAAACCAAAAGATCTCTGAATGAAACCTGCCTTCCCAGCACCCTGATCTTGGGCTCACAGGCTCCAGAACTGTGGGGCATGTCGTGTAAGTCTTCCAGTCTTTGGTGACTTGTTACGGCAGTCTGAGCAGACTAAAGCATGTGTGGATACGACAATGTATCTGACATGTTGAAGAAACTCTGTGTACCAGAAACTGACAACAGACACACAAACGCCAGGGGTCACTTAGTCACAGTCTGTACTGCAGCAAAACAACCTGCCCAAACCCTCCAAACCATCCGCATTCTGCCACAGAACAAAAGCCCAAACACATCAACGTTTAAAACAAAACCCAAAAAACAACTAAAGCGGCATTAAAGTAAAAACTACTTGGGAGAAAGAATTTCCATCCTATGAGCAATTTGAAATAAAAACTTCAGACTCATAATAGTGACTCTACCATCATTTTCTGTAATAAAACATCTATTATAACAGATATGGCAATACAATAAAAGTCCTATTGTTCCGGAAACTGTATTATAACTGAAACAGGATAATTATAGAAATACTTGCATGAGAATTGCATGTTCAACAGAACCATTGAAAATCACTCTTCTCACACTGAAAATAAGTCTTCCAGGTACAGAGAACTCTTCAGTGAGATCTGAAATAGAAGGCAACGTGGCCTTTTTTTTTTTTTTTTCAAATCTTTTATAGCAGCCTAACCTTCCAAAGCCCCCTCAGGGCCATCTGTAACATGTCTCCAAGGGCCCACCCGGCTCTGAGTTCCACACTTTATTTGGAAAACTAAAATCCGATGGTAGATTTTGAAGTAGGGCATCTCTCTATTCTTTCCACAGACAGATTTTAGGGTGAATCTCAGTTCTATCAAGTTCATTTTGTAAATTCTAACTTAGAATTTCTAGCTTCTAGAGCAGCGGACCCCTGGAACATTCTGCAGAGATCCAATCGTTTTTTGAAGGCATTGCTGGCACTGCGGCTCTCCCAGCCTTGTGGTTGACACGGGGGCTCTTGGCTCTGTTCCTCCTGAAGTCCTCACAGCAGCCCTTCAGTGTTGAGAGCAAGGATTCTTCTCATTTAGTAGCTGAGGAACCTGGGAACTGTCTGGATGGGAGCAGGGGCAGGGGATTTGTCTGGAAACTGCATTTGCACCGTAAGCACACTGTTTTTCCTTAGCTTGCCTATTTATTTGATGTGGCTTTGGGGAAACTGACAAAAATTACAGAGGAGTAGGAGGCCAGAGGGCCTGTGAGCCATCCCTTGTCACCTGACTACTGACTTCTGATGCTCCCTCCCCGTAACCTGGCACTTGCAGGGCTGGAAACTGGAGGAAATTCACAGAACCATGATGGTGGCTGAGGGACCAAGGGAGTGTGCAGGGAGGAAATAACAACAACAACAACAACAAGCAACAACAACAACAACACATAGCACCATGGCAAATAAGTAGACAGGTGCTGAGTGATGACTGAAGGGACATGATAGCCATCTACAGATATCTGAAGGATGTAAACACCAAGGAAGAAGATGAATTAATTATTTAGAGGCACAGTGATGAAGCTCTGGACCAGCTCCGTTACCAGCCCCCAAACCACCTTGCCCACAACAGTCCTTTCAGAATTAAGCTCCCCCAAGACCAAAGACAGGCAGCTTGATGGTCCCTTTGCACACAACAACTGTGATACAAGGCATGGGCCGAGGCTCCTACTTTCATTGTGCCAGCATGTACCATGTGTGTACTCAGATGCTTATCATCACGGCTGCCATTTGTTGAATACCTGGTGTTTTGCGTTGAATTGTGTCACCCCGAAGACTTTGTAGTCCTACCCCCTAAACTTGTAAATGTGACCTTATTTGAAAATAGAGTCTTTGAAGATGTCATCAAGTTCAGATGAGATCTTTAGGGTGGGCCTTTAATCCAATATGAAGAGGGAAGTTGGGGCACAGGCACAGACACACAGGGAGAATGCCACGTGATGACAGATGCAGGGCACAGCTGCAAACGCACGAATGCCGAGGGCTGACAGCCACACCAGAAGCTGGGAAGAGGCCAGGAGTGATGTCCCCCACAGACTTCAGAGGGAGCTTGGACCTGCCCACACGTTGGACTGCTCTCCGAAACGGAGACAATAAATTTCTGTTTTAAGACACCCACTTTGTGGTGCTTTGTTATAGGGCCCTACCTGCTACAGCAGTGTGATGAATATTTCCCATATGAAAGGAATGGCTTGCATCTTAGGGAGAAGGCTGGGGGCAAGGGATACCCCCTCCATCCCAAGGGCCAAGGAAGGAAGGGTGTCCTAGGCCCACCATATGGGGTTGGAATCCCTCCTGACCCAAAACCCTGGCTCTATGGTTGCGAGTCTGGATCAAGATCCCTGGGAATCCCTAAACACAAGACTATGGCACCTCCTTAGAGGTAATCTAAAATAGAAAGAAGGCTCAGTTGGTAGAACATGTGACTCTTGATCTCGGGGTTGAGTTCAAGCTCCATGTTGGGTGTAGAGATCACTTAAAAAACATGAGAAATAAAAATTAAAAATGAACAAAAACCAAAAAGAACACTGTAAGATTTTAGTGTTCAAAATGACATCAAGTTTACTCATATGCTTTGATTAAGAGGTTGCAGGGGTTTATGTGTGTGTGACCTGTATATGGAATTGTCCAGCTCTGGGTCTGGGTTTTTTTTTATCCTGAAAAAGCCATAAAAGGTGGGAGCTGGCTAACTCGAACTCTAGAAAAGTTGGGGTGGGGGGAAAGGTGCTGACTTCAGGGGGCCCCATGGCCCTCAGGCTGCACTCCTTCACACCCATCCCCTGCCCTCTACCTCATTTTAGACGGACCTTGCACCTTGCACCTTCCTCAAGCCCAGAGAGTCCTCCTGGGGATCGTGTCTCCCTTTGGCCCCTGATTCAGGATCTCTGACTCTCTGGCCTAGGGACATTTCTCCCTCCCCTCAGTGGTCATGGAGACAGCCCAGCAACCTTGGGGAGCCAAAGATGCTAAGTTAACATTTGGTGAATGTGTGGATCATAGTCTGAAGCCGGCTTTATGAATGCAGACCAGCATGCTTTGGGATTCTTGCACCCTTCTGGAAAATGGTGGATTGCGAAGGCATGGGGTGGAATCAGATTTCCTGCCTCTCTGGGCACATGAGGCTCACATTTGGGACTCTGGAGATGTTTTTCACGAGAATAATCTTGATCCCTATACATTTCCTCCTTTACTCTTCAGTAGTATCCTATGGGACAGGGACTATCATTGTTGTCATTTCCCAAATGAGGAAACTGAGGCATAGAGAAGTTGAATGACTTTCCCAAGGTCACCCAGCCAGATCTTAGGACTGTAAGCATTATGAGAGCACTATCTGTATGCTGGGACAGGGCACAGTCACCATGATGGCGACCCTGCTGTGCACCTCCTTCACAGGACCGACTCTACAGGAGGCCCAGATGACACTATGAGACTGTGGAATCATCTGTTACATTTATGGGCTTCTGTGTGTGCACCCACTCATATCAGAATGAAGGTGCCAGGTTGCCGATAGGTGCAAAGTTTGCGGGACTTCTTACAGTTCACCTTCTCTTCTCAAGAGGGTCCTGACCTTGAAGTTTCTTTCCCTTCCAGCATCTTTCCTGCCTACCAGTACTCCCCTTACCACCTCTGGGGAAGGAGTCAGCAGCCCAATTCTTTAATGAGCCACCAGAGGGAGCTGCCTGCAGAGAAACTAGAGAATCTCCCCCAGGTCAGGGCCTGGAGATGATTGAGCTATTCTTAGCCTCAGTTAACTTTCATTGTTGAATGTCACCCAAACTCAACAAAAGCTCATACTCAGAAATGGATGGGGTTATTTCACTGTGGCCAGGGAACCCTGGTTAATGCTCAAGGCCCTTTCTCACAGGAGGACAGAAGGGAAATGGAAGTAACAAAAATGATGATAGATGATAGTTATAGAGTACAAAGTTTCAATTCTGCAAGATAAATACATGCTAGGAATCCATGCAGCATACTGCCTACAGCTGATAATATTGTATCATACACTAAATGTATACTAAAGAGGGTAAATCTTACGTTAAGTGTTCTCAACTCTCTCTCTCTCTCTCTCTCTCTCTCTCTCTCTCTCACACACACACACACACACACACACACACGATAATAGTAATAATAAAGAGAGTGGGAAAAAACTTCTGAAGTGATTGATATGTTTATGGTATAGATTGTGATGATGGTCTCACAGGTATATGCTTATTCCCCAACTCATTGGCTTATATACCTTAATACGTACAGCTTTTTTAAGTCAGCAAATATATATACCTTTTTTTTTAAACACCTTATTGGGACATGTATATACCATAGTATATATGTCTGTTTAAATATATGGTATATATATATATATATATATATATATATGCATATGTGTTTATATCTGTGTGTGTACATACATGGTATTTATATGTGTATATATGCGTGTATATATGTGGTATATACATATGTGTGTACTTTCCCACTCAGAAGAGGAAAAAGAAGAAAAGGAAACAAGATGACTGGTGGTGTAAAAGAGGCCCATCCTCCGGGTGTCTACAGTACCCTGGAAAGCCAGGCTAAGTGCTGGGTTCAGCAAGGTCTTTGAGCCAGGTGGACCCAGGTTAGAGTCTGAACCCTGACACGCCCTACCTGGGTGGCCTTGGGCAGACCGACCTCTCCATACCCAGCTTCTCCTATCTGTAATATGGCAGTGGCAACCATGCCTAGGTGACAGGACTACTGCCAGGATTAAGTGGTACAGTCCACGGAAAGCCACCAGAGCCTTTTTCAGATTTGAAATGGTTCAAGGCCAGCCCTTGTGAGCCTGTGTGTAGGAGGACGGGGGTGGGGGAGGGGGTGGGGGGAATCTCCTCGATACTCTCTCGAAAGTATCCCCTGCACCCCCTCCCCACCTCTGCCCCCTCCCAACAGTCTCCCCAACCTCAGCTTTGTCCTGGAAGCTGGACGTCCCCCTTCCCTTGGAACCCTGGGAGTAAAGCCAGCGCTTAGCCTTTCAACCCCCCAGACCCAGAGGCGTCTGGTGCCAGCACCGGCCTCCAGCTTATGTTGGACTTTGGCCCATACATTCACCGAACATTAATTTAGTACCTTTGGCTTCCCGTGGTTGCTGGGCTTCCCGTGGTTCCCATGATCGCTGAGGGGAGGGAGGATAGTCCCTAGGCCTGAGGGTCAGAGATCCCGAATCAAAGGTCAAAGGGAAAGAGGATCCCAGGAGGCCTTTCCGGGCTTGAGGGAGTTGCAAGGTGCCAAGCGCATCTAAAACGTGTGCGGGCTGGGGTAGAGGACAGGGGATGGACGCGCTGGAGCGCAGCTTGGGGACCACGGTGACTTCAGCCCGCACGGCCCAGCCTGACGGAGGCCTGGGCCCGGAGGAGGAGGAGGAGGGGCGCCGCCTGCGCCCTCGGGCTCCGCGGCGAGCCTGGGCCCGGCCGGCTGCGGGAGCGCGGCGCTACGCGGCGCCGGGGTGAGTGGCGGCCGGAAGGCCCCCCGTGCGGGCGAGCCGGAAGGCGGGAGGGCGGAGCCGGGGCCGCCGCGGGTGCCGGGGGACGCTCGGCGGCGCGGGACTCGGGTCGCGCGGGTCTGGGGCTCCCGGCGGCGACGCGGGCGGCCGGCCGCCTCCCAGCGGGGGGAAGGGCCTCCGTGCGCCGGCGTCGCGCGGGGTGAGGCCGGGCGCCCAGGAGGTGGGGCCGGGAGGCCTGCGGGCTGCCGGGCCTAGCCTGTCACGTTGCTAGGGTATTCATTTTCCATATGAAGACACTGAGGCACGGAGAGGCTGACGTCACATCAGAAGTAAGCAGTAGCAGCAGAGCTGGGTTTAGAACCCGGGCTGCCAGACTGGGGGGGGGGGGGGGGGCTCGTACGCAGCGGTGCCCCACGCAGTGACCCGGGTTTGTGTGTGACCTCCTCAGTTACCCACGTGTATGTGTCCTCCTCAGTAACCCGGTGGGTGGGTATCACCCTCCTCAGTGTCCCAGGTGCGTGGGCGGGGGGGGGGGGGGGGGGGGGGGGGGGAGGTCAGGACGGAGTCCTAGTTAGGATACCGGGTGAGTCAGCACGCCTGGACTCGCCCTATGGGGACCGTTTAGAGATGACCCGAATGGATGTCAATGATTTAGGAGGGGCGAATTAGTTTGGTGAGGACAGGTGGCTTCTTTAGCCTTGAATAAAGGAAACAGACTTTGAGAGGCTGCACAGCGGCCTGTTCATGGGCCAGGTAGGTAGGTAGGTAGGTAAGGTCACTCTGCCCGGGCCAGTGACAGAGAGAAGGCAGTACCTGCTTTGCTCTGACCTCCTTGGTACAAGAAGATAGGCCAGGGCGGCTTGCTCTTTTGATGTTTGTTTTTCTTTCTTTTTTTTTTTTAAAGTTTATTTATTTATTTTGAGAGAGAAAGAGCGTGAGCGGTGGAGGGGAAGAGGGAAAGGGCGCGTCAGAGAATCCAAGCAGGCTCCGCACTGACAGTGTGAAGCCCCATTGGGGGCTGGAACTCAGGAACCGCCAGATCATGACCCGAGCCGAAGTCAAGAGCTGGACGCTTGCCCACCCAGCCCCCCAGGCGCCCTGCTCTTTCTATTTTTTACGAGAAATTTGAAATCAGATGTATGTGAAATCAGATCTCTTAATACTGGCAACCAGCTGAGTTTTTAAAAAGTCTATGGGCGGGGTGCCTGGGTGGCTCAGTCAGTTAAGCGGCCGACTTCGGCTCAGGTCACGATCTCGCGTTTCGTGGGTTCAAGCCCCACGTCAGGCTCTGTGCTGACAGCTCAGAGCCTGGAGCCTGTTTCGGATTCTGTGTCTCCCTCTCTCTGACCCTCCCCCGTTCATGCTCTGTCTCTCTCTGTCTCAAAAATAAATAAACGTTAAAAAAAAATTTAAAAAAGTCTATGAGCTAATCTGACAATGCTGGTGGGATCCAGGAGTAACCCTGGCCCCAGGGCATACAGAGGTGGGAAGACCAGGTTTACAGGAGCCAGTGCATACAGTGGAAGTTGATAACTTCCAACAGACGAGTAGAAAGTACTGAAGATTGCAGGTGAGCAAGATCTCTGTTTGAGTCCTTAGGGGCTTGCTTTTCTAATTTTTTGTTTTTTGTTTTTTAAACAGGGTGCATGGAGGTCTGTGTTAGCGCTGAAGCCCTCCTCTCTCTCCTGTCTCACAATCTGGTCCGTCTCAAAAAGCCACGCTGCAGTCTCAGGGATGGGCTCATCTCCCTCTTTCCCAGAACCTTGCTGTAATCAGCAGACCAGCCTGGTGCGTGGAGAAAACCAGGGCTGCAAGTTGGCATTTGCCTTCCCTGTGGCTGGCAGATGGGCTTTCTGTGACCAGAACCTGTTTTGTGGACAAATCTGATTCTGAAATAGGTGTGATATGGGAGGGGAGGCCCCATTCCCACCCTCTGAGGTCTGTCCCCATCAGAGTACTCTTCCTCCCTCCTCCCTCCTCCCTCCTTCCTCGCGTCCCTGTTGCTTACAGACAAAGGCAAGCTTGGAGTGGGAGAAGGAGCAGGACTGCTTCCTCCCTCAATCTGGCAAGCCTGGAGAAGTCAGGAGGCTGAGCTTTTTAGCAAGGACTCAGGAGATGGGGTTACAAACCTTTCTTCCACAAGAGTCTATTGATGCTCTAGCTTCTAAAATGATTCCTGCAAGGAAATTAAGCCAGCTTTCTCTTGGATTGAGGCAGCCACAGTGCCACTGCTTTCTGTGGTGTAGAGCTATTGAGCCCAGCCAGAGTTGGGCCACTTCTTCCCCTGCCCTCCCACACACCGTGACACCTGCTGGTCCTCCAGTTCTGCAGAGCCCTGGGCCTGTGCCTTGTGCTGGTCTGCCTGGGCAAAGTGGAGGTTGAGAACAGCACTTGCACAATGATGCCTTATGAGCCCCTGTGGGTTTATATAAAGTCAATCAGAGCAGGTCGGAAGCTAGGGTTTTTTTGATGGACAATAGAGCATGATGTGGCTGTTTCCTGCCTCCTTTACATGCGTTTTCTTGCTGTGCAGAAACGGTTTCGAGAGTGCAGATCATAATGCTGCAGAAAACCTGTTTTAGGAGTGGTGTCTGGGCAGAGTGCACTGGCCAGGAGGCCAGCCTTGCAGACCACCCTTGGGGTCTTCATGTGCCCGGAAATGGGAAGCTCACTGCAGCTTCCAGAGGGGCTTTCCTAGGACGGGAGCTTTGTCTCCCTTTCCCCAGCATAATTGACTGATAAAAAGCTAGATATAAATCAGATATAAAGTATACAATGATTAGACGTTCTACAGGAGGGTTTTTAGCTTTTTGAAAGGCTTGACCATGAAATTAAATGCCTTTGGTTATCAATATTTGAAATAAATGAGCATTTGAAATAAAACTCATTTTGTGTTCATAGCTTCACAGGACCATGGCCACTGGGTGAATCAAGTCCCACCCTCCATCCCCTCATGCTTTAGTGACTTCTGCTGTGTGCAGTCCCTTAGCTCTTGTAATGCTATTTTACTCTTGTGACACTTGTGAGTGGACAAGTCTTGACCCTCAAGTGGGCTGCCTTCCAGGGAGGAGAAGGCAGCATGTACTCTGTGAGAGGCTGCCAGTAGTGAGCAAAGGTGCCTGGAAGCTGGGAGGTGCCTTGATGGGTCCAGGACACATGCAGCCAAAGCAGGAACAGGCATCCTGACTTCTCCTCCAGTCCCTCGGGCGGCCCTTCAGGGCCTGCCCCTCATTGCCTCTATACCCCACTTGGTCAAACAGACCCATTCGGGGGATGCTTGTTTGCAGTTTCTGAACTTGAGGACTAAGAGATGTCAGATGTCCCGGGTCACGCTCTCTTAGGGTCTTGCTGTCCAAAGTGGGGTTAGAAGGCCAGCTGGAGGCTTGTTTGAAATGCACAATCTCAGCCCACTCCTACTGGCTGTACTTAGGAAGGTCGTCAGTGGTTCCTGTGCACTGAGGAGAATCACTGATCTCAAGAATATTGCAGGGACCAGAGCACAGGAGACTTCTTACCTCTCTGGGGACTGCACAGAAGTTCTGAAACCTGACTGTGGTGATCCAGCAGGCCCACAGACTTCGTTCTAAGGGCTCAAATTGCTCTCCCAGGGTTGGGAGGGTAATTTTACACTAGAGGCTGGTTCTGGATTATCCTTGGGTCAAAAAGAAGATGTAACCAAAAGATATTGAGCAACAGGGTCTGCCCCAAACTTTGCAAGTTCCTTTAGCAACATTCCTTTAGCAAATGTGTCAGCCCTGAGTGAAAACGGGAGTGATGGAAAGGAAGTGCCCACTGAGTCTTGCATTCAGCTGAAGCAGGAAGGAGAAGCACCAGCTCGGGCCGCTTTGATTTTAGCCCCCAGCCCAGGCAGGTGGCCCATCAGTGTAGTGGCTCTCCATTCACGCCCACCCTGGGTCAGAGCCCACCCTGCCCTTGCCCTGCCTGCCTGCCAGTTTCCCCCAGTATGGCAAACAATTTCCTGACCTCAGAGAAGTTTTCTAAGGTCATTGTTCCAAGGGCCCATCTGTCTCTGTCCAAACATATGCAACCCCCTGGAATTCTTTGGTTTATTTTATTCTCCGATTGTTTCATATTACCATGTCATCCTGTCTCTGTCTTTGATACCCCACATGCAGAACCAGATTGGGTCTAGGAGTGGTGTGTGTCAGTAACAGAATGTCCATTTGTTTATTTATTTTTTACATTTTATTTATTTTTAAGAGAGAGAGAGAGAGAGAGAGAGAGAGAGAGAGGCACAGCACAAGTGGGGGAGGGGCAGAGAGAGAGGGAGACACAGAATCGGAAGCAGGCTCCAGGCTCTGAGCTGTCAGCACAGAGCCCGATGTGGGGCTCGAACTCACAAACCATGAGATCATGACCTGAGCCCAAGTCAGACGCTTAACCAACTGAGCCACCCAGGCACCCCCAGAGTGTCCATTTAGAGCCATCATGTCTGAGGGCCTGCAGTATTCCAGACTCACACTGGCCACTTTGCATCCATTCTACTTATACCTTTCAAGAATCCAGCTTGTAGGTGGTTTGAATGTGACGGTCTGCTCAGGGTCATGCAGCGGGCAAGTGTGGGCACAAGGCCGGTGTGGTCTCACAGCCCAATGCTTTCCCCTTTACTGGCTTGGCATGAGCTCAGTTGCACTGTCACACAAAAGACGACTCGAGGCCAGGACTTTCTGCACCCTGCCAGGCTTTGCACACTGGGGATGCCTGAGCCAGCAGGATAGTCGCTGATGCAAGAGAGGTCAGTCTTGCCTCACTTGTGGTGAACCGGTAGAGCCTGCAGTTGGGGTTGCTCCTTAATCTGTCCTAAGTCAGAAGTTAAGCAGAGAGAAAAGAAGACCTTTCACCACTGCTGATTCTGTTTGCTTGTTAACTAAATGCTACCCTGCTTTGTCTGTGACAACTTTTCACGTGACGGAGTGCTGTCGGTCGTGCATATGGTGGAGCTACTGTTCTCTATTGAAAAATGAGGACTCTTCCTCAAAACTCTAGGGAGAGTAACATTTGGGTGGAAATACACTGACACCCATTGAAAGTCTCCCTCTGAAATGCTTCCTTTGAGGCTTGCCGAGATGCCCGTCGTGGTAGGAGACATCATGAAGCTGCTCTGTTCCATTTCCGAGGAGAGGAAAATGAAGGCGGCCGTCAAGCACTCTGGGAGGGGCGCCCTGGTCACAGGGGCCGTGGCCTTCGTCGGGGGCCTGGTTGGAGGCCCACCCGGACTAGCTGTTGGTAAGTGTGAATCCCTTGCAGGGGCAGCCAGCCTGGTGGGTGTTGTGAAAAAGGCCTTTGAGACCACGGAGACCTCATAAAGGTCTCTGTCCTGTGTGAGATGTTCAGTCAAGTTGCTTCTGTGAAATGATCTCTGTGTACATAATGTATCCTATTGAAAACGCAGCTTCTGAGTGTGAATGTGTCAGAAGTGCAGGGTGTTCTTGGAAATGGCATGTGTCATGCAGACCTGGGGGATGCCTCTCCCCACAGGGGTGTGTCCTAGAGTCCGAGGATATCGGGGTGTCATGGGTCCCTTGGATAGTCTCCTAACCCCATCACCATTGCATATCACTGCAGAAGGGAACCAGGGAGGAGGCTGGGATTTGCTGAGCACCTGCTAGGAGCACATGCTGTCTGGCCATTTTACATAAGCCCATTCAGAGAGACTGCCCCATTCTGAAAGCAAACAATCTAATGCAGAAACAGCAATAAACTATGCTAGAGTGGCCATCCCTGCCCCTTTCTTTTGCCACCTGCTTCTATTTGAGAGCCAGTTTCTGGCAATGAATGGAGGTTTGGCTGATTTTCCCATCATTCCTTGGAGATAGGATGAGGTTGCTTCCTTTGGCTTAGGAATAGGAAGGAAGAATTCCTGTGTGGCCTGAACCGTGGGCTAGGGTGGCATTAGTGAGCTGGCTGCTGTGTGGGCCTGACTTGAGGAGGGGCTGGATTATGCCTCCCTTGAGGTGCCTCAGATGGACCCTGAAACATAGGGGCATTGGCTAAAGACATGGTCTGCTGCATTGGGCTCAGTGAATACTTAACTGAATGCCTGCCTTGTGCAGGGGAGGCTGTGCTGGGGACATCGGAGAGCTCAGAGTCTGGTGGAAATCCTGTCTGTACACGAGTATAGGCTGGAGAGGTGACTGTGTCTGCCAGGTTGGCTTCTGTTTCCCAGCTCCCCAGCATGGCTTCCTGCTCTGTTCTGCCTTTCTATAGCAGGATGGGCATATCCGAGGACATTTCATGAAGCTGAGATCACACTGGGGAGTAAATCAGCATGTGGGTGGCCCTAGACCTTCCACATGTACATTTCCCTTTCCAAATTGAATTAGTGAGTCCTGACTTCAGCTTCTCACCATCCAAGAAGCAGCCAGTGAGGGCGGAGACCAGGCCATTGCCTCTTTCCTCAGCGACATTCTGTATCTTTGTCCCACCCCATCGAGTGCACTCAGGGGCGGTCTTGATAGGATCGTTTATCATATAGCTGTTCTCAGATGCCATTGTGGGAGCATATATTTTATTCGGATTATGTAAAAGCTGGTGGAGAACAGGATGTCTGCAAAGAGAACCCGGGGGATTCGCTACTTGCAGCCCCTGCTCGTGGGCGGGAGTATCATTTTACCCAGAAAACAAAGGAATTTTCTCTTCTCCAAAGAGTTAGTAATTTGCTGGTCGATATTCCTGGCGACTTTTTGCATTAAGTGCTGCTCTAAATCAAATATTGATGTTCTCATAAAGGTTTAGTGCAGATGTGTGCAACTCTTGTCGACTCTAAGCACTTCACGGGTGTCATGGGGAAAAGTTCAGTAAAACTTGTAAATTACTGATTTTCCCTCCTCAGAATCCTCCCTGCCTTAGGAGCAGAAGGGGAGCCTGCCCAGGGGCAGTGCTGAGGCTCCAGGACTCGATGTTGGCCTGGTCTCTGTCTCAGGGGAGGGTGTGCTTCTTGAGAGGGTGCAGGTTTACGGCGTGTGTATAGGGTCCAGCCTACATATGGGTCCTCCCTGGCCCGGGGCTGTATTCTTTCAGATAAACCTCTTATTTGGGAGCAGTAGTAGACGTACAGAGAAGTTGGCAGGACCATGCAGAGAATTCCTGTATATCCCTCACCCAGTTTCTGTTCCCCTAACGTTAACGTCTTGGATTACAATGATACGTTTGTCAAAACTAAGAAGCCAACACTGATACCTGACTATTAGCTATTCTCCAGACTTTATTTGGATTTTGGCAGTTTTTGCATTAATGAACTTTTCCTGTCCCCAAATCCAGCTCAAGATATCACACTGCATTTAATCCTCATGTCTCCTTAGTCTCCCCTGGTCTGTGACAGTTTCTCAGACTTTGCTTGTCTTTCACAGCCTGGGTAGCTTTGAGGAATATTGGTCAGGTATTTGTAGAATGCCTCTCTGTTTGGGTCTGCCTGATGACTTTCTCGTGATTAGCCTGGGGTTATGGACCATGGAAGGAGGTGGTGTGCCTATTTCATAGTGTCATTTCAGGGACACGTGACACCCACAGGGCCTCCCTGGTGACACCCACCTTGCTCACCTGGTTAAGGTGGTATTTGCCAGGTTTCTCCACTGTGAAGTTACCGTTTCCCATTTCCATGCTCTGCTCTACTCGTTGGAAGAGAGTTGTCATGTCCAGCTAGCTGGGCTGCATATTTTAAATACCTGATCATTGATATTTGAAAATCATGGGACCTTTTGAAGATACAAATCTAGCATTCTGTGCAGTACCAATGGGTTGGCAAGGGGTAGCCACGGCCCATTTAGACAGGGAAACAGCTCCCTGTCACCCACAGGCTCACCCAGCCTTCCTCATTCCTCTCAGCCCCCTGCCTGGCCCCTGAAGGCACTAGGGTTTGAGACCTCTGCCCCAGGGTGCCTTTCTGTAACAAACCTGCATCCCACTTGATTAGACAGGACTTTCCATTGACATAAGGACATCAAGTCCCCAAATCGTGCGCCTTAAATTTGATCATAAATTTACATTTAAAAACACTGATTATGCCCTTTTGGGGCCGCTGAAAAAGAAATAGTTGAGTAAGTTAAATCTGATATTTATCATCATACAACTCTGAAGGGGTTGCATTAAAAATAGTTGTTTCAAGAGTAAAGGTCTCCTTATCTGTCCCTAGGGTCCTTTAAGCACATGATTTCACTAGAAATTTCCAAAGTTCAGGGGCAAAGAGCATATTAGACACTCAATGGAGAAAACTCTGCCTCACCACTGAGATAATTCTCCTTGAAAATGCACTTGATCCCAGCTCTCTCCTTTCAGATGAGAGAGATTTTTGTGGGAAGCATGGGGCCTTCGGCCCCTGGAAAAGATTGTAGTTAGCACAGCTATGAGGTGGGAGACGCTTCGTGCAGAGCTTAAGGAAGGGCATGCTTGGGTGTCAATTATATGGACCCAAATGGACTGAAGACCACATAAACCTCTGCCCCCCGCACTGTGGGGTAGAGCGGGCACAGAGCCGAGCCCGTTCTGGCCTTCCCTGAATGTGCCTACTCGTCATGGTGGTGGACGTGCTCTCTGCAAAAACCTGAGACCGTCATTTACGATTACGGCCCAACTAATTAAGCCTTCCCTTGTTTTCTAGGGGGGGCCGTCGGGGGTCTATTAGGTGCATGGATGACAAGCGGACAGTTTAAGCCAATTCCTCAGATCCTAATGGAGCTGCCACCCGCTGAGCAGCAAAAGCTCTTTAATCAAGCCACCGCCATCGTCAGGCACCTGGAGTGGATGGACGCCGTGCAGCTGACCACGCTGGTCATGGGCAGTGAGGCCCTGCAGCAGCAGCTGCTGGCGATGCTGGTGAACTATGTCACCAAGGAGCTCCAGGCCGAAGTTCAGTACGATGACTAGGTCGTTCCTCCTGGGACGCAGGGGTCTCGTGTACGTGATTCAGACCCACAGAAGGGGACAGGGGGTTTGGGAAAGCCCCACATCATCAGTGTGTTACCTTGCGTGGAATGAAAGCTGCTGGAGAGGTTACTGCGGCGCGGTATCATGCTCTGGAGATTATTTACGAAGACGTCGTGTTTTGGGGTCGTGTGCACTAATATGCACTGACCACCCTGTGGCTGGAGGGCTGGTGAAGAGCGACATCAGTGACAGCTTTCCAGGTCCACTGTTACTCACAAGGCAGTGTGGCGGAAGGCCCTTGTGTTCCACCTCCCCACCTGTGAAGGAGTCCTGTCCTAAGCACCTGTTAGAGGACGCCTGTCCTAAGCACCTGTTACGGGACCTGTTTCTCCCCTGGGGCCCTGGGTCTCAGGACCTGGGAGCTGGCCCATGAGGGAATCACATTTCCCTCATGTGCCCCTTCCCTGGCCAGTGACTTCCAAGTGTCCCTTCCATGGAGGGGCGGTCGGCATGTTGAGTGAAGCCACAACATCAAGGCCCCCAGCCCTTCTCCCACGTGGCATACCTGGGCTCTCACCGTCCCAGGGGCTTACTCTCCCCATCTGAAAAGTCGTGGTAGTTCTTGAGGTTTGCTTTTCAAATTAAGTACTTTCAGTAAAAAGTGTTGCTCTTTCTGAATTGATAGAATCTAGGAAATGCCTCCACCCTAAATTCTCCCTTAATACTATATTCACTTTGTTTTCGGAACCGTAACTTGACTAGGTGTTATCAAATTGCAATAAATGTTTTCTGAACAGGCCTCTTCTCACATATTTTGTGTAAAGCATTTCTAACACCCAGAGTCGTACACCTGGAGTGCAAGGGAATGCTGGATTTGTGGCTCTAAAGGATGACAGAAGCCTCCCAAGTCCAGTGCCTGAGACCCAGTTTTCCAGGTTTCCTGCTTCAGCCTCCCTGTGCTGCTATGTGTGCACCCTGCCCTGAGCCTCCCCTACTCCCCTGGCACCTGCAGAATGCCCCTTAGGTCTCCAGGCCCTGGGCAGGACAGCAACTTGGGGCTCTCTCTGATGGGAAACGGCACAGGCCTCCCTGGGGGTACGGAGGAGGCCCTCCTGCTAAGGAGAACCAGTGTTCCAGCTCTTCCATTGGTGTAAAGGAAACTTCAGGGTGAATTAGAACCCACGCTGATTAAGGAAGGATTGAGCCTTTATCTCACAGAAAAGGTGCTCTTTAGCTGGCCTCAGCTAATACGAGTTAGGTGCCCTGGCACAGGCCACACCCCTGGAACTGATTAAGCCACTGGTCATTGATGTGCTGTTTGAGTTAATGGGGTGCAGGTAGGGCGCCATTTGGATGGTTCTTCTAACTCATAGAGGGTGATTGGGAAGTTGGGGGAAGGCTCACCCATGCATTACTTATGTTTTGGGTGGGCCTGACTCTCCCAGGCCCAGGGGACACAGGGGTCCTAGGTAAGAAACCCTATACTGATGTCCACTGAAGTGCCCCTCTGGCCTGCCTGCCTTGATTCCTTGGAAAAACACTGGCCCAAGTGTTGGGTGACGAATTATGGGTCAGATGGAGCAGGCCTTGCTGAATGAAGTCACCCTTGACTAGCCGGGTCCTGGAGTGACCCATACTGGACTTTGGGCCCAAGAGGGCAGACCAGACCTTGAGTCCTGTCTTCCATAGGAAGTAAAAGCACTTTCCCTTCAGGATTTCCTTTTGGCTCCTATGTGTTAGTATTCTTATTTCTGTGTCTTCTATGAAAAAATCTTCATTTATTTATTTTTCAATAGGTAACACCAGCCTGGTACAAAACAGAAGACGTCAGACAGTACAAATGTAAAAGCAAGCCTTCCTCTTGCAGGGACCCCTATTCCAGTCCTCTCCCCAGAGTATTCCTTAACTCTGTTTTTAAACAGTCTTTGAAAACCATTCATTTCCTTTTATTTGTTAGTGTTTGCTGATGAAAGCTTAGAAAAATCCAGAAAAGGATGATGTTTTACCGCCTAGATTATCACTCTTTGTTTTTTAATGTTTGTTTATTTTGAGAGAGAGAGAGAGAGAGAGAGAGAGAGAGAGAGTCCCAAGCAGGCTCTGAGGTGTCAGCACAGAGCCTGATACGGGGCTCAATCGCAGGAACCCATGAGATCATGACCTGAGCTAAAATTAAGAGTCAGATGCTCATGGGGCGCCTAGGTGGCCAGTTAGTTAAGCGTTCGACTTCAGCTCAGGTCATGATCTCACAGCCTGTGAGTTTGAGCCTCATGTTGGGCTCTGTGCTGATGGTTTAGAGCCTGGAGCTGCTTCAGATTCTGTGTCTCCCTCTCTCTCTGACCCTCCCCTGCTCACGCTCTGTCTCTCTCTCCTGCAAAAATAAATAAACATTAAAAAAAAAATTCAGACACTCAACTGACTGAGCCACCCAGGCACCCCTCAGAATATCACCCTTAACAAATTTGGTGTGTTTCATGCAAACCTTTTAATGCTATCTGTGCATATTTCCACCATATTTGCGTTCTTACTGTTAAGGCCTCTTTGAACACTTTTACCAATTAACATTAAGTAACATTTGTGATATAATTTAAAATTCCTTGTAAATATGTAATGGCTATATAACATTCCATCACACTTAACCATATCCCTGGTATGGTTTCCATTGCTGCAGTGAACATTTTTGTGTTAACATTCGTTTCATATTTTACATTACGATAGTCTTTCAGATATATTCCTCAAAGTGAAATTAGTGTATTAAAAAGTATGCAATAGGGGCGCCTAAGTGGCTCTGGCAGTTGAGTGTCCAACTCTTGATTTTGGCTCAGGTTGTGATCCTAGGGTTGTGGGACTGAGCTCTGCATCTGGCTCTGCGCGGAGCATGGAGCCTGCTTGGGATTCTCTCTCTCTCTCTCTCTCTCTCTCTCTCTCTCTCTTTCTCTCTCTCTCTCTCTGCCCCTCCCCTGCTTGTTCATCCACACTCTCTCTCTGTCTCTCCAAAAAAACAATTTTAAGTATGCAATATATTTTTTTACGTTTTAAATTTTATTTATTTTTGAGACAGAGAGACGGAGACAGAGTACTAGCAGGGGAGGGGCAGAGAGAGAGGGAGACACAGAATCCGAAGCAGGCTCCAGGCTCCGAGCTTTCAGCACACAGCCCGACGCGGGGCTCGAACTCATGGACCGTGATATCATGACCTGAGCCAAAGTCAGACACTCAACAGACTGAACCACCCAGGCACCCCAGTATGCAATATTTTTTAAAGCTGTTATATTCTGTCAAAATTCTTTCTAGATAGTCAGTGCTAATAATCTGCTTTCCCCACAACAGGGTTTGGGGGTGCACATCTCACTGTATCCTCACCCAGAAATAGGATGATAAGTGTCTTAAACTTTATTTGTTGAGTGATTACTGACATCTTGGCTTGATTAGTTTTTCTTTGATAGTGGGGTTGACAAGGCTGGGGTGACCTCCTGATGGCCGTCTTCCCAGGTGGTGTTGAAAGCCCCCGGGTCCTACGGCCTGAGCAGAGGGCTGGCAATGGGCTGGCCCCCTGTGGCTGGCAGGGCAGTAGCTGGCTGGGCGGTGGCAGCGGGGTGGCCAGGAAACACTAGGGGGCTGCCAGCAGGGTAAGGAGGCAGCTGAGGAAGAAGCCTTGCTGGTGGTGGGGGGGACCCAGTAATTATAAAAAGAAACCATCTGTTCTGGGCCGGTTATTAACCTGCTTTGGGTGTTGACATGACAGCGCCGGGCAAGATTTTTCACAGGCAGATGGTGTATTTTTAGCTAGAATGAACTTTTTTATTTTTCTGGTTTTTTTATTTTATTTATTTTTTTTGAGATGTCTGGCTTGGAAGTAAACACGACTGGGGTGTGTTGCAATGCATGGTGGGGAGGCTGTCAGGAATGGGGCTGGAGGTTTGGAAGGAAGCAATTCTCTCCCCATTAGTTATTGAGAGGTGCCATCTAGTGGTCAAGTATGCACATCCTCTGTCAGTTTCCCTCCCAGCCTTCTTGGGTTACCTGACCGGCCAGGACGTGGCTCCACCAGGATGCCTGTTATTGAGTTCCCCTTGGGAGGGCGGCTAGGGTCTTCCTGAGGTTTTAATAAGCCATGAACAGGACATCAGCCATGTCTCCTGCAATCTTTTTGCATAGAAACCAGAATGTGTCTCAATCCTGAACAATCAACATATGGCAATTAAGAAATGCCAGGATTCATCTAAACCACACAGGGAAAGGGGGCTGACTGATGCGTTTTCAGTTTGTTGGGAGGAGGTAAATGGCTTTATTAACCGGAGGAGGCTTCTTGGACTATTTGATAACGGTGGGTCAGGAGGTGAAGCTCGAGCCAGCCAGCTGGGTTGTAGCCTCAGGGCAGCTGTGGGTATCCAAAGTGCTGGCACACAGAAGGAGCTGAAAAGTGTTTCTTTAAACTACAGAGGTGATGGCTACTTACTTAATTTGTATGAGTTTTAAGGGAAGGACTTCACTCATTCTCATTTGCAAAGCAAATGCCAGGATAATAGCTTCTGTTACATAACAATTAATTGGTAAAAATAAATACAAATGATCAAACCCAGAACTGGCAGGGCTGCAGGAAGACACACACACACACACACACACACACACACACAGAGTGCTGGAGGAAATACTTGGTGATACAGTCTTTTGGGAGAGTGATTTGAAGAAAAAAAGTCACAGGAACCATAAAATTGTATACACTTTCCAGCCAACAAATTTCACTTCAGGGAAAACATTACAATAAAATAATTCAAATGGAAAAAGGATAAAGATATTCATAGCACTGCTGTTTATGGCAGCAGGAGAAAAGGGAACCAGCCCCAGTGCTGAGCAACAGGGACATAGTCAAACTGCATATGTGGGCAATATAATGGAATACTAATAGCCAATTTTAATAAGTAGTAAATGGGGATGGGTATATGAAATTCGCTAGAACTTCTCCATACACATTGTTTACCTTACAGCCGTTTCACCCTTCCATGCTTGGGGGGAATAAAGAAAAAGACAAATTCTAATGGGTGCTGGTGACCCTCCAGGCTTCCAAAGCGGTGAGGGCATGGTTCAGAAGAAGCAGTGTGCAGCAGACAAGAGGCCCTGCGCTGTGGGCATCTTGTGCCCACGGGCATTCTAGTGTTACAAAGTGTGAGTGCTTTACCTGTCCCTAAACCACACAAAGACCAGCCTGGTCCCCAGCTCCCTGGGGCTGCCTCCTGGGCTGGACTCGAGGCTGAGTCTTCACGAGCGTGCTCCAGGGGGCCCTACCTCCTCAGAGGCATGGCCCCACTGTAACATGAACTCCTTGAGCTCCACCCCAGGCACGTGGGACTTGTACCCACGGACTCTGGCAGGAAGGTCAGCCATGCCGGGAACCATTTTGGATGTGGGGTCTTCTCTCTAGTGTCTCGCCAACAGAATCTAACACAAGCCACAAATGTGAGCCACATTTCTAAAAAGCAAGAAGAAACAGATGAAATTCACTTAATAATGTAACTTAACCAAATAGACCAAATATTATCAACTTGTAATTGATATAAATGATTATTGAGATATTTTCCTTCCTTTAAAATATTAAGTCTTTGAAACCTGGTGTATAGTTTTTATACTTATATAGCACATTTCCTTTCTGACTAGCCACATGTCAAGCCACATGTGGCCAGTGGCTACTGTATCAGGCATCACAACTCTCTAAAATACATAATAGAAAATGTAAAGACGAAAGATTTTTCTTTGCCACTTGGGTCGCCAGTGACATGGACATCTCCCTGCAAAGGGCCGGGAACCTCTTTCTGTCCCTTCTCTGTTCTGAAGTTCAGGATCTGGGCTTGTTTGAGGTCCTTGTTAGAGGTCAAGAGCAGGTTGGATGGTGTTGTGGGCTGAATTGTGTGCTCCCCAAATTCATAGGCTGGAGCCCTAACCCCCAATGTGATAGCATTTAGAGGTGGGGCCTTTGGGAGGTAATCAGGGTTAGATGAGACCATGGCCGGGACACCCATGATGGGATTAGTGCCCTTATGAGAAGAGACATCAGAGACCTCACTCACTATCTCTCTGTGAAGAAACAGTGGAAAGACAGCTGTCTGCAAGCCAAGAGTTCTCACCAGAATGCAGCCACACTGGCACTGTCATCTTGGGCTTCCAGCTTCTGGACAGTGAGCAATAAATGTCCATTGTTTACATTAAGTACAAGCCCATTGTTGATGAGTACCCAGTCTTTGCTACTTTGTTGTGGCAGCCCAAGGCCACTGAGACAGATGGGGCACTGGAAGGTTGAGGATTTGCTGGTAACTCCCTCCTCACCCTCTCTAATTAGATTTAGGGGCGAGGGCATTTTCTCTCTGTATCTTGGGATAACAAGCTGGTCTGGTGTGTGGCTAAAGACCTTCTCCCTGGATGAACCTGACCATCCTCAGCAAGAGGGCTGCTTGCTGCAGCCACTAACAACCAGCCTTGTCCAGGGGCACCTGGGTGGCTCAGTCACTTAAGCGTGCAATTCTCAATGTTGGCTCAGATCATGATCTCATGGGTGTGGGATCAAGCCCCACATCAGGCTCTGCACTGCTTTGGATTCTCTTTGGATTCTCTCTCTTGCCCTCTGCCGTCTGCTCACTTTCTCTCAAAATAAATAAATAAAACTTAAAAAAAAAAAAAAAAGAACCAGACTTGTCCTTCCACCCTGGTACAGGCAGCCCTCAGAGGCCTTGGATCCCTCCACTCTTCCCACACCCCTCCCAACCCCTGCCCCCACACCTGCCTAAAGAACACCTGAACACAGACTGGTCTTACTTTTGGTTCATCATCGCTAAGCTCAGGGAGGTGGCCCACTTCCGCTCCTGCTAACCTCTTCTCCCAGCTCCCACCCCTCCCCCTCTGCCTTCTCTGCAGTGTGACATGGTGCCTGTTTCACTACACAAAGGGAAGTGTTGGGGAGAGAACGTTCATTGCCCACACATCTCCTTGCCCTTGACTTGCGCCAGCCCCTCCTCTGGGCACCCCTCTCCCTCTGGAGGCTGCTGCTCCAGTCTTTCTTCTCCTTCCCCTTCATCACCATTTCCCACTCTGTGCAGGGTTTTGCCCATAAGCATGTACACATGCATTTCTTCCATACTAAAAAACAACAAAAATTTCAACAAGGGTACCAGGACAATTCCATGGGGAATAACTGTCTTTTCAACAGATGGTTCTGGGACAACTGTATAAAAAATGAAGGTGGGCAATCCCCCATCTGATACCATATAAAAAATTAACTCAAAATAGATCATTTCTTAAATAAAAACATGGGAATAACTCTTTATGATCTTGTATGAGTCAATGGTTTCTTAGACATGACACAAAAACAACAAATGACAAAAAGAAATTGATAAATGGGAATTCATCAAGATTAAAAACTTTTGTATTTCAAAGGACACCATCAAGAAAGTGAAAAAAAATAACACAGGATGGGAGAAAATAATTACAAATCATGTATCTGATAAGGGACTAGTATCTAGAATATATAAAGAGCTCTTGGAACTCGAAAACAAAGAGACAAACAACCCAATTAAAAAATGTGCAAAAGATTTGAATAGACATTTCTCCAAAAAAGATATCCAGATAGCCAATAAGCACATGAGAAGGTGCTCAACATCATTAGTCATCAAAACAACAATGAGATGCCACTTCTCCCCTACTCTGATGACTAAAATAAAAAAGGCAATAACAAGTGTTGATGAGATCGGGAAGAAATTGGAACATTTATATATTGCTGGTGGGAACATAAAATGGTGCAGCCACTTTGGACAACAGTTTGGCAGTTCCCCAAAATATTAAACATAGAGTTACCATATGACCCAGCAATTCTACTCGTAGGTATATACCCCAGAGAACTGAAAACATGTCCACACAAAAACCTGTATGTGAATGTCCATTAGCAGCATTTTTCATAAGAATCAAAAAGGGTTAACAACCTAGATGTCTGTCAGCTGATGAATGGATACACAAAATGCAGTATGTACATTGTCTGAAACATGGGATGGGATGTTATTCAGCAATAAAAAGGAATTTTATACCGATACATGCTACAACAGGGATGAACGTGGGAAGATGCGAAGTGGGAGAAGCCAGTTGCAAAAGACCACATATTGTACGATTCCACTTGTGTGGAATGTCCAGAATAGAGACTGAAGGCAAATGGGTGGTTGTTCGGGGCCGGGGGAGGGGAGAGCGGGCAGTGAGCACTCGTGGGTGTGGGGTTCCACTCTGGCGTGGTGAAAATCTCCTGGAATTAGATAGTGGGAACGGGTGCACAATCTTGTGAATATACTAGCAATCACTGAACGGCAAACTTTAAAGGGCAGAGAGATTTTATGGGATGTGAATTATATCCCGATAAAGCTGTTTAAAAAGCACCTCTGGGAGCGGCTGGGTGGCTCAGTCGGTTAAGCGACCAAATTCAGCTCAGGTCATGATCTCACGGTTTGTGGGTTCGAGCCCCGCGTCAGGCCCTGTGCCAACAGCTCGGAGCCTGGAGCCTGCTTCGGATTCTGTGTCTCCCCCTCTCTCTCTCTGCCCCTCCCCCACTTGCGCTCTATCTCTCAAAAATGAATAAACATGAACATATATATATATATACACACATACATAAAGCACCTCTTCCATCTCTAGCCACTGCGGCGTTTCTCTTCCCCTTTGCAATGGAACTCTTCAGATGACTTCACCAGTTTGGCTCTGTTCTCCGGGTGCTTTCCAGCGGGCCTCTGCTCCTACCACCCCACTAAATGTTCTCCTGTCACAGCAGCCACATTGTAGGCGACCACTTCACGTGACATCCACGTTACTGAACACAGGCTGGCTCTTGGTCCTCATGCCACCCGATGACCCCCGTGGGCAGCGTCTGGCACGGCTGGGCCCCCTGCCGGCTGCCGCGCTCTCCAGGCCCTCCTCCAGCCTGGCCGAGACTGCTCCCCAATCTCCACCTCCACCTCCGTGGCTCTAGCCTCCGGTCTGTCCTGTGGGGTTGTCCATGTGTGCAACAGCGTTTGTCAGCCCGGACTCTTGCCTGCGCTCTAGTCCTTCCCGTACAACTTTGCATTCAGTCTCCAACTTTACATGCCGAAACTGAGCTCCTGATACCCACACTCTCCGCTCAGAAACCACGACAGACAACCACCACTGGTCGGTGGCTGGCCCGCAGCCTTCTCTGTCTCACAAACCAGGAGCTTCACGCTTGCAGCTGCACTGACCTCTTTCTCTCACACCCTGTATCCAATGCACTGGCAGATTCTGTTGGTCCCACCTGCAAATATATCAGTATTTAATGTCTTAGCACCTCTGCACGGAGCCTGGTGCCAGCCATCATCACCTCCCACCTCCTTAGCGGCTCCCAGGTTGCCCTCCTGGCCCCTGTGAGTCCAGTCCGTGGCAGCCAGTGGTCCTGCTAAAAGGTGAGTCAGGTGTGCTTCTCTGCTGAAACACCTCCCATGACTCCTGTTATGTCGCTCCATGCAAAGCCAAAGTCCTTACGATGCCTCCAGGGCCCTGCTCCGTCTCCCCAGCTTTGGACATCTCCAGCAGCTCTCCCCTTCTCTCGCTCTGCCAGCCACACCGGCCTCCTCCGTGCTCCTCCACCAGCCTGGGGACATCTCCACCCCAGGGCGTTTGCACTTGTTGCTTCCTCTGCCCGGGATGTTCTTCTCCCAAATATCTGCCTCACTTCCTTCAGGTCTTGACCCAAGTACACCTTTTCAGTGACGCCTTGTCTGGCCACTCGATCTGAAATTGTAGCCACCCAGCTCTCACCGTCCCCCTCTCTGTGTTGTTGTTATCTGTACACTCAATCCTTCTCAGATATTCCATTATTACAGGATCTACCTCAAGGAGAAGGGTGTTGAGATTATCTCTTCAGAAACCAAATGAAAAAAGGCTCGTCAACAGAGCTGAACTAACAAGGGGCAGGCCGAGTACCTCCATAGTGCACCCCTCTTGGTTGGGAATATTCCTAGTGCTGGAAAAGACCCCAGAGGTATGAAAGAGTATAATATATTTTCCAGTTGTGCTTGTGGTCTGTCTCTCTACACGAGTGTGAGCTCTGCGAGCGGAAGGATACAGCTCCACAGCTGTATCCCCAGTGCTATAGGTACTCAAGGGGCTCTTGTTGAATGAATGAATAAAAATAACACTGATGGGCTTCCTTGGGGTTTCATTTTCCATCTCACGTGCAGGCCCAACACCAGCACCACCTCAGTCGCCCACACCGGCTTCTCTTGAGCACAAGGAAAGGCCACATCCCACGAGCCCACTGAGGTGAGCTCCGGAGTCAGGCTGCATTCCAGGTGACTCCCCAGAGTCGCTGCAGTGAGAGAGCCCTACAGAATGCAGTGCTGGTGAGGTTGGTGGAGCATCTGCAGCCCACATCTGGGGGGTGCAAACCGGCTCAACCACTGCAGGGGACAGCCGGGCAGCATGTGCTAAAGCTGCACGTACGTATGTCCCGTGGCCCAGCACTGCCACCCCAATCATACCCTTGACAGAAATGAGAGCTTTGTCCACCAAAGACATCTACGGAATGGGCATGGCCCCTTTTTTCGTGACGACCTGGAACTGTAAACAACCCAAACGCCCATCCACAGTAGAGAGGACATACGGTTGTGGAGGGCCCACCAGATAGAATATTCCACCACAATGCAAAACACCAAGTACAGACAGATGCTTACCACAACATGGAGAGTCCTACAGACAGAATTTGAGCAAAGAAGTCTGAACAACAACAACAAAAACTTAGACTATGATTCTATCTATATGAAGTTTAAAAAAAAAAACAGGGGAAAACTTACGTGAACACCAATCCCTCGGAGGCAGGGACTCTTGGAAGAATCTGAGGGAGGCTTCTGGGTGCTGGAGATGCTCTGTATCTTGACCTTGGTGCTGCTCGTGTGGGCCACCCGTGTGTGTGTGTGTGTGTGTGTGTGTGTGGAGTCTGAGCTGAACACTTAAAATCTGCGCACTTTACTGGATATAGCTTAGACTTCGATAAAAAACCGAAATGTCCCAGCGGGTACCCCAGGTGGCCAACTGCCCCCACTTCTGAACTTCATGTCCCGCCCCATGCTAATTTCCTCCTTGTACTGCTCTGAAGACATATCGATTTTCCTAACTGCTTACTCCTTGACCTTTGGAGAGGAGATCGATGTTCAACATACCCTGGACCGAACAGTGGAGGACATGGTACTCTCAGAAAGTACATCCTTGCTGAGCTCAGTGTCTCTGCGTCATTGTTGTCCTAACTTGACGGGGACTGGACGGGCTTTGTTTCCCCAAATCAGGTTTGCATCTGAATTATGTTTGTTCCTCAGAGTTTTGACTCATGTGATAATCAGCTTGTGAGACATTGAGGCTGCCTGAGTGAGATGTCGCTTTGTCTGTGACTTGAATAAAGGAAACAATCACTGTGTCCATTGTGCTTTTGAATGCTCTGTTTTCATATCTCGGAGCTGTTCATCATTGGGTGGGTTTCTCCCTAATTGAATTGAAATCTGCACACTGTCTTTGCCACAGCCTCATTGTGGGATGAATATGGGCCCCATTCCCTTTCCCTGGGCCCTCCTGAGAGCTGGGCTGCCACTCCCTGCCACGTGACTCAGGGCCACTCTTCTCTGTGCAGGTGGGAGACATGGATATGGACCCTCACAGCCCTCAGTATGTCCCCTTAGGCTTCCCAATTGTGCTGGTTGTCCAGACCTGGGTCCTGTGCCCACTCCTAGAGCCAGGATGTGGATGGCTCAGCTGTACTAAAGCCCGTGGCCAAAAGTAAGGAAGAAGGCTTCCCCAGGGGTGTGTGAGAAACACGCCTGTGACTGCCTTTATTCTCATGGCCCTATCACACTCACAACACTTCTGACAGCACATGTGGGGATTCTCCCCCACACTGAGCGATTCCCCACAACCAGCTGGGTGTCCTACAATTCAATTCAGTTCTGACCTTGTCCCCCTGGAGTTAGTGCAAATGCCACAGACAAGACTGCCCCCACTTCCGACGCCGATCACAAGTCCCAGGGTGTCAACTGGGTCAGGGTTCCCATGACCCCCCTCCTTGGGTTTGATAATTTGCCAAAACAGCTCACAGGACTCGGTGAAAAACATTTACTGGTTTACTATAAAGGATATGATAAAGGACACAGATGACCAGCCAGGTGAAGAGATGTGTAGGGCAAGTACGTGGTAAGGGGTGTGGACCTTCCCCCTTCCCCAGCGCACCTCCTTTCCAGCAGTTCTACGTGTTCACCAGCCCAGGGTCTCTCTGAACCCATACTTCCGGGTGTTTTATGGAACCATCATCGTGACTGATCATTAACTCAGTTTCTGGTCCTTCTCCCCTTCCTGGAGAATGAGGAGTGGGACCGAAAGTTCCAAGCTTCTAATCATGGCTTGGTCTTGTCCACTAAGTACTGCATTAGGACATAAGGCACTCCTGTCACCTGGGAAATTCCAAGGTATTCAGGAGCTCTGTGCCAGGAATTGGGAGTAGAGACCAATATATACAATTGTATTACTTCACTCCAGGAAACACCAGAGTGTGAGCACCCGAAGGAGAAACGTGTGCACAGGTGAGCCATGGGTGCCCACCACCCCATGAACCCACTGCAGCAGCAGGGGGCAAGGAGCTGTGAGCAGGCCAGTGTTTCAAGGTGAGGACACAAGTGCAGAACAGAAGATGTGGGGAGCCTGGGCCTGTCTTGGGGGTGATGACTGCATCCCAGCCCCCACCCACACTCCCTCTCACTGAGCTCCTTTGCCTTGACTCCACTCTTTTAGACCAGCTCCAGCCCAAGCCTGGGGAAAGAGATTAGCAAGTGGCTGGCTTGGGCCAAGGCTGAGAGGGTTCATCTACTTCCTGGGTGGGGGTGGGGACCCCAGGAGGCTTGGTTGGAATACAAAGGAAGGCATTTTGGCATTTTAAGAATGTTGGCAATTTGCAAACTGCATAAAGTTTCCTTTTGTACACACAAAGGAAAACTTGTGGGGTGTGTGTGTGTGTGTGTGGTTCCAGAATCCTGGAACCCTGGGTTTCTACAGCCCTGGGTGTTGCTGTGGGCACCCAGGGGTCCTGTTAAGCCCAGCTGTGCAAAGAAAGAATGGGCAGCACCAGCATGGCTTCGGGCACCCGACTCCTCTCCCTCCCAACTTGGAGCCACAGTGGGCAGAAACCATTCTCCGGAAAGTCTGTTCTTTGGGGTCAAAACATTTGGCTGGACCCCCTGAAGTGACACTCCAGGGATTGAAATTTCCCCTTGTTTTTGCCCAGAAATATCTGGCTTGGTCTTCCCCCACCCCTCTTCTCTCCCTCCCTGCCTGCCCGCCTGCCTTTCTGTTTTCTGCATTGGAACATTTCAGTCAGAGCTGGGCTCTGTGGTGGTGAAGAGAGCTGGCAGGAGACAGGACTCTGGGAGGGACATGGGACAATGCTCTGGCCACAGCCTCTCGTCTGGCACTGACTCTGACTCATGTCAGGGGTGCACCTGCCCCTGGGGCCTCAGATTCCCTGCCCAAACAGTGAAGGAAACATGAGCTGCTCCTGAGAGCCTCCCTGGGTTTTCACTCTCCTTGTGGGACACCCTCCCCGCAACCGTCCTTACTTCCTATTCCTCCCTTGCACACTGCTCCAAAAGCTAGTCTGAGGCTTTGACATGGGGAGTCTGGGAAACTAGGAGGGAGACTGAGAGGGGTGGAAGGTGTGTGTGTGTGCACGTGTGTGCACAGGGCTCCCTCTCTGCTGGGATAAAGACTATCTTGTGGGGTCTGGCCCATGCCCCTCTGTGGTCTTGCCTGAACTACTCCCCCCAGGGCCCTAAAGGAGCTCCTTCGGTGCCCCTCGTGCACCACAGCCTCCCTCAGTTTGGGCCCGGCTTGCCTGGAAAGGTACAAGAGTGGGGGGACAGGAAAGGGAAGGGTCAGGAGACCCCCCAGTGTCTGTCTCAAAGGCCTGGGTGCGGGCACCAGTGGAGACAGGATTAGCTGGTTAGGGGAAGCCGGTGGAGTCAGTTTCGGACACAGGGGCTCTGAGGCCCCAGTGACCCCAGCATCTTGCCATCATCCTCCATGAACTAGGGAAAGTCTCAAGGCCACCTTCAAAGAAAGGCATCTGCAGAACTCTGCCGAGAATGTGAGGGCTGTAGGTGAATGGTGAATGAGTGGTCCCCCTGCCCTCAAGCAGCCTGGACTCCAAGGCCAGCTTTGGTGGGCACAGGCCTACCCAGACACCTCGTGACAGGTGGAGGGTGGGAGCCACAGCAGAGGCTGTAGGTGCTCTGGGAGTGCGGATGGGACAGTCAATGCTGCCCTGGGACAACCAGGAAGGCTGCAGAGCAGAGGTGGCGGCAGCACTGGGGTCCACAGGGAGGCCCAAATTCACGGACAAAGGCAGATGCTGGGTTCAGAGTCGGCAAAGTCAGAGAAGAGAAGCCTGGGGCCTGGCTTTGTTGGGTTTGGTGACGCAGAATTCCTCCTGTGGCTTGTGGACCCAGCCCCAACATCTGAAATCCCGGCACAGGTCTCTGAACCTGCTCAGGGCTAAGGCAGAGCATACGCGTCGAAGGGGTGGGCTCCTTCGTGGGCTCCCTCCCCTCAGACATGGGAGCCTGGGTGCAGAAACAGGCAGGAAGACAGCCCAGAGCCTGCTGGTGCCAGGTGTGAAAAGCCCGACTCAGAGGCGGCCTCTCCCCTGCCCACAGCCCTCAGGAGGGTTACTTCCTGCAAGGCCGGGTCAGAGGCAGGCCAGCAGAAGTGGCTGCCTCAGTTTGCAAGAATGGCCTACGAGCTCCAGGATCCTGGCTGAGAACTGGGTCAGCCTTGCAGTCACTCGTAGTCTGCCCAGTAGCCGAGTCCAGCAGTGGCCCTGATGTCCCCTGCATCCTCTTTCTAGCTGAGTCCTCAAGAACAGGCTGAGGCAGGGGAGAGGCCCGGCCAGCTGAAATCCTCTGATGCCAGCCTGAATGATGTCCCCCTGCAAACTGGTCTTAACATCACGTCTGCAGAAAGCTCTGCCTGGAAGGGGGTGGAAAGGAACTTCCTGCCCCCACTGACAGGGCAAAGGTCAGTGTTTGGGGGGAAGTGCTGGTCCCCAACCCTCCAGAAAGAAGCCAGGGCCAACAATTCTCACCCAGCACCTTGAGTGGAGGCTCCAGAGGTGAGGCTCAATGAGCATTTCATTATCATCCCTTCTGCCCCACCTTCAACCCCATTTCTTACTTGATTCATTTATTTAACCAACAAATGTTCAGTGCCAGGGACAGGAGGGCAGTTAATAAAACAACCCAGAGTTCCAGTCCTAATGGAGATTACCATCCTTTCTGATAAAGTCATGACTTCCTTGAGGCTCAACCAAACACCACCTTCTCCAGGAAGCCCTCCCTGATCACACAGCTGTTCTGGGAGCTCTGGCTCCTGGCTTTGTCTATCCTTCTCTCGGGACTCAGGCCACATCCCCTTCAGACTCAGGATGGCCTTATGTAACCTGGCTCTGCCTTCCTGAGACTGATGCTGATAGATGGCTTACTGAGAGATGGCTCTCAGAAAGTGGCACGTGCTGTCACCACCAGCACCAGTACCACTGCCCCCACCATCATCAAGGAGGGATAAGATTCCTCCGGTCTTGTCAACCCCCTGCCTGACTCCCTGCTTCTGGCAATTGTGCCCAACCCATGCAGGTGGGCCCTATTTAAGAAGATTCAGCACCTAAAAATCCCAATAGTCAAAACTTCCAGGGAGGGGTCACTGACTTACTGCCCGCAGAGGCCTCCCTCAGTATCCTCAGAGTCCTTCGGGAGCGCCGCATCCCTGCCCAGGGGCAGGTCAAACTCTAAAGGGCCTGCCTGTCAGTCCGTCCCCAAATGCCATGAGGTCACTGCTGAGACTCCACTTTCCATCTGAAGCGACTTCTGTCAGGGCTGATGCCACAAGGGCGCTTCAGGCAATGCTGAGGTGGTGGGGGGCTCCAGTGCCCCTCATAGGCATGGGCCTGGTCCTCAGAACCTCCCCTGGCCCATCTCCATCTCCCAGGAGGAGGGGCAAGAGAGGCCCCTCCCCGGGCTGAACGCTCAGCCTCTGGCAGGCACTCCGAGTCCACGCGCAGCTGGGAGGAAGGATTCCCAGGCGGTAGACGGGAGAACTTGGCTGGCAGGACAGCTGGTTCCCGTGCCCTTGCCAGGCCTTGTAAGCAAAGCCCCAGGAGAGAGCGAAGGCTGGGACGTAGGCCCAGCAGACCCAGTCCTGCAGCCAGACCTCAAGCTTCATTCTGGGGAAAGGGAACATTGTGAAGAGCAGAGGCATCGATTCAGCCTGAGGACTCCTGACCTCCTGCATGTGTGGGGGTGGAGTGGTAGCCAAGGGCGAGGGTCAGTTGTGTGGCCTTGGCTTGGGGCAACTCCAGAGCTTTTCAGGACCGCACCTGTTGGGGAGGCAGGTGAGAGAACGCAGAACCCAGCAGCCTGGTGGACAGCAAGCCCCTTTTCAGAACAGCCTGGGGCGGGGGTGGCTGGAGGCAGGGCCTGGCCTGACCCTTGACCCAAGCCAGGCTGACAAGGTTGTCTCTGGAGGGGAGCAGACGTAAAAGAGTGAGAGATGGGGTCTCTTGAGGCATCCCCTTCTCTTCTTGGGCCCAGATCTTCTTTTCTGAGAGGCCCTGCTTCCTCCCAACACATTCCCCTTTGTGCTTTAGTGGCCAGGGGCACTGGTCATCACTGGACCTCACTGGCCCAGGGCAAAGTTCAGCCCATGGCATTTATTTAGCTTCCTGATGCACCATCTGCAGTCATCCAGAACATCTTGTAGAACAGGGGAGGGGCCAGCTCTTTAGGAAGAGATGGAGACAGCCAAGGCCAGCTGTCTGCCACCCACCACCACAGGCAGATGAAGCCTCAGTGGAACCTAGTTCCTTGTCTCAGGGATCCTAGGGGTCTGGGGGGCTGTACAGCCCCTCTCTCTGCCTCAGCCATCTGCACACAGCTGTCAGGGCAAGCTCTTGAAAGCCGAGAGCAGACGTGCTGCCCTGCTGAAGGTTCTAGTGGCTCTCGGCACATCCGAGCTGGTCCTGCCACCTCTCTGGCCTCAATCCAGCCATGCTGATCCAGAACACATGGACTCCTCTCCTCCTCAGGGCCTTTGCACTTGTCATTCCCTCTGACTGGAACACCATCTCCCCAGATGGCATTGCTGACTCTCTCACCAATCACAGGGAGCTTGCCTCTGTGGCGTGCTGCCCTCCACCTGCCCACTATGTCATAGCTCAGTCCCTGTCCCATCACAGCACATACTAGGACCTACAGCACCAGCTTCTGTGCCTGTCTCCTCCGCCAGAGGAGAAACCTTAAGAGTGGGGACCTTGTGTTACTCACAGCTGTGTCCTCAGCACCTGGCATGGCACAGAGCAATGAATCTGCATGAATGAAAGCCCTCCAAAGGTTGCTGGCCACTCGAGCCCTTGGGTCCTTACAGGCTGTACCTAACACCTTGGGGCTCAAGGAAGCAGCCACCCTCTCCCAGTCCTGGGTGGGGGGAGGTACAAGGAGAGCAGGTCTAAGGGTCCCAGGTTGAGGGACAAGGCACCACTTGCCCAGCCCTGGTGAGGAAGGCATGGACCTTGGTTACCTGCCCTGCATGCCTGGGTCTTGTGCTCTGTGCCCCCATGTCAGGCACCTGTAGAGAAGGCTGGCAGTGCCCAGGATCCATTGCAGGCATCCTTCCTGTCCAAGTGAATGCTGCCCCTGCTGCTTCTACTCCCCTCTACCAGGCAAGGGAGGCTCCAGGAGAGTGCGGCTATGATGGAGAGGCCAGTGGCTGGAGCTGGGCACTCCCCGCCCCAGCACCAGCTCTGGGGTGAAGGGATGGGGCTGCCTGGCCTGGCTGTGAGAGGGTATCTGATCTGTCTTCAGGAAGTTGTCTCTCATCCTGTGATGTGTCCTGCCCTGAGCCCTCCGCCCAGGCAGAACCAACCTGGACCAGTTTGTGTGGCTCAGGAAGACCAAGGGCTTGAAAACCAACACGTTCTCGGAAGTACCTCTGACCCTCTCCCACCTGCTCCCTCTGCCTGCACAGAAAGGCCATAGGCAGGCCCCGGTGCCTCACACTTTACCTCTTCTATCCTCCCTCACTGGACTGGAGGCTTGCCGTCCCTGGGATCCAGCGACCTGCCAAATCAGAGGTGGCATTCTAACCAGACCCTCAGGATTCTATTTGCACGTGAGGATTTGAGAACTGGCAGAGGGCAATTCTTCACCTAGGGCCTGGAGCCCAGATAATGGGGTTGAGACCTCCGATCCTGGCCAGAGCCCACTGTGCCATGAGGGCTAGGGGATGCTTTCCTTCCCCCAGAGTCACTACTTCTAGCTGACAGTGATCTTCCCCTCTTCTGCCACAGGGCAGAAACAAATGCAGGAGACCATCAAAGGACCCATGACCCTATGGCCAGCTGCAGGCCAGGCATCAGGAGGCTGGCCTTCAAGCTCCAGTCCCAACACACTCGCTCTGAGCAAGGCCAGTCGCTGCACTTGGGGTTCTCCCACTCAGTGACACGACCCCCAGGAGCAGGCCAGGCAGGAGGCTGCATGGGAGAGCTTTGAGCCTGGAAGGCCCAGGCAGAGCTGGACAAGTGGCTCCGTGTTTACTCGCTGTCCATCCACTTAGATGACTCACACCAAGTGAGCAGGGCTACAGGTGCTGGGCCATGGTTAGAGTACCCAGATGGATGGCGAGGTTTCCTTGGGAACCAGCCAAGAACAAACAAATCCACGTGGTGTGAATGTCTGACCCCACTATGCTGCCAGTGTTCCCAGGAACACCCAGCGTGGTACACAATTGTTGACATTTGCCACCAGCATGGTTTCAGCCCCTCACGAGCCATGTCTGAAGCAAAATCCTCCTGAACTTTTTGACCACGCAAGTCCATAAACATTCTTTTTATTGTTAAATCAGTCTGGGTAGGGTTTCTGTCACTTGCAATGAAGAGTCCTAACAGAAAATGCTGCCTTCCCCAGCCACAGGGAGAGAGGAGGGCTGGACTGAGGGCATCAGACTCTTGGACAGCTGGACAGAGGTGAGATGGGGCCAGAGGCCTGGGCAGACTGCCCTGGACCCCAGGAGTCAGGCTGCACCAAGCCTGGTGGGTACTCGGAGCATGGCTCTCTTGCCTGGCTCAAGGTGAGCCCACATGCCTGGCCTGACAAGGGCCAGCCACCCAGGCCAGTGGGCCTCAGCAAGGTGCATGGGCAGACCGTGGTTTCTAGGGCTCCCAGTCTTCCCTGGGGGTGTGCTTGTCCCAGGGCCAGGTGCTGTGGTGCACGTCCTCAGAGAACAGGGGACCTCGCTCCAGTCCTACCTTCCCTCTGGTCCTGACAGGTACCCGGGGTTGTCTAGTTCAAGGGGTCATCTGGGGCTACAGCTCATAGGGCTGAGAAATAAATTTGTTCCCAAGAGGCCGAAGTGTTTGGGTTTGCTAACTGGAAAGAGAATTACCTGAAGTGGAGCAGAAGGCTGCCAACGTCCAGCCCAAAGGCACTGGGGGCCGAGAGAGAAAGAGCCATTCCCACTGCGCCTGCCACCCACGGGGCAGGGTCCTGGGGGCTGCTGGGCAGTCTGGGAACTCTGTTCTCTCAGGAGCACGGGCAATGGAGTTTGACTGGATGCAGAAGGGACCCGGGAGGCCCTCCCGCACAGCTGCAGATTCGGGTCAGCTGTGGAAGGACGACCAGGAGACGCCGGAGGCGTAGAACTCCACGTGGCTGGGCCAGTCGCCGTCCCCACTGCCCTCCTTGTCCTCGTCAGAGTCATCATCGTCCCCGCTGGATGCTCCGCAGATGGCCCCGGCCAGGTAGGCCGGCTGCCGGGGGGACCCCACGCTCTGCTCCTCCTCCTCCTCCTCCTCCTTCCGCTTCTGGGCGGCCAGCTCACGGTAGCAGAGGCTGCAGACGCGCAGGGGCTTGGGCGACAGGCGCGGCAGGAGGAAGCGCTCTCGGGAGCACTCGGCACAGACCACGAAGCCGCACTTGCGGCAGTGGTGGCGCCGCGTGAGGGCCGAGAAGCGCGTCTGCGTGCAGCGCATGCAGATGTCCGTGGCCTTGTCGGGGATCCAGGGCGCCGCGTGCTCCGTGCTGGGCTGGCGGCCCGTGGCCAGCAGCTGCCGCCGCACGCACTCCTCGATGTGGCTGATCCACTCCTGGCGCTCCGTGGTGGAGGCGGCCGACACCACGAAGGACTTCTTGGCCGTCTTGATCATCCAGCGGTTCTTGGCCTGCAGGGTCTCGGGCAGCGGCTCCAGCGTCACCTCCTCCAGCGGAATGATGTGCTGGCTGCGGTACTTGCGCTTGTTGAGCACGATGCTGCCGTACACCAGGATGTCATTGAAGAGGAAGAAGATGCGCGGTTTGGCCTTCTTGCGGCACTCCTTGGTCAGCACGCCCTCACCCAGCAGCACCCGGCCTGGCAGGGCCAGGGGCTGCCCGGATGCCCCGAAGCAGCTCTCGACTGCAGCGATGCGCTGGCTGTTGATCTCCGTGTTGGCCAGGTAATCCACCATCTTCTCTGGCAGCCTGGCTGTGGGAGGAGCAGCAGGTGAGGGAGGCATCAGTTTGCCCGGCACAGCCGGGGGTAAGCAGGGAGCGGGAGGTGGGGGGGGGGGGGAGTGGTGGTGGGACCACACTGCCCACCCCGCCAACTCACTGAACCCACCCAGCCAGACAAGCCACTCATTACCCTACTGTGACCCAGAGGCCCTAGACAGCCACCCAACCAACCAAACTCGGTGTCCCAGAAGCCAACTCTTAGCTATGGAGAGATGAAGGGGGATTCCCCCGTGAGGGGCATGAGGAAGTCGGCTGGGGATGGGACGTGTGGCTGCACCAGGGTACCACTGTGGGCAGTAGGGGCTCGATTCCCTGGGGAGCCTTGGGATACAGGGTAGAACGCGTCTCAGCGCTGACCGCCCCAGTTGAGCCCCAACTCCCATCAGGGGCTTCCAGGGGCACCGAGGACCTGGCACGTTGGGCCTGCCCCAGGTGGAAGGGCACAGGTGCATGTACCAGGACACCAAGTGCCAGGCCATGGGGGTCTGCATACCTAACCCACCACTGACTCCCCCATCCATCAAGCCAAACCATCACAGACCTGCAACCCACTCACACAGCCTGTGAGCTCAGTGGTCACCACTGCCATCATCACAGGTACCATGTGCTGAGTGCTTTCTGCACGTCAAGCATGAACATCTTATTTAATCCTCACACCAATCCTAGGAGGTAGAATCCCACAATGACAGGAGGGAAAGTGAGGCTCTGTGAGTAAGTAGGGGGCCCAGAGCTTGTACCCCGGGAGACAGTGCCTTCCTCCGTGGAGTGTGAGGCCCACTCTGTCCTCCCCTGCCAAGCACAAAATGTCAGTGGCCCAGGTCTCATGCAGGCCCCCTGTGCTCTGTCTACCCATACTCCCCTGATCCTCCAGACTCATGGCTTTGAAGACCACCCAAACACTACTGACTCCCCAGGTCAAGCCTCCGGTCCTGGTTTCTCTCTGAGCTGTGGGTGTCCACTCCTCACGTGATTTCTCACCCGCTTATCTAAGAAAAGGTCCTCGAATTCAACATGCCCAACACAAACCCAGATTTTTCCTCCAGCTTTTCTTCTTTTCCATAAACAGAACCATTCACCCAAATCTAGGACTCATCCTTGAATTTCCTCTTTCCTGTACCTCCAACATTCAGCCCATAAGCAAGCTCCACCATTTTTCTCTCTCACACTGAGCCAGAGGCTGCCTGCTTCTCACCACACAGCTACCCCGTTGAATCTGCAGCAAGGCGCTATCATGCCTGCCTGAGATAGGCTCTTCCATGCTGGCTCCCTCCTGTGGCTCCCTCCTGAGACCTCTCAGCTCTTATCTCCCTTCAGAAAGGGTCTCTGACAACCCCAGCTCAGGTAGCTTCTCCCCAGACCCAGGACAAGGTTGGCAAACTATGGCCTGAGGGCCAAGTCTGGCCCATGGCCTGTTTTTGTACATAAAGTTTTATTGGAACATGGTCACTCTCATTCATTTACAATTGTCTGTGGCTGCTTTCATGCTGCAAAGGCAGGGATGACTAGTGGTGACAGAGACTATAGGCCGTAAGGCCTAAAATATTTACTCTCTGGCCCTTTACAGAAAAAGTTTGCTGACCCTTTCTCGAAGATGTTACCCTGTTTTGTTTTGTTTTTTTACAGGACTTATTAGGACTTTATATTTTCTTGTCTATCTATCACTTGCTTATGTGTTTTCTATTTTCCTCACTCAGTTGTAAGCTGCATGAGAGTAGGAGCCTTTTCTTGTTTGCTACAGTATCCCCAGTGCTTGGAACAGTGCTAAGTGTTTTGTAAGTCGCTAGTGAACTAAGGGACCTTTCTGAAGCTCCCAGACACCCACCGTGCATGAGTTAGCTCTTACTTCTGAAGAGGAAGCAGGTAACAGCTGATGTCACTGCCAGCACCATGTGTACAGGCACACACAGCATGACTCTGGCCAAGCTGATCACACATGTGGTATTTCTGGGTCACCACAGTGCAGTTCTGTATGTCAGACCGCTCGTGGGAAGCTAGAGCAGGGCCCCGTATGGGGGTCGGACACACTGCACAAGAGGGGTGCTCGGCCCCCTGAGTCACATACCACGTGCCCCCTTCAGACCACAAGGCATCCTGAGAAGCACTGCCCACACCACCTTACGAAAGAACAACTATTTTTAGGTTGCTAATCTTGGCTGTGTGTTGCAAACCTAGCTGATTATTGGTGACAGCCTGGGGCTCTCCTGCCAGGACTGATTACTGGGTCCCTGCTGTGGATAGCCTGGCAAAATTCCAGAGGCCACCCTCCAGCCCTTGGGCTGCATGCTGGGACCCTGGGATGGGCTGGATGATGGCTGCACAGGAAGAGCTCAGAGCTCAGTAGAAAGAGACCACCAAATGCAGTGAATGTAGTGCCTGCAGTGGAGACAAGAGAGATGTCTAGCAGCAGGGGAACAGCAGCAGGGGAACGGGTCCAATAGCCAGGTCCGCTCATACAAGGGAATACTGTTGGCTGTAACTATGACTCAGCCAATCTATGTGGGTCAACATCAAACGGTGAGTGGAAAAAGCAACCTGCTGACTGGTGTGTGACACTATATATGCAGACATCACACAGCATTTCAAAAGTGTTCAAGATCTAGATCTCTGAATAAAGAGGGACAGGATGGAACTTCACACTCATGAGGGTGGCTTCTATTCAAAAAAAAAAAGCCCCGAAACCCCAGGCAATAACAAGTGTTGGCAAGGATGCAGAGAAGTTGAAACCCTGGCACACTGTTGCTGGAAATATAAGTTGGTGGAGCACTAAGGAAAAGAGGATTGAGGTTCTTCGAGAAATTAAAAATAGAAATACCATATGATCCAGGAATCCCATTCCTGGGTGTATAGCAGAACAACTGAAAGCAGGGTCTCCAAGTGGTATTCACAATAGTCAAGAGGTAGAAATGTCCATCGATGGGTGGACAAAATGTGCAACAGAAGACTGTTCTGCCACAGAAAGGAAGGAAATCCTGCTATAACATGGATGAACCTTGGAGACATTTATGCTCAGTGAAATAAGCCAGTCACAAATATACAGCATGGCTCCACTTACACGAGGCACTTCCAAGTAGTAAAATTCATAGAGACAGAAAGTAGAAAAGTGGTTGCCCAGAGTTGTTATTTAATGGGTGTAGAGTTTGTTTTGCAAGATGAAAAGAATCCTGGAGATGTTTCACAACAATGGAAATACACTTAATTCCACTGAACTGTACACTTAAAAATGTCGAGGTTTAAAAAAAAAAAAAAGATAAACCCAAACCAAAGTCAGCAGAAAGTGGCCTGGGGAAGGGTGACCTGGATGTGACCAGGAATGGGGGGGATCAAGTCGGACTATACCTTTATCTATGATATTTTCTTTCTTTTATTTAGAAAAAGCAGCAGCAATGTGATAAAATCACAATACCAGCCAGTTCTGAGAAGTGGGAAGATGAGCTTCTTTTCCTTTCTCTAAATGTAAGGTCCTCAAAAAGAAAAGAGGTCAGGACAGTGTCTGCTTCAGGAGCTCTGAGCTTACTGGCTGGGAGCTCTGGCCTGCAGCGCATGCAGTGGGTCACCAGGCGGGGCCTCCCCTGACGACACAGCGTCAGGGTCTAGGGACACAGGAGATGCCAGGAGCCCTGAGCAAAGAGTGCTACCTGTTTCCTCCAAGCACACCTGTGTGTCAGGCTGCCTGGCAGAACTGGATGAAAACCCAATCTTACCACCACAGACTGAGGCTTAACACGTTTGGCAGCTGAAGCAGACAGACTTTGTGCCAGGACAGAAGACAGCAGATGGCCCCCACCTGGCTCTGTGGGGTTTGGTGAGCTCTAAGGGGCCAGCCTGCCCAGGTCCCCACTCTGACCTGGCACTACCCAGGTGGGAGGCATGGAGGAAGTGAAGGGCAGCACCCAGGGAGGGGAGAGGTTCAGGCAGGGGAGGGCCTACAACTCTGTCTCCTTGTCCCTTGTAGGGGCACCAGGATGCCCCATGCAAGACTCCCATACTGCTCGTCCCCAGCCATTGATCTATAGACCCTCTCCAGGCCCTCGTGGCCCCTGTTCAGCTGCTGGCAGCAAAATGTGGCCCAGGAAGTGTGGGGGTGTGTGTGAAAGGGATTTGGGCCCTGAGCTGATCCCACACACTGACTGGAGCATCCAGAAGGCTCACATGCCCTTCTCCTCCATGAGCCTATAGTGGGTCCCAGGTTGGGTGAGGGGCTGGGCAGACAACATTCTCCTGGGGTTCTCTCCATATCTGCCCTCCCTTCCCACAACTGTAATGTCACACCCTGGTTTGACATGGCCTGGACATTTTTCTTGGTAAATATGGCAGCCCTTCACCCAAGCAGATGGGGAATCCTTCTTTTTACCGTTCTCACCAAAGAAGTGAATCTCTCTCCTTTAGGACAGGGGAGGGGAGAGCTGACCCCATTCCTCTTGGGACTAGCCTGCCTCCGGACAGCCTCTGGCACTGGGATAGTGCCTGTGCAGCCTCTGCTGTGGTACCCAGCACCCAGGGTGCTGACAGAGGGGGGACATTCCTGGAGGGTTGGTCAGTATCTGACAGCAGGGAAATTAATAGACCTGGTTTTGTTGTTGTTGTTTGCTTGTTTGTTTGTTTGTTTTTGGAAGGTTTGGGAGGGTGCCAGGCTCCTGGGATGGCCCTCTTGAACACAAGTGATCCCACCACCTGAGCTGGGCTGAAGGTGCTCAGTGAGCACCGGGGTCTGGGGAACCATGCTCCAAGTGTTGCTGGATGGCCAGGGTTCTGTGCATGATGGACGAGGTGTCTGTCAAACCTACCTCAAGTCTGACCCATTGCCGGCTTTTCTAAATAAAAGTCATTGGAACATGACAACAGAGGCTGGTTGCAAAGCCTAAAATATTTACATTTGGCCCTTTATAGAAAAAGTTTGCAGACCCCTGATCTATACTACCCCATACTGTCAAATGCATAATACAACTCCTCCAGGGATGCACCTGACACGGGGCTGTATCCTGAGGGAACTTGTTCTCTCCTCTCTTCCACTCAGAAACAGCCTTTGTGATTTGAGAGAGATGTCTGGGGCCCCACCCTGGGAACCCTGGAAAACAGGACCTAGGAGGGACACCAGCTCCACCCTTCTGTTAGAGTTACAGTTGGGGACACTGCTTATAAGAGAGGGAGGAACCTGGCCAAGATCACAGAGAGGGGGAATAAGGATACTGGCCCTTGGACTATCCTTTGGCTTCTGACTAGGGCCAGGCTGATTCATCACCAGCCCCTCTTCCCGCCAGCCCCAACCAGGCCCATTGGGCTTCCACACCTACTTGATTTCACCTTCCAAATATTTACTGTAAGTCTGACCATGTGCCAGACACAGTCCTACTGTGTTTTGCACCAGGTTACAGCAAGGAACTAGGGACAGGCCCTTCAGTAACAGACTTCCTGGTGGGGCAGCCAGACTAGTAAGTAAATCAACAGGTAATTTCTGACTGTGAGTGCTAAGTGCCATGAAGAAAAAGACAGAGGATCTGCCTGGCACAGCAGGGGTGGGGGTGGGGGTGAGGCAAGGTCTGGTGAGGAAGTAACCTGGCACCAACCTTAATACTGTGAAAGAGTCAGTCATGCAAAGGCTAAGGAAAGAATGTTCTGGGCCTTGGGAACAGCTCAAGAATCTGACCCATGGAGGCTGTAGAGGAAGGAGAGAGAGGTAAGACGTAAGGTCAAAGGGACCAGCAGAGGCCAGTCCTGAAGGTCCAGAGGCCAAAATGAGGGTCTGAGTTTTTCTCCAAGTACACTGAGGAGAGTGCCATGATCCAAATGTCCTCTCCTTCCAGAGGGGGCCACCCCTCAGCCTTGTCCAGTCCTGTGCTTCCTCGAGGCCCTTCTCCATGAAAAAAATAGTAATAAGGAAAATAAACCAGAGGCACCATTAACTAAGAGCTTACAGCTCACCAAGTACAACAGTAAGCACATTATAAGTATTATCTCACTTAATCCTCATAAAAGCCCCACTGGGGAAAGTATCACCTCCATCATCAAAATTACTGCCCAACGGCTCAGCTCCAAAAATAACCCTGAGCTGCCGAAGGCTGTTGTTGTTGACTGAAGACAGAACCAGAAATCCTGAAGTCCAGAGCGCAGGGCTCCTCTCCAAATGCCTGATCCCCTGTGTACACTCCAGCTCCAACCCAGGGATCCCTTGGGGTGGTGTAGGCAGGTCCCTTAAGCTCAGCTGGGCTGCCTCACCTCCTGTCTTGGGGCTGATGAGTGCAGGCACACAGGCTGAAGTTAGAGTCATCGCTTGGCCAGCACAGACCCCAGTAGAAATTATGTGCCCAGGAACACCCCAGTACTAAGTGGAACCTGTGTGCCAAGAATGACCCCAGCAAGGATCGTCCCCTCCTTGCTGGCTTTTGACCCTCTGGGGTGAGATAACAGCTTTGCTCAAATTGCAAATGATATTTTCTTTGGACTGTGGAGATTAAGTTTCAGAGTGACTCTGAACCTTGGAACCTTTAGAACCTTCATTTTCACACCTGCAAAGAGGGCTGATGACACCACTCCCCTGCCTAACTCTTCCGTGTTCTGGGAGAGAGAGAGGGAAAGAGATTCCAGTTCATTCCAGGTTGGCACTATCTCTATGGGCCTGCCTCGGTGACTTCCTCTGTGAAATGGGAGATTAAGCCCAGCCATTTCCTTTGACAACTCCTGCCAAAAGTCACAAATTCCAACGCTTCGGGGTTCAGATTGTTCCTCAGTGAGAGGCCAGAGAGGACCTAGACCACTTGGAAAACACTGCCACCGCCCCCATCCCCACCTCCCCAGTCCACTGGGGCAGTTGTCTTGGTCCACTTGTGCAGACCCCGAAAACCGGGACCAAGGAGTGAGACCACGACGATGGCGTCAGGCCAGGTCTCTCAGAACCATCACGGGAAAACTGGCGTGCAGAGATCCCTGTCGCCCAGGGGGCAGATCGGGGGCGCCTCCGGATCTCCTCCGCTCACCCGTCGTGCATTCCCGGGGATCTTGCTTTGACTGCCCAGCTCTCTTACCTGCGCTCACCCCTCTCTCCCTGGAGCCCCTGGAGTCTCCACCCCGCGTCCAGCACCCCCAACCAGCAGTAAGCGCCCTTCTCCGCGCCTCTGCTCGGGTCAGAGTCCGAGATGGCCCTGGCTGCGCTCCCGCCCAGAGCCCCGCAGCCACCTGGACAGGGCGGCCCGGGGAGACTGGAGGCGGCGGGCACACTGCTCGCCTGCTCCGCGCGCCCCGGCCAGCCCGGGGGCACTTACCTCCTCCGTGTGGTCCCCGCGCGCCTGCACCCTGCCCAGCGCCTGTCTTCGAGCCAGCTCTCCCGCGCTGCTTTCCGCTCCGGGTCTGGGTGCCCCTGCCCCTCCCGCGGCCTGCGCTGCGGCCAGCCCACTCCAGTCAGACACGCCCCCCACCGCGATTCCGCCAATCGGAGCCCGGGCGCGCGGGCGGGGGCGGAGCCTGGACGCCCCAAGCTCAGAGCCCAAGTGCGTAGGAAGTGTGCGCGGGCGGGGTGTCCCAAGTTAGAATCGGCCCGACCTGCAGGAAATTACTTTTCGGAATCTCTCAGGGCTGGTTCTCCAGTCTAAATCCCCCAGTCGCCTGCCACCAGTTTCCCCTGCCGAACACAACACCGCAGCTCCGCACCCTAGCAGCTCGCATCCCGCTGTGGACGCGTCTTCGCTGCGGGCCCCCGAACAGTGGGAGGAGGAAGGGAGGCGGTGGAATTATTGTGCCGTGTGCTGCCTCTGGCTGGTTTCCCTGCTGCTAGCTGACACAGTCATCTGCTCTCAGCCACCGGAAATTAATAATCATAATATTAAAAATCAGCAGCATTTAATCTATTTTAAATTTTAAACTTTTTTTATAGTGGAAACTTGCAAACATACATTGATTGAGTCCAGTTTAATGGGATCCAGGTACTCACCACCCGCTCCAACATTTCCAGCAGGGACCTTCCCACCCAGGCCATCGCGTGCCTTCTAGGACCCTGGACTGAAATTCCCAGCTTCACCACTCCGGGAGGTCCATCTCAGACTTCCTCTGGTACCCTCCCTGCACTTCCATCTCACACTGGCTTCTTCCTGTTCCTCAAAACCCCAAGACTGTTCCCACCGCCAAGGCTGTTAGACCACTTCTGGGCCTTTGCGCTTCCCTTGCCTCCAGATCTTCCCATGGCTGCATTTTTGGCATTCAAGTCTCAGCTCAAACTGCCATGTCCTCAGAGGCTTCCCTGGCCACCCAGAGCAGCTTCCTGCCTCCACTCCATCACCCTCAACTACCTCACCCAGTTTTATTACTTTGTAAAGTATTTCTCCAGCCCGAAGGCATCTTATTAGATCACTTGTTTACGGTGTTCATGGCTGGTCTCCCTCACCTAGGCTGAGCCTCATGGGCTGGACTATACTCCTCTCATTCATTCCTTTGTCTCCAGGGCTGAGATCAGAATTCAGCACTTAGTAGAAACACAGTAAATGTCTGTGGGTCAGATGCAGTTTGTCTTGCCAAATAGGGCAGACCCTGGGCACTTGGGAGAGGAGCTGGCTCAGGCCCATGCAGGATCTGCGGGCCAGGACCGAGGCAAGAGACAGCAGCAGGAGCCAGAGTGGACCTCTGCCTGGAGGCTGGAGCTCGGAGGCAGGAGCTGAGTGGCGGTGACCTGGTGACCTGCTCTCCTGGGTGGTGTGGGCAGAGCCTGTGAGGTGAGAATGTGCCTCTCCAAGCCCAAGAGGAGTGAGGCCAGGACTTGGACTAAGAAAGGAAGGGGATGAGGCAGGGGAGGAGAAGGGATGGAGAGGCCTGGAGAAAGAAGAGGGTGGAGGTTGTAGGCAAGTGAGGGGGCCACCGATTGTGGCCTTGGAGAGCCCACATCCCCACCTCTATCACCTTCTCTGCTATTACCTCCTCAGCAAGGACAGTGTTTACTGAGCATCTGACAGAAGCTATGGCCTCATAAACGTACTTAAACATTATAAAATGCATTGCCAACATTTCCTATTGAAAGATTTCATATAAAAATCAGGATTTTGACCTTCTAAATCAGAGGATTTGAAAACACTGGTCCCCCATCTCACTGTGGAACTGTCCCCTTTAGATTGCGCACATGACCCCATTCACTACAGTCCCCACCTCTCTCTGTGGTTCCCCTCTTGCCCTACTTTACCCATTTATGTGCCTCCAGTTGAATAAGCACTTGAATTGATGAGTCCTGGTGGTATAGCCAGGCCTCCATACAGTACAGAGGAGGAGACAAGGCCCACCCACCAGAGGCTGACTTATAACCAGAGAGGTCAGTTGGGACTTTGAGACACTGGAAAATGCCATCCCAAATGTATGCACTGCTGGTTGCCAGGGGGTAGTCGTGCTGGAGGGGGACTTCGAGCAGAACCTTCAAGGCCAGGTTCCATGGGTGCTTCAGCACCAGGTCCCCCACATCCTAGCAAGAGGGGCCTCTTGGGGAAGATAGGCCCTTCCTGGCGTGAGGTAGCCATGGGAAGGGAGCTGGATAGCCTTTGAAGGCAGGGCTTTCTGGTTTGAGACAGCGCCCTGGCACCCAGCACTGCGCCTGGCATGGAGCACATGTCCAGGAAGGGACGCCTTTCCCTGGTTCTACAAAACCAGAGGGAGGAGGCACACCCCGTAGGTCCTGCGGCTGGGAGACCCCAGCTAGCCTTGTCACAGTGCTGGTCCAGGGCCCACTGTGGCCTCAGTCTCCTGGTCTGACCTTCCTTCCAGCATTGACATTGTGTGGATTTGGGTGGAGCTCTGGGAAATCCCCTGGAGGTGGCACAGACTCTGACCAGCTAGTCGTCCACCCCTTCCCAACTGGGACCAGCTGTGGGTGGAGAGGACCTGGGTGGAGGGCTGTGCTCCTCCAAATACGAGGAAAAACTCGTGACTCAGGGAAAGGCAGAAGTTGACTCAGCCAAGCCACAAGCTGTGGAAAAAATGAGGTCTCCCTGAGGCTTTTTTTGCTCCTCGGGTAAGAAGCCCTTTCTGAGGGAAAGCTGGCTTCCAGACTTCAGGAACCAGGCTTTCAGGAAACTGCCAAGGCTTATGATTTTCAAGTTAGCAGTTCCGGCAATCACCTCAGTGGAAAACACCAGGCATTTATCTTGGACCTTCTTCTCAAGTTTGTCTAAGTGCCAAGCACTGTGTGCTAAATACTTCATACTTCATATTATCTTATCTGTCCTTAGGCTGGACCTGTCATTCCCCACTTTGAGCCTAAGAAAGTGAGGCAGACACAAAGCATTTAGGGCAAAGTATCAAGACCAACAGAAATGTTGCAGCAAGAGAGGGAAGCAAATGGGGCTAAGTATTAACAGGTAAGGCCTCTAAGTCAGAGGTCGGCAGGCTTTTTCTGTACAGTCAAATAGTAAATATTTTAGTCTCTGTGAGCCAGGATCCCTGGCTGCCGTTCAGCTCTGCTGTTGCACAGTGAGAGCAGCCCTGGACGGTGCTCAGGCCCGTGGGCAAACTTGACCTAGGGACCCTAACGTTTGCTGTCCTATCAGGTTATGAAACATTATTCTCCTTTTGATTTTCTTTAAAAAAAACTTTTTTAATGTTTATTTTTGAGAGAGAGAGTGCTAGCAAGCACAAGCTGGAGAGGGGCAGAGAGAGAGAGGGAGACAGAGGATCTGAAGCGGGCGCTGTGCTGAGAGTAGAGAGCCCATGTGGGGCTCGAACTCAAGAACTGGAGATCATGACCCGAGCTGAGGTGGATGCTCAAGCTACTGAGCCATGCAGGTGCCCTTCTCTTTTTGATTTTCTTTTTAGCTACTTAAAAATATAAAAGCTCACAGGTCATGCAAAAACAGGCCACAGATTGGAGTTTGCTGACCCCTGACTTACAGATGTTCATCATACCTTTCTTCTTATGGTTTGAAAATATTCAAACCAGTGGGGCACCTGGGTGGCTCAATCTGTTCAGCTCAGGTCATAATCTCACAGTTCGTGGGTTTGAGCCTCACATCGGGCTCTGGGCTGACAGCTGGGAACCTGGAGTCTGCTTTGGGTTCTTTGTCTCCCTCTCACTCTCTCTCTCTCTCTCTCTCTCTCTCTCTCTCTCAAAATCTCTGCCCCTCCCAACTTGTGCTCTCCCCCTGTCTCAAAAATAAAGAAAGAAACATTAAAAAAAAAAAAAAAGAAAATATTCAAAACCAAAAGTTGAGAAAACAAGAAGAAAAAGGAAACAGTGGTTGTCCTACTTACAATGGGCAGGTCATGAACTCGACTTCAAATTGGTTTGATTCCCATGATTCTGCATGCTGCTTCCTTTATCAGTAATACACATAATGCACCCAAGGCAGAGTCTCAAAGCCGTGGAAATGTGGGACATTTGGGAAAGATTTCTATTTGAATGGTTATGGAGATTGATTTTAACGGAGGTGATCTTGAGAGGTTTGGAAACTGATTTCACAAGAAAATCTCTCCAGATTGCTGGATTTAGGATTGCTGAAGTATTGGATTTGAAACCACAAAAGAGCGGTGGCTTCCTCTCCCCCACACCCCTGCCTCTGCAGCGTCAATATTTATCCCTTTCTGTGTGTGTGTTTGCCCAGGTTTGACAAGTCTGCACGTCCTTATGTTTGGGGGCATTATTGTGCCTGCTTCCCATCCTGCGTGTCCCCATGAGGCTCTGACCAGGCCAAAGGCGAAAACGAGAAAAATGAGAAGAGAAACATAATCCCTTGAAAAATGCTTCAGGTGGATAAAATAAACGCTGCATCTAAAGACAACATTCAGAATGATCTAGACACACCTAGTTTCTAGAATAGGGTAAAGCAAGAGGCCTCTGACAGCACTAGTTTGACAAAGTTACCTCTGGGTCATTTATTCACTCATCAAACAGTCATTGGACACTGTGCCAAGCAGTGGAGCCAGAGATGGACACAGCACTGCCTTTGCCCTTGGGAGACTCAGAGCTGAGCAGGGGGCAGACCTGTGAAAACATCTATCCGTGAGGAGCAAGAACCGTTCACCCAGTGCAGAGGACAGAGGTCATCGCAGGTGAGAACTGTCGTAGTTGGATAACACAGCTTGGAGCACAGTTTTGGCACCAAAAAGTCAGCCTTTGGGGCCTGACTGGCAAAAAACTCTTCATCTGCTGCATTTAAGGCAAGAATGGGAATTTTAGGGAAGGAACTTGCAAGCTAGAGAGAGACAAAGGCCCAGCATGTGGTATGGGGGAGGGCCAGGGGAGGCTTTCCAGCTGAGAAGTGGGGCTGGGGCAGCCAGGAAAGGCTTCAAAGGATGGGGATGGCTGATATTGCACTTGAATTACTTGCTGAGCTGCCTGAGATGCCCCACATTTTTGGCCATTTCCCTTTAAAGCTTCATGAAATCCATAACTTTGCTGCCGGGAATGCAAATCGTTATATCCAACTTGCATGGTGGGCAACGTGGCAACATCTATCACACTGAGAAAGGCACAGATCCTTTTGTCCAGCTGATCCACTCCCAGAAATTTATTCTTACACATTATTGTATGTTTGCAGAAGGATATATGCTCATATTTATTCATAGCAGCTTTGCTTATGGTGGGGAAATAATGGGCCGGCCCAAATATCCATCAACAGGGGGCTAGTTAAATAAATTATGGCACATCCATACAATGGCAGGGCTTACCACAGGCAAAGGGAAGAAGGCAGATCCGTATGTCCTGATGTGGAAGAATTTCCAAGATCTGTTGAGCAAAAAAAGTAAGGTGCAAAAAAGTGTGTGTGTGTGTGTGTGTGTGAGAGAGAGAGAAAGAGAGAGAGAGAGAGAGAGACCTCCTGCGTGTGTGTGAAAATTATTGCTGGCAGAATTCACGAGAAACTGGTCAGAGTGGTTGCCTCTGGAAGGGCAAATGGGTGGCATGGACCCATGGGAGGGGGACTCACATTTTATACCCTCGTTTGGTTCCCTCCCACATTGGAAAGATGCACCTGTGTAACCAGCAGATATTGTGGAAATGACAGTGTGTGACTTGCTCTCTTGGATCACTCGCTCTCCCTAGTCATGAGGATGGCCAAGCAGCCATGTGGAGAAGCCGTGACGTGAGAGACTGAGGCCCTCCTGCCAACACCAGCACCAGTTTGCCAGCCACGTGAGAGATTGTCCAGTCCTTGGGAAGCCCTGAGGTGGCTGCAGCCTAGAATGACACTTTAACTGCAACCTTCTGAATGACCTTGAGGCATAACCATCCAGGGAAGCCCCTCCCCAACTCCTGACCCGCAGAAACTACATGAGATACTAAACGTTTATTATTTCAAGCCACCCAATTTTGAGATAATTTGTTATGCAGTAACAGATCACTTATACATCTTTTTATTTCTTCCAGACTTTGTACCTTTTGCATTTGTGCATATCCAAATAGTGGTGATTGATGATGATAATCATAATCATAACCTAGTACACACCATGGACTGTGCGTGCAATAATTCAGGAATATTACCACTGGTGGATATGGGGTGAAACGGTGGAAAGCAGTGCAGGGCAATGATCCCTGGAGTAAGTAGGACTCCTCATGAGTGGTCAAAGAAGAAGACGAGGAGCCTGACTTCCACGTGTGTGTGGGGGGTGGGAGGGTGGTACCTGTGCAGGGCACAAACAGCCCTTAGGTGCAAAGGTTCATACTAGCTGCCTGCAGGTTCACAGGCCCTTTCCGTTTGGTCAGCACACTGAATGTTAAAATCTGAACTTGATACCCACCAGAATTGCTAAAATTATATATGGTGATGATGTCAAGTGTCGGCAAAGATATAGAGCAAGTGTGTTCTGGAGGGAGTATAAATTGATATAACCACTTTGGAAAACCATCGGCAGAGTCTACTGAGCTCAACATAGGCTGTCCCATGGCCTAGAAATGCTGCTCCTAAGTGTATATCCAAGAGAAATGAGGGCATGTGTCCACCAAAGTAAATGTGTAGGAATGTTAGAAAAAATGTTATTTATAATAGCAAATTAAACGAAGCCAAGGAGGGGTTCATTGAAACCTCTGATCTCTAACCAATCAGTCAGGAGTGCAGGGGACAGCCTGTACTTGTGCCTGATGTCTGCAGTGGGAGGGGTGGTCTTGCGGGACTGAGCTCTCACACTGTGGGATCTGATGCTGAGGGGTCATGGTGGACTGCTTTTCTCAATTCACTCTTCCATGCCAAGGCCCTACTTCCTGTGGGCTGTTCCCAGCCAATGTCTGTGTGTGCAGGGTGCTCGTACTGGTCCCTGCCTGTGAGATGTGGGACCCTGGGCAATGTCTTAGTTGGGGCTGACATAACGGGTTATAGACAGGGGAGCTTAAACAGTAAAAATTGATTTCTGACCCTCCTGGAAGCTGGAAGTCTGAGATTGGGCACCAGCACAGTTAGCCTCTGGTGAGGCTTCTAAGTTGTAGATGGTCTTTTCCTTGTGTCCTCACACGAGAGAGAGAGAAAGCTCGCTCGCTTTCTGGCCTCTTCTCAAAAGGACCGGAAGCCCATTCCTGAGGGCCCCGCCCTTGTGGCCTGTGTACCTCCCGGAGGGCCAAATCCCATCCCACTGGGATTAGGTGGCCACATAGGAATTTTAGAGGGGACACACTCAGTTCCCCACAGGCGGCCTTGGCTCAGAGATTCCCCACTGGCCTGGCCCACGCTCTCCTGGAACTGCTCTGCGGTTTGACACTCTCTACCCAGCTCTTCCCACTCCCTCTCTTTCCAGGTGTCCCAGGGCAGAGTAGCCCACAGGCTCTCCCCACCTTTTCTGGAAACCTCTTCTTTATCCTTCACCGGTCTTCTCTCCAGTTCATGTGCTTGCATGTCTGCTCTTGCCCCCCTGTCTGCTTCCTGGAAGGATGTATGGGTGGTACTCCCAGCACCTGAGACCCCAGCCTCCAGAGGTCCTGCCTCTGCTCTGCCCTCCCTTTACCCCCTGTTTCCCAAACCCTCAGCTCTCTCCTCCTTTCCTGCTGAGGTGACTGAAGAGCTTTGATTCATCCACTCTTCACATCTTAGGGAAGTTTTCTATTTCTTGTTTTATTATTATTATTTTTTTAAATTTATTTTTAACGTTTATTTATTTTTGAGACAGAGAGAGACAGCGCATGAATGGGGGAGGCTCAGAGAGAGGGAGACACAGAATCTGAAACAGGCTCCAGGCTCTGAGCTGTCAGCACAGAGCTTGATGCGGGGCTCGAACTCACGGACTGCGAGATCATGACCTGAGCCGAAGTAGGCCACTCAACCGACTGAGCCACCCAGGCGCCCCTCTATTTCTTGTTTTAATTAAAAACTAAGAAAAAAATTTTTTTTTAGTTTTTAATTAATTTATTTCTTTTTTTTATATGAAATTTATTGTCAAATTGGTTTCCATACAACACACAACGCTCATCCCAAAAGGTGCCCTCCTCAATACCCATCACCCACCCTCTCCTCCCTCCCACCCCCCATCAACCCTCAGTTTGTTCTCAGTTTTTAACAGTCTCTTATGCTTTGGCTCTCTCCCACTCTAACCTCTTTTTTTTTTTTTTTTCCTTCCCCTCCCCCATGGGTTCCTGTTAAGTTTCTCAGGATCCACATAAGAGTGAAACCATATGGTATCTGTCTTTCTCTGTATGGCTTATTTCACTTAGCATCACACTCTCCAGTTCCATCCACGTTGCTACAAAAGGCCATATTTCATTTTTTCTCATTGCCACGTATTACTCCATTGTGTATATAAACCACAATTTCTTTATCCATTCATCAGTTGATGGACATTTAGGCTCTTTCCATAATTTGGCTATTGTTGAGAGTGCTGCTATGAACATTGGGGTACAAGTGCCCCTATGCATCAGTGCTCCTGTATCCCTTGGATAAATTCCTAGCAGTGCTATTGCTGGGTCATAGGGTAGGTCTATTTTTAATTTTCTGAGGAACCTCCACACTGCTTTCCAGAGCAGCTGCACCAGTTTGCATTCCCACCAACAGTGCAAGAGGGTTCCCGTTTCTCCACATCCTCTCCAGCATCTATAGTCTCCTGATTTGTTCATTTTGGCCACTCTGACTGGCATGAGGTGATACCTGAGTGTGGTTTTGATTTGTATTTCCCTGATAAGGAGCGACGCTGAACATCTTTTCATGTGCCTGTTGGCCATCTGGATGTCTTCTTTAGAGAAGTGTTTATTCATGTTTTCTGCCCATTTCTTCACTGGGTTATTTTGAAATGTTTTTCGGGTGTGGAGTTTGGTGAGCTCTTTATAGATTTTGGATACTAGCCCTTTGTCCGATATGTCATTTGCAAATATCTTTTCCCATTCCGTTGGTTGCCTTTTAGTTTTGTTGGTTGTTTCCTTTGCTGTGCAGAAGCTTTTTATCTTCATAAGTTCCCAGTAATTCACTTTTGCTTTTAATTCCCTTGCCTTTGGGGATGTGTCGAGTAAGAGATTGCTACGGCTGAGGTCAGAGAGGTCTTTTCCTGCTTTCTCCTCTAAGGTTTTGATGGTTTCCTGTCTCACATTCAGGTCCTTTATCCATTTTGAGTTTATTTTTGTGAATGGTGTGAGAAAGTGGTCTAGTTTCAACCTTCTGCATGTTGCTGTCCAGTTCTCCCAGCACCATTTGTTAAAGAGACTGTCTTTTTTCCATTGGATGTTCTTTCCTGCTTTGTCAAAGATGAGTTGGCCATACGTTTGTGGGTCTAGTTCTGGGGTTTCTATTCTATTCCATTGGTCTATGTGTCTGTTTTTTTGCCGATACCATGCTGTCTTGATGATTACAGCTTTGTAGTAGAGGCTAAAGTCTGGGATTGTGATGCCTCCTGCTTTGGTCTTCTTCTTCAAAATTACTTTGGCTATTCGGGGACTTTTGTGGTTCCATATGAATTTTAGGATTGCTTGTTCTAGTTTCGAGAAGAATGCTGGTGCAATTTTGATTGGGATTGCATTGAATGTGTAGATAGCTTTGGGTAGTATTGACATTTTGACAATATTTATTCTTCCAATCCATGAGCAGGGAATGTCTTTCCATTTCTTTAAATCTTCTTCAATTACCTTCATAAGCTTTCTATAGTTTGCAGCATACAGATCCTTTACATCTTTGGTTAGATTTATTCCTAGGTATTTTATGCTTCTTGGTGCAATTGTGAATGGGATCAGTTTCTTTATTTGTCTTTCTGTTGCTTCATTGTTAGTGTATAAGAATGCAACTGATTTCTGTACATTGATTTTGTATCCTGCAACTTTGCTGAATTCATGTATCAGTTCTAGCAGACTTTTGGTGGAGTCTATCGGATTTTCCATGTATAATATCATGTCATCTGCAAAAAGTGAAAGCTTGACTTCATCTTTGCCAATTTTGATGCCTTTGATTTCCTTTTGTTGTCTGATTGCTGATGCTAGAACTTCCAGCACTATGTTAAACAATTAATTTATTTCTTAATATTTATTTTTGAGAGAGAGAGAGAGAGAGAGAGGCAGAAAGAGAGGGAGACACAGAATCCGAATCAGGCTCCAGGCTCTGAGCTGTCAGCCCAGAGCCCAATGCAGGGCTTGAGCCCACGAGCCGTGAGATCATGACCTGAGCTCAAGTTGGACACTCAACCAACTGAGCCACCCAGGTGCCTCTTTATTTATTTACTTTTTAATTTTAATATTATTTTTAATTGAGATATTGTTGACATTGAACATTAGTTTAATTTCAGGTATACAATAGAGTGATTCCATATTTGTATATATTGTGATCACCACAATAAGTCCTGCTTGTTTATTTTTGCTTTTGTTGCCTTTGCTTTTCGTGTCAGAAACAAAAAATCATCAGTAAGACCGATGTCAAGGAACTTAGCACCTGTGTCCTTCTAGGACTTTGGTGGTTTTAGGTCTCATGTTCAAGTCCTTAAGGCATTTTGAGTTAATTTTTATACATAGTGTAAGGTAGTGGTCCAGCTTCATTCTTTTGCATGTGGCTGTCTGGTTTGCCTACGTCATTTATTAAAGAAACTGTCTTTTCCTCGTTGCATGTTCGCAGCTCCTTTGTTGTAAATTAATTGGTCATATATGTGTGGGTTTATTGCTGCACTCTTGATTCTTTTCCACCTACCTATGTGTCTGTTTTTATGCCAATACCATACTCCTTTGATGACTATAGTTTTGTATAGTTTGAGATGCGGGAGTGTGATGCCCAGGCTTTGTTCTTCTTTCTCGAGATTGCGTTGGCCAATGGAAGTTTTCTTGAAACAGAAAACTCATCATCTCTTCCATGATGCATTCTACTCCTGTTTCTTGAGACAAACTCCAGCAGCATCTTCAAAAATGCTTCATCAAACCTCCCTGCTTAGACTCCATAAAGAGGATGAGGAAGGACAGTGTTGTTAACAAATGGTGCTGGAATAACTAGATGTCCATATGTAAAAAAATGAACCTCCAGGTAGATCTCATGTTTTATACAAAAATGTACTAACGATGGATTGGTGACCTAAATGTAAGACGTCCAAGTATAATAGTTTTAGAAGAAAACATTGGGAAAAACCTTTGGGCTTGGGTCAAGCAAAGAGTCCTTAGATAGACACCAAAAGCATGATCCAGAAAGGAAAAAAAAGGAAAAATTGGACTTTATCAAAATTAAGCTTTTGTTCTGTGAGATACACTTTTAAAAGAAAAAGAAAAGCCACAGGCTAGGGGCATATATTTGCAAATCACATACCTGACAAACAGATATTTATTCAGAATATGTAAAGAATTCCCAAAACTGAACAAAAAGGAAATAAACTGTTCAATTTAAAAATGGTCAAAATATTCCAGTAGGTGATTTACCAAAGAAGATATATGGATGGCAAGTAAGCACGTAGGAAACGATCAGTATCATTAGACATTAGGGAAATGCAAATTAAAATTATAATGAGATACCACTGCACACCTATTTGAATGGCTATAGAAACCAAACCAAAACAAAAAGTGATAATACCAGGTGCTGGTGAGGATGTAGATCAACTGAGACTCTCACACACTGCAAAATGGTACAACCATTTGAGAAATGGTTGGACAATGTCTGAAGAAGCTGAACATACTCTCACCATATGGCTCAGAAACCTCACTTGTACTTACTCAGGGGAAATAAAGACTTTTGTTCACACCAAACCTGTTCACAAATGCATATAACAGCTTTATTCATAAAAACCAAAAATTGGAAACGGTCCAAATGTCCTTCAAGCGCTGAATGGATGAACAAAGTGCGGTATATTCATACAGCGAAATGAAAAGGAACTCAGTCCTAATAAGGAACAAACCACTACAGACCCAGTAACAAGGATGGAGCTCAAATGCGTTAAGTTAGAAGAATCCCAGACTCAGAAGTTCCATACTGCATGTTCCAGTTTAAATGGCATTCTGAAAAGGCGAAACTGTAAGATGGAAAACATACCAGCATCGTTTCAGGTCAAGTGTGGGGTTACTACACAGGAGCAAAATGAGGGTAATTTTGGGGTGATGGAAATGCTGGTGTATTCTGCTCGTGCTAATGGTTCCACAGCACACATTCGCCAAAACACGTGGAACTGTACACTAAAAGAATGTGGATTTTACAAGTGAAAACAAATACATAGTTACATAGTCTGTAATTTAGAATCTCCTAGCATGTAGAGTATTTCCTACATTTGTTCTTCACATGGTTGCCAATTACACTGGAATTTGTGTGTGTTTCAAAAGCTTAATGTATTAGATTTAAGAAAAATGGCAAAGTCTGGGAGTTGGGGTTTGGTGGCCATCTAGGTAGGAAAGAAAATCATGCTGGAATAGACACTTGTCCAAAGAAGACATCCAGATGGCTAACAGACATGTGAAAAACTGCTCCACATCATGCATCATCAGGGACATAAATATCAAAACCACAATGAGATACCACCTCATGCCTGTCAGAATGGCTAACATTAACAACTCAGGCAACAACAGATATTGGTAAGGATGTGGAGAAAGAGGAACCCTTTTGCGCTGCTGGTGGGAATGCAAACTGGTGCAGCCACTCTGGAAAACAGTACGGAGGTTCCTCAAAAAATTAAAAATACAACTACCCTATGACCCAGCAACTGTACTACTAGGTATTTATCCAAGGGATACAGGTATGCTGTTTCAAAGGGGCACATGCACCCCAATGTTTATAGCAGCACTATCAACACTAACCAAAGTATGGAAAGAACCCCAATGTCCACCGATGGATGAATGGATAAAGAAGATGTGGCGTATATATATATATATACAATGGGGTATTACTCAGCAATAAAAAAGAATGAGATCTTGCCATTTGCAACTACGTGGATGGAACTAGAGAGTATTAGGCTAAGTGAAATTAGAGAAAGACAAATATATGACTTCACTCATATGTAGAATTTAAGATACAAAACAGATGAACATAAGGGAAGGGAAGCAAAAATAATATAAAAACAGGGGGGGGGGTGCCTGGGTGGCGCAGTAGGTTAAGTGTCCGACTTCAGCCAGGTCACGATCTCGCGGTCCGTGAGTTCGAGCCCCGCGTCAGGCTCTGGGCTGATGGCTCGGAGCCTGGAGCCTGTTTCCGATGCTGTGTCTCCCTCTCTCTCTGCTCCTCCCCCGTTCATGCTCTGTTTCTCTCTGTCCCAAAAATAAATAAAAAACGTTGAAAAACAGGGAGGGGGACAAAACAGAAGAAGCTCTTAAATATAGAGAACAAACTGAGGGGTGCTGGAGGGGTTGTGGGTGGACAGATGAGCTAAATGGGCAAGAGGCATTAAGGAAGACACTTGTTCGGATGAGCCCTGGGTGTTATATGTAGAGATGAATCACTGCTTTCTATTCTGAAATCATTATTGCACTATATGCTGACTAACTTGGAAGTAGATTTAAAAAATAAAATAAAAAATAATTAAACTAAAAAAAAAAAAGAAGAAAATCATGCTGGAAAACTTGCAAGTTACCTATTGTTAGAGAGCAGTAAAAAAAAAAAAAATAAGAAAGCACGCTCAATTTTCCATTGTCAGGAACTCTTTCCCTAAATGCATTAGGTAAAGGTCTTTCTTGCATTCTGCTAGGAATTCTTTAGCTATTTCCTGACTGGGAGGCCAAGGTCAGAACTTCCCCTCCCCTTTCCAAAGCCAACAAGAGGGAATTTCCCAAGAGTCCCAGTTTCCCTCACCCACACCTTAATAAGCAGAGCTCTGAATAAATAAAATAAATCAGCAAAATCAAAGACATAACAACAATAACAACAACAAAACGCAAGACCTCTCACACCAAATGAAATAAAATACAGCTAGAAAGAAACAAACAAAACAAAACCAATCTAGGCATCAAAACAGCCTTACAAAGGCCCTGGGGAAAATATCACGCCAAAAATCTTTCTAAAGGGGCAACTGGAGTTAAGAGAAACAATATTTCTGAAATGAGCCTAGTTCTTACTGTTGCCCTGACCCCTAACTCCACCCCTGACGCTGCAGGGGGCAGAAAGGGGAGAAGACAGAATCCTACGGGGACAGCTCAGTAACACCTTCCAATCAGAGACAAATAGACAGAGGTCAGGAGTGGCCTTGGGAAGAGACGTGGAAATTATTAGTGGTTTCCATGTCCCCATGGTCTCCAGGGTCTTATGGAGGCAGGTCAAACCATCTGGCCTTTGTTTTGATTTTTGCTGGCTGGGGAGCACAGCTAGACACAGGAGACAGAACAATCATGTCACCATTTCTCTAATTTGTCGAACCACAAATTCCACAGGGATTCAGGAAATGGATGGCTTCTTCTGGGTTTGACAAAATGTAGGAATGTCTTCTCACCTAGAGTCGAACTGTTCTTTGAATTCCTTTGATTGCGATGAAAAAAACAACTCTAGACCCCAGAGGCAAAAACCGTTCCTATTTCCCATCAAAGTCACTAGTAAGCTGTACCTGGGACCCACGTGCCCTTCTCCTGCCCGTGTATTGATGGGGGGTATCTCATCATCCCAACTGCTTTGTGATCCAGAGTAGGCATTGTCTATTTGGTATCCAGGGGGTTTGTCTGGAGCCTATGGCCAGGTGCCTGCAGGAACTATGGGGCAACCAAATGTCTACTGACCCCTCCCCTAAGCCCCCTCTCGCCAGGCTGTCAGCTCACAGGGCTGTCCTGGAAGTCTGGTATTACTAGAAGAAAGTACAGAGAACTTGAAACAGCCAGCACGTAAGGGCCCTTTAAAGAGTATATGTGAGTGTACGTGTGTGTTAACAAAACTTTAAAATACTTACTGTAAAACAAACAACAGCTCCTCCCCGCCCCCCCCCCCAAATTGCAACAAAAACTCCCAAATGCTTCTTCAAATTAAGTCTCAAGGTTTAAAAAAGCAAACAAAACAGCACTCAAAGGCTTACCTTGAATCCCTCCCTCCTCCTATCCTCCTCCAGCCAGCCACTTTGATCTCTTTTGGCTGATTTGTCTCCACCACGCAGGCTTTTCAAAGCGTTATAGTTAGTCTCAGCTGGGGGGCTGGGGGTTCCTCAGCACCTTGAGCCCAGGGCACTGTGTGTGTGAGGTCAAAGACTGAATCTGCAGCTTCTCCGTGGGAGAGAACAGCCAGCTCAGAGCATGTGGATTAGTGCATCAGAGGCGTTCCAAGGCAAGCACATAGCAGCTCTCTGCGCTGTGACCAGGGAGTGGTTTTGGAGTATCTATTTCCTGTTTAAGAAAGTGGGTCCCTTTTGGTTTTCATTCTCTGGTATTAAGGCTGCCCTGAACCCCCTGTATCCTTCCCCCACCCCTCCCTGAAAGGAGCACTGATCACATGGGCCTCTGGCTACCGTCAGTGTCAATTAGGGACAGGGTTTCACCTGGTCAGAGTGTTTGTCTGGAGTCCAAACTTTCTTGCTCAATTTACATTTTTTCCTGAATTCATCATGTAAAGCATAGAGCAGACTTTCCCAATGGGCAGTACTGCATCTAACTAAAACCCGGAATGTATTTATTTGCCTTTGGTTTGGAATATTTCCCAGTTCTGAGCCCAGAAGGCAGTTTTCCTTACAAGGTCATTGCATACAGTTGAGCAGGTTGTTCACTGCACAAAGTGCTCAGCCGAGATGAAAGAGAGCCAAAATCTAACCTTCACTCCACTTGCCAAGCTGTGCCCAGTCCAGAGGGGGCACCTTCTTTAAGTTGTCAGTCTAGAAAGGGAACTTGGAGATGATGGAGATTCTTTTTCCATCCACTAACGACAATACAACCCCCGTTGAATTATTATAGGATCTCTCATCACATAAACCAACCCTTGATGCTTCTGTGGGAAGGTCAGTTTCCTGGGTCTCTTGGAGAACTGGGAGATGTTCTCCATGAGATTCATGCTTAAAATCCATGGTTCTCAATTGTGGGCAATTTTGCTCCCCAGGGAGATTGCACAATGTCTGGAGACATTTTTGGTTCCACAACTTGGGGTACTCCTGGCTTCTAGTGGGTGGTGACCAGGGATGCTGCTAAATGGCCTACAATGCACAGGACAGCCCCCATAACAAAAAATCCTACAGCCCAAACGTCAACAGTGCCACTGTTGAGAAACTCTATCCGAAATGAACATAGCAAAACCACCAACTCAAACAGATTGTCCCGTTGCAGTTCTGTCGAGTGCCTGGCTCATTACCATTGACACGATGGCAACCTGGCAACCACCATGATGACTGCGTCTATGTTTCTTGTTTGTTCCTGCCCAGCTCTTGGGAAGGCCTCACCTCACTGTCGGGGCCTTGGGCTGCATCCTTTCTCAGGTTAGAGTACAGCGAATGAGTCTGGCCCTTCCTTACTTCCATCCCTGCAGGGGTCAGTGAGGCCCTCCAGGGAAGGGGAGCCCCGGGGCAGGGGCTGCAGGGTTCAGGGGCCTCCGCTCTGCTGGGCTCCTCCCCCTGTATCCAGGTTTGGGCAGTCAGGGAAAGCTGTGGTTTCTACACATACTTGTGGCCCCCAAAGCTGCTCCTCCCTGAGCCCTCAGAGGCTTTGAAGCTCAAAGATCGGATTCTGGATTGGGGAGTGGTTCTTTGCCATTAGCGTCAGCATCCGTTCTTTCTCAATGCGCAGGCTTCCGGCTTCCTGCCTACAGGTGGTCTGTCTTTCGTGTCTGCATTTTTGCTGTTTCCTGGAACACTCTTCCCTGTGACTTTCACCTGGGAAATCCAGTCTTCAGGCCTCAGGCTGAGTGTCCCCCCAACTGCAAGGCGCCCCTGGCCCCCAGATTGAGGTGGAGGAACGGCTACTCTTCGTTTATACCCCACAGCGCCCCCTGCTGGGCCCTGTTCCTGCTCTGTCGCTCAGCATCCTGAGTCCTTCTGTGACTCTGCCTCCCTAGAGACTACTAAGGTCCTGAGGACAAGGGCCTTGGGCTCAGTGCCCATGCGCACACGCACAGTGGTTGCTCAATACTTGTTTTGTTGATTTGAGTTTCCCCTTAGAAGCACAGCTAGAGTTAGGTTCTGAGGCCAACTGCCTCCGGTTTCAGCCACACTTGCTACATGCAGAAGCTGTTCTCTGTAAGAGGGGTCTCTTTGGACTCTGGCATCACAGTTGCATTTGTAAAAGCTTGTGTGTGTCTGCTGTTTATGGGACCGGTTTCCCTTTAGGTTTTCTGATGGAGAAAGAAACCTAACATCCATACCTCAGTTCATTACACGTGCAGGGGGTCCTTGTTAACCGAGGACAACGACTCTCAAAAATCCCTGAAAGCGAATCAACTCACAATCAGAAAATAAAAAAGGAAAAAAAAGTGACTTGACCTTCAAAAATGAAATAAAGTTGTGAGAGTGTTTATCTTCCGTTTAACAAAACATAGGATACCCTTGCAACTGCCTGAACATTCTCAGAGTGAACAAAGCTTGAATCATGTTGGTTTGGAGAAGCATATGCTTTCAGACACAATGTCTGATCGCTCAGTAAGATATCCTTCACTTAATGTTTGACTCTTCCTTCTTGGTCATTAGAGTCAGTTCTGTGAAAACATTTAATTTTTTTATCAATTTTCTTAACCCATCGAAATTCAAATCATTCTCTTTTGAAGCACCTGTCATTAGCCTAACTGATGTTCTCCAAATGTTATCTATTATGTTTTTTCTTGACGAATTGTTCATTTTATCAAAATGAGAAGTTAAAAAAATTTTTTTAAATGCTTGTTTACTTATTTTGAGAAAGAGAGATCACCAGCATTGGAGGGCAGAGAGAGGGAGAGAGAATCCCAAGCAGGTTCTGAGCTGTCAGCACAGAGCCTGATGTGAGGCTCTAACTCATGAACTGTGAGATCATAACCTGAGCTGAGATCAAAGGTCAGGTGCTTAACCGACTGAGCCACCAGGTGCCTCAAGACATTTTTTTTAAAAGAATTTTGCCTTGAATTTTATTTTTTTAAGTTTATTTATTTATTTTGAGAAAGAGAGAGAGAGAGAACAGTGAGGGGAAGAGAGAGAGAGGGAGAGAGAGAATCCCAAGGAGGCTCAGTACTGACAGCGCAGAGCCTGATTCGGGGCTCAAACTCACAAACCATGGGATCATGACTGAGCTGAAATCAAGATTCAGATGTTTAATCTACTGAGCCACTCAGGTGCCCCTTGAATTCTGTTTTTTAATGATAATATCATTACATCCACCCCTCATATCATTAGTGTTTGCTACACAATCTTTAGGCACACAAATATTGCCAAAACAATCTTTTTCCATTGCTTTAATTTAATTTTTTTTTCCTAGCATGAAAAGATACGGTGAATTTCTCATCTAAAATCCACCTTCTTTGTCCCCAGTCTCTGCCCTGGTACCACAGCGCACAGTATCAAGGAGAAAAGACTCTTCCTAAATCCATCCATCTTCAGGGGAGTCCTGAACAGATCTTGTGGCCTTAGAGGTCACGTAAGTTACCTCTGACTTGCACGTCTGAGTTTGGGGCTTCTTAAAAATGCTATTTCAGTGGGATCATCGTAAGGCATGGGCAGCTTTCAGTTAACAATAGTAATACCTTTGAACACTTGCTGGGCATTTTCTATGTGTTCAGCAGTGTGCTCAGTGCTCTTGTCCATAGTTCACTTGAGCCTAGAAATATCCCAAGAAAGTTAGTTCCACTATCAACCTCATATTCAGTCTCATTTTGCACGTGAGATAAGTGAGGCTCAGAGAGTTCAAAGGACTTTCCCAAGCCACCCTCCTGGAAAGTGGCAGAACTGACACTCTAATCCAGGGCTGTCTGGCTCCAAAGCTCTTGCTCTTGGCTATTTATGTGTATGAATGAGCCCTTGCCTTACCTGGGTCTGCCTCTGCTTCCTTCTGGCTGCGTCCTGTATTAGCATTCATGTCCCTTTGTACAGAAGCTGGTCCTAGGGATTCCTGTGTTTGACTCTCTAATCCCTAGGTCTTCCAATTTTGCCTTCAACCTTGTTAGTGTAACCCAGATGTAACTGGGGTCCCACGTGGCTCAGTCTGTGTGTGTGTGTGTGTGTGTGTGTGTGTGGCAGTCAAAGAAAGATGGAACCACATCCACAAAGTACTTTAGAGAACTTCTAAATCTAGGGTCAGACTCTTGAGGACATGTCGCAAGAGAAAACACATTCTTACGGTTCAGCAAATGTTCAAAACTCCTCTCCATCACCGCTCATTTCCACCTCCTAGTAGACAGTGGCACCTCTCCAAGATTCCTTTCCTTCCCCACTCTGGTCTCCTGGCCCTCCCAATTCTCCCTGACACGCAGCCAGGCAGCTGTCTGTTCCTTTTCTTCCTCATCTTTTCCCATCTCAGCTTTTTATTATGTGGACCAGCTTCACTTCTCTGGTGTCTTTAGTTTTCTGTTTTCCTTTGTCTATTGTCCAGGTCCAGCACATCCAGTCGTAGGTCAGCATATGACTCAGAAAGCAAGAATCCTTTCCCCTGGGAAGTTACAGAGAGAGAGAAAGGGGAGAAAGAGAGAGAGATTTAGGAGGCCGAAAATGTGTTTAGTCTCTGTAGCGTGCGTGAGATGCATTGAGCTGCCCTGGGGGTGAGAACGATGGCATGTAGCTTCTGGCAGGAGAAGAGAAAGTATCTCAAAGCCACATTTCCTTGCATCTTGCCCCCTGGCTTCTCCATTGAAACATTCTCTTCCCTGTGCACAGGGACCCATTTATTTTGAAAGATGCTAGCGTCCGCCCTGCCTGGTGGGCCAGCCAGGGCCTCTACCGTTGGAGCAGGTGTGTGTGGGGGACGGGCGCTCAGCCCCGATGGCTGCCCTGACAGCTAGAATCGGCGTTTTCATCTTCTCCAAGCAGCAGAGCTCCCCTCCTGCCTGCAGACTTTTTATAATGGCAATAAGACAACTCTGGGGAAGATCATCTTGTATTAACTCCGGGGAGTAATCATCTAATCACATTCCAGGCTGATTTGAGGCACTCATCTGGACCAAATGCCTCCCCACACCCCGGGAGCGGCTTTATGAGGCAGCAGCCAGGCCCCATCGAGCCTTATTGCTTAATTAAAAACAAATTCCTGAGTAATTTATTTTTTTGTTTTTTATTATTTTTTTATTTTTTGTCTTCCCATAAAACCGTCAGCCACACAAAGGGTGAGGGAGAAGCCCAGGAGTTGGGAGAGGAAGCTGAGATTTATGGCTTGGCTGCTGTGCTGGCCACCTTGCCACTTGCTCGGGGTTGACATTAAGTGAGAAACCATCTTGTGTGGCTGGACGCTGCCGGGTTCTTAGAGAGTGAGGGGGTACAGCACACAGGCCCACGGGCAGGACACCTGGGGTTTTTAAGTGATGTCAACCCTCAACCCCCAACCTGGGGTGTTGGTACAGCTTCTCTGGGCTGTGCCAGACCCTCCAAAAGGCCACCACCTAATCGGGGCCTTAATCTACCTGTCTAGGGCTGTTGGAGAGGCCAAATAGTGCCACCCGGCCCCTGCTTTGGACCCTGTGAAGAAACGTACAATCTGCACCCTAGGATTCCCACTATTCCCAAGAGGAGTGTGGTCTTGGTTTCCTCGCCTGAACTTGAGGGACAGATCTCCCCTGCATCACAAGGTGATGAGGGGATCAGAGCAGATAGTGGCATCAGAGAAGCTGACAGTTCCCTCTCGCTTGCAGGGGATGGGAACGTGGTATTGGTGCACTTTCGGCTTCAGACCAGGAGACAAGAGTCCCAGCTTCCCAGGAGAGGCTGCAAGAAGGGAGGCATCCTCTGCCCTTTTGTATCAGGATTCACAGCGAGGGCAGAGCCTCGGGGAGAGCCAGCAAAAAGGAATGTGTGTGCTCGTGTGTGAGAGAGTGCAGTTGGCAGTTGTGTGTGTGTGTGTGGGGGGGGGGGGGACGGCGTCAGTGTGTATCTGCAGAGGCCCAAGGGTCTCCTGTGCCAGCGTATTTGTCACATACCCTGGGGCCAAGCTGCGGTTCAAATCCCAGCTTCACTCGGGCAAGTGGCTTAACCTCTCTTGGCCTCAATTTTCTTATCTGCAGCATGGAATGATAGCATTGATCTAATCAGGTTGTTGTGAGGATGAAAATACTTAATATGTGCAAAGCGCTCAAAATAGTGCCTGGCAAGGGCTTCCTAAGCATTCGTACACCTGTGAGCACGTGCACGTGACTTCTTAAAAATTTCATACATATAAACTTCTTCAACTCAGTTCACGTTTTCCCATAGACTTTAACTTCAAAAATTAGGGGTGAGCCTTCTAGAAATAATTTTGTGCCTATGATAAACCCATATCACCAAGAAACAGTGGCCGATCTTTACATGACAAGTCATGATTTCAGCAGGAATGGGTGTGGCTTATATTAGGGTACAAACCGGGGGTAAATTGGGCTTAGAACTGAAAAGAAAACAGAGTTATTTTGCCTATTACAATTCTGATCACCTAAACACTGCCTCTGGAGTCACAGCTTCTACAGGGGAGCTGAGCCTCAAATGCACTTCTTCTCACTTTCCTCTCCTCCCACATCCATCAACACCTCAGAAATAAGAGCCAAGTGGCCAAAATGAGCTCTGGGAAGATTGCAATTAGGAGTGGAGATCTTGAGCCACTTCAAATGAGGGAGGCTTTCCTGGGAAATGTAAGGGTCATCCATTAGCATCTGCAGAAAAACATTCCTGAGAAGACAGTCTGCAAGAAGCTGCCGCCTCAGAAGGGAAGGCGTGCCTGTTGACCACAGTGGGCACCCAAGGGGCCCACAATGGGGGCCCCAGAGAGTGACTATCACCAAAGGCGGGCCGCTGGAGGTTCTCCAAAGTGGCCTCTTGCTTTCCTTCTCTGAGAAGCTGCAGGGCTTGGCGGTGGCCTAGAATACCCTGATGGATTTGTGGGGGTTTGTGGGGAAAGCAGTAGCCCCAGAGCCAGTCTTCTGGGGTCCAAACCCCTGCCCTTTCATCTTTTCAGCTGTAGGCCTCTTCTCAGGGCTCCTTGGTGAATTTGGAGGTTGAGCGTTGCCTCAAGGGGGGTTTGCTAGGATTTGAGGTTACTTGTAGAGCGCGTGGTAGAGGCCTAATCATGTGAGTTCCGCAGCAGACGCCGTTGATACGCTGCCCACATCAGGCAGGTCAAAGCCCAACAGCCAGCCTCTGCATCTGTTTACCTGGGGGCTTTCTCCAAAGCTCCAGAACTCACCTGTGTCCACCAACAGAGCTGTCCAGCCATGCCAGAGAATCAACCTGCTGGGATGGGGCCTCACCAGCCGGCCTTGGTGGATAAATGCCCCCACTTCCTCTCCCTTCAGTGGGCTACTCCGAGATGGGCTCCCCTCTCTTCCTCTGGTGAGAGATCCAGCTCAGTGCCCTGTAGCTGCAGCTTGCCTGACAGCACACCCTTTGTTGGCTCCCTTCCGTTTTGTCTCACCCCATTTCGCCCCCTCCCCCCATCCTGCCCCATTGCCAGTGTTTATCTTCACCTCCCAAAGAAACTACTTGCATTGTTTCTGGCCTTTACCTGGATGAACCCAAATGCAGACAGTTCCTCCCCCTGGCCTTACCCCTCTCCTCCTAGCTGCTGGACTGGCAAAGACTTGACATAGCAGTCATGTCGTCACCCCAAGCCCAGCCTTCTCACTGAAGCCAAGTACACCAGACTGCCCATGTTTACACAGCTTTATCTATGATTTTTGCCTGCCTGGAAACCTTTTTCCCTTCTGGCAGCAATACCTGTTTTCTTGGGGAACTATACCCTTCTCTCTCTCCATCCCTTTGATTCAGGGGGGACTGAGCCCAGTCTTGGCTCCCAAGATAGACATGAGATGTGAGTCTGGCCGGTCAGAGCACAATGTTCTCTAGTCATAGTGGTTTGGGGATGTACGCACGATCCAGGCTAGGCTAATGAGAACCCAACTCATGTCCTTTGCTTTGCTAATGGGAAAGAGATATCCTCGCACTGGGAAGTTCAGGCTGGTCACACGTGAACCAAATACTTCCCACCATCAGTTGGCAGGAGGCTGAGTGACAGCAAGGCTGACACAGAAGAGAATATAACTGAGGAGGAGAAAGGTCAGATTTCTGACAATGCCTTTGGATCCTTGAAACCAGCCATGTCTGAAGTTACAATTGCCCCCATCCTTTCCAGTCATATTCCAGGGTATTGGGTACAAACCAATACCTGCCCCCACCCCCCACACACCATTTTTTATTAGGCCAATTTTGAGTTTGGTTTCTGCACTTCCAACTGATTAATACAGTTGATGCTTGAGCAATGCAGAAATTAGGGGCACTGACCACATGCAGTTGAAAATCTGTATGTAGCTTTTGATTTCTCCAAAACTTAACTACCAATAGCCTGTTGACTGAAAGTCTTATAGATAACATAGTTGATTGACACCTATTTTGCATGGTATATGTATGATACACTGTAGTCTGACAATAAAGTAAGCTAGGGAAAAGTACACGTTATTAAGAAAACATGAGGAAGAGAAAATACATTTATAGCACAATGCCATATTTATGGAAAAAAAATCCAAATGTAAGTGGATCCATACCGGTCAAACCCATGTTGGTCAAGGGTCAATCGTACAGAATTCAATCCTGCTTAGCTTTCTGATTGGGAGGAGAGAATGTGACACCTTGATTGAGACTGTGTATCTATATCTGTGGGATGTAGGTTCTTCATGGGCAAAGTTGGTTTAAAACCATCTAAGGGTTGCCTGAGGAAGAAGTGTGTCCACAACATTTATCAGTTAAGATGTTTTCAGCCCTAAGTAGCAGAAACTCAAACCTAAATTGACTTACCAAGAAGGAATTTTATCTCATATACCAGGAAGTCAAGAAGTAAAAAAATTAGCAGGGTTCTTCACTCAAGAATTTGGCCATACCCTCAAGGATCCTGGTTATCTCCATTCCTCTGCCATGGGTTCTTCAGGGTGGGATCTTTCCCTCAGATTGGCTTCTGGTCTCAAGATGGCAGCTGAGTTCCAGGCTTCCGACCTCCAAATAGCACCATCTAGAGAAAGAAAAGGGATTTATGGGCTGCCTTTCTATCCTTGCCTAGAAACAAAGAAACTGCTCCCTTACCACCAGTAAAATTGTGTAACAGGATAAATTAGATCACACCACTGTAAGAAGAAGATCTCAATGTCTCTCAGTGACTTTTTAAAAAATGTTTATTTATTTTTTAGAGAGAGACAGAGTGTGAGCAGGGGAGGGCACAGAGAGAGAGAGAGAGAGGGAGACACAGAATCCAAAGCAGGCTTCAGGCTCTGGGCTGTCAGCACAGAGCCTGATGTGGGGCTTGAACCCACAGACCATGAGATCATGACCTAAGCCAAAGTCAGATGCTTAACTGACTGAGCCATCCAGGCGCCCCTTTATATCTTAGTGACTTTAAAGGACAGAAGTTTATTTTTCATGTATGCTACATGCCTTAGCAGGTCAGTAAAGGGGCTCTTGCTAAACTCACTCGGGAACCCAGGCTGAGGCATCAGCTGCCATCTTGGATGTTGTAGGTGATTGTGCCAAAGGGAAGGAGGTCTGGAGGGTCTCATACCCGCAGGTAAACACTCTAGCTTAGAAGTGACACACATGACTGCAGCTTATAACTCATCGGCTAGGGTTGGTTTTATGGCCTCACTTGACCACAAGGAGACCAGGAAATAAATATTCCCCTGCCCAAAGTGGGGAGAACTGGAAATACTGGGCAGACAGCTCTAATAATCACAACAACTGCTCTCATGGGCTAGGATGAGACCACATGCCCATTTCTACACCAACGCCTGGCCAGCAGAGCAGGATGACCATGGTTGGCTTAAACCAGTTGTTTAGGTGGGTCATGGATGCTGGCCAGTCAGCACAAAGGCCTCTACAACCTGTGACTGCTGCTGTAACTAGTGAGATACACATTGTGAGCATATTTTCATTGGCATAAGATGGGGGAAGGGGCTGTAGGGAAGATGGCTGTAGCCCATATGATCTGTGTCCTGATGGGGCTGAGTCTAGTCCAGGCTTTCTACGAGGGCTAAAGCTACTTCCAAAAGGCACTTGGGTGCCTGGCTTCAGTTTCCCTCTGATGGTGCCTGGGGTGACTGTGGGAGTCCCCACCGGCAGGGGGTACAAGGCTGTTCCTGACACAGGTCCTAAGTGTCATGCCTGAGCTCACCAGGATGTTCCAGAGCAGGCAGCTCAGGGGTCGCTTCTGTCAGGGATCCATCGGGGGAGCAGAGCCACTAGGAGATTATATGTCCTAAAGGATTTGTTACAGGGAACAAATCCTTCCCTGACCTTATCCCATCGTGGGAGCCAGTTAAACAGTCTACATGAAGCTATTACTTCTGTGTCTGGTCCTGGGACCCACAGCCTGAGGGGCAGGTGATTGGGAAGGGAATGGATGTGACGGGGAGGACACGAGGACAACCTGGCTCTGTGTGAACCTTTCCCTGTCTCCCAGCCTCTGATTTCACCCATGAGGAGGGACCGACACCCTTCGTCATGGCCCAGAGCCAGAAAAGCTGAAGGAGGACCCAGCAGGGGCTGGAGGTGCTGTGGGCCTGGCTGCTTGGCTGCTGCCCACACCAGTCAGATGAGCCAGAAGGTCTGCTCAATGTGAGCAGCAACCACACCCTAAACCCTAACTGACCTCCAGAGGCCCGAGAAGGAGCCAGCCGCCACTGCACTTCCACCTCCCAAATCTCAGGCAGTGTCCATGGGGCCCACCCTTGCTAACTGGGAACTGTGCATGGAAAGGAATGCTGGGAAGTGTAGTTCCAGCTCATGCAAGTTGCCATGACACCAATCCATCCTAAGAACCCTTTGGTACCTTGCAACTCTTCCCTCCTTCAAGAGCTCAATGAAGTGGACATTTATTATTATTATTATTATCATTATTATTGCCACTAACATTCATCCTCCCTTCTTTTATTTTTATTTTTTATTTATTTTTGAGGGAGAGAGAGAGGGAAAGAAAGAGAGAGAGAGACAAAGGGAGAGAGAGAAAGAATCCCAAGTAGGCTCCATGCTGGGCTTCATTTCACAAACTGAGAGATCATGACATGACCTGAAACCAAGAGTCAGGTGCTTAACTGACTAAGCCATCCGGGCGGACCCATCCATCCTCCTTCTTTTAAAAGTAACACCTTGGTGTCTTTGGAGGAACAATCTCTTTCCCACAGTCCATCCACGTGTTGCTAGGACAGGAGTATTTGACCCAGGCTTGGCCAATCAGCCCCTTGGATGTTTTAGCCACAGTCTGATCAAATGGACAATTGAGGGTGAAGGAATTCTAGGTGCAGAAAGAAACATTTCTTTCTTTCCAGATAGACATCAGCTATACTGAGAGAGTGTGAGGCTTGTACAACCACCTTCTTGCTGTAACAGGGAAGCCTGTCTGAGCAAGGAGGCAACACAGAGCAAAGACATAACAAGAGAAAAGGGGTCCTGAAGACATTGTTTCATCCTCTAGATCAAGCCATTCCTGAAGGCAGTTCTACTGTGACCCTTCAATTGTGAGGGCCAATAAATCCACCCCTGCTTTAACCAGTTTGCTTTTGGTTTTCCATTATTTATAACAAAAATAGTCTCAACTGATATACTTAATAGCCATAAGCAAAATCAGTGTCTCTTGGAGTGACAGCTCAGAGCCTTGTCTACATGGAACCACAATGGAGAAGAAATACCCACCACAGTTCTCCTGAGCCAGAGAAGATCATGGGCTTCTGCAGAGGGGTGGATGAAGCAGGGTAATGGAGCAAGAAACTAGGCTGGAGTCCAGCTCCAAGCCTGACATTCTGTGACACCTGGGGCATGCCCCCTCATTCCTCTGAGCATCATTTCCTTACTTATACCCTTATGTCAGGTGTTCATACAGAGCTCCATAGAATAGACCCAATCTCATGCTCCATGCATCTACACAGCCCCATTTTTACAGATAGCTGAAAAAAAAAAAACCCACAAGGAAATAAAATGACCTGACATATGTGTGATTTCCTTTGGTATTTTATTTTCTTGGTTTTTTGACATAATTTAAAAAAATGATGATCACCACCTGCTATATTGACTGCAAGACTCATTAAAGTTGTTTGCAAATTACTTTTTGAAAATAGTCCCATGCACCTTTGGCAAGGCACGTTGAGACATGCTCCAGGCTGCGGATGGGTGACCAGTTAGGGATGTCAAGAGAAACCTCTTAGAAGCTCAGTCCACAGAGGTGGCCCCGAAATGACCACACCAGCCATGGGCACATTCACTGACTCACTTACTCATTCTCTAGACACCTACACTGAGCTGGCCTTTGTGCTGAGCCTGGGACTCAGGGGGATTTCTCTGAGTTCACGGTCAAGGAGACAGGTGTGTGTTTATAACACAGTATAGAAGGGGTGTGACAAACCTCAGCACCCAGTATCTGGGCTCTGGGCTGAGGGGCACCTGGCCCAGCCTTAGAGACAGGGGCCATGTGTTTGGGATGGCAGGGCACTGTGTTGGCAAAGCCCAAGATCTCAGACTGGTTTGGAGCTAATGAACTATCCATTCAGTAACAGAAAGAGTCAGGACAGAGCACATCTTAAATGAGACTTACTGTGTGCCTGGCCCTCTACATTTCTTACAACATGGCATAGATATTCCTGTTTTACAGAAAGGAAGCTCAGACTCCCAGAGGCCAACCGACTTGCCCAGGGCCATGCAGCTTGGAAGTGTCTGAGCTGGGATTTGAACCCAGATTTTCCTACCACTGATTAAACATATACAGATACCTGGGTCCCATCCCCAGGGATTCTGGTGTAATTTTAGGAGGTGAAGTCTGGGCTTTGGTACTATTTGGAAAGTGCACTATGTGGTTCTACTATGCAACCAGGATTGAGCAGCAAGAAGGGGGACCAACTGAGATAGGGTGGTCTGGGAAGGCCTCTCTGAGAAGGTGGTGTTTGGTTTGCTCCTCACCTCTGCAGGAGCTAAAAGAGCTGGGTATTAGACAAGAAAGACTGCCCTGGTTTACCTGGGACTGTGCTAAAACCTGGCAGCCCCAGGGAAACCCCACCTGGGGCTCTAGGACAGGAGGGAGCTTGGAGGTGGGCTGGAGGGAGGGCTCTGCGGGCCTCATAGGATTTTATAATGTGCAGGAGGCTGGGAGAAACATTCCTTGGTCTCCCTGAGGGAAGGCCTAGGATATGTCACCCACTTGAGTTTCAGGGAGCAGTTGAGCCTTTGGGTCTGAGAAAAGAAGCTTCAAGAGAATGCCTCTGATTCGGGGACTGGAGTCTGAGCTGCCTGACTTCTGGGGGCCCATTAGCACTCTGTCTTCATTATTTAGGGCCATGACTTACCTGTTACTCAACCAAGCCAGAATGGGGCTGCCACCATAAACACCCCTGGAATGGGGCCCGGGCGGCTGGCAGGGCCTCCTCCGAGAAGCATCAGCCTCGGTGAGCGGACGGTAACTATCATTTACATTAATTAGGCAGCCAGATAATAGGGTGTTCAATAGTTATTGCAGTATTTAAATTCTGCAGCAAATGCCGCTAGGAGCCAGGAGCTGGCAGGGGTTCCTGCCTTGCAAAAGAGAGACCTGTCCTCACCCTGGCAGACAATGGGGCTTGAAATTCAGGGGGAAAGGGAGCCTCCCTCAATCCTGATTTGGGGAGAGGGGCCCAGCCACAAGATCCAGCACCAGCTGTGTGACCTGGGGTGAGTTGATCTCAGTGTCCTCGGCCAGCAAACTAGGGCTGACTTCTTGGGGATAGTCCAAGGTTCTACCAAGACTGTGGCCATGGAGGGGATAGCTTTGACAAGTGACAGGTCCCATGTGTTTGGGAGATGAGACCATACACCACTGGAACTCTGAGTTTTCTGGTGATGGCACACAGTAAACCTTGTCTATTGTGCTTTGTTCAGGACAGTTATTTACAGATGAGGACACTGAGGCACCGCGAGGTGGCTTGCCTAAGGTCACAGAGCCAAGCCAGGTAAGGACATCGGAGATGTGCCCACACCACTCTCCATCCCTGGCCTAGCTTTGCCATCTTCCTCCTCATTTCTGACCACCCCAGGCTTCCTTCTTCCTCCCTCACCTGCCTGTTTGCCCACCTGCCCCCTCTGCTTTTCTCTGAGAAGACCTCAGCTGTTGCGCCCACCACCTTGGCCCTGTCAGCCTTTCCGCCAGCCCCGCCCTTTAAGAGGTGGGCCAAGCTCCGCTCATCCAGCTGAGCTTCAACCTTACGGGCCACTTGGCTGTAAGTGTAAGCTCTGGCAGAGACCTGGGGGTCAGCTTGTGAACCCAAGATCTTGTTGATGGGGTGGCATGTGCACCCCTCAAACCTGTTCCCGTGTATTCCTGAGGCCGACACCCTGGTCCAGGCCACAGATGTTCCTCATGGGCCACGGCCTCCTTGCTGGTCTCCAGCCCTCACTCTGGCCCCTCCCTGGGCTGGCTTCCCATTGCCCTGCCCAGTGCCTCAGGTGCTAGCTGCTCATCCCTACTCTCCCCTCCCAGCCCTACTTCCCACCTCCAGTTCCCCTGCAGGAGGTCCCTTCCTGCCTAAAGCCAGCTCAGCTCTCTGGCCTCGCCTTAAGGTCAGGTCCCAAGAGAAGCCTGTTCCATCTCCAGACCTCTCAGGTGTCCCTGGCATGGACCCTGCGTCCCTCCCCCCCCCCCGCCCCGCCCCTGCACTTGTGAGGCAGCCCTCAGCCCATGGGCACCCAAGGCGTTGGGCCCCGGTGGCATGTTTGGTCTCCCATGGGAAGGGAGCTGCGAGGACAGACCCTGCCCTCTCTGGAGGCCCCACTCACTGGGCTCGATGGTGCTCATTGCCTCTCCTGAACAGGGGGAGCTGGTTTGAGTTCAGGGTGGTGGTGTGCTAGTAACTGTTGGACGAGCCCTGATTCGTAGCGTGGTGTGAATACTCCCACAATGGCCTGTTTCGAGCTGCCAGCATGAGCGGAGAGGAAGGCAGAGATACACACACTGGCTCTCCTGAGCCCCTCCAGCACACCACTGGTTTAGGTCCTGTGTTACTAGGAACACCATCGCGGTCACACACGTTTTGGGGAGACGAAGAGCGACTAAGGACGCTTTTCCACCTCAGCCACTGCAAGGCAAATGTCCACCGAACGGAGGGGCGGGGCACTGGGAGCTCTATCCCCGCCCCTCCCCCTGGCTTCTGGCAGGGGGTACAGCTTAATTCACATAGATTAAATGAATCTACCATAAGCACCACACTCCCTTATTCATGTCATTTGTGTTTGTAAATGAAGGTCAAGAGTAAGTTGGGTCTTGAACTTGGGTTTTCTGACTGTTACACCAGGCTCTCCGGGCCGGGTTGCCCAGCACCAGCCACACCTGCCTCTACCTACACCCTAGGTCCAATGGGCACAGCTGGAAATGACAAAGTGCCTGCCCCACACAACGCATGTCACGGCTGTTCAGGGAGCGAAAGCCCATCTGGCTGGGCAGCTGGGAAGGGCAGGGCTGTGTGGCACCTGGGCACGGCCGCTGTCTGGGTGCCTCCTGGCACAAACTGGTGGGGTGGCCTCTGGGTCTCAGGAAGCAATGCCGCTCTGCTGTGGAAAGCCACAGAGGAGGAGGCGTCCGTCTGGGCCAGATGGAGGTGTGGGGAGGCCTTCTGACACAGAAGGGCTGCCGTGTGCACCAGCCCTTATCCACCATTAGGGCCCCACCCTTGGCTCACTGTGTGTGTTTGGCCAGACAAGTATTTAACTGAACACTAATTATGAGGAAGGCAGCATTCTAGATTGCACACAGGTTACAATGGATATAATGGTGTACAAGACAGGCCAAGTCCTGGTGCTCATGGAGCTTACATTCTAGTGGAAGAAAACGACAATAAACAAGCAGGAAAGGTTACTGGGAGGTGCTGCATGCAGTGGGAGATGAGGTCACACTGCTAAGCAACCAGTGTGGGGGCCTCTGAGAGGGAGGCCAGCCGGTTGTGGAGAGCTGAATGTGGAGGAGGGAGCTGCCTTGTGGTTGCGGGCCCAGGGGAGGAGTCCCAGGCAGGAGGTACCAATGCTCTGAGTGGGACAGAGGTAGGTAGAAAAGGCACAGGGGCAGGACACTGTGGACGTGGGAGAGGCAGGCTGGCTTAGGTCTTGGGGGGCCCCTTGACGACCCTGGTCAGAAGCTGGCTTTAACGCTAAGTGTACTGGGAAGTCACTTGTGGGCTTTGAGCAGAAGAGGCGGCCCCACTTCACAAAGGGTGCCTGGACTGTGGTGGGGCCATACGTGGAGGCAGGGAGGCCGCGAGGGGCTGTGGCTGTGAAGTGGTGGGTGGGTGGCTGAGAGCAGGAGCAGGTGGAGGGAGAGCCATCAGGACATCACGACAGATCAGAGAGGGGGCAGGTGTGAACACAAGGGAGGGCTCAAGGAGAGCTCCTGGGTTAACTGGAGACAGAGCCCATTCACCGAGGTGGGACTGAAGGGGGAGGGCACTCGGAGAAAGTCGATAATTCTTGTGCAGCCACGTCAGGTCAGGATGCCATTGCATATCCAGGTCAATGAGCGGTGGCTTCCGTTCCCTCAACAACTGTTCACTGAGTACCCGTTCCAGGTCAGCGAGTGCTCCTAGATCACTGGGGATACACCAGCCATCAAAGCAGTCATTGTGAGTTCAAAGGAGCTCACACTCAAATTAGGGGAGGCAGACAATAAAGTTCTGGGTTCCGGTCGAGAGTTGGGGGAAGCTAGGCTGCTGATAGGATCTTCTAAGCCGAGTGTGTTGGGAGATGTGGGTGAGACCGGCTATGGGGAAAGGTGGGAGGGAGTCCAAGGATGGAGTTCAGGGCGTTCCAACATTTAGAAGCTTGGAAGAGGAGGAGGATCCATGAAAGGGCAGAGAGGGAGTGGCCAGGAGGCAGGGGACCAGGGAGTGTGGGGACACAGAAGGGCTTCAGGAGGGAGGGACTGGTTAACCCAGTCAGGTGGCCTGAGAGGCCACGTGAGATGTGGAGAGGGGGACCGCACTCTGAACAATGTAGTTCACCTGAGTGAGACTGCTCAGTGGAGAAGTGGGGGCACAATGGGCACACTCCCCGTTTCATCCTGTCTCACCCCACTCTACCCACCCAGCACAGCCTGTTGTACCCTGCCCTCGGCTGTCTGTCCCCTCTCATGTGATCCATGCAGTTACCTGGCATTTAGGTCCATCTTCCTCCCTGCCTCGCGCCCCCCAATCCCATCCAGGACTCACTCTAAAGGACCAAGCCAGCAAGCTTTGCCTGTGGAAGGTGCATGAAGCGCAGGCCAGGACACAGAATGATTAATTCCCACCTGGGGCCTTGCAGGTTCCGGGTCCCTGCTGGGGACGCCAGCTTTGCCACTCCTCTGTGCCGCCCGTCTCTGTGTCTGTCTACTTAGCAATGCTCGTCCTTCACAGCTCAGGAAAAATTACCAAGAATGTTATTGACTCTAATTTTAATTTGTCTAGCACTCTTGTTAATGATGTCTATTTAAGACATCCATTAAAGGCCCATGAGGTTAATTAAATGGACAATTCCAATACAGTTCTATTAGAACCCCCCCTATTAAATTAATATTATAGGCATTTAACAGATGTCTTAATTAGGCATTATAGCTAAGAAATGCAAACTAAATTAAAACGAAAGCCATTGTCCAGAAAGAAAGCTTTTTACCATAATTTATGGCTTTTTTGGGGAATGTTCATGTTTACTCTTCAGAACCTGAGAGATCAGTCATTTGACAATCTTTTCCAGCATCCAGGAAACACCATCCTGAGAGTCCCAAATCTTAAATCACAGTCCAGACGCCAGAACTGGAAGAGACTTTAGACACTATCTGGAGTCCACGATCCTCAAACTTCAATGACTAGAGGAGCCGGCTGCGGTGTGGGGGAAACACGAAGCTGGAGTCTGCAGCCCAGGGGCTGGCTGCTTTAACATGTGTCCTGCTGACCCTCACGCAGAAGTTCTAGGACCCCACCTCAGGAAATGCTGGTTAAGTCTCATGGCCCCATTTGCCAGGGGCTGACAGGGAGGCCCCCAGAGACTTCTGGACTGGGCGCATGGGTCAGTGGGATTCCACACCTTGCCCTGTGGATTAGAACTTCCCTAGTATCTCTCTCCTCCACTGAATTGGACAGAACATGAGGCACCTCCTAGGGTTTGGGGCTGGTAGCCATAGCCCCATGACCCCTTCCCCCCTTTCTTCCTGCTGGCCCGGAGCCTCGTGGGGAGGTGATTTCCTCGGTCCTCCATGACTCTCTGCAGGCCTATGTTCCCACTCTCCACATCCCACAGCTGCCTGGATCAAGCCTCCCCCTCCAGGGGTCCTCCCTGTCCACCCTGCCACCTGTGCACATACGTCCTCCCCCACCAGACTGTGCCTGGCCCTGGTGGCAGGGTGAGGGAATCTGGCAACGGAGAGGCAGCTGGACCTAAGTTCCTGTACGAGCCAGTCATGGAACCCAGTGGTGATGGACTGGCTGGACGAGCTAGTGGTGCAAGTACCCTGAACAGCGGTGTGGCAGGCCGGGCCAGTGTGGGGGTTGGAGCCTGAGGGACTCCAGCTGGGGCCTCCTGTTCTGGTTGGGACAGTTCCGTGGCTATTATGTACTGAAGTACATCCCCACAAATTCCTGTCAAAGCCCTAACCCCCAATGTGACTGTACTTGGAAATAGAGCCTTAACTAGGGTGAAATGAGGTCATAAAGGTGGAGCCCTAACCCATAGGACTGGTGTCTAAGAAGAGGAAGACACCAGATTGCTCTCTCTCTTTTCCCGCAGGTATGCACAGAGGAAGGCCAGGTGAGGACACAAGACGGTGGCCAAGGAGAAAGCTATCACCAGACATCAACTTGGACAGCAACTTATCTTGGACTTTCAGCCCCAAGAAAAGAATTTTTTGTTGTTGAAACTGTCCACCTGCAGTATTTTGTTAGGACGGCCCAAGCTAACACAGTGGCCATGACCCAGGCCACCCCTCACTTTCCCCTCCAGGTGTTTTGTCCCTTTCTTCCCCTGGAGAGGTTTTGGCTTGTCCTCTGTAGGCCTGTGCTATGACCCCATCCTCCACAGAGTCGGCCCTGGGGAATGTAAAGGGCCCTAGGGTCTGCTCACTGTTTGGAGAATAGTGGGTCCCTGGGCTGATGTCTCCTGGCCCTGCAGCCCCCTGAGACCCAGGGAAGCACAAGTCTCTCCAGCACATGAAGGTTTATGCGTGAGGCGGGTTTAGCTGTGTCTCACACTGGCCTACACATTCAAGGCCTGAGCTTCACCAGGATCCTGCTCCCTGCACAGGGGAGATGGGAGGCTTGACCACAAAGTACCACACTGGCCTCCATGACAAACCTTGTGCCACAGCTGTGGGAGCATGGCCAGCCCTGGTCCACTTCCCTGGGCTTCAGGCCTTGTTCTGGGGAGCAGTTAGTGCAGCCTCATCAGGATGCTCACTTAGAGCCAGTGTCCTGCTGGGCCTGGGCCCTTCTCTGCCTAGGAGGATGTAATGGGCCTTAGGGCACAGGACCCAATGCCCCCCAGGTGGGCTGTGGGGACCACAGGGCATCCTAGAAACAGGCATGCACAGCAGCAGCTTCATGGTAGGTGAGTGTTCTTGTCAAGTGTCCTTGGGGAGAGGGGGAGAGAAGTCTACCAATTACACAGCCACTCACATGAGAACTTGAGTCTGCGCCAAATGAAAAACAGATTTCATGTGGCAAGTGGCACCAACAACTTTTCCGGAAAGCAACTGTGTATTTACACGTTGGCCGCCTTTTACGTTACAGAGGGGAAGGCAAGAGCAATGTGCGTTAGGGGGTTATAGCACCTATGCTGTGACCAGAGTGGCACTTTCAGATGGTCAGAAGGACGAGCTACTTCATATGGGAAGCAGCCATTCCCTCAGTGGGAGCCCAGGCAATAAAGGGACCACGTACACGCTCAGAGCAGTGTCTTTTCATCCCTGTGGTCAGAAGCATGGCTGTGCAGCCAGACCACGGGGTTCACACCAGCTCTGCTCTCTCAGGTGGTAAGGCCCTGGGCAGGCGAGCACGGAGTCTGAGTCTTTTGTGGCAAAACAAGTCTGTTAGCGCACAGGGCTCAGTCGCCGGGCCAGGCCGCCCGTCGGAAGTGGTGCTGGGGCCTGAAACCTGCCCCACAGGCAGCGATGGCTGCAAGGGGAGAACATCCACACCACCTCAGGACCATCCTGATGAGCAAGGACACCACACAGATGGAAGCAGGCACCCTCTGAGTCTTTGGGAGGGGGGGGCATGTAGTGGCACCGAGCAAGATCTTCCTGCTCTCCTGTCATAAAGTCGGTGTTTACCTCTCCCTGGGGTGTCTCTCCTTCAGTGTGGAGGCCAAGTGGGACATATGACAAAGCTGCTTCTCCTGGAGTAAAGGAAGAGAAAACTCATGGATTTGCTGCCAGTTTGTCACTAGGCATGTTTCTGGTTGGTTGGCAAAAGCCCACTTCTCAAAAGGAAAGGGGCCGTGGGTCCTTCTGAGCTCTGTGACGTTCCTAATACCAAACACTGGACGCTGGTCCACGCCCTGTCCTTGCTCATGCCTGCCTAGAAGGACGTCAGCTAGCGGCCTAGAGGTACACCGCCACACAGGGCTGGTCAGACAGAACAGCCAAGGCTTCAGGTAGCAGAATGGAACCAGGGGTTCAGCTGAGGTGGCACAGCTGGGGACTCAGGCTTGCCTGGTAGATCAGAGCTGCAGTCTTATTTCCCCTCAGCCTACCTTCCCTGGAGCCTAAGAGCCACAGGAATACAATGTTCTGTATACAGGTCCGAGCTCCCAGTACTGAAGAGCCATTAAGCACACCCTGACGCGGCATGCTGCCTCCGTGTCCCATCCCAGTTCTAATCCCTAGAGTGAAATGAGTCCAAAGCCCCTCTGCGACGTCACCCCTCACTCTTCTGCTTTCCTGGAAAAGCAAGGGGAACTCCAGTTAGGTCAAGGAGTTCGACAGTGGGTGTGATGTAAAACAGCATGTCAGATACACCGTCTGACCCTGGGAATCGGGTGCCTGATGGCAGCTGTCTACGGGGTGAAAGTGAAGCCGCCACCCAGGCACAAACTCCGGCTCACTTCCCTTCCAAACCAGCTGCGTCGGAGGGACTGTTTCTTCCCAACAAGAGCCTATTAGTGCCTACTAATATTTTATTATTACATAAACAATGGATTCATCGCAGACCATTCAGGAAACACAGAAAAGTATGAAGGAGAAATAAAAGTCTAATAATGCCACTAGTCAAGTCAACCCGTGGTAATCCTGGTGTTTTCTGCCAGTCTTTTCTCTCATGGGAGCAATACAAGTTCAAAATCACCTAGACATGGACATCCCTACACTCCCTGACTTCTTCGTTCATTGTGGTGTGTTTTTTCCCGGATGATGAATTGTTCTTAACTCCAGTGTTAATGGGGTAGAGGTGGTCTATAACTGGAACCAGCCTGGCCATCTTTTCACCGAAAGGCGGGCACTCAGGTGTTTCCAGTCCTTGGGGTCACAAACAATTGCCTCCATAGCAAAGAGCTCACAGGTCAAATGTTCCCTTTGCTTTGAATTTCTTTGCAGATCGCTCACTTGACCGAAGCTGGAATTTGCTTCCATAAATGTAGGAAATAAAGCCATCAATTTCCACTGTGAACACACAGTTTAGCTTGGGGATAACTGGAAAACAAAGGAGGAAAAAGGATGAGAAAAAAAAAAAATCCTGACAGTAAGTTCACGTTTATGCAGAAACTATTCCTAAAATGTCTGTATTAGAAAGTAAGCTAAGGGGTGCCTGGGTGGCTTAGTCGGTTGAGGTCTGACTTCAGCTCAGGTCATGATCTCACGGTCTGTGAGTTCGAGCCCCGCGTCGGGCTCTGTGCTGACAGTTCGGAGCCTGGATCCTGCTTCGGATTCTGTGTCTCCCTCTCTCTCTGCTCCTCCCCTGATCGCGATCTGTCTCTCTCTCTCAAAAATAATGAATAAACATTAAAAAAATAAAAAAAAAAGTAAGCTAATAAGAAATGGGAAACCCACAAAGGTTAGCAGTACCAGGATCACAGGGCATTGTTCGGTCATGTGGCCAGTTTACTCAGACCGTAGATATAACTCAACACCCAATTTTCAGGGTCAAAGGCTCAAGTCAAATTCCCAGAAAAAGTGCTACAAATAGGTCTTCCCACATCACCTTAAGATGGACTCATGGCCTGTGCTCACTGGGGACACCTGTGCACCATTTTCTGAGGTTTAGAGTGAGAATACAAGGAAATGGAAGGCAGCAACAAGAAAAACCAAGCTCCAAAATTTAAGGAACCAAAACCTCCCACTGTGGTTCTGAAATCTCAGATTTGCGGGCAAGGAGTATGGAAATCTCGACAGACCAGTGGTGCACACCCATCTCTGCTACAACAGTGAGCTCTAGCACATCAAGTGGATGACCCAAAGGGTCACCAGAAAGGGAAAGATCTTGGAACACTCCAGGGACAGGCACCACCTTAGCTCCCCCCATTGTCTGCTTAGCCCTCTTCCTCTGAGAGGCAGCAGCCTTTGGGCAGGGTGGGGGGGGGTCTCCATCATAGAAGTAGACTCAGGTGTCTGGAGGCAGACCCTACAGCCCTTCCTTCCATCGTATCAGGCCGAAGCTGCTGACTGGGTGCAGGGATGCCTCAGGGAGAGCCACGGGGGCAAAGATGCCCTCTGAAGGTGTGGACTGCATGGTCAGCAGGTATCTGTAATCTGTGCTGACGTGAGAGACCAAACTGACCCACTGAAGCCACTAGTAAAGGGCTGATGAAGCTGGGGAGGCCACAAACCACAACGCCCTGAGACACAGTTACGTACCTTTTAAGCGGTCTTCTTTGGTGATAATTTTGAAAACGTGCTTTGTTTCCTGTAGAAGGATTCCTGTAACACCCACGTAGGAGGGGCATTTGGATTTTGTGACTGCAAAAGAAAAGGGCATTTGAAGCCTTGGCCTCTGTGGTGCTGGAGGAGCCACAACCAGCTAGGCAGGGGGAAGTTCCTCAGCTCGACAGGGACCAAGCTGGATAAGAAGTCAAAGTCCCAATCCCTTGCCTGTGGCTTTGTAGCCTCTGGGTTGCTTTGCCAAGGTGTCCTTTGGAGGGCCTGCAGCCATGGGGGTCATGGGAAGGACTCTGGAGCCAAGAGGTCATGTGTATGTCCGGCACCACCAAGACCCACAGGCTGCTGGGAAGGGGCCAAGTGTCACTGATGGAATCTGAAGGGACACCTGTCCATCATGGTCTTCCCACGACCTCCCAAACTCTGGCCAGAATGGAATCTTGCTACCGGCCATCGAGCAACGAGTAGGGTGAACTGCCCCCACAGGGAGCCAGCCCCTCACCTCTCCTGACGCATGCCCCAGTGTAGCCAGCGGACTGAGCGCTTGCTATGTGCCTGGCACTGTTTGAGGTAGATGCTAGGCACAGCAGTGAATAAGACTGTCTAGGTTCTGTTCTCAGGGAGCTGATGTTCCAATGGTAGGAGGGGAATGTGTACCAAACCACAAAACTGTGTTTTGACAGCGGTAACTGCTATGAACAAAAAAAGAACAAGGTAATGGGGAGGAGGGTTTTAGTGATGGTAGACCCTCGGGGGAAGTGACATCTGAGTAGGGGCCTGAATAATGAGAAGCAGTCAGTCTGTGAACACACAGAATTCTGGGCAGGGAGAAGGGACAAATGCAAAGGCCCTGAGGCATGGCCAAGCTTGGTGTGGGAGAAGCAGAAATCAGGCCACTGTGGTTAGACCTGGTGTCCAATAAAGTCACAGGGGCCTTTCAGACCACAGTAAGGAAGTAGAAGAGAAACATGGTCTGATTTCTGGTATAAAACCTTCCCTCTGGCTGCCTGGTTGGGGGAGAAGTGTGTCAGCAGCTTCCACAGGAATCCAGGGGAGATGGTGGAGGCTTATATTTGGGGACTAGGACATGCTGATGGATGGAGGTGAGGGATTAAGAAAGAAGAAATGTGATCTTTCCCAGGCTTTTGGCCTGAACAGCCAGGGTAAACACTGGTACCATGAACAGAGATGGGGAACCCGAGGGAAAGGGCTGATTTATGGAGAGGCCTGGAGCTGTTTTGGATATGTGTAGCTTATGACACCCATGGACATGTGGGTGGCTACATCCAGTGGACAGGACAGCAGGATGAACAAAGATGTTCAGGGGAAGGTCTGCATTGGAGAGGACAACCTGGGAGCTGTAAGTCCACAGCTGACATTTAAAACCATGGGGAAGTGGATGAAAGGGACTTTCTGTTCAAGGCTGTGGGCAAGTACCAGCAGCTGCTGTGCCCTCTGGGATAGTAGGTGGGGTCCTTGGGTGGAAAGGTACACAAAGACCATTTAGAGTGTGTCCAAAAAGTGGCCATAACTAGCTTAGGTAGCTAGTTATCTCCCACTCTCAGTGTTGGTGGTCTGGAAATATCCACATGGCAAGGAGTGTGTCTAACCCTGTAGCACAGAGTTATGGTGCCACTGAGTGATGCCTTGGGCATTCGGGTGACCATATGATTGTAGGTAAGTTACCTGAAACAAGAGCCCCATGAAGATCTGCCTTTAACAGCTTGGCCTGAATCATCTGTGGCTGCCTAGGAGGTAAACAGAAGCCCTTAACATACACCATGATCAAGAGTTCTGAAAGGATCAAACAGGTCTACAAACATCTGTGGCCAACTGGCTCCTAAGGTTGCATTTATGGTGATCATAAGACTTGGGTTTTGCCCCAAAGGGCAAGGCTTCAGAAATGCAACTCACGTGTCTGGCTTGAGACCACCGCACAGGTCCCGGATGTACTGTTTCCAGAGTTCATGTAGAGGGAGAAAAAGATTGTAACTGTGGAACCAAAGTCAGAAAGAAGTAAAAAGTTAGGTGACATGAGCTGGGCAATATAACATCGAGAGAACACAGAGCATGGCCTGATGCCAAGGATCCTGACCTGGGTCACTGGGGGCTGGGTGCAGATCCTAGTTCGACAGCAGATAACCTGACTAAAATCAAGTACCTTCACCTTTTGAACCTCAGTTTCCTCACTGCTAGAACCCTCTTGAGGCTAAGTGAGAAGAAGGTGTTGCCCTCCTTTGCCCCTCCACCCTTCTTGCTGGCTAGATACAGCCTTGACAGCTGGGGCTCAGACACCTTAGACCATGAGGCAACATCCACAGATGACAGAGCAGCCACGATGCACCCGGGGAGGCACTGCCTGGGTTTCTGCCACACCAGCCCAGGGTGGTGCTCACGCAGACTTCTTTTCATGAGAGAAACAAACTTCGATCTTGCTTAAGCCACTGCTACTTGAGGTCTTCTGTTACAAGAGCTGAACCCGGTAAGCCAGGAGTAAACAGGAGTTGCTGGCTGTCATGTACACCCCCATGGAAGGTAACAGGGGTCTGGAAGGTGACTGAGCAGGTGGTGGGACCAAAGGGAGGGAACAGGTAAGAGGACCTCAAAGGCTGTCCTCTGGGGTCATCAGTACTGGTCCTGTTACCTCATGGGGAGTCTGTTTACATGACACTATTGGTTAGAAAAGTGAGAACCTCAGGCTCACACTTGAAGTGGGCTCTATGGGTGCAGAAGCCAGCGAGGAAAACTGGGCAGGCAGCGGCCCCTTCCTCCACCCAAAGGCCAGCTCTTTTTGCAACAGGGGCCACAGACAAAGTGAATGACTTTGTTTTGTGGGATGTGGGAGGCTATCTGGCTACTGGTCTTGGCGTGAGAGTCTAAAACCAGTCCTAAGACGCACATATGCAGAACCGTGGCCAAGGAGAGATGCAGTGTCGGCTGGAGGGAGGAACACATCCTCCCACGGAGTGATGCGTCCCTTTCAGAAACTTCTACAACATGTGGGCAGCACATTCTTTGGCAATAAAACCCCAGTGGATGATTCTGTCTAGTACTATTAAAAGCTATAAAGAGTATATATTAAGAAATATCAGTTCCTCTTTTTCTAGGAAAGCTGAAAGACAAACAGCCTGTTGCCATGGGTAACAGACTCACTTATGGCACGAGTCTCATTAGTTAAGGCTAGGACAGAAGCCAAACACTAAAACAGCAAGATCCTCACCGCGTCGCGTCTCACTTTAAAAGCCAAGCCCAAACACGGTCTGAATTGGTAAAGGAACGCTGCCCCCTTGTGGCAGAAGTGGGAGAAGCTCCTACAGCTTAAGAGGAAAGGGGCTGCCAACGGCGCTGGGCTTCCCAAGTCCAGCCGAGACAGGGAAGATTAAGCTGCCCTACGTAGAAAGGCAAGAAAGACTTGGCGTACCTCTGCTGCTCTGGCTTAATGTCAAAGAGCCTCAGCTCCCTCCTCTGCCTGGCAGAGAGGCCTTTGGATTTTTTTTTCTTCTCTTTTCGCTTCCGGCGAGCGGAGTACTCCAGAACGACAGCCTTGCGTTGCAGGTGGTCCTCGCGGGCTTGCTGGCTCATGTGGGGCAAGCTGCGCTTCAGGAAGGCCCTCACGAAGGCCTCGGCCTGCTGGGCTCCCGGAAGCTGCACAGGGACAAGGTGGCACGGTGCCCACTGCTCTGGTTGGGGCAGCCCTGGAACCCACGCCCTCTTACACAGCACTGCAACCGCAGACGGGACGCCATCACGGACCCATCTATCTGCCCACTGAGCCTCACACAGCCACTCATGTGCTGGATGTTAGCTCCCACAGCTGTTCAGATGCGAAAGTCACACTCAAATGCCAATTTGTGACTGCCACACAAAACAGCCATGTCAAAATTTGACTTCCTGCCCTACTTCTTAGAGGTTATTTTGAGGATAAAAAAACCAAAACCCCTTTATATGTGGAAGAAAAGACTTCTCTGACCCTTGGCAGGGAGGAAAGCTTGGGAAACGTATGACAACACTTAATCAGTCATGACCAGAGGAAGGCGAGTTCAGAGAACCAAGCTATGGCCTCAAAGGAAGTGATCTGATGCTTGGGAAGCTGGCACCACCTGCTGCTCCAGGGTGGGCCATGCCTTGGGGGGTAGGAATTTTGACACTGTACCCACGATGCAATCCTCTTTCTTTGGGTTTGGCCCCGTGGACACGTCATGGCTACTCACTAAGTCTGCTCCCGCACCACTTGGGGAAAGGAAGAGCCAATGCATCTCAGCCTCCTGTGCTCAACTTCTCCCACACAGAGCAGAACATCAATTCACTGTACTTAGCACAGGCTCTTAGGACCTCTGGGAAAAATAACTGTCATAACTACACGTAATTCTTGAAGGAACTCCAAACACCTCTGCCTCTTAAGCTGGGAGCTCCACCAATCTACTCCTCATTCAGGTGCCTCTGTCCTAGGTCTGCCACAGCCCCAGTGAGCACTGTCTACTGAGGCCCTGCCTCTTTGCTGGGCCATCTCCTGAACCCTGTTGCACTAACCGGGCTGCGAACACCCTGAAGCTCATGTGTCAATAATAAGCTCCCTCTTATGGAGGAGAAGAGGGGGCAAGGGGGGCATGAGGATGTGATTCACCTCGTCCTCAAGGTAGCTCACAGTAAAAATGGCAGTTGGCTTCAGCTTTGCACCTTTAGATACTAACTAAAGACTCATGATCATCATCATTATTACTGTGAGAGGACAATTATTTGCTTCTTTTAAATACCTAAGTAGTCCCTCTTCACGGAGAAGCCAGATAAAGGGATAACAATCTTTTAAAATCTTGGTTTCATGTTAACTCCCTCAAGAGGAGTCACCAGTGGAGCTTCTGCCAAACTGACAAAGCAAGTGTGCAGCATCCAAATATAATCCATATATTCCACTTATGAAACGTGATCTGCCTGCCCTCTTCAAGAGTAAAGGGGCACATCGGGGCGCCTGGGTGGCTCAGTCAGTTGGGCGGCCGACTTCGGCTCAGGTCATGATCTCACGGTCCGTGGGTTCGAGCCCCGCGTCAGGCTCTGTGCTGACAGCTCAGAGCCTGGAGCCTGTTTCGGATTCTGTGTCTCCCTCTCTCTGACCCTCCCCCGTTCGTGCTCTGTCTCTCTCTGTCTCAAAAATAAATAAACGTTAAAAAAGAAAAAAAGTAAAGGGGGCACAGTGACAAAGTCAAATGATAGTGCTCACTTCGCCAAGTTTCAGGTGGGCATAGTCCAGTGACCTCGGCACAGTGAAAGATGACACAAGATTAAGAAGTCTTCGTTTACTAAACAAGATAAGAAGAGGCCAGCATATGGAAACAGGCCATCAGAACAACAGATCTTGGCTGAGCCTAACACATCTACTAGAAAGACGAGGAGTAGATGTGGGAAAGGACATCTAAAGCAAGACTGGAGTACTAAGCCATTCTGTCATCACCTCTGTTGTTCCCAGACTTCCTGCCATGCACAGTACCTGAACATCGAACTCTTTTGCCTCTTTCTGAGAAAAGGCGTGGTAGATCACACCTGGGGGATTAAAGCAAACAAACAAATAAGAAATGATAATTCCTATTGGGTATGGCTATAAAGCAAAGACTTTTCTAACTATGAAAATAACTATGCTTACTTAGAGATAGAAGAAGATTGGGTGCTATAAAGAGCACAGCTTCAAAGCTTTCTTGGATGCCTCTTTTTCCCCCCCACCCCCGACCACCCATCTGAGAAGTTCCGAAGGTGTGCTTTAGAACAGTGCTTCTCAACTGTTAATTTACATAAGCATCTCTAGGATCTCATTAAAATGTAGACACTTGGGCCCCAATCCCAGATTCTGCATTTGTAACAAGTTTCAGATGCTACTGCAGTTCAGCAGACCACACTAGGAGCTTGGTTAGGAGCTTGAACAGTTGTTCTAGAAGTCTAATGAAGCAACTCATTTAAAAGTTATATGATAGAGGGGTGTCTGTGTGGCTCACTGGTTAAGCATCTGACTCTTGGTCTTGGTTTCAGCTCAGCTCATGGCCTCATGGTTCTTGAATTTGAGCCCCACGTTGGGTTCTGGAATGGCAGCGCAGAGCTTGCTTGGGATTCTCTCTCTCTCTCCCTCTGCTCCTCCCCTGCTCTCTCTCTCAAAATAAATAAATAAACTTAAAAAAAAAAGTTATACACTAGAGAGTCCCAGGATGCAGATGGTAGGAAATATTACACTTTGTTGACTGTAAGATGTTAAAAAAAAGATTTTTCACATTTTAACATCTATGAAATTGGGATGTATCATACAATAGATGGTGTCCTAAACTGATAAAATACAGTAGGTCTTTATTCAAGCTCAAAATAGATATTGATCAATGTGGTTTTGGCCTCTAAAAACTTCCACATTTCCTAATTTGCCTGAAGAATAAAAAGATGGCTGTAGGGACAGAGTACGGGTGTGAATGGAATAAGAATAAGACAAAGGCCTGGTTTAAGGGTCAAAAGACTAGAAAATATGGTTTACACAATGCTCTATCAATCTCACTCCAGGTCCCTTATGCTTCCTTGAGTACATATGAAAAAGCAAACCAATGTGTTATATATTATATTATATCATATCATATCATATCATATCATATCATATTATATTCAGAGTCTGGCTCTCCCTCAGATGGAAGAATGGGAGTAAAACTTATTTCTAAAGAGCACCCCAGGAACGACTTTGCTTCAACTGCCACAGTTGTTTAGACATGAAAGTCTTTTCTGAAGCAATATACATAACGACTATCCAGCATTCATTACTTGCCATGTACCTGGTTAAAAGTTACACATATTTTCCCAACAATCCTTTAAAGTGGTTATTATTCCTATTATGCACATGAGAAAATTGCAGCTCATATAAGCTGAGACACGTAACTTGGTAACAGAGATAGGGAGTGGCACAGATCGAAATGAAAATACTGAGCCAAAGACCAGCTTTAACGGTGTCTACACTCCCCTGGGTGCTTGCTCCCCTCCTTGGCATCGCTATCCTTTGCTCAACTCCCGAGTCCTGGGTTAGCGGTACCATTCTCCAGCATGCTCCCAACGCTTTCCACCTGACAAGGGTCGTTCACAGAACAGCAGGAAGGCTGGGCAGATACCACTACCAGTACCTTACAGAAGGGGAAACCAGGTCGTAAAGAGTATCAGGGCCTTAACCATCGTCACCAAGTGGGAGGCAGTGGACAGAGAGGCGGTGGCCCAGTCGGCGGTAAGGTCTTGGGCCCTCCTTTAACACCACACACCATTGAGCAGGCCCCTGTGGGGGACCTGCCGCCAGCTCTGACATCAATACCTGGCTCAGACACCCAGCCAGGCCAACTGGGACTCTGGGCCTCAGTTTCACTTATGTAAGGCAGGACAATTCCCACACCAGTTCCGTTTGGACTTCGCAGTGACCCTGTTCACCCACTAGCACCAACTCCCCGACCACTTACATCCCACCCCACCCCAGTTTCGAGGCCCTGCACCCCGCTTACTCTTCATCCTCGGGCCGCTTCCGGTGCGCTCTGATGACGTTTCCTGCGGGCGTCGCTCACTCTTCTTCACTTTCTTCAGCAGCCCTCGGCCATCAGAACTTCTCTCGCCAAAGTTTGTGGTGGAGAGACTTCTTGTGCCCAAGCTCGCAAGGCACGCTAAATCGCCAGGCGGACACGCTCCAACTCTGCTGGGATCGCAGGCGCGCAGAGCTGCTGTCAGATGGCGCCGCCCGTGACGTCACGGACGCGCGTCGACCTAAGCTAGCGCATGCGCCTGGAAGCGGGCCCCGCTGCGGCGAGAGGTGCTGCTGGTCCTGAGGGTGTATCTCCTGTATGGAGGTTTTTCAGCTTGCGTGTCCTATAGACGGAGGAAGGTCAGAAGCCGTGGGGTTGCGGTTAGGACTTGTGGACTGCTTGTGAAGAGCTGGAGTAGAGCGAGGCGAGCCAACTTGAAGAGGACCGCGGGGACGTTGGGGACCAGGGGAGGACGGCAATGGTGGGAATGAGGCCCGTTGGAGTCTTTAATCAGCGTTCTCTACAGATTAACCGAGGCGCTGAAGTTGGGATAGAAGGCTTTAGGTTATAGTTTTGTACTGCTGTGTGATCTCGCTTTAAGTCACTTCCCATTTCCAGGCTTCCTTTTCCCCAACACTTGTGAGTGGGCTGGGCTTGATAGTCTGAACGTTTTCTTGAGACGCTAGTGTCTGTCAGGAAGTTAAAAGGCAAGGAGGGATTCTTACTGCTCTGGAGAAGGGTCCAAGAATTGTGGCTTGGAAGGCCTGATGGAGACCTCTCAGAAGTGACCTGGTGTGCAGGCTGAATTTCTGCTGAGTGCTGGGCCTGAGCAATATGGTCCCTGTACTTTAAGTCCGTGAATTTCAACTTCGGGTGAGGTATAAAGTCCTTTTAAAGGAAAAGAAATTCTCAGGGAACCCGGAGAATTTATGTACACAGATCCTAGTTTGAGAAACATTGATTTGTTTTTGGATGGTTCACCTTGTGCCATTTTGATCTTAAACCTAAAACTGCAGGCCCTGAAATTCAGTGTCTTGACCTGGTGAGCCTGAACCTTATATATGTATATTACCATCAAAATGGAAACACAGCATTTAAACGTATTGCACTTGAAGATGCCTGAGAATAGTTAGGAGTTTATGGGGCTAACTTTAAGAAACTATTCTTGGGGATCCATACCATATGAACTACTAAATGTGAATTTTAAAATAGTATCATGAGACACTCGAAGATAGTAAGAGCCAATTTCTGTGCTGTAGACTCAAGGGGGCCCTTTTGAACAGGACCTTTGTGATTATGGAGATAAGGGAGAAGGCAGACTTCTGTCTTTGAGAGCTTCTTTTTCAGGGGTGTTAGGATTATTTAGCTCCCAGTTGACCCATTCTCAAGTAGTCCAGTCATCCTTGGATGACTGCCAGTCTTCCATGGAATTCTGTGCTTGTGTTGGGATGAGCACTCTCAGAACTGCAGTTACTTCATAATTTCCTGATCACTAAATCTTTTTTAAAACAAACAAACAAACAAACAAACAAACAAACAAACAAAAACAAACAGGGTTGCCTGGGTGGCTCAGTCGGTTAAGCGTCTGACTTTGGCTCAGGTCATGATATGACGGTTTGTGGGTTCAAGCCCCACGTCGGGCTCTGTGCTGACAGCTCAGAGCCTGGAGCCTGCTTCAGATTCTGTGTCTCCCTCTCTCTCTCTGCCCCTCCCCTGCTTGTGCTCTGTCTCTCAAAAATAAATAAACGTTAACAATTTTTTTTTAAACCCACTTTATTATCCTCAGGAAATAATTGTTTATGTATGTAGAGTGACACCTGTCTGTACAGATATTTATATTATTATGATTGTTGTTTATAATAGCAAAACCTTAGAAACAACTCAATATTCAACACTAGTGGATTAAATAAATGAAGCATGTGCTAACTAAGTAGGTTAATTAAATGCTTTATAATCACAGGGTAAGCTTCAAAAATTCAGATTTCTTAGTACCTCTAGAGATTCTTATTTAGTAGATGGGTTCCAAGAATCTGTATTAAAAAAATATTCCCAGGTGATTTTGTTGAGTAATTAGGTTTGGGAACTACAGTATGGTACATTTATAGAACTTAATAATTAGAATACCACACAGCCATTAAACAGATTCCAATTTTTAAAAGGTTACAAAATATTAACACAAAACTAAATGTGTACACAAAAAGGATTGGAAAGACATACTGCTATACAGGAAGATTTTTGTTTGTTTTTAAACATTTATTTAGAGGAGAAAGCGTGAGCAGGGGGAGAGTCAGGGAAAGAGAGAGAGAGGGAGAATCCCAAGCAGGCTCCCTGCTTTTAGTGCAGACCCTGACACGGGGCTTGCACCCAAGAACTGTGAGATCATGACCTGAGCTGAAATGAAGAGTCAGACGCTTAACCGACTGAGCCACCCAGGTGCCCCTATACAGGAAGTTTTTCATGGCTGTATAAGTGAAAGTGAGCTTATGAGAGATTCTTGTCTATTTTCTAAATTTTATTCAAAGAAAATAAGACTTAATTTTTTCTTTTTATAGCTATAAATGATAAACTCTCAAGCATGGCTACACCTGTGTTTTCCCACTGGTGGCTTTGTGAAGGTTCCATAGTAAGTCAATGAGAGCATCTTTGCAAGTGATCTTCCGTGCCCCACCCCCTCAAACAACTTGTGAAAGACTTCAAATATGCAGAAAAATGGAAAGAAGTCTACAGTGAACATCCGTGTGCTTTTAAGTTCTACAGTTAGTATTTACTCTATTTATGCAGGTTTCTTTTGATTGCTGCTTAAAGACATTCAAACTGTTAGGCTGAGCATTCAAGAAAAGTTTCATATTTAAGCTCAAAAGATTAAGCCTCAACTACCATTAAATAAGTGCATATCTATGAAAATTAGGACCTGCCTTATAAACAAACACCAATAAGGCATAGAGTGAGGTGATGCCTGTTAAAGCAGCTCCTGGCACAGACCACACAGTTTGAGATGACAGCCGTCATGATCTGCATTCTCATAAACCTGCATCAGCTGCAGGCACAGTCCCTGAAGCTCAAGATTAAGAACTTCTCTGACCCTGCTTTGCCTTTGATCTGTATGCTAGCCCAAACGTGGCATATTGATTGATAAGGGGAGCTGGGAGTGTTGGTGGTGGGGGACCTGGACACAGTGGCACCAGCAATCATTCCTCAGGCTTAAGAGTGCTGCAGGAGACTAGGCAGTAAGGTTCCACTGCTAACACTGGACATTCCTGCTAGGCAAGCCCTTTCCTGCTGGCAATTGGGTGCTCTGGCTACAAGAATCAAAGAGCTAATGCTTACAGGAGGATGATATATCAGTCCCTCTGGTCAAGAGATAGCACTGTGCTCCCAGTCAATTTAAGGCCAACCATTTAGAAATCTGAGCAGCAGGGACTATGACACTTAGTATGTGTGGCCAAATAACAGTTTCTGAAATCCAGGTTTCTCAACTTTTTCAAAATCCGAAAGTTATTCTTCAAGGCTACCTTGATCCTAGATCTCTGAAATGTAACATTATAGATTCTCCCAGTTCCCTGAAGAAGTTGCATTCTCAGCTGAACGACTGAGGAAAGCTTGGTTTGGGTTCTCATGATGGAGTGTCTGAGTGAAGAGGAGGGTCTTTGGAGGTCCCAAGAGATCTCCTTCACTGTATTTAAGGGGCAATTCCTGAGGCATTTGAAAGATTTGCGGGGAAATCACTGCAAGCTGCATGGAGCATGTGTGCATGCAGCCCACGCTTCCCCTCCCGTGTTCTCACCTGTGCTCGGTGGTGGGGAAGCAGCTCCAGGCCTAAGAGCTATGTGTTTACATGTGTATGAGTCCATTCTGGTATAAAATAAGGGAAAGTGGATGGGAGAAAGGAGCTGATGCAAAATCACCTCAAACTGGAATTGGGGTAGGGTTAGAAAGCAAAGAGACCTGGTTTTTGTGGTATTTAATCCCAAAGCCCTGCTGGATTTAGGGGACAGACTTCCCCTTTCAAAATATTTGAAGCCAGAGGGGGACCTGAAACTGTTTAAAAATCTGACTTAGTGAAGAGGTCAGGCCCTCAGCACAGCTGCCTGACAGGAAAAGGTCAGAGAGAGATGGAAACACCTCTTAGTTTTCTTCAGTCTCCTCTGTTCTTTAATATGCAATGTACAGCTTAAAATTTGGAAAGCAATATATCTGCCATGCAAAGAAGTAGGAACTGTCACCCGTAATCAAGAGAACAGTCACCAGAACAGAGCCATAGATGACCCAGATGTTTGAATTGGAAGACAACTCTTTAAAATACTTTTATAATACTTTAAAACCTTTAAATGCTATTATAGGAGGAAGAGTCTGAGGTGGTAGCATAGGACGACCCTGAACTCACCTTTTCCATGGGCACAATGTATCTGTACCTACACAGAGAAGAGTTCTTCCTGAAGAAGTACTGAGGGCTGATTGAACAGCTGCTGCACAACAAAGGATGACACAGCAAATGGAGACACAGTAATGATGGGAAACCCACCCCTGAGGCTATGAACTATGATAGTGAGAGATAGCATGGAGGGACCTATGTGCAGATTTGCCTGATCTGGGGCATACCAAAAAAAAAAAAAAAAAAAAAAAAAAGTTAAAGGGCAACTAGACTGTAAGTAAGGAAACCCATTTACTAACACTAGAGGGGCCACCAATGGTGGAGAGAACTACTGGAACTCTCTCTGGGGTTGGAGGCACAGGCAAGCACCATTGTTTATGTTTCCTCTCCATCTTGATAGCATGAATGGGAGCAGAGCCCAGGCATTCTGGCTGGCCTGCCACCTCAGTGAACCCTGACCCCTAGTCCACACTAGCTGCAGCCATTCCACCCAAAAGGCCTCCTGCCTGTGCTCTCCCCAGCTCTAGCTATCACACCAGGCTGGCTCTGGCCTGAAGCACCCTGAGGCTTGCTGACCCATGCCTGCTTCAGCTGCAGCTGTCCCATCAGGGCACCCTCTGCATGGAGGGCCTCAGCCTGTGCCCACCTCAGCTCCAGCCATGCCACCAGGGTGGTCCCAACCTGGAGCACCCCAGGACCACCTGGGCCATGCTTGTTTCAGTTGTTCTGCCAAGGTAGTCCCAGTATGGACCACCTTGAAACTCCCCAGCCCACATACTAGCTCCAGATTTTCTGCCAGGATGGCCCCATGCAGCATCACAGGACTACCGGACCTATGTCCACTCCCATCTCCAGCTGTCCTGCCAGGGGGACTCTGGTTCAGAGCACTCTGGGATCTTTAGGCCCATGCCCACCACAGCTCCAGCCATCTCACCAGGATGACCCTGGCACAAAGTGCTGTGGGACCTCCTAGCCTCTGCCTGCTCCAGCCCCATCCATCCATCCATCCAGCCAGTCAAAGTTGCCAGGCACATGCAACCTATATGGGGGACATTCCTACTCAAGGTTACTCCTTCAAAACTAGGAGAGGTAGTTGTTTTTCTTAATTCACAGAAGCAAACACAAAAAATCAAACAAAATGAGAAGACAGAGGAATATGCTCCAAATGAAAGAAAAAGACAAAACTTTAGAAAAAAAACTAAATGGCATGGAGATAAGCAATATACCTGATAAAGAGTTTAAAGTAATGGTCATAATGATGCTTACCAGACTGGAGAAGAGTGCATGAATTTAGTGAGGACTTCAACAAAGAGATAGACAATATCAAAAAGAATCAGAGTTGAAGAATACAATAATTGAAATGAAAAACACACTAGAGGAAATCAATAGTAAATTAAGGGATATAAAGAATGGATCAGTGATCTGGAAGACAGGATAGAGTACCCAAACAGCAGAAAGAAAAAAGAATTTTAAAAATGAAGATAGGGGGGCGCCTGGGTGGCGCAGTCGGTTAAGCGTCCGACTTCAGCCAGGTCACGATCTCGCGGTCCGTGAGTTCGAGCCCCGCGTCGGGCTCTGGGCTGATGGCTCAGAGCCTGGAGCCTGTTTCCGATTCTGTGTCTCCCTCTCTCACTGCCCCTCCCCCATTCATGCTCTGTCTCTCTCTGTCCCAAAAATAAATAAAAGTTGAAAAAAAAAATTTTTTAAAAAATGAAGATAGGTTAAGGGACTTCTGGGACAACATCAAGCATCCTAACATTCACATTACAAGGGTACCAGAAGGAGAAAAGAGAGAGAGAGAAAGGGACAGAATACTTATTTGAAGATTTAATAGTTGAAAACTTCTCTAACCTGGGGAATGAAACAGATATCTAGGTCCAGGAATCATAGCTTCAAACAGAATGAACCTAAGGAGGGTTTCACCATGACACATAATAGTTAAAATGGCAAGAAGGAACAATAAAGAGAATCTTAAAAGCAGCAAGAGGAAAGCAAACAGTTATGTACAAGAGAAGCCCCATAAGGCTATCAGCTGACTTTTCAGCAGAAACTTGCAGGCCAGAAGGGAGTGGCATGATATATTCAAAGCGCTGATAGGAAAAAACCCTGCAACCAAGAATATTCTACCCAGTAAAGTTATCATTCGGAATTAAAGGTGAGATACAGAGTTTCCCAAACAGAAGTTAAAAGAGTTTATCACCACTAAACTAGTCTTGCAGAAATGTTAAAGAGACTTCTTTATGCAAAAAAGAAAAGGCCAGGAGTGCCTGGGTGGTTCAGTCGGTTAAGTGTCTGACTTCAGCTCAGATCATGATCTCATGATTCATGAGTTCGAGCCCCATGTTGGGCTCTGTGCTGACATCTCAGAGCCTGGAGCCTGGTTTGGATTCTGTGTCTCCCTCTCTCTGCCCCTCTCTGCCTCTTTCTCAAGAATAAAGAAACATTAAAAAATAAAAAAAAAGAAAAGGTCATATGTAGAAATAAGAAAATTATGAAAGAAAAAACTTCACTGGTAAAAGCAAACACATAGTAAAGGTAGTAGACCAATCACTTATAAAGCTAGTATGAAAGTTAAAATACAAAGGTAGTAAAATCAATTATATATTAAAAAATTAACTAAGAAATTCACAAAATAAAATGATGTAAAGTATGATATCATAACCTAAATAGTGGAGGGGGGAGTAAAACAGTAGTGCTTTTAGAATACATTTGAACTTAAGTGAGTGTCAGCTTTATTATAGGCTGCTATATACTTATGATGTTATATATGAACCCATGGTAACCACAAACCAAAAACCTATAATAGATATGCAAAAAAGGAAGAGGAAACAAATCCAAACATAACACTAAAGTCATCAAACCACAAGAGAAAAGAGCAAGAAGAGAAAGGAACTAAGAAGAACTATAAAAACAACTACAAAACAATTAGCAAAATGGTAATAAGTACATGCCAATCAATAATTAAATGGACTAGATGCTCCAATCAAAAGACATAGGGTGATTGAATGGAGAGAGAAAGAAAAAAAAAAGAAAGAAAGAAAGAGAAAAGAAAAGAAAGAAAGAAAGAAAACCAAGATCTATCTGTGTGCTGCCTACAAGAGACTCACTTCAGAACTAAAGACACAGATTGAAAGTGAAGGGATGGAAAAATACATTCCATGAAAATGGAAATGAAAAAAAGATGGGGGTAGCAATACTTAGACTAAATAGACTTTAATAAAAACATTGCAACAAAAGACAAAAGGGCATTACATAATGATAAAGGGTCCAGTCTAACAAGAGGATATAACAATTGTAAATATCTATGCACCCAACAGGGAAATACCTAAGTACATAAAGCAAATATTAATAGAAATAAAGAGAAAAATTGACAGTTATACAATACTAGTAAAGGACTTCAACACCACCCCACTTACATCAATGGATAGATTATCCAGACTGAAAATCAATAAGGAAGGAAACAGTGACTTTGGACAACACATTAGGTCAGATGAACTTAACAGATACATATAGAATATTTCATCCCAAAGCAGCAGCATACACATTCATTTCAAGTGCACATGGAATGTTCTGTAGGATAGATCACATGTTAGCCCACAAAATAAGTCTCAATAAATTTAAGTAGATTAAAATCATATTAACTATATTTTCTGACCACAATGGCATAAAACTAGAGATCTATTATAAGGGGAAAAAAAAAAACCCCGGAAGAACACAATCACGGGGAGGCTCAACAGCATGCTACTAAGCAACCAACGGGTCAGTGAAGATCAAAGAGAAAATAAAAAAAAAAATACCTGAGACAAATGAAAATGGAAACACAATAGTTCAAAAATCTTTGGTGTACAGCAAAAGCAATTCTAAGAGGGAAGTTTATAGCAATATGGGCCTACCTCAAGAAACAAGAAAAATCTCAAACAATCTAACCTTACACCTAAAGGAACTAGAAAAAGAAGAACAAATAAAGGCAAAAGTCAGCAGAAGGAAGACAAGAATAAAGATCAGAATGGAAATAAATGAAAAAATAACAAAAGATCAACAAAACTAAGAGCTAATTCTTTAAATAGATAAACAAAATTGATAAACCTTTAGCCAGACTCAAGAAAGAAAAAAGAGAGAGGACTCAAATAAATAAAATGATAAATGAAAGAGGAAAAGTTACAATTGACACCACAGAAATACAAAGACTTATGACACTGCTTTGAAAAATTATATGTCAACAAATTGGACAACCTAGAAGTAATGGGTAACTAAAAACATACACTCTTTCAAGACTGAATCAAGAAGAAAGAAATTCTGAACAGATCCATCACCAGTACCAAGACTGAATTGATAATAAAAAAAATCTTCCAGCAAACAAAAGTCCAGGACCAGATGACTTCATAGGTGAATTCTACCAAATATTTAAAGAGTTAATAGCTATTTTTCTCAAACTATTCCAAAAAGTAGAAGAGGAAATAAAACTACCAAATTGATTCTAGGAGGCCAGAATTACCCTGGTATCAAACCCAGATAAAGACACCACACACACACACACACACACACACACACACACACTATAGGTCAATATCCCTGATGAACATAGATGCAAAAATCCTCAACAAAATATTAGCAAACTGAATTCAACAATACATTAAGAAGATCATCCATCACAAATAAGTGGGATTTATTCCCGGGATGCAAAAATGATTCAACATCCACAACTCAATCACTGTGTGTGATACACCACATTAACAAAATGAAGGATAGAAATCATATGAACATCTCAATAAATGCAGAGAAAGCATTTGACAAAATTCAACACTTATTAGTGATAAAAACTTTCAACAAAGTGAATTTAGGGGGAACATACCTCAACATAATAAAGGCCACATATGACAAAGTAACAGCTAACATACTCAATGGTGAAAAGCTGAAAGATCTTCATCTAAGATCAGGAACAAGACAAGAATGTCCAGTCTTGCCACTTTTATCCAATATAGTACTGGAAGACTTAGCCATAACAATCAGACAACAAAAAGAAATAAAAGGAATCCAATTTGATAAGGAAGAAGTAAAATTATCACTATTTGCAGATGACATATATACTATATATAGGAAACTCTAAAGACTCCACCAAAAAACTATTAGATATAATAAATGATTTCAGTAAAGTTGCAGGATATAAAATTAATATACAGAAATCCGTGGCATTTCTATACACCAATAAACCAGCAAAAAGAGAAAATTAAAAACGCCTATTTATAATTGTATAAAAAAGAATAAAATATACCTAGGAATAAATTTAACTAAGAAGGTGAAAGGCCTTTGCTCTGAAAACTATAAGACTTTGAAAAAAGAAATTGAAGATGACACAAACAAATGGAAAGATATACCACACTCATGGATTGGAAGAATTACTATTGTTCAAATGTCCATACTACCCAAAGCAACCTAGAAATTCGATGTGATACTTATGAAAGTACCAGTAATATTTTTCACAGAACCAAAACAAATAATCTTAAAGTTTGTATGGAACCACAAAAGACTGTAAATACAGTCTTGAGACTGTAATCTTGAGAAAGAAGAACAGAGCTGAAGATGTCACAATCCCAGATTTCAACGTATATTACAAATCTACAGTAATGGAAACAATATGATACTGGTACAAAAATAGACCTACAAATCAATGGAACAGAATAGAGAGCCCAGAAATAAATCCACAGTTATATAGTCAATTAATGTACAACAAAGGAAACAAGAATATACAATGGAGGAAAGATAGTTCTTTTCAATAAACAGTGCTGGAAAAGTGGATAGCTACATGCAAAAGAATGAAACCAGACCATTTCCTTATACCATAAACAAAAATAAACTCCAAATGGATTCAAGATCTAAATGTAAGACCTGAAACCTTAAAGGTCCTGAAAGAAAACATAGGCTGTAATCTTTTGGATATCAGCCATTGCAATATTTTTCTGGATCTATCTCTTTCAGGCAAGGGAAACAAAAACAAAAATAAACTAGTGGGACTACATCAAACTAAAAAGCTTTTGCATAGCAAAGGAAACCATTAACAAAATGGAAAGACAATTTACTGAATGGGAGATGTTTGCAAATGACCTATCTGATAAGGGATTAATACCGAAAATATATAAAGAACTCATACAACTCAACATCCAAAAAACAAATAATCCAATTAAAAATGGGAAGAGGACCTTACTAGGCATTTTTCCAAAGAATACATAAGGTAGCAAAAAGATGAGAAGATTCTCAACATCATTAATCATCAGACAAATGCAAATCAAAACCACAATGCAATGTCACCTCACACTAGTCAGAATGGCTAGAATCAAAAGGACAAGAAATGACAAGTGGAGAAAACAGAACCTTCATGCATCGCTGGTGGGAATGAAAATTTTTGCACCCATTATGGAAAACCACTATGGGGTTTCCTCAAAAAATTAAAAATAGAGACACTATATGACACAGTAATTCTACTTCTGAGTGTTTACCTAAAGAAAATAAAAACACTAATTCCAAAAAAGGTATACACATCCCTCTGCTTATTGCAGCATTATTTACAATAGCTAAGATATGGAAGCAACCTAAGTATCCATCAGTAGATGAATGGATAAAGATGTTCAAGTTGACCTTTGAACAATGCAGGGGTTAGAGATGCTGACCCCCTCCACAGTAAAAAAAAAAAAAAAAAAAAAAAATCTGTACATAACTCTTCCCAACCCCAAAATCTGAATATTCGAGCCTTACTGATAACACAAACTGTCAATTAACACATATTTTATGTTACATGCATTATATACTGTATTCTTTTTTTTTTTTTAATTTTTTTCAACGTTTATTTATTTTTTTTGGGACAGAGAGACACAGAGCTTGAACGGGGGAGGGGCAGAGAGAGAGGGAGGCACAGAATCGGAAACAGGCTCCAGGCTCTGAGCCATCAGCCCAGAGCCCGACACGGGGCTCGAACTCACGGACCGCGAGATCGTGACCTGGCTGAAGTCGGACGCTTAACCGACTGCGCCACCCAGGCACCCCTGTATTCTTTTTTTTAATTTTATTGTCTGTTTTATTCCAATTTTTAAAAATGCTGGTTGCAGCCCACTAAATTGATCTCATAACCCACTAATACATCTTAATCCAGAGGATGAAAAACACTGGTCTAGAAACTGAAGAGCTCACAAGGAGACTTTCCTTTTTCTAAGCCTCTCAACTGACTCTGAGACTGGATCTCACTTCCTAGTCCTGAGGGTCACTTATCAACCAATTGACAAAAACTGACTAAGCAGTCACATATCTCTCACCTCCTGGAACTTCGTCCATCTGCCTCCTTTTCTGGCTACTTAGAATTCAGAATGACCAATCAGTCTTTTTTTTTCCTTTTTTTTTTAAACATGAAATTTATTGTTAAATTGGTTTCCATAAAACACCCAGTGCTCATCCCAACAGGTGCCCTCCTCAATACCCCTCACCCACCCTCCCCTCCCTCTCACCCCCCATCAACCCTCAGTTTGTAACTGTATTCTTATCATAAATTAAGCTAGAGAAAAGAAAATGTCATTTAAAAGTGTAAGGAATAGAAAATACATTTGCAGTACTCTATTGTATTTATTGAAAAAAATCCATGTATAAAGGAATCCACACAGCTCAAATCTTATTATTCAAGGTTAACTATGTATACAATGGAATAGTAATCAGCTAATAATTAAATCTTATCATCCTCAACAACATGGATGGACCTAGAGGTTATTAGGGTAAGTGAAATAGTCAAACAGAAAAAGGCAAATACCATATGATTTCACTTATATGTGGAATCTAAAAAGCAAAGAAAACAAAGAAAAAAAAAACAGAAACAAACTCATTAATACAGAGAACAAACTGATAGTTGCCAGAGAGGGTAAGTTGGGAGGATGGGCAAAATAGTGAAGGAATTAAAAGGTACAAACTTCCAGTTATAAAATAAATCATGAGGATGGAAAGTAGAGAGTAGGAAATACAGCTAATAATGTAATAACTTTGTGTGGTTACAGATAGTGACTGCACTTACCATGGTGAATATTTTGTAACATATAGGATTGCTGAATCACCATGTTGTACACCCAAAATTAATATCATATTGTATGTCAACTATACTTCAATAAAAAATACTATTATAAATACATCGAATAACGTACAGGAGAAAAGGGCCAAAATGGGTGAAAAGAGGAGGAATTTCAGCAGAGAAATTCTATAGCTGAAACTGCTTTCAGTGCTTCCTTGTTATGGCAATGGCCTGCCTGTGCAAACTTAACCTTTTCATAACTACCGAGAATATATCCCCAGACCACACTTCCTTTTTAATCATCTATAAACAAATATTTATCTCCTGAGGGCTCTCTGGGCCCCTGCATTTTGCTTTTTAAATGAAAGTTACCATGGGGACTCTTACCCGCCCCCCCCACCCCCAAAAGCCCCTGCTGCCCTGCTGGAGAGGAGCCAGGTCTAGGGAAGGGTTCTCTGTGTACTCTGGGCTCTGAGGGCCACATCCCAGAGCCTCAGACATCTGGAGAGCTAGGACGTGGAGCTTGCCAGCTGGAGAATGGCTCCAGGTCGAGGCCGGACTCTGAGTCATTGTCCATCTTCCCGGAAGCCAAAGTCAGACCTCAGTAATGAGGCTCCATTACTGCTTGTCAGTGAAGAAACAGGGAGAACGGGCTCCATCTTATCCCCAGCGCTGGCCTGGGTGGGGACAGTAGCCTTCTTTGTGAGCTTGGAGGGGCCCCTATGTGTCACGGATCTCTGGAAACGACGGGGACACCCGGGAGTTATGAGGGTATCAATGGCAGATCCATCTCTAACACAGTCCTGGAGGCCTATCTGTCTTTGCTTTTGGAGCACTGATGGCTGTGAGGGAAGCCCCCACATCTGGCTCAGAGGCCAAGAGGAGGGAGGAGCCCATCTGCCACAGAGTTGGGCGGTGGGAGACAGGAGGCGGAGGTGGTCTGACGGGCCAATGACAGGGCATACTTCAGATTTTTGACAAAGGTTGAGTCAGCTGTGAAATCTGTTTTCCTATATAATGAGGTTCCTTGATGCCTGAAGATGAACTGGCTTTAATATTAATTCAGCCATTTGGGCTATGTCAGGTTATATTGACATTTATTATTTATTGGTTTACATTGGAGGTGTGTGGGGGGGAAGGTTTTAGGATGTTAGACATAAAAGCTGTCTTCGGCCCTCAGCTGGATATCCCAGGGTGTCACAAGATGGCAGCCTAACACAAGGATTGAATCCATGGCTGGCAGCCTCCTCCCCCGTCTTGGAGTTATTTTTCCTCACAGCCTGTCAAAAACCTGGTTTACCATCTACTTCAAAGAATTGCAGCCCTGGGTACTAAAAACCATGACCATCCAGGAGATGGGGTTATTTCTCTCTAAACAATGTAACTTGATCAACGCTTTCCCTGCCAGAACGGATGGTTACTGAGTTAAGTGGTTTCAACAAGATAGAGGTTAAAAGGAGAGAGAAATGATGAGACCCTGGGGAAGGAGGCGTGATCGTGGCTGACATTCAGAAATTGATGGCGCATCAATGAGGTGGAGGGAGAGGAGGCGAGGAGCAGAGCTGCCGGCTGGATCGTGGCTAGATTGCAGCCGGTTCCGGATGGGGCTGCTTGGAGGAAGGTGAGGGAATTTCCACTGCGGTGGGGTTTGTTTTTGGAGGTGCCCTTTTTCCCTTTTGCTATGAAATGATTTTCTGTCCAGTGACTTTGTTATTACCAGGGAGAGAGACACTCATAGCCACAGAGTAAATAATACAACATTGGGCAGTGATGGATAGACATGAGCTCATGAATTTCATGTAACAAGTGTCCTTTTCTGTGTTTATGGAGGTAGAAATCAAGACAAAGGGAGCTGAGGCTACTTAGCAAAATTGCTACCAATTAAGCTTTATTTATTTTTTGACATTGGACTCTCTCTGGTGACATTTATTTGTGACATCTGGGTGAGGAAGCTCTTGATGGTAGTTTTCCCTCCTCCTTATCAAGGGACAGCAAGTGCTTGTGGAGAGAGGAGGGAGGCGGAGAGGGCAGTGGAACCAGGCACTACTCCTTATTACAGGCTGCATGTGGGAATCGCTAGCACCCACTGCGCGGGGGGGGGGGGGGGGCACTTGTGTAGAGAGCATCTGTGAAGGGACGCCCGAGTGACTGAGTGTCTGCAATTGACTGAAAAGCACAGAGAGGGGCTGCCTCAGCAGCAGAAGAGGTGGCTTCCTGAACAGTGCGAGTCCAGGGGCACCATAAAATAACCCTGTCCTCCACCCCCAAAGGTATAGTAACAGGCATGCATCCTGCTCAGGGAACCACGGTGCTTGCAATTCCAATGGAGAATCATTCTTTCATGGGGAGTGTTGCTGTCTCCGGAGTTTTATTTTGAAATACAAATACTAATTGAGGGTGATAAATAAGCTCTGCCATGTGAAAAGTGAGCCCCTCACCTGGCCCACTGAGCCACAACTGAGTCAAGACAGGGGTGGGGGGATGGGGACAAGGGGAGGAGATAAAAAGCAACTTGGCTCATTTAACCCTTTTGCCTCCGCAATGAAAACCAGGACGTAGAATTTCATTTGACAGGGACAGAGTCCTGAGAGCTTGACTTATCTTGGTTGGGTGTAACTGGGGAGAAGTGAAATGTTTTCCTTCTTTATTATTTTCTAGCCTTCCTTCCACTGAGGATGTTGATAAAACTGTATGCAAAGACCACTAGAGGGGCAGGTGTGGGGAGCACTCCTGTGTCTGCCTCTTGTGTAAAGTGGTCCACTTTGCTTCACCCAGCTATGGCAGGCAGTAAATTCTGCTTGCCCCGAGGCTGATTGCTTTACCAGGCAATTGCCCCTCCCTCCTGGAGCTACATACACATGCTTTCCTTGAAAGCACAGAGCACAAATTTCTCATTGTGCTTGAAAGGTTATCTGTTATTAATGCAGAATCCCAAACAGAGAACCAGTCCTGAGGTATATGCGTGCTGCATTGGAGGCATATAAATTCATTTGGATGCCAAGGTGGACCTTCCTTTATTTTTCTTTCATTAGGTAATTGATCACTGGCATCGATCAGAAAAAAATTATGCCTTGTTGACCATATTCTCGGATAAAGATCAATGAAGTTAATTTTCAGTACACCAATTTCCACACCAGGCACTAATTGGAAGGGATAAAGCTGTGTGACGTGTCACTGGGTGTGACCCAGGACAGCCACACCCTCAAAGGGGGTCCAGGAAATTTGATTTTAACAACCTATAATAAAATGGGGAAATTGCACCTGGCAGATGGAGGTTTCAAGCTGTTCCAATCTTATAACATGAATACTATTTGATGCTCCCTGGGCATCCTTTCTGAGAAGGAAAAATGACAGAGCTGGTAGCAGCCCCTGTTCCTTGTACTGCAGATCTGAGCCTCTTCCTCCTTCCCCTCCAGCATACATCCCCCACCACCCCCAAGCCCATATCTTGCCACCCTTGTGGGAAAACTTTCTTTTGAGAGATGACAATTAACAATTGTGTCAAATGTATAGAAAGCCAGAAATCATCTACCAGCAAAGGCTTCTAGGGTCAGAGTATAACATATTGCCTTTTTGTAAATTGCCTTTTTAAAATGACGTGTTTTTTTGTGTGTGTTTTGGTCTTCTGAAGGTGGGCCTGATTAATTGTCACCTTCATGGGAAATGTGGATGGTGTGAGAGAAGGTGCAGAGGCTTTGGACAGCTGGTCAGGAAGTGGATCAGAGAAGCATTGGCTCCAGGGTTCTGGGAATCTGGAGTGTCAGAGCCCCTGCTGCAGATGCCTGCATTGGCCTGTGATGGAGGAGGCAATGAAGAGGAGGAGCTGCCACAGAGGAAGGCCCAGTTGAGTCACAGACTCTAGTCTAGTCTGGATTCTTATGCACTAAGCAGGAGAGGTTCCTTACCTACAACATCTCCTTACCTGTGGCTTCTTTACAGCACTTGCCTGATGTTGAATTGTAATGGCAGAGTGTCTTATGACTCCTGGGCATGGGGCAGCTGAACGTTTCCTTTTTCCAACTGCCCATTTGACTTTAAAACAATTCAGGTGGTTTTCAGCACAAATTATTGTTAAAATAACCAAGTGCCATTTTTAGTGGGACCAAAAGGTCAAGAAATTAGGTTTAAATGAAATACAAGGAGAGGTGCCTGGGTGGCTCAGTGAGTTAAGCATCCAAGTTCGGCTCAGGTCATGATCTCACGGTTCGTGAGTTCAAGCCCTGCATTGGGCTCTGTGCTCACAGCTCAGAGCCTGGAGCCTGCTTTGGAATCTGTCTTCCAAATCTCTCTCTGCCCCTCTCCCCTTCTCTCTCTCTCAAAAATAAATAAATATTTTTAAAAATATTTAATGAAATACAAAGAGAATATAGTCAGATGATTTGACTGATTTGACCATCAGAGTACATTGGGTTGTTGAGAGGAGTAAGGAGGGTATCTGCTTCCTTAAGATTTTAAAAAATGGAATAACCAGCCACCTACTCTAGATAATGTTGCTATTCCTCACCCAGTGTCAAGAGGATGAACAAGTTGGTGTTCAAGGTTCTCTTGGCTTGAGGACTTGAGGAGTCCATGAGTGTTGTATGATAAATTAGTAGGTGCATGTATGTCTTGGGAGCTTTGGGGGGGCAGGGCCCCAGAGATCCTGCTATGGGCTAAATCATGTGCCCTCCCCCTGCCCCGATTCGTATGTTGAAGCTATAATCCTCAATGTAATCATATATAGAAATGGCACTATAGTCATCAGGTTTGGGTGAGATCATAAGTGTGAGGCTCTCATGATGGGATTAGCACCTTGTAAGAAGAGACACAAGAGAGCTTGCTCCCTTTCTTTTCACCATGTGATGACACAGTGAAAAGGCAGACATGGTCAAGTCAGGAAGAAGGTCCTCAACAGAACCCACAATTCTGGCCCCCTGATCTTGGACTTCCAACCTCCAGACTGTGAGAAGATGAATTTTGTTTGTATAAGCTGCCAAGTCTGTGGTAATTTATTATGGCAGCTAGAGCAGACTAAAACACTGCCCAAGGAGGTTCAGACTGCTGTGTCTGCAGAGGGGCCTGATGATATGCATTAATAGGCTCTTTGTTACAGGTGGTGGGAAGTTTGTCTGCCCCCTCTGGGCAGTGGTCCTGAAGACTTCAGTGGATTGGCAGTCATAGGCTCTTCTCTAATTTTGGTGGGATGCTCCCAGTTTCTTCCCTTTTCTACTCTGTAGACTCTTACTTAACTCCTGCTAAGAAAAAAAAAAAAAGATCAGAGGAGTTTAACTTTTTTCCTTAAGAGATTTCTGTGTAACTTGAAAAAAAAAACCCACAAAACAACCCAATAAATGACCCTTTATTAAAACACCCTCCTATGCTCCCAGGAACATTCTTCTATGTCTAAAGACATACCTAATTTTACTGTGCAAAAACAAGCAGGACAAAACCTGGAATTCAAGGGCCTCCTGTCAGGAGCTGTACCCCATTTGTCAGTTCACAAATTGGCCTGCCAGTGTCATAGATGCTGGGTCAGATGCCAAGGGCTCCATTCTCACAAGCAGTCATGGTAGCCCATAATCAGCATTTTCCTGTGCTGGTTCAACTCAGTGGGTTGTGTTACAGGAGGGGAATCTTTAGGGTCTCTGAATTTTTGTATTGGGAAGTCAGCATTCCTGCCCTTCACTACAGAGGGAGAGCAAATCTATCTCTGTCTTTCAAGGCTATTCACTATATAAACATCCTTGAAAAGTAGTTCAGAACAAAGGCCACTGGTGCTTCTCTTCACAAGGTATGAAGAAATGTGAGACATCCATGAGGAACTGTCTCCCAACATCTCCATGACCCATGTCTGTCCTCACCCCTGCCTCACACTGCATGTCCAGTCATGACAAACCGCTTATCTCCTTGCCTCATGCGATGCTTGTTTGCAATGCTTTCTTCCTCCGCAGATGCTTCTTGCTCGTCCTTTAAGGAATGAATGCACTGTCCCTAGGCTCAGTTAGAAGGCCCACCCTGGCAAGCTTTGCATGCCAGACCATTAATTCCTTGACAAAGAGTATAGGGTGTGGCATGCTCTTCCAGAGTGAAGAGCCCTTCCTTGGTTTCCTAAGACCATCTACAGTCATTGCCACTCTAATGGATCCTGGAAAAATTCAGATGTGAGTGTGGCTCATCTTTGCATGTGAATCTTTCCTACCCTAGTTATCTGCAAGTGCCCCGAAGACAGAGCTCTTTGTTGGACACCTTGGCAGAGTAGCAGGCAGGTTTTTGGTACATGTTAAGTCCTCACTGATAAGTGGGCTCAGCAGGTGCAGTACTGGCCAAACACATGTGCTGCTGATCTGTGCTGCAGTGAGGTCCTTTTTGGGATACGGAGGTTGCCTGCTGGACACAATTCTCTGAAATTGTATTGACCTGCACACACTTTTGCAAGTAGCTATAGTCTTTGCAAGAAGCAGCCCTAAATCATACCAGATTTGTTGAGATCTGGGTTCAGATGTTTTCTGTTAATTAAAAGCTGCACTTTCTCATTTTGAACTATGGCAGAGAATTTCTTGGGGAAGGAAACATCTCTGTGTTCATGAGATTTCTCCCCTACAGAAGATAGAATCAAGTTAATCTTGATTTGCAAGTTAATGCAAATATTTATTGAGCATTTACAGTTTGTGGGGAAATTAGGAACATGGGAAGAGGGTGTTCATGACAATCTGGTCCATACTCTCTGGAAGTTTCTATCCAGCAGGATGAGATCATGGCATTGAATGAGAGCAAGTCTTGCAAATTTTAGACAAATAACCAGGAGACAAGGCTTATTTGCCTACATCTAGAAGTAGATCAATATTATTTATTTTATTGTATAACACATGATCCCAAAACTGATTGTCTTAAAAGAATATTTATTACTTCAGTGTCTGTGGGTCAGGAATTTGGGAGTGGGTTCACTGAGTTATGTCTTGGGGTTCCTCATCTTGCAGCCCAGATACCAGCCACAGATTCAGTCATCTGAAGGCCTGACTTGGGCTGGAGGGTCTGCTCCCAAGAATGGCTCATCCACATGGATGTGGGCAGGGGACCTTGGGTGTCTTTCCATTGGGCTGTTTGACTATCTTCACAAAATGGCAGCTGGCTTCCCCAGAGTCAATGACAAAGCAAGTGAGAAGCTGCAGTATCTTTTTTGATCTACCCTCCAAAGACATCACCATGTCTGCAATATGCAATTAGTTGCACAGGACAGTCCTCCTCAATGTGGGAGAGACAATACCAGGAGACAGGGGACCATTTTGGAGTCTGGCTACCAGGGTTGTCTCCTGCTAGCAAAGGGACCCAAGCGTAGAGAGCAAAGTGACCAAATGTCTCTGTGTCTGTTCTTACTCCTGAACAAACTGATAGCCTCTGTGGGGACTACTTTTGGAACCTCTGCCTCAGGCCCCAGGCAGCAGTGGTAGCTCTGAGTCTGCCCTGGGGATGTTGCTAGTGACTGCTTGTGATCACAGATGCCTTTGTTTCAGAAAATTTTCCTGGCAGGGCAGTGGGGAAGGAGCAGGTGGCTGTGCACTGTCTCTGCCCTCTGAACTGGCCCCCATGAGATTGCTCTTTTTTCTCCACTTTGCACCTTCAGTACAGAAGCTTTCTCAGTCCTTCATCCAAGGGATGGTGGTTTACCTATCTCAAAAAGAAGCTTTTGCACTGCTGACCTAGATTGGTCTCAGCAAGAGTAAGATGCATTTTCTCCCAGGACCCAGGCAGTCAGCCCCCAAATGAAGTTTATTTAATAAAGGAATTAGTTCCAGTTGAGTTCTTGAGATGAAATTATGGGTTCATTTGAAGCAAAATTGAAGGGGCAGCAAACTCAAAGGTCAAGAAGAAGCTAATGAACACTGTTTTCTAAGCATATTGTGACGCACCATCTGAGAGATGCAGTTTCCAGAATGACATTTTCATTTTCCAGGCTTGTGGCTTACTGTCTTTCTCCTTCTCATACATACCTTATGTAGGACTAAATTCTATCACAAATACACACATAGGCCATGGCTCTTTGTGTCCTGTTTCCATTCCTGGAGCAGGGCCCCCAGAGCTGATGTCTTGGAATGAGCCCCTTCAGATTTCCTGTAGGGAACACTAGCTGTTTGTGTCTACTGGCATGAGTCCCACCCCCCACCCTCCCATTCCCGAATAATTTGACTTCTTCATTTTTAGCCCATGTGCATTCAGTGAAGGTGAGGCCATCCTGGGCTCAAACAGTCAGCACATTGAGTTCCCTTGGCCCTGGAGATTGGTTCCAAATGAGCATATGATCCAGGCCAGGTGGGTCAGAACCAGTACTCAACTCTGGAACTTTTGTAGAGCTGGTGACAAAATGGTGCTGCCATTAGCTAACAACCATATGTAGCTACCCATATGTCAGGAAACCTGGGATGTTCTGGAATGAGCTGCATCCAAATCCAGCTCCATAAATTCTGTTTTGGCTTCAACCAGTTTGGATTACCATGTTCTGTCAATATGATATACTTCTGCTTTGTGGAAATCAGGTAGTTGTACCTCTCCTATGTGGAATTTAATACTTCAGTACAGATACTATGGAGAGTGGATTTCCTTAGTGTCTTGTATATGTCACACAATTTGGGTGACCCGAAAGAGTCCTAAACTGTGGTTGTGAGCACTATGTACAGATGCCCACTACCTCATTGCATTTATGAGACTTTCTGCCATCACTCTGGGAGATAAGTCTCAGAGTTGCAGGCTTGGGCTGGTAGAAACAAATCTGAGGCTTGCTTTCCAGCTGTCATAGGTTGGCATGTGACCTGCCCATGTGTTGTCAATCTCTGGAGAGCAGTACATGGATTGCAGACTTTCTTTCTAATCTGCAGTCTTCATGCTTTGGCACCCATTCTTCCCTCCTTGTGGGGCTAAACTCTTCCCACTCCTTTTTAAAAATTTTTTTAAATTTTTATTTATTTTTGAGAGAGAGACAGAGACAGAGAGTGAGCAAAGGAGAGGCAGAGAGAGAGAGAGAGAGAGTGAGCCACAGAATCTGAAGCAGGCTCCAGGCTCTGAGCTGTCAGCACAGAGCCTGATGTGGGGCTTGAACTTATGAACCATGAAATCATGACCTGAGCTGAAGTTGGATGCTTACCTGACTGGGCCACCCAGGTGCCCCTACATCCTTCTCTTTGCTCATCTCCTAGGATCTTGCTCCATCAATTATTCTCCTTCCACATCTCAGCCTTTACCCGTCAACTGCCTTTTCTTCCTTAGACTATGCACAGATTGAAGACTTGGACACTGAGCAGAAAGTGTCCCCTCCACCCTCAACACCTTGGTCTTGCCTTTCCTAGCTACTAATCTCCTTCACTTCTCAGCCAAGCTTCTTGAAAGTATGGCCTGTACCACTTCCGCCCATCTCATTCACTTACTCCCAATTCAATTTTCTCTGGTAAAGGGGACAAGTTTTCCATATTGGCAAAACCAGTGAAACAAGCACATGCAAAGCCACTGCACAGGATGTACTCATAGCAGGGGTGGCATTGTGCCTGCATATGCCCTTCTGACATTGATGCCCAGGGCCTCTGGGACAAGGACACTTAGAGTCCTGCAGTTTCTCGAAACTCTACAAGCCCTGGGTTTTACAACTTAATTCTCTGATGAGCTTTCTTACATTTATGTCTTTCTTATACTCCTCTATCATGGTCTCTTTTGTACGTACCCCACCCCATGGGTTTTATATTTAGGATACTGTCCTTACTCCATTACAAGTTTCCTCCAGTTGCACTTATGGTTTTAGTTACTAGCTCTATGTACTGTGCCTAAATATTTACCTCTGGTCCTAACCTCTCCCATGAGTTGAGTGAGTTTCCAGGGAGAGGGAAGTCCATACAGAACCCAGTGGTTTCCTTAAGATAAGGACTCTGCGTCCTTATCCTGCGGATCCTGAGGATCCAGGGAGGCCAAAGTAGCTAAAATTTGCAGGCAGATACCAAGGCAGGGGGTGAAGAGAAAAGGATAGGAAGGGAGGGAGGGAGAGGGAAGTGGAGAGGAGAGGAGAAGAGAGGAGAGGAGAGGAGAGGAGAGGAGAGGAGAGGAGAGGGGAGAGGAGGAGAGGAGAGGAGAGGAGAGGAGAGGAGAGGAGAGGAGAGGGGAGGAGAGGAGAGGAGAGAGGACTTTGGAGTTCTTCAGGTTCCACTCAAGTCTTCAACTGAGTACCAATCAGTGCATGCCTGTAAGGAAACCACTTGGGGCAATTGAAAGGGACCACGGGAAAGACGTAGGTAGAACAATCCCTGGAACTCACACACGGCTGGGATAAATCTTGTTCTCAATAGCAAAAGTGGAAAAATTTTGTAATACCCAGGGCCCCAGGAAATATACTCTGTACTCCACAATTTACATGAAATGAACAAATTTCTTGAAAGACACAAATTACTAAAGCTTACTCAAGAAAAAAGTAGATAATCCAAATAGCCCAATATCTATTAAAGAAATTAATACCTTCCTGGGGCACCTGGGTGGCTCAGTCTGTTAAGTGTCTGACTTCAGCTCAAATCTTGATCTCCCAGTTCATGGGTTCAAGGCCCGTGTTGGGCTCTGTGCTGACAGCTCTGAACCTGGAGCCTGCTTTGGATTCTGTGTCTCTTTCTCTCATTGCCTCTCCCCTGCTCGTGTTCTGTCTCTCTTTCCCTTTCTCAAAAATAAAAATAAATAAAAATAAATACCTTCACAAAGGGGCACCAGGTTGGTTCATCAATAGAGCATGTGACTCTGATCTTGGGGTCATGAGTTCAAGCCCCACATTGGGTGGGGAGCGTACTAAAACAAAAACAACAACAAAAAACAAACCAGCAAAAAACTTTCCTTAAAGTAAACTCCCCTGGTGGCTTTAGTGTAGAATTTCACGACTCATTTAGAGAAGAAATAATACCAATTCAATCCAAACCCTTCTAGAAAATTGAAGATGAGGGAACACTTCCTAATTCATTCTATGAGGCCAGCATTATCTTCAATTTCAAAACCAGAAAAAGACATTACAAGAAAAGAGGACTGAAAATTAAGATTTCTCATGAACATAGATGTGAATATTCTTAACAAAATTTTAGCAGATTAGTTTCAACCAAACATAAAGAATAAATCACAACCAAGTAGAGTTTATCCTAGGAATGCAAGAGTAGTTTAACATTTGAAAATAAATCAGTGTAGTTCATTTTTAACAGACTAAAATGTAATATCATATGATAATCTCAATGGACATAGAAAATGATTTGACAAAATCCAACATTTAAGCATGGTAAAAATTGTTAAAAAATCATAAACTTGGGAAAAATACATGGTGAACAGGAATAGAACACAGTTTTGTCAACCTGATAAAGGGTTTCTGTGGAAAATCTGCTAATGGTACAAGACAAAGTAATTTTCCATAAGATCAATAGCAAGACAGGTATGTCCATTCTTAGCTCTTCCATTCACTTGTATGCTGGAGATGGTAGTTAGTGCAATAAGGCATGAAAAGAAAAAGCAAAACAGCATACAATTAGTAAAGGAAGAAGCTAAACCATGTTGTTTTAAAGTGGTTTTTTTTTTTGATGTTTATTTATTTTTGAAGGAGAGAGAGGCAGAGCATGAGTGGGGGAAGTGCAGAGAAAGAGGGAGACACAGAATCCGAAGCAGGCTCCAGGCTCTGAGCTGTCAGCACAGAGCCCAATGCGGGGCTCTAACCCACGGACTGTGAGATCATGACCCAAGCTGAAGTCAGATGCCCAACCTACTGAGCCACCCAGGCGCCCCAGAAGCTAAACCATATTAACTTGCTGATAGCATCTACCTATGTAGAAAATGATAAGGAATTTACAAAAAACAGCTACAGAAATTATAAGTGAGTTTAGTAAGGTTGCAATAAAAAGATCAATATGAATAAGTACATTGCATTTCTTCATACTAGCAAAAATGAGAAATTTAAATTTAAAATAATGCAATTTATGATAGCATTAAGAGTTTGAAATATATACAGATAAATTTGGCAAAATATGTGCAAGTCCTGTAGATTGGAATCGATATGTCACTGCTGAGAGAAATTAGAGACTCACATAAATGAGGAGACATATACCATTTTCATGGATCACAAGACTCAGTATTGTTAAGATGTCAATTCTCTTCAACTTTATTTATAAATTTAACATAATCCCAGTCAAAATCCCAGAAGTTTTTTGTAGAGACTGACATGCTAATTAAAAAATTTATATGTAGGGACACCTGGGTGGCTCAGTTAGTTAAGAATCTGACTCTTGATTTCAGCTCAGGTCATGATCTCATGATTCATGGGATCAAGCTCCACATAAGACTCTGCAGTGATAGCACATTGGGAATCTCTCTCTCCTTCTCTCTCTACTCCTCCCCAACTCATGTGCATGCTCCCTCTTTCTCCGAAAATAAATAAACATTAAAAAATTTATATATAAGTGCAACGGTCCTAGGTTAGCTAAAATAATTTTGAAAAAAAAAAAGAACACAGTTGGAAGACTTGCATTAACTGGACAGGGAGCAGGTAAGTGGCCAATTGTACTTGGGGTTTTATGGCCAGGCCTGGTTTGGCAAATCTTACACTCACATCTCATTGCCAAGGTTGAGTCACTTTGTGTTACAGACTGGATGTTGGCCCACCCTGATCCTCTTGGGTCAGTTTCATTCATCACATGCACCTCTCCCCAAGCATCTGTGGGATTTCGACTAATAGACCATACTTGCAGCCTTCTGTGGGATGTTCTTGAGCACCAGAGCCTCCTCTGAGCAGCCCATAAACATGACTGTCTGCTGTTAGGGAAGAAATGCCCAGAATCTTTGCTTTGAGGCAGGTCAGACTCTGAGGTGTATTTTATGTTTCAGAGCTTCCCAAGGGATCAGGTTGAATCTGGAACTTCACTGAGAATCACACTCCTGATTGCTTTTTCCCTTCTCTGTCCTGCTTCCCCCCTACTCCCTTACTAGCTTCTTCAGCAGCACTTTTTCAACAAATCAATAGCACCCAAGAGAAGCAAGTGCTGGTGAGCATCTAGCTAGTTTCACAGGTCCTTATTGGCCTAACTTTGTCTTTTAGACACTTGGGTCTAGGCTTTCTTCTATGAAGAAAACTCCCCCTTTTGTCTCCACCAATGAGTGGCTCTGTTGAAATGTCTGCTTCCCTTCACTAGACTGGCTCTCCTGTGGTCAGAAGCTAAGCCATGTTCATCTGTGCATCCCCGGTGCTCATGCAGCCTGATGGCAGGCATACAGCAACTGCTGGATGATGTACTCTTCCTGAACTTCATGCATCATGAGCTTCAGCTGCAAGGGTAGCATGAGGTATCATCCAAGGGTCTTTTTTCTCTGCTGTCTCCCTGATGTGAAGAGTTGAGATATCCAAGAAGGTAGCTAGAGAGGGAAGTTGGGCCCTGGCTGCTATTCTCAGTCCAGTTTTCTGAACTCCGGGCTTTGCACAAAAGTTTAAATCATCCCTGCCCCCCTACCCCCCCAGGCATTACAGCTCCCAAATTACACACTCTATTGCTCTGCAATTAAGCAATAATGCAATTAGAACTAATGCAGCAAAGATGATGATCTGTGGGGCTCGTTCATAAAAATGCTTCATTTAAATATTGAGCTTGTTGCAGAGAAAGAATAAACAGACATATTTCTTCTCTTCTTTTTCTTTTTTACATAAAAAGGAATTGGTCTCAAAACAGTTGTGGATTTTATGAATCATCATGTCTGTTCAGCCTGTAGCTTTCTGCCTTGAGATGCATCAGAGGGCATCAGTGGTATCCACTTTGCTCACCTCTGCCATGCAGTGGGGGTGGCTCCGCAGGCAGATCACGTCCTTGCAAATTGTGCAGCCCCTCTGATGCTTTGCCATGTTGTTTCCTGGGGACCTGATGAGATGACAGTCACCTCTTACCTTCCACTCTTCTCTCTCCTGGGTCAGTGTGCAGTGTGGAGTGAAGTGGAAGCAGGCCACCAAAGCAGAGCTCTATCCTTGGAGCACAGGATTTCCATGGCAGTGGTCCCAGGATGGGCTTCCCCGACATTTCTTTGCAATATGGGGACCGTCAGCCCTTGGAAACTCCAGAGTGACCTGGCGTCCTGGCTCCCAAAGCAGGTGCAGTGATCATAATACAGACAGCACAGTAAATGCTTCACAAAGCACGATGTCTCACATGGTGAGATGGTGACCTTCCCACCTTTTTGATTAAAAGAGTCTTTCCTATTTGAGATGGTAATAATAATGGTTTTCCTGATATTCTTGCTCACTAGAATTAGGTTCCCAAATTATTTGTATTAGGTTGAACCACATGAAATTGAGAATATTCAGTTTTGATCTCTTTGACCTATAAACATGGCACATTTTCTGTAATTTGATCATTTTAACCAATAAAAATGGCCATTTCAGATGGCTTAATCTAATAATTTTTACTAATGCACAAGGAACCAACCATCTGGGACCCAGTGGTATGGTGGAAAGACCTTCATGCTAGAGTCTAGAGTTGAGGTTGGTTTCTACCTTTTCCAGCAACCTTGGTACTTGATCTCACCTAGATGAAGTTCAGCCCATCTGCAGAGTGGATCTTATAGTCAATGTCCTCCTGGTCTCCAGAGTCATGTGGAATTATGGGTATTAAATTCCCTCTTAAAGGGGTAAAGTGCCCTGCATGTGTCAGGTTAATGGCCTGCAGTTGGGATGATTCTTAAGTATAATGATCAAACCTTTGGCTTGGGCTTTCTGGGAACAAACTGTTCCTTCTAGGGACCAGCTCTGGAGACTGGAAAAGGTAATTTGTGAGATACTAAATGCTGTATGTGCCATAGTGGCACCTCATCGACAGAACAATTGGGTTAAAAGTGCAAAAATCAGTCTGTCAGTTACTTTGTCTCCAGGAGGTTATGCAACCAGTTTGGATCTTTTAAAAAAAAGAAATTGACTTTAAGAAAAAAAACCTTGAAACTCAGTTTTCTTTTCTCAGGGTGGCTTAGAGACCATGTTATATTATAAAATGTTTTGAAATTCTGAGTAAGAATAATATCAAAAAGGAAAAAAGTATCATTCTTCAAGAAGACATTTCTAACTTTTAAATCTCTTAAAGTGATTTTATTTAATATTCTACCTACAAAAATCTCTACTAACCATATTCTTGTAAAGGACTTGATACAGTAGAAAATGATATTCCTATTGTAGACCTAGAGGAATCACAAGATTCTCAAATGACCCTGGGACCTCCAAGACCATGTGGTTCAGTCCTAGTCAGTCTTTGAAAATGGGAATGTTGTTGGCTCTCTACCTATATCTGGTCACCCTTCTTACCTTAGTGTATGCCAGCTCCACTTCCAGCAGCCAGTACTTGCATCTCTCTGCCTCAGGGCTCCTTTGTCACTGGTTACAGCAGGCCAAAAGCTCCTGGGAACCATCAGGCAGAGTTGGTGTATAAATATCCCAGCTTCCTCACCCCTGGTTGGGATGGCTCAGGTGTGACTTGCCATCTCCCAGAGTTCCCTGATGGGATGGTTTTCAATTACCTATGGTGGGAATGAGCCTGATAACATACACTTTATGAGCTTATCTCACTTTCCCCTTCCCCTATAGATATCTCATGACCTCCCAAACAAACTACTTTTGCTCCAATCTTCATCTCAGGATCTGCATCTGGGGAAATCCATGACATTCAGTGATCTGGGTATGATCTTTGAGTGATCTCATCATGTTAACCTGAAATATAGGCTTATCCAGAACATGCTATTCCTTGGGCATATTGAATAAGTGGTTGGTGTGATATTATATATAATAATTGAAATTATAAGACCTTACACATGGTCCCCAGAGATTTAGTTGTTTTAGACAAATTGAAATTTGCTTCTTCTCTTAGCAACCCTCAACTTCCCCTTGGAGAGCACAGTTGTTCCACCCTCAGTTTTTAGCTCTAGGGAGAGGTTATGACTCATACCCAGCCAATGAGAGTGCCACACCTGGCCACTGTGACTGGGTCTCAGGTTGGCACATAACCTAAGACAGACCACTGATAGGCAACCCCAGGAGCTTTATGGAGAGAGGTAGTCTCCTTCCACTGGTTGCTGAACTAGAGGATGTAAACCAAGAGCCATGGGAGTCACCACGGGGAGAAGGGCCTGTCCAGGACCCACATCAGCCAGAAGGAAAGCAGATTTGGGAGATGGAGGGAGTTGATACCTGGTAATGATGTTTGCACACTTGATCCAGCCATGCTTGCACTTTTCATCACATGAGCTATTTTTCCTATTACTTATTACAGTTGTGACCACACTGCTGAACTGGGGAGGAGGTTTCTTTGGAGGTGTACACAGTTTCCTTCCCAGAAATTGCTTTCCAAATGGGGACTGTGGGCTTTTCTCAAGTGTGGGAATTGACAAGAGAACTCCTGGTTCCAGGGTCAGGCACACGAGTAAGGGTAAACTCCATCAGGTCTGCAAGATCATTGTGGATCCCAATTCTGGGTTTGGCTGTATTGGAAAACTTCCCTGAGTGGCCCTTTCCGGAAGAGAGGTGTGCAGGGTTTGGACAGAAAGGCAGGGGATCACGGTGATATGAGATACTGAGTAACAGGTGTTAAGGCTGTGCTGCCCCTGCGGTGCCATCCCTGAATCACAGTGCCACGTGACTCTCCCTGGTCATTTTGGAGCCTCACAGCATCCAGTTGGTAGGGTCTCCAGTGAGGTTTAGTTGCTGCCCCAGGTGGACATGGCCCCACACCTCATGGGTGTTTCAGCCTGAGACCGTGGTGATCTCCTGACTGGCTGGTAAGAAGTTGGGGCTATGAAGGACAACATGGCCACTACCATGAAAAGCGGTTGAAATAGAAGTGTCTGCTACTGGTGGCTGCTAAGTCCTTGGACACGGAAGGATAGAGCAGACACAGATGGAGACTAGAGGTTGGGAGTGGGAGCATAAGGCACAAGTGTGGTACTCTGTGGGCTGGGAGCCCTTCCAAGTGAGGGAAGAAGACACTGGAGCTGTAGGGAAATGAAATTTACAAGAGGAAGGGCACCCAGGAACACTCCAGGGCCTGAGTAAAGGGGGCAGAAGAAGCAGACCACTTTGACTTAGCCAGTTGATGCCTCTGTATCAAAATTGCTATGATGAAATGTACAATCACTGTTTTTAATTAATCAGTGATGTCCCCATCACAATCACTGACAGATGATGGGAGGGTGAGGTTCAGGGCTGGGGTCTGATTTGATCTGATTTGATCATTACTTGGTGAAAGTAATTACTTGGCTGAAAGTTTAATGGCTTGGTTTGTAGGCTGTGCTAAATGTCCCTGTGTAAAAAAAAGCCCATCAAAATGTCATTGACGACTCACTCCTTATCATATCCCAACCAGCAAGAAGGCTTCCTTGTAATCTTTGCTGTGTAGCAAAGTGGTTTCTCTTGTTGGTTGTGGGGAGGGATGGACACTTAGTGAGACTGAAGAGGGTCCTCCTTTGTTGATACTGTAGTGTCTGCTCCTCAAAGTATGGAGTGTGCGCAGCAATGTCAACACCGCCTTGTTAGAAATACAGACTATTGGGCTTTACCCCGGATATGCACTTTAACAAGATCCTCCAGGGATTTGTATGCACAGAGAAGTGTGAGCAGCACTGATATCATGGACATCCATTATAGTATCTTCCCAGATCACAGTGGCACCCTCTTCCCTCACCAGCAGGAGAGGTGGTGCTGGAAGCTATATTGGATAACATAACCCCAGCTTCTTGTCACATTTGATTGGATTAGGGCTAATCATCTGACCCAAGCTGGGCCAATCACAGCCTTTCCCTGGGAATTTGGATTAGGACTAGTTTGTGTGTGTGTGTGTGTGTGTGTGTGTGAGAGAGAGAGAGAGAGAGAGACAGAGACAGAGAGACAGAGAGAGAGACAGAGAGACATTGAGACAGAGAGATACACACGGTCTCCCTGGGCAGCCATGTGTATAACTATATACTTGAGAGTGGGTTATCTTTTACCAGCTGCAAGGCCCTGAGCAAGGGGATGTGTTAGGCAATGGATAGTGATGGCTTTTATAGTCTTGTTTCAGCCTCATTCTGAAGCACAAGCTCAAATTCCACCCTTGGGTTACATGAGGCTACATCCTGATAAATTCCCCTGGTCAGCCTAGCCTGGCTTGAGTTGGCTAACCATGTTAGCTGGGATTTATGGTGGCAGCAGTGGAACCCTTACTCTGGCTATCTTCCATTGGAGAGAATCTCTTGGTTGTTGAAGGCTGTCAGGAGCTCATTGGAGGCTGGTGGCAACAAAGGAACCGGGTGGGTGGGTAGCAGAAGACACAGTCAAGGCTATGCAGCAAAGACAGTCCAGTAAACATAAGCAACTGTCACCAGGGAATGGCCTCAAGCTGTTCTCACCCTATGTCTCTCCCTCCAGGGGGCTCAGTGGCCCTCAGGCTGCCATGGGGGTGGGAAAGGGGCAGATTTGGCTGCTTTGGCTCTCTCATGGGTCTCTCATGGATCCACCTCCCACTGATCTGCACACACCCAGAGCATGGTAATTTCCCAAGGAAACACCCAGTTTATGCCCTTATAAAGGAAGAATGGTTGCTGGACAGCCCCACACTGCAAATCTCTGAGTCATAATCAAAGCCTGGGACAAGGACTTGAGTGGAGGCAATTTATTTGGGAGTGAGTCCAGAAAGAGAAACGGAGGGATCAGAAAATGAGCCTGGAAGAAGGAAAAGACAATAAAGGACGGAATAAAGGTCACTTCCATGGTCAATGGGGGCTAGACTGTACACTACTAAGAAGCAGGCAAAATGCCTTTGAGAACCATCCACCAGAGAATGGAGAGGAGGGTATTCACCCATGGGATCCTTTGGGCACCACCCAACCCCACTGTGCTTCTACTGTGCCTGCTCCAGACTGAACAGTGGCTTAGTGGAAGCCCTGGGTGGAAAAGTAGAGGCCTCTGAGAGGGATCCTCGGCCAGCATCTGGAAGCATCCATCACAGCTGGCTAAAGTCAGAGAAGGGTGAGGGAAGGTCCTGCATGGAATAAAAAGCATCTGCTCCAGTCACAACACACTGACAGGTCATGTTTAAGATGTGGGGACATACTAGATGCTCCAAAATTGGAATGATGGAATAATTACCTCAAAAAGGCATTTGTCAATGATCTGGTGGAAGTTTCCCTTTCAACCTTGACCAATGGCATGAACTGAGGAGTTGGGAACTTTATAGGCAAGGACAAAATCTCTGATCTTTTTCTCTGGTTTTACGGACTTGTTTCTACGACTTCTATTTTACATAAAATGTACATGGTAGCATGCCAAATGCCATACATCTCTTTAATAAATAAAAACCAATTGCTGAAATATTTCCTGCTTGATAGATCATTTTCTTAGTCCCTGCCTCATAAAATTTAGGGGGAGATGGCAAATTTCTCATTTATTTGACTGATTTCAGTTTTCTACATGGTCAACAAACACATCTTTTTGACCTGGGCCTGCCTATTCATTTGCAAAATCTCCACCGGGCCCATTTTCTGCTGTCCCGGGTAGTCTGTGCTCACGGAAGGCCAGGCTCAGGTGAAGGTAGGAGTGGAAGAGCTGGCATTTCTTTAGTTTTATTTGACTGGGGTTTTCCTTGTTATTTTTGATTTGTGGTCTGCCTGGCTTCCCCCCACATCTGTCTCCGTCGTGACAGGTGCCCTCTGATGCATGCAGCGCAGAATGGCTCAGAACACACCACTGCCTGCATTTGACTCAACTCTTGGCATGTGCTGAGCGTCACGGCCCTGTCCAGAGATCTATCCATGTTGTGAGTGGGCTCTGGGACTCCCTCGTGGGCTGCCTTTGGCTCAGCCGCCCTGAGACCCACTAGTTCTTGTTTCCACATCTCAACACATCTCAGAAAGAGGTGCAGTGAGGCCTCCACTTCTGGTGACAGCTGCTGTGAAGAAGCACTGAGTTTTTGCTCAAATGACAGCAGCTTCGGTCATAGGGGAAATCCTGCTGTGTCTGTGTCTAATAGGAGTCTCTGAGCATCAGGGCGAGGGAGGGAGGGCTCTTAAGGCCCAGCTTAAATGCCGCTTCAATTCAATTCCATGAATGTTTGATGAGCCCCTGCTTCCCTCCCCCACACCCTGTCACAATTAATTATTTCTCCCCCTGGGTCCCTTTCTACCCCATTACTGTGCTTATCTTGGTCCAACTGGAATTCCAGTTAATCATGGATGGGTTTCCCCCTCCTGCTGGACCACCAGCTCCTGTAATGAAGTGGGGGAACCCTCCCTTACTCAGCTCTTTCTCCTATGCAGAGCTGTGGATGGAATAAACAACCACTGTGTGTTTGAATGAATAATAGTAGCTGATGTCCAGGCTCTGCAGACCTCATGGGTCCCTGGCCCCAGGACACCCCATATCCCTAGCTTCCCCTTCCTCTGAGCCCTGATTGCCACGTCTCCTGTGCTTGGACCAAGCAGATTTCTCTTGTGGGTGGTGGAGTGTGATAGATCACCCACCTCAGACGAACCTCAAACTCTCACCCACGTGACCTGTTACACGCTCGGCCGCGAGGGAGCCAGATGTGCAAAGCACCATGTTCCCGGGGATCCTCTTCATAGAGTAAATGTTCTTCTGAAAACCATTGGGAAGTTACATTTTTATACACTGAATCTTCCTTATTGTGTGTGAGAATTGTCTTTAATTAAAAATATTTTATTGCTTTTATTTTATTACAGAAGCAATGTTCATCACAGAAAAGTTGAACCTTATAGTCAGTCATTAAAGTACACACAGTCCCACCTGCCAGGGAGACATAAACTTTTAACACCATGGTGTGTAACCTTCCAAATCTGTGTGTGTGTGTGTGTGTGTGTGTGTGCGTGCACTTCTGTTTTCTGTGTAATAAAATTAGGATTCAAATCTCATTTTAAACATGCTGTAGGAGCTTGCTTTTGAAGGAATTCTAAAGTAATTCCTTTTGGGAAATGAATAATTCCTCTGGGATTTATTGATGCTACTGGCTCAGGTAAAGGCTAGAGGTCATAAACTGTTTATGGTTGGGGGTGTGTATGTCTGACAATCTTTGGAAATTTCTATTTCTGTCTTTGCCTCCATATCCATCCATCCATCCATCCATCCATCCATCCGTCAGTCCATCCATCATCTATTAGCCTATCATATATTTTTTAATTGAGTGTTGAGAGATTGACATAAAGAGACAGGCAGGGAAGCCAGGGCTGGGTTGATTGAGTGCCCTCCTCAGAGAGCCTCACACACTCAGTGCCACATATTTATGGCGTTCCCCAAAGACTGGGTTACACCAGGAAAGATTAACATCCTTGCTGCACAAATTAAAAATACTCTATTATTTGCAGCGTGGAGTGGACTAGCTGAAGATCAGCATCTTCTCTTTGAACAACATAATTGAATGTCTCTCAGCCTGAACCCCTTGCTGTATTGATTTGAATTAATTATTTGTGCATTTGTAATCTGGTTTCCCCAGCCCAGGAGTGCACCACATCACAACACTGCATGGCTACCTCCTCCTCAGCTGTCACTGCTAGTCTGGAAGCCTTTGACAGTTCTAAGGACAATTAATCAGTCAAATGGAATCAGTTTTTTGCTGATAAAGGAGAGCCCTCCCTGTAAAACTGACATTCCATTTTATGAGAATTAACGTTCTGAAAAGTGACTGTGGTCTGCTTTAGTTAAAAGCACCGGTTCATTAGGACACTGTTTGGAGAAGCTGTGGGAGGTGGTGGTTGGTGGGATCAAATTTTTAGCATTGAGGGGCTTAGAGCTGGGTCATTGGAGAGGAGCTCGAACAATAACAAGCTTTTAGGTATTTAGGGAGCAGGAATATGTTCATCTGCAAACAGGGCATTAGTCAGTTATGTAGATAAGAGTACGTTAGTAGATTGTGCTATAGACATACTGCAGACCTCCAAAGCAAAGTGGAAAATTTTGTATATAATAATTTACTACAAAAAAAAGCACAGAAAAAATCAACATTTGCAAGGAAAAGAAAACTCGGGTTATCTGCAATCCAATTTAACTTCACTGTGTTCTTAAATCGAAAACTGGATACATGTTACACAAAAACATCAACCTGCTTTGGGAATGGAATTCTGGTTAACTCTAAAACTTCTTTTGCTTCAGCCCCCTTTGGGGATCATTCTGAATGGCTGCAGTCCCTTCTGGCCCTGCAAGGCTAGGAGAGTGAGCACATCTGTCAGAGGCTGCTGAGGGCAGAGGAAGGATGGAGACAGGAACAGGGCCTCCTGAGGGCACCTCATTTGTCCACCATGCTCACAGACCAGGCACCTGCATGAGGCAGGCTGGGTGAGGCGACAGAGAGTGGTAGGGATTGTTGGGAAGTGAGGAGCCTGTGCTCTTTCTTAGGCAACAGCTGCTTGACAACCATCAATTGTCACCACACAGGGACGTGAGCCCCATATTATGATTTTTTTTTTAAGAGAAGCCAGAAATTCGGATTTTTACATGAGAGTCTCTGATATTGTAAAGTAATAATAAAAATCTTTGTGCAGGCCAAGCAAAATATGTCTGTGAGCCAGATTAGCTCATGAACCTTCAGTTTGCAACCTCTGGGTGGGAGATTGAGTTAGATGTGAATTTGTCTTGAAGGCTGGAGAAAGGGAAAGTTGAATTTTCCTTTTCTGACTTTGATATAAATCCCTGATGGGACTCAGTCTTTTCTTCTTTTGGTTTGAACCTCACCTGCACTGAATTGATTAATCGTTGTCCTTGTTTATGGTAAGCACTCATCACTGATTCGAGTATAGCATCATTCATTCATTCATTCAAAATAGTGCAGTAAGTACCTGAACTCACCACTCCGTTTGAAAACTAAGCTCTTGATAATCCCCTACATCCACCTGCCAGCTCCTCCTTTACTCTATCTCTCTCTGCCTCTGACCAAAGTTACCATGGTTCTGTATCCATATTCATCACTCTCTTGCTTTCCTTTTTAGATAGTTTTATCTCATCTATAGGCTTTTTAAAAGACTCTGTCCATCCATCCATCCTCTATTGGTTTTAGTTGGATTTTAGCTTTATAAAGAATATTATACTGTATGTAATCTTTTGGGACTAATAGATGCTAATAGATGCTAAGATGTAGTTCATTTGTTTTGACTTCTGTAGTATTCCATCCCGAGAATATTCTACAGTATATTCATCCATTCTCCTGTCTATATGAACTTACTTCCAGGTTATGTGAATGGGGGTGCCATTAACTTTTGTTTACATGTTCCCTGGGGCACATAAGCAAGGCTTTTTGCCACGTAGGAGTGGAGTTGCTGGGCCACAGGGTATATGCATGTTCAATCTTGGGAGTCAGTGACAAAGTGTTTCCAATGAAGACGCTCCCACAGTCAGTGCATGAGAGGTCATGTGACCCACATCCTAACACTTGGTATTGTCAGACTTTCAAATTGTTGTTAATTGAGTGGACATATTTATTGTGGACTTGATTTGCATTTCTGTTACCACTATTGAGGCTGAGCACCTTTTATATACTTACTGGCCATATTTTTTTGTGGTTCATGTCTTCTGTCCATTTTCCCATTGTATAATTTGTGCTTTTCTTACTGATTCTGGGAGTTCTTCATACATGCTTGATATTAATCTTTTTTTGGTTGCATTTTGTTAAGTCTCTTTTCACTTTTTTTTTTTTTTTAGAGAGAGAGAGAGAGTGCAAGCAGGGGAGAGGGGCAGAGGGAGGGAGAGAGAGAGAGAGAGAGAGAGAGAAGGAGAATCTTAAGCAGACTCCACGCTCAGTGTGGAGCCCAACACTAGGCCTGATCCCATGACCCTGGGATCATGACCTGAGCCAAAATCAAGAGTTCGATGCTCAACTGACTGAGCCACCCAGGTACCCCACTTTTAAATTTATTTACGGTGGTTTAAAAATTTTTTTTAATGTTTATTTACTTTTGAGAGAGAGAGAGAGAGAGGTGTGAACAGGCAGAGAGAGGGGGGCACAGAATCCAAAGCAGACTCCAGGATCTGAGCTGTCAGCACAGAGCCTGACATGGGGCTTGAACTCACAGACCTCTGAGATCATGACCTGAGCTGAAGTCAGACACTTAACTGACTGAGCCACCCAGGTGCCCCTATGGTGGCTTTTGATAAACAAGTACTTTTCATTACCCTTGGTCAAAATCATCCATCTGATCTCTTATAGTTACCCCTTTATGGGGCTTATTTAAGAAATACTCAACCTCAAAATCTAAAAGATATCATCCATATATTCTAAGACTATCACTTATTGACAACAGTATTACTTATCACTTGCCCTCTAAAAAATCAAGTTCAGGGAACAAATCTGATTTTTGTTGGGTGTCTGTTAGTTGGTAGCAATTTAGACTTGGAGTGAAGTCATGTTTTCTGACTTCATATATATATTTAAAGATCCATGGCTCCCTGTCATTTAAAAGGGGTCACTGATGGTGTTGTTTTCAGACTTTGCCTCATGTTGTGTCTGCAGACACAAAAAGGGGTGGGTCCTTCATAAGTTATGGGTTTTCCATGTGTTTGAGGGCTCCTGGTAAGGGTTCTTCTTGATTGATGAAGGCAGAGATCTCTAAGGGGCAGCACCAATGAGCGCCCAGGGTGGCTGGAGTTCCCCCAAGTGCTGGGCCACTCCCCCTGCCTCACCACTCACCAGAAAGAAAGCAAAGCCCTTCTGAAGCAGTTGGCTGCTAAACAGACTTGTGCACACAGGGGAGAGATGCACCAGGCTTCTTGCCACTTGTTATCCAGTAACAGCAGGGGGTGCACCCTCCCAGCCACTGGCAACATGGATGCTTGGTGTCATCCAACTGGAGGGTGAGCTTGCATGGGGGAAGCAGTGCAGAGATATGCGGGGGTTATACCCCTGCCTGCCCACGTCATAAGCCCCTTAGCTACGAGCTCAGCTCACACATGGCTCACTTTGTTATATTCCAACCACGGCCCCGTCTTGATCAGTCAGAGCTCTTTTTTTTTCTTGGTGAGAGGCATAGCTAGGAATGTGGGGTTGACCGGGAACTGAACTCAGAATGCCATGGCCTCTGGTCACATCGCCTCCTGTCAGTTCTCTGAGGATTCCTGTCCTTCTCCCGAGGCCTCACCTGGAAGAGCTGCCTGCTGCCTGGAGGAGAAATGTGGGACAGCACCACGAGGCGCTACCAGCGAGGGGCAGCCCTTATCACCACTGCAGAGTGCAGGCCACTCCCCTGGGTCTGGGGGGTGGGTGGCCCAGTTTCTCCAACGGGCCTGTTCCCCTTGCCCCCTCACGGCCCCTCCACCCCCTCACTCACTTTCCCCCTGGGGTGGAGCTTTGCCTTGCTGTCACTTCCTTCCTCTCTTTTCTTGCCTCCTCACCCTTATTTTGGTGTTATTTGCACTGATGATCCACACTTCTGCAATCTCTTCTAGTAAGGGGCTGGTCTTCACAGCCTGGGGCCAGAGTTCCTGAATCCCCCACAGTCTCTTCTTCTCAAATTAAAATATTCGTCTTTGTCTTCATACCCGAGTCCCTGTCTGCCGTGGACTGGGACCAAAATCCTGAGGAAAAGGTGGTTTGGGTGGTGAGTCCACTGTCTCAGTGTCCGTTTTTTGTGGGAGCTGTTCCTCCTAGCTTGTAGATATCCCCTAAAACTCAGTGCAGCCTGCCCATTCTTTGTCCCCGTGTTGGGACATGACATGAGGGACCTCAGAGGGCATGTGCAAGTGTCCCCATCTATCTGCTTTGTGGGTGCACAGGTGCACACTCCACTTCTCCTTGCTTTGAGTCCAGGGCACCGAGCCAGCAGAGATATGGTCCAGGGGAGTCCACTGTCAGAGAGATTTGCTTTTGCCCCTCATGGACCCCAGTTCCTCCTTGGCTTTGGTGTGACTTCCACGCCTCTGTTGGGGGGTGTTAAGCCCAGCCTCACCTGTGACTTCCTTCCTGGAAATCGTTGGTCTTGAGGAGGAGACATAAGGGTTTGTTTCTCTGAGTGTGAGCTGTTGCCTCTCTGTGCAGGGTCAGGGTGGCCCAGTTCCCCAAAGCACCTCTGTTCCTCTTTCCCATATGCCTCACACCAGGGCCAGTTGCTTCCGGGCAGAAACCTGGTTGCTGGCATCTGTGCTTGCAGAGGGTCTGGTTCTGGGGATGGGAGATGGCTCCCAGCTGCTGGTCCCCGGAGTCATCTGGCACAATGTTAGCCTGTCACTGACGCACCGTTTCCATTCAACCTGGCATCCGGCAGGTGCCTGTTTCTTTGCAAGCACACGGGGCCTGTATTTAACATGGCATTAGCCTGCTGCAGTATTGAGTTAACTATAAAAGAGATGATCCTCTGGACAGAATCACTATCCACCAGACAAAATGATTACATTTACAGCTCAATTGGTGCCAATCAATATAAATGAAATGTGAGCAACTTAATGTATCCACCAGAAACAGCAGGCCTGAAGCGGTCTCCTCATGTGCATTGTACTCCACACTGGGGGGTGGGGGGTGGGGGAGTGTCTCTGCACTCGAGTGGTCATCCAAAGCACTTTTGCTTTCTCTCACCCCTCAAGTAAGCAGGCAGTACTTTGCCGAATCAGTCGAGGTAGGCTGGATGATGCTGCACTAATGAGCCAAAGCTCAGGGGCTTGAAACAGCACAGGTTGGTTCGCCTTCGTGCTGCATTTCCAGTTCTTACCAGCAGAGGGAGCTCTGCCTACTACAGAAGCTCAGGACCTAGGCTGGTATTTTCGTCTTGAAAATTGCAGATGGTCCTATCAGAGGGAGAGAGGGCTTTGAAGGGTCTTGCACTAGCAGTCAGATGCCTGGGTCTGGAAGTCAGGCACATCCCTTCTGCTCATCACTGGCCAGAGCTGGGTACACGGCTCCACCTGCCACAGAATGCGGGAAGATGAGCAACATCAAGGACAAACACACTTGTGTAAAAACTGGCTGGATGAACAAATCCAATGGGTCCTGGCAGTTTAATGCAATCCTATCATGGAAGGAATAACAGTCCCCGAGTCACGTCTATTTCTTTAAGATCTGTGTCGCCTGCCCATACACATGTATTTCAGAGGCTCAAAGCCATCTCTTCATGCATGAAGAGAGGGTGTGAGCTGTTTCACCTTCTCCCCATATTTCCTCCTCAAACTAGCAGTGAATCCAGTAACAGTGAGTATACCTGGCTGTGTCATTGTCATCTCCACGTGGGCAAATGCACTGCACAATTACTTTAAACCAAGAGGGAAAAAGTGGTTCTTGATTTATATCACACCCCTTCCCAGCGACCTTCTTTCCTTGCAAACCCAGGCTGGAGGTTCCTCTGACTTCTGGCTTCATGAGGTCCCCTGTCCCTAGTGGAGGCTGGGAAAGCATTCCCGTCTGCTCTGTGTGGCCTTGGCCAGGTGCCCGGGGCTGTCCTCCAGCCTGGGCTGTATCCAGCCAAGGGTGCAGCTGGCATCAAAGAACAGGAGGTCATGGCATCCGGGCTTAACATTCATACATGCCTGCAGAGAGGTTATTTCAAAGTTGTTTTTTATTCAACTGTTATTCAGCAATATACAATACAGTTTATAAACAAGTGTCTGACCTTGTTTCCAATCTTTATTTAAAAATAAATATTATTGACAGTGAATTTTAATTATGATAAGATGTATCTTTTTTTAATCAAAATGTCTCAAAAGAAATAATTTACTTTAATAAAAAAAAGGAAAGCCCCTAAAGAAAAAAAGTAAATAAAAAAATCCCTAAACACAATAATCTACTAAAAATATTTTGCTTTGTCAGAAAGGCTTTGACCCAACATTTTTACATAGTATCCTAAAGATAACTGCTCAACAGTTCGTGCAAAATGAACACTTGGAGGAAAAGTTTAGAAAAGAAAAATACATTGAAGTAGAGAACTCACTGATCCCATGCATACCGCATGGTCCAAATTCCATCTTATTTGGAAACTAGATGCATTATTTTAGGTGTTCTACATTTGTGTAACTTCCCCAAAAATATGATTTATTTTCCACATGGACTTGGTCATGCTTCTCAGTCTCTCTGTGTCCATCTGGTGATGCGAGCCTCACGCCGGGTCTGGGCAGGCCGTGTGGGCGGGCTGAGGTGCGGGGGGGATGGCTGTGTGTGTCAGTGCCCCACCAGCAGGCGAAGAAGCTTATGCAGAGCCAGCAGGAGCAGGGACAAGAGTGGGTCTGTGGCGGAGCTACGGCCAGTGCCTGCAGGGGGTGAGAAAATGGGCACGGTCAATGCCGGATTCACGAGAACCTAGCGGCCACGGGCAAACCCAGGAGAATGAGACGTCCTCCAACTTGGACATCTTGACCTCAGTACTCAGCTGGTGCCTAGTGGCACTTCTGCACAACGATGAAGCATTTTGCTGTTTGTTATTTACAGACCACACGTTTTAGGAGCCTACTGTGGTCAGACACCAGGTACCCCTGGCCTAAAGCTGTGTGTGCTAGATCGCAATTGCAGTTCTAAAGTCCCAGTTGTTATTTGAGCTGAATAAGAAGACAATATGCCAGCCACCACCCCCCTGCTCTCCCCAGAACTATATTGGAAAGTGCCTTCTGCATCAAAGGCCCAGCTTCCCCTCTCCTCCAAGGATACTCCATGATTGCACACAACTCCAAACCTTCCAACCCCTGTCTGAACTACACAGTTTAGTATTCACAGATGCCGTCTTAGGCATCCTGATGTTTCTGTGAGTCTTGTTTTCATGCACTGTTGGTCTAGCCTACCTTAGGGTCAAAGTGGGGAACTCAGAAATCATTGGTTGATGGAGGTGAGGGGTTCCTGGTTCCTAGGTTCTTGGAGGAGTGACCCTTGCACTGTTCTAGTGAGGTCACTTCCATTTGCTTAACTGGGGCCCCTGGCCCACCACTGGAACTGTAACATGTGCCTTCATCCTGCCTCCCCTGGGCTGCCTGCCTGGTGTCTTGCCCATCTGTCATTGGGGTCTGCGTCTAGTGGAAGACCTTCGGTGCAACTGGAGGAAAGCCTACCCGTGAATCACAGGCTTTTCCCTGGAAGGTGGGATGCTCCAGGGGTCCTGAGAGGAGCCAGGGAAGAAGTGCTACCCAAACCGTGGGGATGACGTCACTGTCACTGCCACCCTGCTTAGGGTCAGACTGCATTAATGTAACAGTTTCTAGCCCTACCCTGCTCACTTGTACCATCTGGAGGCCTCTCTCCTCCCTTCACTTCAGCCAGCCAGCTGGGCTGGAGCTCTGTGCCTGGATGGAGAGAGGCAGGAGGCCCTTCCCTGTGCCAAGCAGATGGTACAGAGGCCGTGGCCGCCTCTGCTTATCTGCCCACGGGAGCTGCAGCCAGGCAGGCCGGGTTTCTGGCTTTCCTGACCAGGCTGGGCCTGAATCCATGACCTCCCCCTCTCTCCAGTTGGAAGAGCCATTAATCTTCTATCTAAGGTGTTTCCCCCAATCCCAAATCCATCTTGTTCTGGCAATAACTGTGTCCTGGGCCTTAGTGTCCCTTTGTGAAAGGAGGGGGTAGGATAATGATCCAGGGGCCATTCCTGCTGGAGACTCCAAGATTCTATGTGCCCATTTTGGGAAACACAGGCTGGGTTCAAACATCTGAATGAAAAGGGGGTGGGAGCCATCTGCAGTGCACATCTCACCCACCATTACCTGTTTCCATGCATGGTCTGAGACCCCGTGGAGAAGCACAAGGACAGGACAAATCCAGGTGCGCTAACCTTCCTCTTCAGACACTAATTTTTTACACAGTTGTCCCTCCTGGCCCTGCTTGCAGCCTGGCAGGAACTGACATTCTGCCCCTTGCCATCCATCCATGGAAAGGACCACGGTGTGGCCGTCACTCCCAAGACTCGGGTCCTCCTCCTCTGCTGCTGTCACTGCCACACATCACTGGGAAGAATGAGGGTGGACGTGGTGACGGGTGTGTTGATGGATGGCCAGGTGCCTGGGCTCAGGTGCACGGAAACCAGTGGTGCTGCTGGCAGAACGCTGCCTCCTGGCCACACAGGGCTTGTGTGCCCAGACTGGGCCCATTGGCCTCCAGATCTCCTGGCTCAGAACTTCACGCTCCTGCAAACCCAACACGCAGCCAGGTGCAGGCAGGATAGAAACAGCCACACGAGGCCCTGGAAAGCAGATGTCCATGTGCAGTAAAACACTGAGCCTCAAGACACACGGGGGCAGGACGAATGGCAATTGGGCTCTCGAGCTGGACAAGGGAAGTGTTGCCTGTGGAACTGGGGACAGAGGAGATGTGAGGAGACATTTTAATTTGCCTCCAGAGACTGCTGACTGGCCTTTCCCGCTGTCACAATATCACCTACTCACATTGAAAAGTTTTAAAATTGCACAAGACTTTCCAAAGACCCCGGGTTAAAACAAGCAGCCTGCCACTCTGTTTTGGGCCAGAGTGGGAGCAGCAGGGGCCAGGGGCTGAAGTGGTGGCTCCTGGAGACCAGAGCCTGTGGAGGGCAGACACCAGAGTCTGTGGTGTCTCTGCTGGTGGATGTCTGTGGGGGCTCAGCCAGGGTTTGGCTCCTGGGTGGCACCTCATCTACTCCCTGGCCCAGCGTCACCACAAAGGGGGCCAAGGGAGGTGGTCAGGGGCAGCAGGCTGGCACCTGGGAGAGAGGCTTTCAAGCAAGCCAGCTATGTGACCTGGGGGAACACCCTTTACCTCTCTGGGCATTGTGCCACCCACTCTATAGAATGGGGATGCGCATATGCATGGCTCTGTAAAATTAACACGTGCTTGGCATGTCTTTCCAGGTTGGGGTCCAGATCAAGCAAGATCACAGTGGTAGATTGCAAAAATGGCCACAATCTCCTTCCCCCCTCACCTCTTAGATCCCAGCATCCACACCCTGTGAGAGTGCGTCCCCCCCACCCCTCCGAGAGTCTGGGCTTGGTCACATGACTTGCTTTGGCCAGTGAATATTATCAAATGTGAAGTAAGCAAAGCCTTAAAAAAGTGCTTGTCTAGGGGCGCCTGGGTGGCTTAGTCGGTGAGTGTCTCACTTCGCTCAGGTCATGATCTCACAGTTGGTGAGTTCAAGCCCTGCGATGGGCTTTGTGCTGACAGCTCGGAGCCTGGAGCCCGCTTTGGATTCTGTGTCTCCCTCTCTCTGCCCCTTCCCCGCTTATGCTCTGTCTCTGTCTCTCAGAAATGAATAAACATTAAAAAAAATTTTTTTTAAGTGCTTGTCCACTGAGGCTTGCCCTTCCTCTGTGCCTCTTGTAACCCACTGCCTATGAACAAGACTGGGCCAGCCTGCTGCAGGATAAAAGCCATGACACGTCCCAGCTGGGCTCCCTCTAGCCCAATCAGCCCTCAGCTGAAAGGGCAGCTGTCCACATGAGCAGGAATGAGTCCACAAGAGACTGGCAGGGGAGTTTCCCGACTGATCCACAGGATCATGAGCTAAATAAATGGTTCTCGTGTCATACCAAAGCCACCGAATTTGAGCGTCCTCTGTTACACAATTACGTAGAGTCAGCTGCTCTGAAAATAGATACAATTGAGAAGGGTAACATAACTCTTCTCTGAAAAGCGTTGGAGAAAATATATGGGGGGTTGTCCTTCCCTCAAGAGGGATGCTTTCCTCTTTTTAGGAAAGAGGACATGGCTACTGGTCCCCCTTCACTGTCCCCAGCGTCTGCTGCCTCAGTCCCTGTCTTTGCTTTCCTGGAGTGAGGCAGGACTTCCCTCTATTGCCTGGGGCTCACCTGGACCCTCCAGGGCCAGGAGGATGCCTTTGGCTCAGCTGAGGTAGGAGCTCCTATCTTGGCCTCTGCAGTGTGGGGATGGCTCTGTTCCTATGAGGCTGCTGTGTCTGGATGCTAACAGTCTCTGTATCTATTTCCTCCCCTCCTAAGAGCACCAGGAATAGCACTGGAACACGCAGAAGTTTATTTGTCATGATTAAGCTGGAAAATCAGGCTGCTTGAAATCAGGCTGGAAAATCAGAGGTGAGGGAAGCCCTCTGATGGAATAGTGGCTGATTCATTCTTTGATTTAACAAGGATCATCATTTTGCTAATCATTCTTAAAGAAATCAAAGCTGCTTTGGCTCTGCGAATATTAGCTTTTATCATTGAAATGGTGAACAGGATAAGACACCTGCTGGAGCCATTTAAGAGGCTCCCAAAGAAAACAGTGGGGGCACTCAGCCCCCATGGGCACCGCAAAGGCACCAGCCAAGCTGCTTCTGACTGGGAAATCCCACTTTTCCATTTACACAGCAATGGCAGAATGCCAAAAGCCCTGTCAGAGAACAACACAGAAGCTTTGAGGCCTGGTGATAAAAGTGAAGGAGGAGGTTTTGCTTGGGTCATTCTCTGGGACCCTTGCCTGCACTGGCTGGAGGCTAAGCCCATGAGTCAGGTTCCTGGTGGGACAGTGCCTGCAGGGGAAGCAGCTGCCCACTCCCACTCTGTCTCAGACTCCCACAGGCGTGGGTGCACTGAGGGGACCGCCCCCGCTCTGTGGGCATCAGGAGCATGGTGAGCCGCTCCCCAGCTGACCAGTGGGGACACTAGCCAGGGAAGCCACTGTCCTCCCTCCATGTGCCCTGCTTGTCCTTCCCAGGGTCACAGATGGTTCCCTGGCTTCGGGGGTGACGTCTGCCCTGCTGTGGTCTGTAGCCCCTGTCATGCTGGCCGCGGGCAGGAGGGAGCTAGGGGCCTGCTGACAATGTGCTTGCTGTACTGGAGGGGTTGCCTGGGTCAGAGCTTTGCAAACAGTGCCCCTCAGAGTCCAGGGTTGTTCAGGGGCTGTTTTTGTGTTTGTTTATGCTATAGCTTGAAAACTAAAATTTGGTTCAAGTTTGTAAAGAATAAATAAAATTCAGATACATTGGAGGCCTAGCTCTACCTCCAGAAACAGATCCTGGGCTAAGTTGGAGGTTCACTCTGGCCACAGCGTGATGCCTGGCCTTTCCCCGTCCAGCATTGCACTAGAACATTCAGAAGCTGACTACAGCAGCCAGAGAACTAGTCCAGTCTCTCTGGACAGAGCCATCCCACCAGTAAGCATGGGTATCCTGACATAAGGACTGTGATGGGGATCTTGGGGACAGTCCCCTCCATGTCACACAGAGCAAGGCCACATGAATATTCTGCATTTCATGCTGTCACAACACATCTCTTAAATATAGGCTTCTAGGCTAGAAAAGGTAGGAAGTCAAGTGAGTGCCCTGGACAAGACCCCTGTCAAGGCCAATGCTCAGTGCTGGGCCTTTGCCCTTTTGCTCTGCCTCAAAGTGAGAGAAGACGGCTGGCCCCAAGAGGCAGCAACCTTCATGGGCTGGCCTTGGACATGCGCTTAGACATGGGATGGAGGCCTGTCTGGACTGGCCCTCGCTCCCATTCCCATCAGTGCCCTGCCCATCCTGCACCCACAGCAGAGGGCCAGCCCCCAGTCGAAGGAGAGGACACCCTCTTAGAGCAACCCAGTGCCAGGGTGCAAGAGGCTTCTCTCTGGGTTTAGAGGGGTTTGTGGAGTCAAGCAGAGAGGGCATGTAGGAGTCACCCTGGCCATGGTGGAGATGCCCGTGATCTGGAAGCACCAGGCCAGAGCTGAGGGCAGGGTCGGGGACACTTCTGGGGCCTGGCCTCTCCCTCTTCTTCACCCTACCCCCTTCTCCAGCCCTGCCTCACTGGCTACAAATCACCATCTCCTGCAGAGCCCAGGGGCAACAGCAAGGAAAAGGGGAGGAAAGAAAAATGGCCACTGGAGGCTCAGTCTTGTCTGCAGAGGGGTCTGACTTGGCACACACAGTTTCAAACATTACAAATTGGGGCGCTTGGGTGGCCCAATCGGTTTAAGCGTCAGACTTCGGCTCAGATCATGATCCCATGGGCTCAGATCTCCCTTCATGGGCTCAAGCCCCGCATTGGGTTCTGTGCTGACAGCTCGGAGCCTGGAGCCTGCTTTGGATTCTGTGTCTCCATCTCTCTCTGCCCCTCCCCTGCTCACGCTCTATTTCTCTCTTTCAAAAATAATAGACGTTAAAATTTTTTTAAAATAAAAATTATGAATTATAGGGGCACCTGGGTGGCTCAGTGGGTTAAGTGTCCAACTCTTGATTTCAGCTCAGGTCATGATCTCACGGTTTGTGAGTTTGATCCCCGCATCAGGCTCTGTGCTGACAGTGTGGAGCCTGCTTGGGATTCTCTCTCTCCCTATCTTTCTGCCCCTACCCTCTTGCTCTCTCTCTCAAAATAAATAAACAAAAACTTAAAAAAATTATAAATTATAATCCAACATGTAAAACTCAGAGACCTTTACCTGAAAGCACAGATTCAGGTAACCCTGGGCATGGTTTCCTCCAAGATACATGACCAGTAGCCGGCTCCTCTTCCAGCAGGAATCTGCTGCTCCTTGCTTGGTCCTGATCCCCAAATGGACCCAGGGTGGCTGCTAGTTCCCTACTTGGCCCTCAAATAGTTGGGGCTTCCTTTGTCCAGCCAGTCTCATTCCTCTCCACCACACTGCCTGGGGCTCGGTGGGGCCTGAGTTTGCAGCCTCTGAGCCTCTGCTGTAGCATCCAGGAGGCCTGGCCAGTGTCCCGTCTTGGTTCGTACAGCACTGTGTGAAGCTGGCTCTCCCTGCTCTGACGCTTCTGGCTTTCCCATGGCCGCTGCGCCCACCTCCCTGTGGTTCTCTACCTCCCCTGGATGCCGTGGCGAGCAGCCCGGGCAGCCCGGCCACAGCTGAGCGGGAAGATGCTGCCTTGCAAGGAGGCTGCTTCCCTTGTTGACGTTTTAATTAAAGCCTCTTCATGGATATTTATTCAAAGGGAGTCAGCAAGGAATAACCGGGCACTAACAGAATTGGACAGAATTAATTTCTGCCATAAAATTAATGTGTGCTGGTAACTAGGGCAAAAACTAGGCGCAACCAGTGCCGTTGGGCTTTAAAGGAAACAGAGACGTTTGGAAGGAGAGCTGAGTGTGGATGAAGAGATGTAGGAGAGCAGATGGGATGTGGGTCCCTTGGTCCCGTGTTGATCCACCCTGCTGGCCTGGCCTGCCCAGGTCCTGGGTTCGAACACAAGCTGTCCTCTGGTAGCCTAAGTGTCCAGGCAGTGGGGGGAGCCTAGGCACTCCCTGGGGTGAAGGGGGGCAGAGGCAGGTGTGGGACACTCATTTTAGCCTTGCTTGCTGTGCCTTCTCTTCCTTGCCATGGCCCGAGTGACCTCCTAAAGCATCTTCTTGTCTCCACAACACCCACTGCTCACCCCCTTCCTTCAGACACACCCAAGAACTCTCCCTGAGGTGCATAACCTCGATGCGGCCCCTCTACCCACAGGAGAAAGAACCTCCGGCTCATTGCCACAGCTAGGACTTCTCTGTGACACTCCCAAACAACCTCACCTTTGCTGTGCCCGGCCAGCTGACCTGCACTCCAGTCCACTGTTCCTGGTGAGTGCCTACAGCAGACTCTGGGCTCACCTGCAGAACCTCCTTGTCCTTTGTCTAGTTCTGACCTCTGCCTCAAGACTGGAACAAGCACTACCTCCTCCAGGAAGCTCTCCCTGAGCACCTAGGCACAGAGGGCTTGGGACAAATGTCTGTGCTGTTCATGTGGCCCTTTGTCTTCTCCCCTTCTCCCCCCACTCCCATAAATGCCTTTCTTACAACATGTCCTACCCCTCCACCTTTCTGGAAGCCCAAGCACCAGAGGGCTGGCCTCAGACCTCCTCCTCTCCTCTGCCCCCAGCAAGCAGCCCCACCCCCCGCAGGGAATGGATCTGATGCTGGAGCAGATGACCAGCAGTGGGGAGTGCATGGCAGGGGGCAGACCCAGCCAGGCTCAAGCAGATAGAGGTGATCAGCTTCAGGATAACTACAGCAAAGCTGGCTAGCTCTTGTTCAGACAGGCACTGTCACAGGTATATTACATCAAATACAATCCTCATAACTGTAGGAGTCACTCTTTTATTCCTACTCTACAGGTGAGGAAACTGAGGTCCAGAGATGTGAAGCAAAGTACTCAAGGCCTAGGGTTGCCAGAGAAAATACAGGACACCAATTCAATTTGAATTTCAGGTAAACCATGGATAATTTTAAGTACATGTATATCTCAAATACTGCACGGGTCCTACTTAACCTAAAATGCTACCTCTTGTTTATCTGAAATGCAAATTGAACTGGGGGTCCTATATTTTTATTTGCTAAACCTGGCCCTACCAAGGCGGCACTAAGAGAAACGGCAGAGCCCAGACTTGCACTCAGACAGTGTGGCTGCCGTCCACACACCTACCCACCACATACGCCACCTCTCGGGACCAAAGAGCCAGACCCTTTCCCCAATGCCTCGGCTTGACCCCAGCCCTAGGCTGCTTCCAAGGGAGACCTCAGGGGGGATGAGATGTTTTTCTGTATTTTAACCTTCGTAATAGCTTTTTATGCAGCCAACTTTGTTGTGAACGCCTTTCCAGCTTCTATTTCTTTTGAAATTAGATCTTGCCTCAAATGATCCTTTAATGGTGTCGCTTAATGAAAATGGTAAACAGGTCTTTCTGTGTGGTCAGGAGGCTGGCATTGGTAGGGCTAGAGGTAGCCCAGACCACAGTAAGCATCAAGGTTCTCCCCATGCGAGGGTGGTGGGGGGGCCTCTCTCAGTGCTGCTGGGTCCAGGTCTCAGGGGGATCCCCCACTGCCCATCCAGATTGTCTGAGCTCTGAGCCTGCAGGATGCTAACAGGCACATGATTCTGGGTTCTCAGTGCTGAGAAAATTCTCTCCCTTCACCCTCTCAGTGGACTTAGGAGGTAGAAGCCACTCCCCTCTCACAGGCGAGACCCAGAGAGGTTAAGTGGCTTCCCTAAAGTTGCACAGCTAGTAGGCAGTACAGATACAGGAGTTAATCTGCAGTGACTCCCTGGTACCTGTGAATCGAACCTAGATTCCTTAGCCTGCTCGAGGCTCTTCCTGACCTCAACCCAGGGTCATTTCTGCCTCCCCTGCTTCCATGATGCTTCAGATGCCCCCAGCCCCAGTACACTGGGGTGCTGCATGGAAGCCACTCATGCTGTCCACTTCACTAGTCAGACCTATCCTGTCTCCTCTGGCTGCCCACAGCCAACCCACCCTTCCCTGCCAGCCCAGCCCAGAGCCACTTACAAGGTGGCTTCCAAAACAGTTCTCACTCTGTGCACTTCTCCGCCCTGGCCCACCTTTGCTGGTCCTTTTACCCTCCCTTCACATCAGCTCTCTCCTGACAGGGCCACGTTCTTGACCCACATCCACTAGCTCTAAACAGACATGTCCCTACCCAGAAAGAGGCCACAGTGCCCTTTGCAAACACAAAAACACTTCACGTGCAAACACACGATGCCCCCCAATCCCCCAGGGGCTCCATCCCAGGTTGAAGACCTAACTCCTGGCCCCACCCCAGACCACCTTGCAACTTCACCCCTCCCTTACAGCCCCACCATCATCCGTGCTGCTCACCCCGTGTCACCTGTCTGCCTCCTCTGCACCCCCAGGCCTCCCTCAGACACTGCATCCCCCAGACTCCAGCTGGAGGCTCCCTGCATCCTATGGGCTTTACAGCAAGTTCTGATCCTTCCCAGCTATGTTTGGTGGCCACGGAAGGTCTACCTTTTGACTCCTCTCTCCCACCACCCTGTGCGCGTCCCACACATAAAATATTCATCAAATGAATGAATGGGAGTCCTTCTTAGGTGTCCCCAGCTAGTCTAAGCAGCCACGATGCACCAGACATCCACCAGATGCTTCATGCTTGGAATCTCATTTTTCATCTTCAAATACAAGCTAGTGCTGGGGGCCCATCGCTATCACCCTGATCTGACCTTTCAACTGCCCGAGACTGTGTGCACACATCTCTTTGTCCAACTTTTCCTCAAACTAGTTTCACCATTTCACATTCATTTTCCCTGTATTCCGATTTCTTCATTAAAAAATTTCTGTTCTATTAGGTCACATGCAGCTTTGAAAGCCACTTCAAATTATTTTCTTAAAAGGTGGCATACTCACACACACACACACACATAATTTGTATACTCTATATAATTTATATACTTACATATTACACACACACACACACATATATATATATATATATATATATATATATATATTTGGACTATATCAGTTGCTTTCAAATCTCCTAAAGCAGTATAACCCCCATTTTAAGCTAATTGCTGCATGGAAGCCTGATATTTCAAACCATTAGAAAAACAGAACAGCTCTGTTTGAAGCTGGGGGTAGGGCTGGGGCTCAGGGTTCCAAGGAACACCGTTTGGGAACCATCCACCAGAGGCTCAGGTCTGAAACTCACAGACCTGTGGATGCTGGGGTACTAGTGTGCCCATTACACAGATAGGGAATGGGCTTCAAATGAGTGGACCCTGCCCCTCTTTGGGGGCATCCTGCCCTTTTTAAATCCCTCATGTCCCCTCCATAGCCTTCATGTCCCTTGACACAGAGTCTGCCTCACATCCCCTGGCTCACGCAAATGTTGGGTACTCACTCAATGCTGGTTCAGTGAAGGCTGTTCAGTGTGTGGGTCCTTGCCTCAGCCTTCTCCCCCTGCTCCATGGAGGTGGGCCTGGCCAAGATGAGGAGGAGTGACAGACAGGAGCCTGAGGGCCAGGGAGGAAAGCCTGGAGGCCCCTGAGTCTGGCACGGCTGGGACACAATAGCAATCCTTTCCTCTAGGCTCTGCCTCCATGGTGTCTAGATATTTCTTTCTGTTTCATGCTGAGGACTTTTCTTCAGAACACAATTTAACTGAAAAGGTTAACACATTTTAATTGCCCAGGGATAGTGCTCTGAAAATTCTAGAACATGTGCTCATTAAATAAAATTAGCACAGAGGAGCTGCCCAGGATATGTCACGCATTAAAATATGACTCTGTAGACTAGCATGCATTATGAATTATTGCCTTGTGTATTTTTTGTTACATTAGTCTTTAATGCGAATACAGTTATTCATCTGCTCACCTGGAGATTTGATTTTTTAGATGCTTGAAAAAATGTATCCACGTTAACTTTTACATGGACAATATTCAGCAAGTCTTGGTCAGGCTGCATTCACCAGAGTAACCAGAGTTCAGCGCTCATGTCCTTCACTGGGAGTGATGCTGGTGCCTTGTAAAGGCTGAGGTGTTGGGGGAGCTGGAGCAGGCTGGGGACTAGCTGTGTCTACTCACCCCACCCATCTTACTATGGTCTGGGGACTGCAGAGAGAAGCAAGGGCTGGCATGGAATTCTGGGCCTAGTCAGTTTGTGCCATGCCACCACCTGGGACCTTTCTCCCTGTGGCCTCTATCCTAGAAGATATGGACTGAGTATGCAGTGTAACATGTGGGGAATGCCAACGCTGGGCATGTCTGCAGCCCCAAGCCCATTCATCCTGTAATACCCAACTTGTCTCCCACGTGGGCCCATCTTCCCATTCCTGTTTCAACCACGTATCCACTCTTCCTTCCATCCCCCCACTCACCCATTCACTCACCCATTCACATTCTTCCTTCCACCCATCTACACCTCATTCACCCTTCCATCTACCCATCCACCCACTCATCCACCTACCCATCCATCCATCCATCCATCCACTCACTGATTCCTCCATCCACACCTCCACTCATCCACCCATCCTTCCATCCTTCCATCGACCCACCCATCCACTCATCCTTCCATCCATCCACCCACCCACCTATCCATTCATCCATCCACTGATCCCTCCATCCACCCACACCTCCACTCATCCTTACATCCAATCTTACATCCGGTCATCCTTCCATCCACCCACCCAAACCTCCACTCATCCTTCCATCCATCCATATTTCCACTCATCCTTCTATCCATCCCATCTACTCATTCTTCTATCCATTCTCACATCTATAAATCCTTCCATCCATTCATCCACATGTCCACGTGTCCTTCCCTCCATCCACCCATCCACATGTTCACTCATCCTTCCTTCCACTCATCCCCTACACTCTCATCCATCCATTCACATCTTTTCCTTAACTCAGACACCAGCTACTTGTTTATCTACCTATCCACCTATCTATCCAAACAGGTAGTCCAAAACCTGTCATCTCTTAGCAGGATCACTGCCTCTACAGTGGTTTCTTCACATCTACTCTGTCCCCACTTCTGTAATCTTCACACTGCAGCCAGAATATCAGTTCCAAAAACATCATGCCTCACCACCCACTTGTTCCCCATGCTGTTGCCTTAGGACAAAGCCAAAGCTCCCATCTCTATCATAAGGCCTTATGGAGTTTGAGCTCTGAACTACTCTTTACTTAAATTTCCCAACCTTCTTGCACTGTTGGTGGGAATGCAAACTGGTGCAGCTGCTCTGGAAAACAGTGTGGAGGTTTCTCAAAAAAATTAAAAATAGATCTACCCTATGACCCAGCAATAGCACTGCTAAGAATTTACCCAAGGAATACAGAAATGCTGATGCATAGGGGCAGTTGTACCCCGATGTTTATAGCAGCACTTTCAACAATAGCCAAATTATGGAAAGAACCTAAATGTCCATCAACTGATGAATGGATAAAGATGTGGTTTATATATACAATGGAATACTACTTGGCAATGAGAAAGAATGAAGTATGGCCTTTTGCAGCAACGTGGATGGAACTGGAGAGTGTTATGCTAAGTGAAATAAGTCAGGCAGAGAAAGACAGATACCATATGTTTTCACTCATATGTGGATCCTGAGAAACCCAACAGAAGACCAGGAGGGAGGGGAAGGGAGAAAAAAAAAGTTACAGAGAGGGAAGGAGGCAAACCATAAGAGACTCTTAAATACTGAGATTAAACTGAGGGTCAATGGGGGGTGGGGGGAGGGGAAAGTGGGTGATGGGCATTGAGAAGGGCACCTGTTGGGATGAGTACTGGGTGTTGTATGGAAACCAATTTGACAATAAATTTCATATAAAAAATAAAATCTTGCTTAAGGCATTAAAAAAATAAATTTCCCTCTGTTCCTTTTCTTGCTTTGCTGCCCCAACCATAGTAACTTTTTGTCAGGCCTTTGTACTCCCCTGCTCCCTCCTGCCACAGGATCTTTGCACATGCCACCCCCTCTTCCCCGAAGGCTCTACCCACTCCCTTTACACTCTCTCTTTACTCTTAACCATCTTTCAGATTATGGCTCAAGTGTCACTCCCTCAAGGACCCTTCCCTGACTGAGTCAAGTCCCCCTATTCTTAGCTCCTTAGAGACCCATGGGTCTCTCCTTTAGAGTAACCAGCCATGGGTATAAATTTCCACTTGCCATGTGACTATTTGATCAGTGTCTGTTTCTCCTTCTATCAGACTCTGAGGACCTTGTAGGTCTTATTCACATTGTGTCATCCATACCTAGTTCCTGCACATAAAAGATGCCCAATTTGACATTTGTTGAATGAATGAATGAATGAACTAGTGCCAGGCCCAATGAACATGGAGTAGGGAGGATACAGATATGAGAAGGAACTGGGCCTGTCTCCCCGGGGCATCAGTCTGGATGGGGTAATCAGCTAGGCACTGACTCCATGACAGGGAAGGAAATGTTGGGGGCCCTGAGACAGCAGTGGAGCCCTTCTGGGTACTCAGGGTGGATGAGACTCCTTTGGCTGCAGGGTCAGCAAAGCCTTCCTCCCTTTTGTGAAGTGATCTCCACTGGTGCCACCTTTTCTGAGTCCTTCTTGTGCCCCAGATAAGCCCTGAATTCATTCTCAGAGCACTTCTTGCTTATTCTGACTGCCATGGTGAGACTGTGAGCTTCTTCCTGAGGTGGGGGCTGAGTCTACCTAATGCTCTGGGAAGACCCCTGCCCCTTGGCTCTGGCCATACCAGATATAGTTGGCCAAGAACCCCCATCCTAGCTCAGAATGAGCCATGACATGATGTCAGCTCTCCCTCCCCCAGGTTTATTAAAGATCCTTCATCTGGGCCAAGTGGCATTTGTATGAGAATCAATTGTAATAAAAGTTGCTATAAGGGGACTAGTGTTGCAGCTGGGCTTTCCTGGCTTAAGGAAAACTGACATCCTCCTGAGGAGAGCTGATGGCAGGGGGCCAGGGATCAGCAGAGTGAGGGGCTCTCTGTCTCTGGCGACAGCCAGTAAGAGTGAGTGGGCCTCCTTTCTGGTGAGCCTGTGTAGGCTCCCTATGCTGGTGGGAGGCAGGCTCACGTGGGGCAGGCCAGGAGCGGTCCTGGTCTTCTGGCCCTGCAAGCAGCCTGCTATGCTCCCAGCACCTCCTTCTGGTGGTCTTTGTCCTACCTTCTCCTCACTGATCCTTGAGTACCCCTTTGTTGGCAGGCAGCAGGCACTGTGAGCCACCGGGAGGGCATTTGGGTAGGGCATGAATAGGAAAAACAAATGCAAGCACTCGCATGGAAGAGCCCAGGCATGCCCAAGCCTATGACAGTGGCCCCAGTCCCCATCACTTCATAGGCCCATCCCTGTGAGGCACTGGGCTTGCCCACAAAGTCTCCTCTACCTCTACTGGTAAGAGTCCCAGTGAGGAGGACATGGGGCACCTCCTCTCCAGCCCAGGCCTGCTTTGGAGGCTCTTTGGCTAGTTGACTGACACTGAGGGGGTTGTTCCTTCTGTTTCCTTCTCCTGTGGAGAGGCTCTCGTCCTGTGCTGCAAACACCAGCCTCTCCTCAGAACTTGGCTTTCTAGCCACTAAAGGGCCCCCCTCTTCCCATCACAATGGCCTCCCTGCTGCCAACAACCTATAGAACAGTGAAGCAAGACCAGGCATAACACAGGTGCACAGTGAGGCCTACAGGCAGGTGTGCAAATGTGGTGGTGTAACTTCGGGGCTGGACGTGAGAAGCCATGATGAACCTGTCCTTGCTCACCAAGGAGCTCCGAACTCATGGAAAATAGCCACAGCCAGGCAAGGACGAGGATGTGGCATCCTCCCCATTTCCTACCCTCCCCCTTTGAAGTGGCACAGAGAGAGAAGGACAAAAATAGCAACCTGCTGAGCCATTTGCAATCTGAAGGCACTCTCTGTTCTGAAGCTAGCTCATCAGCTTCCTTCCATCACCTTTAGCTCCATGATGCTCACAGAATGTGCAGAGGGAGAAATGTCTCGGAGTGAGGTCTCAGATAGAAGCACCATGAAATGATCCTGGACAGTCAATTCCATTCTTGCAAATAATGCAGAGAACAAGAACCAACATCTATTGAGCATTTTCTAGGTGCTAGGTCTCCTGAAGCTCAACTCTTTCTGTGGATTATCTCCTCTGATGCTGTCACTTGTTCTCTGTTATGGGTATGGGTGCCATCCAGATGAGAACAGATACAGAAATCACATGTGGGGTGCATGGATCAGGATTTGAATGCAAGTGGTTGGACTCATGCAGAGAATGGGAAGCACAGGACTTACAAAGGTTAAGAAGGATAAGGCACATACTTTGATATCTGGGCTGTCAGAGCTCTATAGGGCCCAGAAGTAGGGAGAATGTTATGTCACCCAACCCTGGCTTAATTATGAACCAGCTAGCTGAACAGTGAGGAGCATTTGAAATGTCAGGAGGAAGAAAGAAATGTCTGGAAAAGGTGGTGAGGATAACTTCCTCCTGAATTGTTCTCAACCTCTTTTGGGTTTATGCTTTGTCTCTTCCACCATAACCTGTCTCTTAGGTTGCTCCTGAGAGAACTGACCTCATCCAGGCCCCTCCCCCTGGGCTCATCCCTTAATGGGCACTGGGTGTCCAGCAGGTGCACTCAGGAGGTGCCCTGTGTACAGGTGGCCTCCACAGACACCAGTGGTCTCTTCCCCATTCTGGCAAGGTGGTCACTTCTGAGCTGGACAGAACAGAGCCCCCAGGGGTAGCTAAGTGTGGGTGGATTATACGTGGGGAGAAAGCTTTTGTAATGTCCACTTTGGCTCTATTTTGTATAGACAGAGCTCCGCCCTCCCCTCAACATTCCACTTGAACCATAAGCACCAGAAGCCCGTCCAAAGTAGCTTTGATGTTTCAGCCCAGGGGGGTGGTAATGCAGAACAGAACAACCAATAATTTCTAGAAACAGCCTCCCCTGGGATTGCCAACACAAGGACTTCACAAGACCTGCATCTCAAGGGCCATCTCATGGAGGGTACAGGTCTCACCGGCCACTGAGGGGCTGCTGCTGAGCCCCTCCAGCGGCCACTTCCATGACTCACTGCACAATAGCAGCTAGCCTGAGCCCAGAGCAGGACAAATTGGATAAGTTATCTTAGTATTTATAGTACACCTTCCCCAAGAGCACCAAAGCCACTGACAAGCAAGTTAATTTTCCCAGAAGCCCCACCCCAGGGAAGGAGGTTTGTCACCCTTTAAGAACAGGTAGGGATCAGCAGTTACAGGTGCTGGGCCTGTTTGCTGGTCGTCTTAAACTTTCCTGCAGCCCTTACATAAGACAAAGGGAAGCTTCTCACGCTTCGGGTATGAGTTTCTGAGAGATGCCTGGTGATAGTCAGCAAAGCATGGGGGAATAGAAAAGATAATACTTTTTTTTCTCCTGTGCTGCAAAGATGTGCTAAAACCAAGCTGCCTTCTCCCATAAAGCTCAGGGGTTTAGACCACAGCCAAGCCCTTGCCTTGGTCCACATGGGGCAGAACTAATCAATATCGTATTACAAAAGCACTTGACCTCATTTATCCCCACAGATGCTTGGGGAATCCTTAATATTCAGAGCTTTAAAATTGTGCGCCTGGCGTATTTAATGAGAAGCTCTGTGGTGGGTTTGGCTCCCAGTGACATTTAGAAAGGCCGGCTCTCGGCTTTTCTCATGGGGGCTGCCACCCCAGCTGGGGAAAGGGTCTGGGCCCTGGGGATGGACTGTGAGATGAAGTGAGGCAGGAGGAGTTATGGAGAATGGCAAAAAGGAGGGAAACCTGTGATATGTGCGTGTGGCACATAATCAGTGCTCAGTAAAAGGTAAGTATTATTTATCACCATTAAATCCACAGTGTAGCCATTTTATCCTCAATTTGGGGTCTCTCTTCTGAGAGAATGGCCACGCAGTGAGCTGGCTAACGACTGGACAAATGCCATTCCATTTGGTGTGACTTTCTCTATTTGTGTGGTACAGGACAGGGAGGGAGGTGAGGCCTCCAGAAGCTTCCGCAGGGCTGACCTAAGCAGGAGGACAAAGCCCCAGGTGCCCCTTCAAGTCAGAAATCGCACACTGTCTACAGGAAGCCTCCTCTGATTGCCTTAGCTGGAGTAGGGCTAGCCCCTCCTGGGACTCCCACTGACACAGACAGCTTTGTCCTGGACATACATGGGCGCCCTTGCCACTCTTGAGCTGGGCCCATGGCTGGCCTTGCCAGTTCCCACTCATGGCAATCACATGACAGGCTGATGAGGGAGAGGACGCCATGCAGCCAATAATCACACACATTTGCTGCTGTCAGGGATGATGCAGGCATCTCTCGCCAGCTGTGAGGCTCAGCCATTTTCTTTATGAAATCCTTTAATTTTCTCTTTCAGGATGCCCAGGGAGCCTCTCCCTCTCTTCTCTGGGACAAATTGTGCCAGATTTATTTTCTCTTTAATTATGATCCTCGTGTCACATCGGAGCTTGAGGGAAGAGTGGATTGTTTATTTAAGCCAATTGTTTTTGGGTCCTCGTGGGTCCAGGGAGATGGGAACACTGGGTGACTGCCGCCTGGCCCTGCTGGCCTAGTTGGGGACTTTCCCAGCTCCGTGGAGATTGTCCCAGGTCATGCCGGCACCATTTCTGCCAGCTTTGTCAGCCACGGGGGCATAGGTTGAGAGTGAATGCCTTCACCTTGTCCACAGCCCCCTTCAGTCATGGTTTACGGTTGCCATGGAGACACCCAAGGATGCTCCCCTTGATGGCTCCCAGCAGTAAGAGCCTCTTTAAAGCCAGCACACCCATGGCCTTGGCTGTCTTTCTCTCATTAGGAAATGAAATATTGAGAGCCAGTTCTCCGTGTGGGCACCAGGCAGGAGTTTGCCACATCAGCCGGTTCTCTGTAGGGGCCAGGGCACCTCTCCCTGGAGCTGGAGCCTTGAGGCTAATTAGACGTTCACATGCCACAAGATCTGAGCCCCAGGTCCTTGCAGAGGGGATCCTCTTGCCAACATGCAAGCCATTCAGTTGCTAACTGTATTCTTCTGAGGCCACACTTAGCTTCACTGTGGTGCCTTTCCGGATTAGAAGGGTTTGTCTGGAAGGTACTCTGTTTTGTTTTCTCTCTTTCTCTCTCCCTCTCTTTTTTTTCTAGAAATGGCAATCAGCAACAAAGTGTTCATATAAAATAGGTCAGTGTTCAGATTAATCAGGAGCCAGATTTATGAGAACGTGGCTAGGAAGGGGCCTGGTCTCCTGTGCCAGCTCTGCTGTGCTAATCCAGCCCATGTTATTTTTAAGCACAAATATCAAAACGTCTCTTGACAAATGAGACGTGAAATGAATGAGTTTTTGCACATAAACTTTTAGTACAAATATGTATTTGGCTGTGTTGGGTGCAAGTGGGGCACAGGAAGGGTTTCCTGGCCTGGCTGTGCAGAGGCTGAAGGGTGAGAGATTCAGGTCAGTACCCGCCCCCCCCCCCGACCCCACCCCTTCTCTGGCATCACCAAAGTAGCTTGCTTGAATAACAGAGTACCACAGTACTGTCTGGGACTTCTTCTGACTTTCTTCCAGGAGTAATCACTTAACCGGTGACCGTCTGGGGAGGTGGATTGGGACCACCACTGAGGCTGCCATTCTGAAACAGCCAGAGTGACCACTTGACCCGGCCTGGGATGACCTTTGGGTTTGTCTTGGAGCTAGGGTGGAACCTATCTTCCGCTCTCTGAGAGTCAGGTTATTCCCTCTGTTCCTCCCCCCCCCCCCCCCCCAATCCACTTTCTCCACTCTGCTCTGAGCCTCTGGGCACTGGTCCATATAGGCTGCATCAGCCAGCACCCTTGCCTCTGCTCTTAGGGGGGTTTGGCCAGTAGGAGGCCTTGACGGGAACTGGAGGGCAGGAGGAAGTTGAGGTCCTTGCTGGGCCATTGTACCAAGGCCACAGCTCCTGTCAGGCAGGTCACTCCATCTGGCGTGCCCCTCTGGGTTATACTAATCACTCCCCCTTTGCCATTAGAGGTGCTAATGGCTCCCACTGCCACTAGCCCTGGGGACTGGCACTCACCCTTCTCTGGCTGTCCTAACCCTGTCCACACCTTCAAACACTACTTTCATCGCCTCTCCCCCATAACCCTGTTTGAATGTGCCATTTGCTTAGCCAAGCACCCTGACTGATAGACTCTGTCAACAGTCTATCACCTTGCTTGTGAACCAGGTGGCAGTGGTCGTGCCTGGTCCCCTGCCCTCTAGGCTGCTAAGAACTGAGCAGGGAAGGCCAAGCCTGAGGTCGCTGTCTCAAGCTCCCTCTCCAGCTCATGCTGCTGGCAGCTCTGGGTGATTGGCTGGCCTGCTGCACCCCAGGGAGGCTCAGCAGGACTACACACGGCTCAACAACACAGCCTTGCAGAAAGGTTATTAATGCCTGCCGCCAAAAGATAGTCTTCAGACTTTGCCCCATCGACAGCCCCAGCTTGGGTGGCTTCGGGTGGTGGGCAGGATGGGACATTTAAGACAGCATGGGTCTCTCCTTGGGATCAAGGTAATTCAGGTATGTTTGTGGGTTAGAAGTCAGCTAACCCATTTCTCCATGCGCATATCTCCAGGGGTGCCCACTGTACTGCGACTCTCCCAAGACCTTCACCTGGAGACAGGAAGATGTAGGCTTTCTGGTCTTCTGGCAGAAGGCCCACCTTCTGGCCTTCTGAATGGGAGTTGGAAAGAAACTTGGGGTTCTTTCTGAGATGTGTCTACGTGGTTCCTGGCCTATTCAGGAGCTGGCAACAGTTTTGGGGTGACAGAGACCTTAGGGGCCACCATACCCCCATCCTGGTGGCACTTCCCTGCCAGGGCCTGATGGGAGCCCTCCCTGCCCTGATGGGAGCCCAGCTGGCTGTGCTTTTTGGAGGGAAATGCACACTACAAGCTACTCCATGGGAGGGCAGAGGAACTCCAGCCTGGGCTGCTGCCCTGATCTGTGTGGGCATTAAAATACTGCCCTGTGACTGGCAGATGCCCAAGGCCCCACCTTCTGGGAGGTCCTGGACACTGTGCCATCAGAACTGAACTGATGTGAGGACCCCCAGATCTCCCAGAAAGAAGGGTACTTACTATCTGTGCCACCCTCCACAGACAGGTTCCCTGTTGGGATGAGTTGCCCTAGAGCCCCCTTGTGGCCAGCCCAGAGACTGAATATTTGACTAGCAATGCAGAGCATAGTTGGATCAGCCTTGGTTCTGCTCAAGGTGTCAAGGTTCTGGCCAGGCGGAAAGGGAGATTCAAGCAGGAATGAGCTCATAGCCTTGGTCTCATTAACACCTTTTGTGAGCACTACCAAGTTTATTCTCAAAGATCTCTTTCATATAATCCTTCCTTGACCAAAGCCTTGACCAAAGTCTCTGTTGGATCTGCTGGGCATTCAAGGCCCTCAGCAGCTTGGCCTCCAACTGCCAACCACTCAGCCTTATCTCCCCCATCCCCTCCTCTCTGGCCAGAGCAGGTAATTACCAAGGTGATGACAACAAACATTTACATAGAAATCTCCATACTGAGCTCCCTCTGAGATCAGGGAATACCATTCTATTTTACAGATGAAGAAATATGTTCAGACATGTTAAGCCACTTGCTTAAGTCATACAGCTAGTAAGCCGTGGAAGCACAACTCACATCTGGGCTTCTGCCTTCCAAATTCTTTGCTTTGCCACTCCACTCATGGTCTGTAGAACATCCCATAAGAGTGCAGCAGAGGTGCTTTTTTTTTTTTTTTTAATCATGCAACTAAGCCAATTGCAAGTCAATAACTACTTTTCCAGCACACTTACTGTGTGCTAAACAGAGATGGCTAAGTCCCCCCAGGATTTATGCTCTCCTTCTACCCAGAAGAGAGGAGGTCAAAAACAGCTCCTAAGCTAACCTTGCATCTATGGGGCACCAAGTGGCTTAGTTCTGGCCAAAAGGTGAGGGTGAAGGTAATATATACCACTTCTAGTCCTGGGCCTTAAAAACCTGCCTTGCCAGTCTTTACAGCAGCTTTTCTCTGAGAGAATTAACCCCTACCAAAGTTATTTCAGTGGCTATTTTCTCAATCTTCCAAAAATTATACACACTCTTCCCCAGAGCTGCCTGCCCTGGCAGTCAGTACGTTTTCCTGTTCTCTGACTCCCCTCTGCCTGCCCACCTTCCATCTCCCCCAGCCCTTTTGGCTCCCTAGGAAAGCAGGCCTTAACATGTGGGTGCTCTCCTAGCAATGACAAAGCTCTATCCTTACTTCCCCATCCCCCAAGAGGGCCCAAAGGGGACTATTTACAGCACAGCCTGTGCCTAGGACCATTCTGGACTTAACCAAAGAGAGCAGAGGCTACTCAGCCAGGCCCAACCACACAGCCTTGGACAAATTCTGTCTGTTCTATCAGTCAATCAGCATCCAGACGCACCATGCCTGAGTGGTAACCACCTCCTTCCACTCTGGATGCTAGCGCCCCACCCTCTAGACTCTAAGGACCCCAGGAGAAAAAGGTCTAGTTCTCCAAACTCATCATGAGAGGGGTCCTCACACTGGAGCCGCTTGCCTACTCTTACCCAGAATTTGGGGGAAGGCCGCCCCTCCCCCCTTCGTAAATACAAGTCTTGAAAGCTTCGAAGAACCAGCAATAAACAGGAAACAACAAGAAGAGAACCCAAGGGAGGCTGCAGAAAACTTGCCCCAGGCCCACGCACCCACATGAACTACCACCACTAGGCAAACCCAAGTGCCAGAGCAGGGCTGCCTCTCTGGCCAGAGCCACTCAGGACCCTGTCCCCGCAGCCCCCGTTGGAGCGCGCCCCCCTCTCTGCACACGGTCTTACCTGAGCCGTGCCTCTGGCGCAGAAGGACCGCCTGGCCCAGTGGCGGTGACGCTGACGAAGCAGCGGCCGCAGCCGCGACAGTGGTGGCGGCTGCGTGGGCCGCGGAGGCAGCGGCCGCCTCTGGGACTCCGGGACCTGGGGCAGCAGGAGGACTCCCCGGAGGCGGGCTTTTGTCGCCGTGGCCAGGGTCGGAGGTGGCTCGGCCTGCGGCGCCGGTGGCACCCAAGTTGTTGGAGTTGGCAGCGCTGGCGGGGCCGTGGCGACGCGGACCGCTGCTCTGAATGTGGGACACGGCCTCGGCGGCCTGCATGTTGGGCGGCGCGAAGCGCGAGAGCACGCGCAGCAGCGCCTGGGCCTTGTGCTCCTGCGTGTCGTCGTCGCTGTAGTCGGACACGCGGCATTCGTACACGCCTTCGTCCTGCCGCCGCACGGCCGACAACCGCAGCCTGTGCGAGATGTCATTGCCCTGGACGCGCACGGTCTGCAAGACAGCAGGGGCTGGGGTCAGAAGGCCGGGATGGACAGGTCCGCGACGCGCTCTCCCTGCCGGCGAAGTGCACCTGCGCCCAGCTCTGCCATTGCGCCCCCATGCCACAGCACCCCAACACCTCTGGACGCAGGTTTGCCTGTCGCGACCTGGTTTTCCTTTCATTCCGTGGCTCCCCAGTGGCCTGGGGCTCCCAATCCTGATTGGATCTTGGATGGCCCTACCCATTGCATCGTGTCCCCATCATCTTAACCGAATTCATCACGTTGCATCCTCCTGCCAAACTATGCTTCTGACCTTCAGAGCTGCAGAACCTACCCGTCCTTCCTCCCTCCTGCATCTTGGAGAAGTCTCAGGCTCGGCCTCCTGTGGCTAACCACCCTCTTTGCTGCACGGCCTTAAGCCCAGCCCTCCACATCTACTCACACCAACATTCCTTTACTCTGGATTTCGGAGGGCCTGGGTAGTGCAGGAAGGACAGCCACTCTGCTCTCAGACTACACATAAAAACTTGCCCCCCCACCCCTCCAGCGCTTTACAGCTAACCTTCCGCCCTCCCAAGGAGGCGACGCTGAGGTTGCTGTTGGGTCCCCAGAGCTTTGCTACTTTGCAGTCTGCTTTTCAGCGCGGCAGCCTGAAGCTCCCGACCAAGCTCTCCTCCCCCGCGTCCTGGAGGAGACGTGGGCAAGCAACCGCTCTGGGGCCCTCACCCCGGAACTTAGAGCTCTATGAGGCCCTGGTGGTCTCCAGGCCCCGATACTTCCACGCTCCAGGTGGGGAAGCGTAGACGCATCTCCTCCTGAGCCCCACGACCCCAGCGTCTCTCAGCGCCGCCAACCCCCGCCCCACACCTTCTTCCACAACGAGCCCACTGCGCCGGGCATGGGACCCGGACCCCAGGCAGAGGAGAGGGCTGCGGCGGAAGGCGCCACCTGGGCTCTGGGTGTGTGTATGTGTGTGGAGGAGGGGTGGGCCCACAGTCGGAGCACACAGGTCGCTGCTAGCGCAAGGAGCAGCGCGCTCCAGTTGCTGGGAGACATGCCAGCAGAACAGAGGCAAGCGGATGCGCAGGGGCCTGAACGCGCCGGCCGGCTGAAGGAGAGTTTTACAGGTGAGCGCCGAACGGAGAAAGGAGATTCAGGCCTGGGACCCTTGATTTACACAAAAGCGAACCCGATTCCGCTAGCGGCGACAGATGGCCCCCCGACCTGCCAAGCAGCCGACTGTGCAGGGCTGCGAGTAAGGCCCTACACCGCGGCGGCCGCTGAGCCTTTCTAAAAGGGAGGGAGATGTGGGGCGCGAAGCGGCCAGAAGGGGTCTCCCGCGGCCCGCGCTGGGCTCCACACTTACGCTGATTTTAGTTGCATCCTTATTTGTTACCTAAAATGCAAAGAGGGAGAGAGACACATTAGGCTCTCGGCCTTCAGGCTCCGGGGAACTCAGATACGCCTCCGGCAAGGGGACTCTCTGCGGGCGGGCTAGGATTCGAAACCGCTCGGGAAGTGGCCGGGGCTGAGGGCACGAAGGACATCAGGATCTCCTGGAGTTTTACCCTGAAGGAAGCATGGTGCCTGACCTAGGAGGGGCTGCCCTAGCACACCTGCCGGCCAAAGAGGAAAGGCTGGATTGCCAGCAGGGTGGGAAGAAAGGCTCATCACCCTCCCTGGAGCATCCTCATTCCCTGCAGTGTTTCCCTAAACCCCGTGGAAAGCTGGATGGAGGGGCCGGTGTATCTGGACGGGACGCAGAGGGAGACGTGAGCAGTAACTCTGGGTGGGACCTTGGGTAGAGGGAAGCTGTGTGTATGTGTGTGTGTGTTCGAGTGTACGTAAGAGACTGGTTTAAGAGGCCTACTGACAGTGGGAGCCTTCCCTCCGATTCTGAGGTGCACTGCGGGCCTCTGGAACCCAGCCAAGAGGAGCTTAACTCCTTGGCCCTGTGCCCCGGGGACCTCGGAGTAGCAGAGGGCCGGGAAAGCCTGGCCCTACCAAGTGGTCTTCCTTCAGGACCCAGCACCCATCTGACTCCGGTGCCCGCAGCCAGCAAGCAAGAGCAGTCGAACTGGATGAGGTGTCGCTTTTTAGCGGCAGGCTGCAGTTCGGGAGGTTTTAAGGGAAAGGAGAAGGATTACCAGGATTTGTGGGTAACGATTGCTGCTGTTGAAGATGCTGTGGGGATGGGGAAGGTGGGAGATGGGCTGCTCCACCAGTGCGCGCCCTGCCTTTTCTGCCAGGATTACCCCAGCCGCCCCGGCCTGAGCCGAGAGAGCGCCGGCGCCGCGTGGGCGGCGGGTTACCTTGCTCCGGGCGCCGGGCACGCTGAGCGCCAGCTCGTGCAGCAGCTCCCGGGGCGGCTCCTTGAGGTACCACCACTGAATCTCCAGCGAATACGAGGTGGCTCCGCTAGCCCGGAACGCGCAGGGCATTTCGATGTCGTCTCCCTCCCGTACTGTCACATCTTTGGGGACTTCGGTAAATGTAGCTGGGGGCGGGGGAAGAGAGAGGCGTGACCAGCTGTGGGGCGGGGGCCTGGGGCAACCCTAAGCGAGACGGTGCGTCCCCGGCTCGCCGGCCTTGTGCTTGCCACCCCCAAGCCACAAGCGTGGCCCAGGCGTTAGCAAAGTTCGGTCGAGCGGCTGCCGGGCCCTAGCAGAGACCAGCTACCGCTGCAGGCTGCTTCCCTCAGGATCGGGCGGGGCAGCAGGGGCGGCTTACGCTTCTACCCGGCGCCCAGCCGCACTGCCGGAGCCAGGCTGGGGCGCGCCGACTCCCGCTCCCCGCGAGCCGCCTCTCCGCAGCCCGAGCACGGGTCCGGCTCCGAATGACCCCGGCTCGAGCGCCGCAGCTGCGGCGACCCTTTGCTGCTCTCCTCCCCCTGCCCCTCAGGGCCCGGGCTGAACACCGGGATTGTTGGAGACCGTGAAGCCGTCCCCTTCTCTTCTTCCTCCTGCTCCTTGGCGACCGGGACAGGCTGGCTCTGGCGGCCCCAGCAAGGATCCCCTGAGCCCCCCGCGGCAGCAAAGTTCCCGCGCTCACCGTCGGCCACGAAGAGCAGCAGGGCGTGCAGCAGCAGCGGCGGCAGGTATCCGAGGGCGCCGAGCCGGTTCCGCTGTTCCATCTCCCGCGGGGGGCGCGGCGGCGGCGGGGGCCCGGGCGCGGAGAGGCGGCGGTGGTGGCAGCGTGGACTCGGATCCGGCTCCAGCTCGGGCTAGGACGCCTCCGAGCCTGCCATGGCCCCGCGCGGCGCCCCCTCCCCCGGCCGCCGGCGGCCGCCAATCAGCCCAGCTCCCTCGCCGGCTTGCCCGGCGCGGCTCCGGCGGGGGGCGCTGCGCGGGGGGCTCAGGACGCGAGGTCCCGCCGGGAGGCTACTGGTGATCTGTCCGTGCCTCCTTCTATCCCGCTGTCCACAGGACGATGGGGAACCGCAATTCAGTCTCTGCCCGGCGGGCCGGACAGAGGCTGGGCCGCCCCGGGACCCATCCCTTGCCAAGGGAGTGCGCGCCTCAGAGCTGCGAGCTTCTGCTTCCCAGTCTCCTTATGGTTTGGCTCCCGACTGCCACCTCCTCTGGCTCCCGCCGAGCTCTCCCGCCGCCGCCCCCGCTGGTCCCTCCGCGGCTCTTTCCGCAAGGCGAGTGGGCGCTCAGCCGCGGCGCGCAGACCTGGCGTCCGACCCAGTGCAGCGCGGGGAGAGCGGGTCCGGCGTGGCGGACCCAGAGCCGAAGAGAGGCGGGGAGAGGGGGAAGGGAAAGGGAAAGGGAGGAGGCGGTCAGTGGCTAGGCGCGGAGCCGCCTCCACCGCTGCATCACCCCCGCCCTTCGCTCCCCTTCCACAGCCGGCACCGCCCCCGCCCCAGAGCGCCCCCCGCTCCAGGGGGTCGCTTGGAGGGCCCACAGTCTCTGTGGTTGGAGCGCAGCCCCGCCCAGCACCCGCTTTGGCTGGGGGTCCTCCCACCCAAACTCTCCCTGGCTTCTTCCCAATCTCCCTCTCCCGAGACGGCAGCTTATCCTGCGTGCCCCGCGGCCCTCTCCGCAGACCCCCGCCCTCAACTGCTTACCCCAGTTTGGGCAAAGAGCTGCACCGCTCTTTGTCCCAGGCCCAGGCCATGGCTGGTGGGTGGGCGCCAGGGGCCGGGGAGAAGGGCGGAGCGCTGTGTTGGGCTGGGGACGAGGCCGGGTGACGGAGGCGACGCCGGGAGTCTGCAGTGTGCGAGCGAGAAGTGAGCGCAGAGCGCCCGGCGAGCAGGTGCCTGTGGCGCGGAGAGCTCACGAGCAAGCCAGCGAGCAGCGGCCGTGAGTGACGGCAGAGGCGGCGGGGGTGGGGTGGGGTGGGGAGCGCCCAGCACGACTCAGGGCCCCGGAGGTTTCCAAGCGGGGGTGGGGTTCCTGCACCTCAGTCGTTGGCCCCTGCGTCCCCACTCGTTCCTCGCCGGTCGCAGCTCTCGCTTTACCGGGTGCAAGGAGGGGGGATCCCCAGGCAGCTAGAGGCAAAGGTCGGGTCCATCGCCGCTTTCCGGAACCCATCCCCCGCCCCTGCGTCCCTGGCATCCCGGTACCTCTCCGGGCCCTCACCAGGAGCCTGCCCCTCCCCAGCTCTCTGCGGGAGTGCAGTCTGGCCCCTAAAGGGAAACGTGGGGCTGGCTTGTGGCTCCGATGGGCACACAGTTGTAGGGGCAAGTCCCGCAGCTCGGCTCAGGTCTCTCTTGCTTCCTTTCTCATGGGAAACCCAAATGGTCTATTTCAGTGTATCTCCCTACCCTCCTGGCCCTAACCTCTCAGCTCTGTCCTGCTGTTGGGGTGAGAGAGCAACCCCGCGCCCCTGCGGTTCACGCGTCTGCTTTCCCTGATCACTGGCTTCCTGGAGGCACCACCAGAGGGTTTTCCCAGAGCCAGGGAGAAGGAAACCCAGAGGGCAGACACATCACAGCAGCAGAGCTGGTCCATGCTGCCCAAAGCACGCCCTCAGTAGAGAAGTAGCTTTAGGCCCTTCCTGAGCTTTGCTCTTACCAGTACGATGCCCTGGACAGCGTCCCTTTGCCCTTCCTGGGTCTGTCAGTATCCTCATCTGTGACCAAGGAGTCATTTCCACATCCTCAGGCTACTGCTGCTCAGCTATGGAGCCCTTGTGTGCCAAGGTCTGTGGCTGGGAAGGGAGGAATGTCTAGGGCCTTCCTCTTCTTTCTATAGTTTCTTTCTGGGGAACTCAACCCAAAGAGGCAGTTGCCAGGTGCTGTCTCCATTTTTGTCCCCCGTAGGACCAGGAACTTTTCCTTAGCAACTTCACCTTCCTTTACACACTGCTTTGGGTTGCTGAATGTGAGACCCTGCAGACCCCACTGCTGTCCTCAGCATCTGAAGGGAGGGGGCAGACTTGCACTGTGCTATACAGATTCAGGACCTTGATGGGATTCTAGGAAAGCAGATTCTTTTGGGGACTGATACCAAGCAGAGTTCTGATGGCAAGAGAACTGATGGCCCACTGTGCGGTGGCCTGCCTGGAGGGGCAATCTCCTGGCCTGATACCAGGTGCAAGCAGAGATGGATGGCCAGTATCACGGATATATGGGGGAGAATTTCTGCAGCTAGAGGGAGTCACACCTATGTTATCAGTAAGATTTGCGAGTCTTCTGAACCGTACCACCACGTGGGATAAGGTGTATCTTGCCTATTGTGTGAGTTGGTGTTATTATTAACAAGAATAATAGCTATACTCTTTCATACACTTTCCATGTATCGGGCACTGGGTATATACTTTCCACACATTAGCTCTCAACCTGACAGTCAAGCCATCCTCCTCAAACAGAAATCAGATCACTCTTTCTCTGCTCAAAACCCTACAGTGGCTCCTTTTTCATTCAGGATAAACACCAGCGGCATTGTAATGGCTGGCAAGGTCAAACCAGCTGCCTTCCCTTTCTGCCCCGCCCTGATGTCCTCATCTTATGTTTTCTGTCCTTTCCCTGGTGATGCTCCCTAGCCACACTGGCTTCCTTCCTACAGCACAACATACTTCTACAGTGCAACAGTGCTTCTACCCCGGGGCCTTTGCACTAGCTATATCATTTGACTGGGATGCTCCTTCCCCGGACACCTGGCTCACACACTCTGTCATGTTCTGGTTTTTGTTAAGAAGCTGCCTTCTCAATGAGGCTCCCTGGGACCACCATATTTCGAGTGCAATCTGCACACCCCTTTCCCCAGCAGTCTGCTTACCTGCTCTCCTTTTTTTCTCCTTTCCTTAGTACTAACCGCCTTCCAGCATATGGTACAGCATCCTTATTTACTGTATTTCTTGTTTGTGGCCTGTAGCCTCTACTCGGATGGGGGCTCTTTGACTGCTTTGTTCACTGATGCATCTGTGGCATCTAGACAGGGTCTGGAATAGAATAGAAACTCAGTAAAAAACTTTGGAGTGAATGAATGAGCTCATTTAACCCCTGTAACAACCCTATGAGGTAGGCACTGTGATTTAGCTGCATTTTAGAGATACTGTAGCTAAAACTCAGAGAGCTTAAGGAACTAGCTTCAGGTCACACAGCTAGTAAGTGGCAGAGTAAAGCTTCAGCTCAGATCTATCTTAGTCTGGGGTCCTAATTCTTAATCAAAACACTGAAATTTCCCCTATTCCAGGTGAGACTCTTGTCTCTCAGTACCTGGAGTTGGTATGGAGAGCGGGGACCCTCTGCCCTTGATTAATGGCAGCCTGAACTTGTCTCACAGCTTCTTCCCTGCTTGTTACAAGGTGCACAGCAGTTCCATGTCCGGAGAGACTGTTTGCTCTCCCGTCCCCGCTGGCGGACTGCGAGGACAGCAGCTGTGCCCTTCTTTTCCGGGTCTCTAACTCCCAGTGGGGCCAGCCCTTGCTTAGGCTCAGTAAATGTTGCAACTAAGAGTGCTGTTGGTTGTGGCAGGAAGGTTGTTGTTTGCATCTTTCCCCCCTTCTGCAGGGGAGTCGGCTCCTCGCCACATCTGCAGTGACCTGTGGGATATGGTCTCAGTCGGAGGCTCTAAAGAAGGCATCTGTGATGGGGCACGTGTGTTGCTCCTCTTGCTCCCTTCTCAAAAGGAAACTTCTCTCTGGGGACACAGTCACTCACCCCACTCACCCCTGCCAACTGCCAGTCCCTTGGGCTCCCACAAAGATGCCCTGTTTGGAGGAAATGTTGGTCATGTGAAATGAGTCTGGTTTCCCACTGATGGACTCTTGAGAGACTTTTCAGAAATGTTGTGTCTCTGAAACTGTTGTTGTCTACTCATCAACAGCTCATCAGTAGGTAGTGACAGGCACCCTTTAGACTACAAGGTTTTTCTTTCCCTTTCTCCCTCCACAGGCTCCAAAATGCCTGCAGAATCATTGTGTAGAGGGGCCTGGAGGTGAACCCTCCTGTAACGTGACCAGTAGGCCCTCAGTGTACCTGACCCACCAATGGGGCTGTGCATGGGCGCTTGCCCGAGTCTACCTCGCTCTGTCCTGCCCGTTGTCATTTTGTGCTGCTGTGACCCGGCTGCCAGTTGGGGTATGCTGTGCTTGTCAATACCATTTTGTGGATGGATTCACTAGACTCTCAAAGGCACTTCAAAAAGTGTTATTTAAAAAGACTGCCCAGCCTTTCGTGAAAGTACCCTTAAATTACAGCCCTTAAGTGAATGTGTTTCCTGCAACTCACTTTCAAAATTTATTTCTTTTAATGCTCAGGTCCTCTTGGAGTTTTGGTTTCGATATTCTTGTCTCGGTTGACCTTTCCTGTCCTCCCCATGCCTCATACAGCAACATTGATTTTGGGTAATGTATTTTGATTTTAAGATGCAACCCATCCATAAACTTTTCTATCAATAATCCCGGCACACTCTGTGTACCCGACAGCTTAAAGGAAAATACCATATTTATGGGGGCTTTTATTTTTGGCCAGTTTAGTCATTCACTGGCCTCACTGTCAGGGGATAAGGGCCTGAAGTCCAGCCCCAGGAATGCTGCCATCCAAGGGCAAACGTCAGGTCAGCTGCTCCAAATGGTGGAGTATGGCCCTCTCTGCCTGGATGATGGGGAGGAACTGATGACTGAGTGCCCCTAAGACACGGGGAAGGCAAGCGGAAAAGCTCACAGTCTGGGTTTCTGTTGTCGTCTTCCATCCCCACATGGAGACAAGAGAGCAGCCTCTGCTCATACCGGGCCTTGGGGCCATCAGCGAGGTGGGTCCCCCCTTGCCCTGTCCCTGCCCGTGCATGCTCTGAGAAGCAGGCATGGCTTGCAGTCCCAGGTCTGGGCTGTCATTGCTGTGTCGGTGTCACTGCTCAGGGTCCCCTGTGCCTGGGGCTGTTTGTTTGCTTGTCAGAAACAGGATTGATTGGGCTTGTGGATTGCCTGGAGAGATGGAATGAGAGGAGAAACTCCAGGCAGAGCCTGCCTGCTTCACCTCAGACATTTATCCAGCCAGCATGTCCTGAGAGCCCAGTATTCATTTATCCAGCGCATACCTGTGGGTATGGACTTTACAGTTTGCAGGGTGCTGGGGACCCCGCGGCATCCTGCCTGCACGGAACCTGCATTTCAGCCCAGAAGGGGGCAGAGGCACACCTGCGAAGAAAAAACAAAACTGATCATCTCAGTGGTGTGTAACACGTAACCTGCAGCCCACTCGCGCACACACGGACATACCTAGTGGGAGTCTTGGTGGACACAGGAAGACCTGAAGTGGACAGACAGGCAGAGACCTGGGAGAGGCAGAGTGCTTCAGGCAGAATGACATGGCAAGGGTGAAGGCCAAGGGCAGGGCAAGGTGGGGAGTTGGAGAATAGAAGGTGGCAGAGCCTCATAAGTGAAGGGTGCACAGTTGGGACAGGGAGGCAGGTGAGGGCACATGTGGCCTTCCAGGCACAGGAAGGATTTCTGTGCCTAGAACAATGGGGCTCAGAGATTAACAGGACATGGCTCTGGTCATGGGGCTTAGAGCCTAACGGGGAAGCAAATAGTGGGAGCTGGGTCCCCTCTGGCAAGACTTCATGGATGTGTGGCCTTTTTGCTCAGGAATGTGCACAGAGAGGAGTTTGACTGGCTTCAGTGGGGGTGTGGGTAGGGTGTGTCAGCATCCCAGATGAGTAGCAGCCTCTGCAGGGGTGTGGTGGCGGGAGATCTGGGGAGTTGGTGCGGCAATGAGAAGAGTCCTGTGTGACGAGACCATTGACTAGCATTGAAGGTAGCAAGGAGGAGGTCTGACTGAGGGCACCGTGAGGTAGTGGTGGGAGCAGGGAAGCTGGCAATCTGGGGAAAGGATAGGATGGGACGTCGGGGGTGGGGGTGGGGGCAGGAGCTAGGCGTTGTCACAGACCTCTCATTATTTGGATCTAGCTCCAAGCAGGGGCCTTGTGATGAGACCTCACCTCCCTCTCCTTTGTCATCTCCCCACTTTCTTTGCGCTTGAGAGCTGGCTCTGACAAACAGCACACTTGGCATGAGGAAGGTGTGAAAGTTTTAGGGTGAGCCCCACAGTGTTTGAGTCCCGGGGGAAAAATGCCTTGTCTCACCCTCCCTGGCCTGTCTGAGGTGCCTTGGACACTGGGGTTTGGTTGGAAAAGCCCCCAAACCTCAGTTTCCCCAACTGCAAAATGTGATTTTAATTCCCACCCTACCTCCTTTCTCTTCTGCACCGCCCATGAACATGCCCAAAGGTGCTGGGCCAGGCTTGGCAGGAACAGCAGCTGGGCAGGCTCTGGGGGCTTCAGACGCCGTCTCTGATGAGCAAGATCCTGCCTCCTGGCCTAAGTTATTGATGGCTCAATGAAAAATTAAGTCAAAAGCAGATTAGAACAAAGCAGAGCAAGGTGGGGTCCGGGGTTATGGAATCAGATGGGCTTCGGTTCAGATCCTGGTCTTGCCTTGGCCTCTTGGAACCTCACTTTTCTTATCTGTAAAGAGGGTATCCCAGCCATGCTGACAGCAGGAGGGGAAACAGGAGCATTGATTTTTGAGATAAAGTGTTTGCAGCAGCTGGCTTAGCACCTGAGGTGTAGAACCACCACCAGCAGAGATCCACACACTAAAGTGCACGTCTTGCTGGCTTTTGTGTTGTGAGGAATGTAGGGCGGGGGACTTCAGGGAAATGCCTGGCCATCCTTGAGCCCTGGTGCTTGGGCAGGGTGGTACAGACGGGGCGGGGGGAGGTGACCAGTGGAGCTGAGTGTCCACTAATGGATCTTATTACAGCCTGTCTCTGTGTTATTTATTTAATCATTTGCCAAAGTAAATCTTACAGACCCATGAAGAGTTTATTTTTTTTAATTTTTAATATTCCCAATGCACTTGGGGTTTTATTTCCCACTAGATCTATTAGTTTAATTTAGTAGAGGACAGGCTGTATACTTAACCAAAAATTGCTTTGACATTATGGAGAATTAAGAGGCCGGGGCCAGACGGATCTGAGCAGATCGATCTGTTTGAGATAAAACCCTGTTAGTTCCCTATGTGCTTTCTTCACCTTAATGGTGAGGATGTTGATTAGAAAACACAGAGCTGGCTAATAATGGCCAGGGGTCGGACAGAGGGTCAGGGCTCCGGCTCCGATTCTTTCTCCAGACCCACGGTAAGGTCTCCCCTGTGGCGAGATGTTGTTTGATGGTTCCAGTGGAGATGTTTTTGGGGGCCAGAGGTGCCTATGGCAGCCCCCCTGTGTCTGTGACTGACCAGCCTTCTGAGGAGTTGGCCTCATGGTCAGGGAATGAAGGCCCTGGGGTGGTGCTGTTGGGGCAGCGATGGAGTGGTTGAAGCCTGGTGTGTCGTAGTTGAGTCTCACTGCCACGCTGAGCTGAGTCTCACCTCCCCATCAGAGGGCACCGCGATCCTTACCTCCCAAGGCTCTTGTGGGGTTCAAAAGAGCTGATGCCCACCAAGTTGCTTTGTGAGTTGTCATGGGGATCACTCATGCTGATGATTGTGGTCCTGTGTCCTCTGCATTTCTGGGCCCCAGGAGCAGCTCAGGAAATTCCTGTCAGGCTGACCGACGGCTCTATTTCCAGGGCCCTAAGGTTTTGGCATCTTTCCAGGCTACCACCTAGAAACTTCTGAGCAAAGCATCCCCGTGGGGGACTTGGGGTCATCAGGAGGTACTGCAGTCCTCAGGCAGCTACCCCCATGCCCAGGCGGTGCCGCCCTTGGTGCCACTACTTGTGGATGGCTCTGAAGAGTGAGGAAGCAGAATGGGCGCTCTGTCCCTACCACCATCCTGAGCCACAGTGGGACCTACAGGTCTGGGGAAGGCTCACCTCCTGCCCCTTCTGGGAGCCCCAGGACTGGACTGAGGCTGCTTCCTGCAATCCCACTTTGGAGCCCTGTGGTCTTGGCACACCAGCCCTGCTCCAGCCCAGGGTCTGCCCACCTGCCTGTCCACCTGCTCTTCTGACTGATTCCAGCTGACAGACTTTTCCTCCAGGAAGCCTTCCTCATGATGTCCTTCTCCTGCCTGCGCTCAGAGCACCCCTTATGACTGGGTTAAGCTCTCACTTCAGGAAGGCTCAGCCCTGCTGTCACCCCACAGGCCAACTCCCGTGAGGTTCTGGAGGCTACTGGGGCTCTGTGTTGAGAAGTACTCTGAGGCCACATCTGGCCTCATCAGAAAAGCTTGCTGTCATGGATAAGTGACATCTGCCATTGCCATGGGTGGGGGAGGGGGAGATGGCAGGATTTGCCACCTCTGGAGGGGCTTCCTGGGCTCCCTGAGCTCTGGACAGGGCCTCCTTGTCCCTCCTGCTTTCCCTGTGAGGCCAGCACACATAGGTCTGTGCTTAGAGTTGGCAGAGTTTGGGAGCAAACATGAGGGCCCTCGGGTCCCCCCTCCTTGTCCACACATAGTGGCAGACACAGGCGCCTGCTTCTGGTAGCACCTTGTTTCAGCCTGCCTCCCTGCTCCTGCCCCAGTTGGGTTACCTGCAGGAAAAGAACACTGGCCTGTATCTTCCTGGACTTTGCCCGGCATGTGGCAGGTGCTCAATGTGCGCTGGATGGCAGGGGGATGAGGCACAGCTCCTGGCAGATTTCTCAAAGGAATGTCTGTTTTTCCTGGTTTCATCCTGGACGGCAGCCCCTCCTCACTGTTAGGCTCCAGTAGGTACCGGACCAGGGTCAGGGGAACAGGCTCAAGCTCCGAGTTTAACATCATCTTTGGCTTCACAGCCACAGAGCATCTGGTCTGGATGGCCCTGGAGGTCAGCCGTCCCTTGCTGGGGTGCACCTGGGCAAATGTGTGGGTCCAGAAGAGATGGAACCACCAGGCAGGGGCCCCCACCCTGGCCTGAGCATACTGGACCCTGGCCTTCTGGGCTCCTGGTCCCTCGGTACTGATGCCCGGGTCTGGGAGAGTCTCCTCCGCACCGCTGTGACCTTCACGCCTGACTTGCCCCTTTAGAGTTCCTCCCGCCCGTAGACTGGCAGCTGCCAGAGCTGCTCGGTTTGTGAAATGTCAGTGGTTTAATATCAATTCTGGAGATTTTATTGCCTTTCCCCCCTGTTTTCCAATGGGATTTTGATCCAATCAAGGCCGATCCAGAGTGACGGCAGATTTGTGTTCCCGTCCGAAGTTGACAAAAGGTCACTCTGCCTGGGGAGCCAGGGGCTGCCTTGGCTTTGCATGCATGTGATTGCTCTCTCATCCTCTGGGCTCTGGAGTCGGGCCACGGCTTTCCTCCAGGAGAGCTGTTTCAGGTGGGTATGTTTCCTGCTCCCCCCAGGGCCTGTTGACTGGACCCAGGCACCTGGGGATTTAAACTCGGGCAGTAGCCAGCCACAAAATGCCTTCGTTTTGTTTGCAAAACGTCTTTGATGCTTCAGACCTAAATTAATTTTTCACAGTAATGTTTCAAAATGTCATTTTTCCCTTTCCAAGGGCGGAAAAATGCTGTTGAATAAGGTTCTCTGTTTGGGAAGAGGAGTGAGGCTGGGGAGAGACCAGGCCCCCAGCCACACTGGCCTGTGCCCTGTTCCTCCTCTCTCTGCTCAGCTCCCTGCTGTCCCCAGAGAACAGGACACCGGTCCTGCTCATTTCAGGTCAGGGTGCTGGCAAGGGTGCAGAACCAGGTGTGAATTTTTGTCAAGTTCTGATCTTGCTCTGTGGCACTTTAGAGAAGTGGCATTCAGAGTTTCAACCCAGCCTGGCAAGCCTTTCGAGAGTGCCTGGTGGGTGTGTGGCTCACAGTGGGCTCTGCAGGTAGGTCAGGAAGGGCAAACCTGGACAAGGAGGAGGAAACTCTGGTGGGCTCTGTGTTTGTGGAGCTCCCGGTGGGGGTCCTTGAGAGCACTGGCCCCACAGGATGGCAGCACTGCGGCCTGTGCCCAGGCATGGCTCCTGGAACCCCCAGCTGGGGACAGGTGGGAGGAGACCATGGTGGCCAAATTGAGGGGAAGGAGAGGCAGTGGGCGGTACATTTGTGCAAGGTGACAGAGCTTAGGGTGACAGCTGGGGTGCTTCATGGTGAGAGTGGCAGAGTGCACCTGGAGTAAACCAAAGGGGCATGGCTCTCCACACTCCTGCATCCCCATCTCTGGACAGGGGAGGGGCTGGGAGGGTGGCACCCTTGGGGCCTGCCATCAGGCATTGCCATCCTCTGTCACTGTGTGGTTTGCACACACGTCCTACAGCAAGCAGCCTGTCCCCTCAAAGACTATCTGGTGTAGGCACACTCTCCAAATGAGCCCAGCCTTCTACCGAATCCCTTTTTCCAGGACCTGGGGTCCCAGGGGTGTGACCTCAGGGCACAGGAGGTGGGCACCTGCAATGTTTATGTGCACTGACAACACATTTGCAGGGAGGATGTGTGTGTGTCCACACATGCACAAGTGTACCTATTACAGATGGTGTAGCTCTCATATGCGTGCAGATGGCATGCCTGTGCCCAGACAGCATGCCCTCCGTGTGTGTGTTTGTGTGTGTGTGTGTGTGTGTGTGTGTGTGCAGAGACAGCATTTGCTTGCAGGGACAACTGGTGTGGCAGACAGCATAGATGTGTGTAAGTGGTGTGCATATGCCCAATGTGTGCACAAATGGTGTGTATGCATGTGGAGTGTATGTGTGCAGGCTGGTGTGTCACACACGAAGGCTGGGTGGCAAGTTGCAGCCAGGTGGCTGGCTGGGCCTCCTGCTTGCCTCCTGTGGGCATGAAATGGGAAGCAAGAGACCCAGATTTTCCCACCCTCCTCAATGTCTCCTTCTCCCCTTTCCTCTCCCCCTCCTCCTCCATCCTCCTTAGTCCTCCTCCCTCCCCCTTCCTCCTCCCTCTCCCCATCCCTCCTTCTACTCCTCCTCCCTCCTCCTCCCTCTCCCCCACTCCTCCCTTCTCCTGCCTGGCTGCTCTGGGTGGGTGAGTGGATGGGGACTCTGGGCAGGCTGCAGTCCAATACCTCTCTTCAAGGTGCGAGGTCTGAGGCCATCCGGGGCCCAGGCAGAACTGCAAAGGGCAAAGGGACTGGTGGGGATCACTGGGGAGGGGGGAGGACTGGGGCAACTGGTGCTCTCATGCCCCACCTAGAGGTGGCCCGATGCTCCAGTGTTTCTAGTGAAGGTAGAAATCCAGGTTTCTACGCAGGATCTAATTTTTAAATGTTGGTTCCACCACAAAAATAAACCTCCGGGATCTGCAGCCTACACCCTGGCCCAGGGGTCCTGTTTGCCTCATGGGTTTAGCATGCTGGGGCCTCCGGGGCTCACCTCTTACCAGCCCCAGCCCAACTGCAGCTGTCCTGGCAGGAGTCTGGTGGAGGCCTCTCCCTCTCCCAGCCAAGCCTTATCTGAAGCCCGTGGAGACATAGAGGATTGGGCAGCTCCCTTGTGCACCCTCTAGGGATACTTGTGAGACTAGAGCTTCCTATGAGATATGGCCCTGTGGAGTTTTCAGACTCACCTGAGTTTTCCATCCATTTCAAGTTTGGGTGAGGATGCTGTTCCTGAATCTGGCTCCCCCACCCCCACCCCAGTCCTAGATCTCTCACCTGCACTGGCTTTGGAGGGCTGGGGCCTGGTGCTGGTGTCAGCCAGGATCCACACCCTGTCACCCTCACAGCCTCCTTGTGTCTAGAATTCCTCTCCCTTTTACAGGTGAGGAGGCTGGGCTCACACACAGGAAGAAGGTGCTGGGCCATAGGTCCTGCCTTGCCTGCTTTGTCCCTCCCTTCCGGGCTTAAGAGCCCCAGGCTGGGGAGAATGAGGGCTTGTGTCATTCCAGGCCTTCTTGCAGAGGCTGACAGAGACCACCACCTACCTTTCTCTCCCCTTCCTCTGGGGCAGGTCTGTGTCTGTGTCCTCACTGTCCAGTCCTCCTCAGGCTGGGCCAGCACTCCATGCCTTTAGTGCAATGGCTCCCAGTGAGATACCTCAGTGCCTCAATGTTCTCAAGTGTAAGGAACACTTTTTAGTCCATATCTTGACCTTCTACACATTCTCTTCTTCCTGAAGCTCTAGCCTTGGCTTTTGTGACTGCAGGTCTTGGTTTCCCTCTTCCTGCACTGGCTGTCTTACCTGTCTACTGGCTGTGTTACCTGTCTTATAGGGGGCTGGCTGTCTTTGCCAAGCCACCGGGCATTGGAGGCTTGGCAGCTTGGGCCCAGGCCCTCTTCTCTGCCTCCACAGATGGAGGTGGTCCTCTGTCTGTGTGCACTTCCACATACATGTCACAAGGGAACCTGACCAGCCTGACCCTCTCCAAAGCCTGGTCCTCTATGAACCTGGTAGTTATCTCTGGCTTAGTAACTGGCCTGACCCTCCCTATAGCCTGGCAGGAGGGGTTTCAATGCCTTTCTCTCCGCTGCTCCCAGGGTGGGAGCAGCTTGTGATTTGACCTTTGGGATATCTCTCAGATTTATCCATTTCTCTTCATCTCATGAACCACCATCCCGACCTGGCCTCTGCCACCTCTACCTGGATGATGCCTAGTTGTCCCATGGCCCCAGCACCTAGCACTTGCCTCCCACTTGGGAGAAGCCCTGTGAAAATTTCCTGGGGCTGTGTGCTGGAGGGCGGTCCTTCTGGTGCCCCCTTGGTGGTCTGTGGCTGCTGACCTCCGTCAGATGTGTCATCACTCAGGAACAAGAGTGACGTCCAGTGGGCTTTACTCTCTGCATAATCTTCATTACCCTGCATTGTGTATCTACCCAGCGCCCAGCAGAGAGTAACCTGCAGTAAGCATTTCTTGAACAAACAAATGAGTGAAGGCGTAAATGTGTTTACGCCCCAGGAGAGAGTTACTAGTGTCATTCCCATCTTGCAGATGAAAGTCTGAGCTCTGGAGCAGTTTAGTGATACAGTCAGAGGACACAGTCCTGGTTCTAGGTGGAGCCAGGGTGAAGCCTGTTCCACCAGCCAGCAGAGGCCGCCAGGACTTGTCACTCAGTGGGGGGGGGGGGGGGGGGGGGGGGGGGGGGGCGGGGGGCCCTCAGTCCCTCCCACCTTCCTTCCCTGTCGGGGGATCTCCCCTCGTAACATCTCAAATTGGGGGCTGTGTAGACACAGCTACTGGGTTAGTCAGTGCAGACTCTAGTGAGCAACTGGGTAATTATTTCCAAAAATATTGACTTGTAATGTGAAGCAAGCTCTTCTCCATGCCACCCGTCAGCAGAAAATTGCCTTTGGTATTAACATTTCAAGAACCGCATAATGTGAATTGATGTAAATGCATAATTAGATATAATAGCCTGGGAAAATTCACTCTTATTTATAAAATTGGGCTTGTTAAATTAAAATGGGAGCTAACGATTTCCATCTCACTCTTAAAACATGTCCGAGGCTTTGCCGCCTTGCTTTGCACAAGTCCTCTATCAGTAGTTGCCTGGGTATATCGACAGCTTTAGGGAGACTCTGGAGAGGGGACACCCTCTGAGGAGGCAGGGACACCACCTGTCCAAAAGGTGGCTCCCTAGTATCATAAACGGGCCTCTCAAAAACATTTTAATCAACATGCAACAAATGACAATCCCTGAGGAAAGATGGCTGGGTGACAATTTCCCCAGCCCTCATTCTTCTTGTAGAATGGGGAGCCAGCCCCCCTGTTGCACCCCAAATCTGAGGCTATTGTGAGGGGTGGGTACGATGCTGTGTGCAAGCACAGTGGAGTGCAGGAATGTGCTCTACAAATGCTAAGAATGTGCAGAGGGCAGTGAGGAAAGAAGACCTCATCATTGTCATCACTATCAATACTTTTTCATTCATTCAACAAGCGCCCATTAAGCATTCTACCCATGCCAGATCCTGTGCTTGGTATGGGGTGTACAGAGTTGGAGAAGATATGATTTCCGATCTTTTGGAGCTCACCATTTATCTGGGAAGACAGGAATTTAAACATGTCTTCATTTTGGTTGCAAGTGACAGAAAAACAATTCACACTACCTGAAACAAACAAAAAAGAGGTCTGTTGATTCACAGAACTGGAATAGATTTCAGGCAGAGCTTGATCCAGGAACTCTTGTTCTGTTTCTCTCCCTAGGCTCTTTCTCTGCACGTTAGCCTCATTCTCTCTACTCTTTAAGTTTCCACCCCCCAGTCCCCACATTGTGGAGGAAGGTGATACTGGCTTGCTGTTCACATTTATAGTTAATAGTTAATTTTTTCTAAAAGCTTATTTATTTATTTTGAGAGAGAGAGAGAGCAAGTGGTGGAGGGGAAGATAGAAAGGGAGTGAGAGAATCCAAAGCAGGCTCCCCACTGTTAGTGTTCAGAACCAGATGCAGGGCTCAAACTCTACCTTCTAAGCCAACAGGGCCATGAATAGCTGATCTTTAAGGGAAAAGCCTACAGCTCTTTCCAAATGGAGATAACTCCTCCCCCCACACCCTATTCTTCTGGAGTGAGTGGGGCCGACCATTCCCTGCTTCAGAGATGTAAATGTGACCCAGATCTTGCCAGTCAGAGCACTCTGAGCCCTGTCCATGGTAATAGGCTCAGAGATCCACAGGGCACTGGCTGGACGTCATGTGCATGTCATAATGAGGAGTCTGGCCACAGCCATCAGGAAGGCAGCACTCCCTGGTCACCACAGTGCTGGGCTGTGAGGATGGCCAGAGCCACCTTTGCATCCTTGGGGGAGAAGCCAGAGCTGACCCATAGAAAGATCATCTTATGATGTTATTGATGTCCCTGGTTCAGCCATGCCTGGAGAGAGGTGTACCCCCATAGTCCTCACTTCCCTAGCCAGTACCTTCCCATTTTGTTTTCATATCCAGGACCCCAGTGTCTGTCCGTTAAGACTGGAAGAGTCCTGGCAGTATCTGTCCCAGTCTTTATCCCTGATTAAAAATCACTCCCTGAATAGTGGTCCATAGCTGGTTTTTATAAGGCTCAGCCCCCTTATAGAAGCTCTCCCTGAAGTGCTCATGGTTTCTTCTTCCAACCCTGTTGGCACATTGTGTGTCCCTCTTCTGTGACACGGACTGTGACCTCCTGGGAGGGTAGGTCCCAGTGCTCTGCCACTGAGCCTTGGAGGACCTGGAACTCATGAAGGTCATCCAGACTGTCTTCATCCAGACCTGGAACCTGCAGTGAAATCCAGGGGAACAGGCCCCTCGCTGGGCTGCCCTGGGGAGTGTGTGTGTGTGTGTGTGTGTGTGTGTGTGGAGACTGGTGTAGAAATATTCCTTATTCCTAAAGAATGAAGTGTTTGATTAATAAAACCCAGGGAAGAGGAAACATAAAAAGAGACCTGACTTTGGATATTTTTAGTGAGTTTTCACAACGAGGGCTCTGAAGGCCCTCATGTTCTGTGGTGGAGCATTTGGGCTCTGGGGGCACGGTCTGTCTTAACCTTGCTATCAGCACCTCTTGGGTGCCTTCCTGGGGTCTTGGGTTTTGCACTTGTGAGTGGTTGCCCACAACATTCCCTGGACCATGCTGGTCTACCTGTCAAGCAGATGCAGGGTCCTACAGCAGAGCCATTCAGACGCTTCATGTGTCCTGTGTCCTGCTTCCTCTCCAAGCAGAGAGACCAGCCTTCGTAGGAAACAGTCCTTCCCCTTCCTTGAATCTGCCCTTTTGCAAGGATCATGGGAGAAACACTCCAATTCCCTCTTTACAGTGAAGAAGCTGGGGCCAGAGTGGGAAGGGGCAGGCCCAGGGGCACATGGGGGTCAGGGCCACAGGCCAGGCCTCGGGCTTCAGCCATGGCCAAACCTAGGAAGCTGATTTAGGACCTGATGCTGAGTTCCCCTTCCTGGCCCCACCTGGCCCACTCTGGGGCACAGTGGGGACCCGGAGGAGGGGTGTTTACAGTCCTGCCCAGGCATCCCCTGGCCCCTTTCCTCCTCCTCCTTCCCCTCCCCCAGGGGACACAGGTTCCCTTTTCATGTGGGAAGAAAGCTGCCCGCTTGTCTCCAGGAACAGCTGGGCCTTGTCCCCTCAGCTGTGGCTCAGCGCCTGCCGCAGGCCACACAATTCCTGCTGTGTACTGGGGAACCAGGGGCCAACGGAAGCAGCTTGGCCCCGTCCCAGGAGCCGCAGGGGGCACTGGGTCTATGAGGCTGGAGGCAGGCCTGGGGGAGCCTGGAGGCAGGCCCGGGGGAGCCTGGATCTCCAGGGCATCTGCCTTCTCCCACAGCCCCACCTAGGGGACCCGCATGGGCAGAGGGGGAGGCTCTGGGCCTCCTGAAAGGGATGCTGAAGGCTTGTTCCTTTCTCACTGGCCTCCTTGCTCTCAGGGGATGTAAGCAGCCGATGAAAGCAGCTATGGATTTGCTCCCCTTTCTGTCCCCTCCTCTGAGCTCAAGGCCCCCAGTGGGCTGGGAGCTCCTCCGCAGGGCAGAAAGGAGAACAGTGAGAAACAGCTGAGTCAGGGGCAGGTTCCCAGCCTGGGCCTCAGGGGTGGCATTTATTTCTGCCCACTCCACCCTCAGCTCCAAGGGGCTGGGCAGCCCCTCACACTGTGCAGTAGTCAAGGACAGAAGCTTTCATATTTCCCGCCACCCTGCCTGCCTCATCTCCCTCTGCAATGTGGGGCTCCTTGGGCAGCCCCAGCTCCGACCACAGCTTCCCCACTACTAACCATAGCCTCATGGATGGAGGGTTTGTCTCAGGATGCACCTTGCTCTTATACCAAGTGCTCTGCAAGCACCACCTCACTCACATCAAGGGGAGGCATGTGCTATATGGTCCTCCTTTTGCAGGTGCAGAAACCAAGTGTCAGGATGGTCAGGGAGCTTGCCCAAGGCCACACAGCTGGCCAACCTAGATCTTTCTCCATCCAAAGCCTGTGCTCAGAACCAACAGGCTCCATGGCTTCTCTAGTGCTTTGACTCTGGCTGCTGTTTCTTTTGCTTGGGAAACTGTTCTTTCTTCAGATGACAACCATTTATTGAGTTCTTACTCTGAACTTGTTCATGGTCTTACATTCTAGAAGGTGAGTCAGATAACAAACACGTGACTAAGAAAGAAGAGAAATAGAGCAGGCAGTTCTCACTGCTCTGCAAAGAATTTAAAAAGAGGGGCATGCCTCGGCATGACAGGGTGTGCGCTTCAGCAGGGCAGTCAGTGAAGGCTGCTCCAAGGACCAGGGATTTGGAGGACAGATGGGGACAAGCCATGTAGAAGCCAGAGAAAAATCATGCTGTGCAGAGAGAAGAGCTGGCAAAGGCCCTGGGGTGGGGGAGGGTGTGGAGTGTCAGAGCAATGGTGGGCGTGCTGTGGGTCTGGAGCTGCATGAACGGGCATGGAAGGTGGCACATGAACACTCCCAGGAATGAGGGAGAGCTGCCATGTGGCTCATGTCACTAGACTCTATTGTCCTTTCTGGGAGTTGGGTCCATCACGAGCCCCTTGCTATCCAGGTATCCAAGCGGGAGATGAGTCCCGACAGTAGGTAGACATCTCTACTCAGGTAGTCGAGGGACTGACATAGGAAGAAGAATTGACATGAACTATATGGCCTCTGAGAGTGGAATCCATCCTCCTGTGGGAGATGGGTTTTAGGTGTGTTTAGCAGTCACAGATATTCAGGGGTTAGAAGAGTCACCCTGAGGGGTCGTGAGCAGCCTGTCACTGGTGGAGTCCCAGGGGAGCTCTGCTTGGAGTCTGGTGGAACAGCCAGCCCTTGGTGGTGGAGCTGGGGTCTTGAGTACCAAAGGGGCACGACTAGCCCATACAGGGGTCTTCCTTAGAAATCTTTGTAGTGCTGAGTGTGGGAGGACGTCGATACTGGAGAGGCGGTGCACACTTCCTCTGGCCACTGGCCTTCGGGTGGCTTGGGTCAGACTGCAGACTTCTCTCTGAGCTCTGGGCTGGAATGTGCCTGGTGCTTGATAAATTTTGTCACTTGATTGATTTCATCCTGGCCCCAGAGGGAAGTGAAGGAAAGATTTCTTGATTTGAGAAGACCAAATTAGGAACAGATGTCTTTTCTAGCTATTAATAAGCGGTTGGGGAACAATGGGACTTATTTTTAAAGGAGCCCACAGCGTGCCGGTTGCTGCTGTCCATTTGAATGTTTTGTGTTGGAGCGATTCATAATTGTGGCAGTGGAGAGTCATTTGTGGGGAATGACAGAGATTTCCCCCCCACCCCCTGATACTCGATTCAGGTCATGAGCCAGAGGGTCTAAATTTAAGTTCTTCCCCAAACTGTTCTGCTCCCCAGTAAGGGCCCAGAACACCGCATGGTTCTGATAAATGGGCACAGCACAGAATGGTTTTCCAGAGGAGGGGGCGGGAGGCACAAGACGTGTACCGGTTGGCCCGACTCACCTTTTTATTCTTCAGTAGAGAAGTCTGGGGTTTGGCTTTAGGCAAATGAATATAAACCACCATGGAAGCTATTAGTAGCATTATTCACACAATCACAATTGTTGAAAATTAAAATTGTCCATTACTCTGTGTGCGCGTGCTTTCTCTGCCGATTGCAATTTCAAAACTAACATCACTTAGCTCATTGAAAATAATACTAGTGAGGAAAATGGTTTTTCTTTTTTTAAAAAAATTCCTTAATATATTTTGCTGTAATGTATTCCTGTGAAGAAAGTAAAGTTAATTATGATGCAGACAGTAGAATTATCTGACTTGATTTAACACGGCAGATTGAGTCTGTGTCCCGGTTCTGCAGCAGACACAGACCCGGGAGGGGGATTGTACTCTGGGGCGGTGCTACTTCTTAGGCACGAAGCTTCATGCGCTCACAGGGGGGCAGGAGAGTGTCTGGCGGGAGACACCCAGCACCCCTTGGTGGCTTCTGGTCATTTCTGAATGAGGCTTGGGCTTGTCCATTGGGACCAAGCCCTGCTGGGGGTCCTCCTTCTCTGGTCACTTGGGGCTGCTCACCGCCCCCTGGAAGTACCTGCTCGGAGAGTGTAGCAACTGCCATTGGTGTGCCCGTGTCCCCAGGTCACTCACTGTGGCCCCACACCAGCAGCATCTTACTGTTTGTAACTGCAACTCTGCCTGTGTGTCCCTCTGGCCGTGGAACATGTGCTGCTACACATCTGGGAGCCAACACCCCAGGAGCAGCTTTCAGCAGTGATGTCCACACCTTTCCACCTTTTGGGTGGGGCAACTCTGAGGTCTGCAGTGCCCCAGGGGTGCCCGCGGGTCGCTCCTAGCAATAACCTGCTTACTGCCACATCCTGCACTGTTCCTTCCCAGTCCCCTAATAGAACTCCTGGAGCTTAAAGTCTATCTCAGGGTCTGCTCCCTGGGGTGGTCAGAGTAGCAGAGAGGATGCAGGATGGCTCAAAGGGCAAGGTCAGGGGGTCTGACTAGGGCCTGGCTGCAGCACACCCTGCTTCTGCTTGACTGTGCTCCAAGACTGGGCAGTGCCCGCTGACCGATACACTGATGACCTGCAGGCTTCTTCTGCTGCCCCCACTCATCACGGCGCACTGCTCTAGCCGCCAGTTTCATAAGCTGAAGCCTTACCTTCAGGATATGGGGTCCTTAGAGGTAATAAGGTTAACTGAGGTGTTAAGAGTGGAGTCCTAATCTGATGGGACTGGTGTCGTTATGAGAAGAAGAAGACCAATCTTCCCTGCCCCCATCCCCATGCACAGAATAAAGGCCATGTGGGCACACAGAGAGAAGGTGGCCACCTGCAAGCCCAGAAAAGAGGCCTCAGCCTGGAACCTACCTTGCTGGCACCTTGATCTTGGACATCTGGCCTCCAGAACTGTCCAAAAATAAATGTCTGGTGTCTAAGTCACCGAATATCTGGTATTTTGCTATGGCAGCCTTAGGGGACAAGTACACACACTCATTGAGGCGACTGTGTATTTCTCTGAGGCCGCAGCTTTGAGGGCCATGTTCAGAGCACATCTCTCTGAAGAGGGGAGCCTCTGCACCACCACCCCCTCTCCACTGCCTGCCAGCTTCCCTGTGGTTTGGGATGAAGCCAGGAAAGGGCTCTATATAGGTAATAGAAGGTATATAGTCCTCATACAGGCTTAGGTCTTGCCAGTATAGGAGCCCTAGGTGAAGAGGGTTTCTAAGTGTTCCTGGCCCGGGCATCTGTCACTTTGCTGGAATGCTACCTTTGCCTCTTCTGGAACCTCAGTATCCTTCCTCTTTGGGGCATGTTCCCTTGCTCAACCATGTGACTCTGAGGGAGGATGAGGCTGCTGCCAGTGCGGGGTGTGTGATCCAGGTCACCAAATCAGTGGAGCCAATGGAGTGGCCCCACTTCCCATGCCCACTTCCTTCCCCAGGAAGCCAGGAACTTGTGAGCCCTGGTGCTGTGGCTGCCAGCATCCAGCTATTATAAGGAAGTGTGTCTGATGGGATGCTGCTCACTGGAGATGAGAGGAGAGAGAGTCATGACAACCCCAGTTGTCTGCTGATCCCCTGGACTCCACCCTTCCTGGGGTTTGGCTCCTGAGCCCATTAACTCCCCCAGTCCCTTCCTGATCCATCTTGGGTTGTTTCTGCCTCTTGTCACTAAACGTTCTGCCATACCCACAGTAAGTCATGTTTGTCCAGCCACAGGGGCCCCTCGCTCATTATAAACTGAATAACTGACTGCAGTGGCCATGTGCCTCATCCTCTGGAAGATCTGCTCTGATTCCACCATCCAGTGAAAGTCACTTACCACCGAGTTTCTCTGACTGTGGCAGTCCCCAAGCCAACCAAGCAAGAGGCTGAGGTGGTCCTCAGGAAGCCAGGCCGCAGAGGGAATGAACAGGACATTAGATGTGGCCCCTTCAGTCACTTTGGGGCACAGGGTTAGAGGAAATGGTGTCATGGGGAGACCTCGGCTAACTCTCCCCGGCACCCGTGCAGCACCATCCAGGAGAGGAGACCCTGACCTGAGCAGAGGGAGGAGGTGGGATGGTGGGGTGAGTGCCCTGTTTGCCGAGCCAGCAAACATTACTGATGCCCAGGGCAGCTGGGGAGCACAGAGCTGCATGCGGTGTGGCCCGCTACGATGATCCATGGCAGTGACAGGCAGTGATAAGGATAAGCCTTGGGCTGGACTTCAGATTTTAAGCCTGCCCGTTTCTCCCCATCCTCACACATCTGGTCATCAGACCTTGCATCATGGGCACGGGGCCACCATGGAGGCAAGATGTACACAAGTCGCCGTGATGCCAGGTGGGAAGGGAAGCCACTCTAAAGGCTCTCAAGTCTTCAGGGACTCCAGGGCTGGCGTGGCCACATTCGCAAGGAATCGCAAATGCCTACATGGAAGGACCATGTAGGGCTCAGCTACATGGCCAGCTGATGGCTGACTCAGTGTCACAGTGTGTCCTACAGCTTGGACTTCTGGAGCCACCTTGGCCCCTTCCTCAAGCCCACACTGTTTGGGAGTCTGCCTGGTGAGTCTCTGAAGCCTCCTTCCCAACCACGCCCTCTGCCTGACTTCCCAGAGACGGCTTCCGATCGTATGCCTGCTGAAGGCTTCTCAATGATCAGCCTCACTGGTTGACTGTTCCCAAGCTTCACATCGCTTGTGAGGAAGTCCTTCTTGCTATCCAACCACATACCATTCTGCTGCAAAGTGTGATGATTGTTTTATAACTTGTTTTGGGGTTGAGGGTTTTAAAGAAGGAAGAATCATTCAGAAATGGCCCAATCTCATTAACTTCATCTTTTTTTTTTTTTTTTTTTAAATTTTTTCAACGTTTATTTATTTTTGGGTCAGAGAGAGACAGAGCATGAACGGGGGAGGGGCAGAGAGAGAGGGAGACACAGAATTGGAAACAGGCTCCAGGCTCTGAGCCATCAGCCCAGAGCCTGACGCGGGGCTTGAACTCCCGGACCGCGAGATCATGACCTGGCTGAAGTCGGACGCTTAACCGACTGCGCCACCCAGGCGCCCCATTAACTTCATCTTTTAACAGCCAAAGTATTTCTCTGGACCAAAAGGAATCTTTTTACTTCCCATCTTTCTATGTCTTGGGTGGGGGCTCTGGCTCCTAACTCTGCTTGCGTCAGGCCTCTCTGATGTCTGGAATCTCGAGTAGTTTCCTGGAGACAGATGGCATTGATTTTTGCATTTGTTCCACCATGCCTGTCTCTCACAAAATATTAACATCAGCTTTTGACATGGAGCTCCTGGAAACATCAGAAACAACTTGATCTGTGACTTTATAAAATATTGGTAACACATTAGACATGGGGCAAGTTTCAGAGAAGGCACTATTTTTCAAGCAATTGGAGAATTTTGGAGAATACCCAAATTATTGCTCTTTTTCGCATATAATCTTCTTGCCTCTTCTTGCACCTGATATTTTGACAATTGGGTTGTGTTTCAGTAACTTCACCATAGGAGGCAAGGATTGACCAGCTTCTGTGTACCGGCACAGGGAGGAACTCTGGGCCAGGGGTCCACAGTGGGGGCTCTCTGTGACTTCCGGCAAGTCGCTTCCCCTCTTTGGGCCTCAGTTTCTCCATTGCTGACATCGGGAGCATGCTCCCTTTCCTTTCTACATCCCAGATGCCTAGATATATTCACTTACTGATTTTTAAAGGGAGAGTTGGCGTACTTGCTTGCTCTCTGTTTCTCTGTTGGACATAGAAAGTCTCTGGACTTATTTGACCTTGAGCATCTGAGTGGCGCTCTTTATCATGCAAACAGAGAATGAGGGAGGTCCCATGGCTCTGCAGAAGGGGACCCCCAAGACCTCCTGTTTTGTCCTCGCAGAGCTCCAGGGCTGGTTGCTGGGGAAGATGGGGCTTATTTGCTTAGACCCCCAGTCCCTAGTCCCCTGGAGGGTCACACCCAGGTCTTGGCTATAGCAATGAGTTCTAGATTCCAGTAAAATGGATTGTGACATTCATCTCCACATGAGGACTCTATGGGAAAGCCCATTTCAGAAGTGGACAGTTAGAACCAGCTTGAATTCAGTCACTTCAGGAACTCAAGAGAGGAGAGGGAGCTTCCTCTCCTGGATTCCTGTCCCCAAGACTCTTCTCTGTGCTACCTTATGTTAGCTCTTCTGCTCAGGGGAACCTGAAAATGCCATGCCTGGTGCAGACACTTGAAGAAATTGGCTTGGACAGGAGACATTTAGCGCCAGTTACAAGGTCAGGCAATTCTAACTGACAGAGATTGCACAAGGTGGTCTGATGTCCCAAATGCCCAGCTCCTGCCCAGATGGCCTCTTCTTTCTCTGGTTTAGCATGATCTGAAAGAATGTGAGCACCACAGAGACCCTGCCTGCCTTAAGTTCCTAGGGCCCTCAGAGCCAAGAATAATGCTAGGCACACAGAATATACTTCTTCAGTCACTCACTCATTTGTTCATTCAGTTCTGAACACTGGGCCAGGCTGGAATCTGGGCCTTTCAGAGATGGGCCACATTCAGGTTGGCTGGAGAGAGGTAGGCCCCTATGACAAGCCAAGGGAAGCTGGGAATGAGCCAGGAATTCCAGTGTGAGACCTGTCAAGCTCACGGTTGGGGATGTGCTGGCTGGTGCCTCTCACCTGCACCCCACCTTTTTTCTGGGGCCCTTGGAAACCTCGAGCTCCTAAGTCACTGTCCTCATCAATGGCAGCCTTTGGGGCTGACCATACACAGCTCTCCCACAGGACCACTTTCCTTGAGGAAGTCAGCTTGGATTTTTATCAAAGTTCCTATATGTATTTTTGTCCTTTTAAATTCTTATTTAAATTCTGGTTAGTTAACATACAGTGCAATATTAGTTTCAGGAGTAGAATTCAGTGATTCATCACTTACATATAACACCCAGTGCTCATCATAACAAATACCCTCCTTGAAATCACCCGTTTAGCCCATCCCCCACCTGCCTCCCTCCATCAACCCTCAGTTTGTTCTCTATCCTTAAAAGCCACTTATGGTTTGTTTCCCTCTCTCTCTGTTTTTCCCCCTTCCCATATGTTCATATGTTTTGTTTGTTAAATTCCACATATGAGTGAAATCATATGGTATTTGTCTTTCTCTGACTGACTTATTTCACTTAGCAAAATACACTCTAGCTCCACCCATGTCATTGCAAATGACAAGATTTCATTCGTTTTGATGGCTGAGTAATATTTTATTATATATAATATCTTCTTTATCCATTCATCAGTCGATGGAAATTTGGACTGTTTTCATAATTCAGCTACTCTTAATAATGTTGCTGCAAACATTGGGGTGCATGTGCCCCTTTGAATCCATATTTTTGTGTCTTTTGGGTAAATACTTATAGTGCAATGCTGGATCGTAGGGTAGTTCTATTTTTAATCAAAGTTCCCTTTAAGCTGATGCTTGATCTAAACTTCTCCTGTTCTCTACCCCAGAATTTTCCTTCCTGGAAATTAGCAGGAGAGCTGCAGCCCTCCTGTGTAGGTCTTTGGAAGCAGATGTAGACCTGGGTGATGACAGCAGCTGGGGCAGATTCTCTGAAGCACAAGGCTGGTGACTGGATGGACATGTGTCTTGGTCACATAGGAACTGTTGCGTGCAGCATGTGGTTCTGCCTCTGGGTTGGCTCAGTGGGCTCTGCCACTTGCCAACTGCTTTACTTGACAATTAGCCTTGGGAATGGGATGTGCAACTGAGACTTAATCAGGAGTATTAGCAGGAGCTTAGCAGGTAAACATTTATAGGACAAAGGAAATCCCAAATTGCACCTAGAAGGGCCTTTGGAGGGTGCTTTGTTGGAATGCTTGTAGTTGCAGGTGATAGAAGACAATTATATACCTGGATTAGGCAAAGAAGGCAGTTTATTGACTCAGTACTAAAAGACTCAGGCTTCAGGCATAGCTTGATCCAGGGCTTCAACCTCTCTCTATTTCCATGTGTTTGCTTTTCTTTGAGATTAATCCCCTCACAGTCTCTCCCACGTGGATGCCCTTGCTGTCTATAGGCTGTCATCTGAACAGGTTAGCAGCCCAGGCAAAAAGAGAGCCCTCACCATCCCCAGTGGTTCTAGCAAAAGTCTTAGGAGTGAGTGCCATCAACCAACCTGAGTCATGTTTTTGTACCTGAATATTTCTTTCCTCCCCTCTTCCCTCCCTCACTCTCTTTCTTTGTCTTTCTTCCCTTTAGGAATAATGAATTTATTGAATTTATTAAAAATGTGTTATCATAAACAATTCAAGCAAAAATAAAAAAATTAGGTGGTGGTCATTCCATATATCTCTTTAAGAATATATACAGATACATAAATAGAATCAGTTTGATAAAATGGGATTATTTCACACACCTCTTCAAAAGTAAAGTTGTCAAGTTTTGCTTGAATTTAACAGTAACAGAGCAATGTGTCTTCACCTTGGAAAAACTTTCTTCTTCTCCTTCTTCTTCTTCTTTTTTTTTTTCAACGTTTATTTATTTTTGGGACAGAGAGAGACAGAGCATGAACGGGGGAGGGGCAGAGAGAGAGGGAGACACAGAATCGGAAACAGGCTCCAGGCTCTGAGCCATCAGCCCAGAGCCTGACACAGGGCTCGAACTCACGGACCGCTCACGGACAGCGAGATCGTGACCTGGCTGAAGTCGGACGCTTAACCGACTGCGCCACCCAGGCGCCCCTCTTCTTCTTCTTTTTAAAGGGACAGAGAAATTGAACGCACACACGAGCATGCATGAGACTTGGGGAGGGGCAAAGGGAGAGAGAGACAGAGACAGAGACAGAGACAGAGACAGAGAGAGAATCTTAGGCAGGCTCCAAGCTCAGCCTGATGCAAAACTCTATCCCATGACTCTGGGATCATGATGTGAGTTGAGTCTCAAGAGTCAGACACTCAACCAACTGAGCCACCCAGGTGCTCCAGAAAAATGTCATCCTTAAAGAGTCCCTAAGATTAAGAAAAAAGATTGTGAGAAACAATGTGAATTGAGAGTCATTTTAAGGATGTTTCAATTCCAGACCATTTCACCTGGCTCCGTACTCTGAAAGATGAAGAAACTAGCAGGGCTTCCTTCTTTTTTTTTTTTTTTTATGATTCTTTGTCTATTTTTGTTCATCAGATTATTCTTTTACCTTGTCTAAGTTTGTAATGCTTGGGTTCTCTTCTACAGGGTTTCCTTTTTCTGTATTTTATTGTATTCAGTGGTCATTTTTTCATGACTTTTCCATTTCAAAGTTTTTTTTTCTATTTTGATGTTCTGTTTTATTATGGAATAGCTATTTTTCAACAATCATGGGTTCTGTGTTGTCTGATTTCTTCATACTAGAGAATGCTTGTCTCCTGATTTTTAGGTTTCTTTTTTTTTTTTTAAACGTTTTATTTATTTTTGAGACAGAGAGAGACAGAGCATGAACGGGGAAGGGGCAGAGAGAGAGGGAGACACAGAATCAGAAACAGGCTCCAGGCTCTGAGCCATCAGCCCAGAGCCTGATGCGGGGCTCGAACTCACAGACCGCGAGATCGTGACCTGAGCCGAAGTCGGACGCTTAACCGACTGAGCCACCCAGGTGCCCCTTGATTTTTAGATTTCAAGGACACTGAGACGTACATAGTTTTGCCTTTAAAAAACAGCTTTTCACCAGGCTTTGCTTTAGAGACTTCTAGGTTTGAGGATTCCATACCTCTCCATTTTTTCCCCTAAATGCTATCATTTTGCCAATTTTCTTTACCTTTTGATATACTTTGCCTGGATTTAACTACCAATTAGATTTTTATTATTTAAATTTTTATTTATTTTTATGTTTATTTATTTTTGAGAGAGAGAGGAAGAGGCAGAGTGTGAGTGGGGGAGGGGGCAGAGAGAGGGAGACACTGAATCTGAAGCAGGCTCCAGGCTCTGAGCTGTCAGCACAGAGCCCAATGTGGGGCTCAAACTCACGAACGTGAGATCATGACCCAAGCCCAAGTCAGATGCTCAACTGAGTCACTCAGGCATCCCAGAATATCTTCCTTCTTTCATTTTTTTGCCCTTATGCTCAGGCTATTCAGCAAGTGGGTATAAATATAGAAAAGTTTCTAAGCTTATTTTGCAAGGTGAGTCTATGCCAGGCATCAACATGAGACAAAGGAAGCCAAAGAAGACTGTGGAAGAACCTTGTTTAGAAACAAAAGTTACCTATAAAATATCAGTACATCAAATGAAGCATGAGATCATAAGAGATACACAGTGTGTTCAAATATGGCTTATTGCAGCAACAAAGGACGATTCAACATTGGGAAATATACTAATGTAATTACTCCTCTGAAAGATTAAATCATGTGAGTCTCTTAATAGAGGCTGAAGCAGCATTTGATGCAATGCAATACCCATTACTGATGAAAAAGAAAAGATGATTAGCCATCTTAGAAAACATCATACTTACTGTCCATTTGAGAGGGAGCCTTGGTAAGTCATGGTGGCTGTAAGAACAATTCAAAGGGTCACCACCGAATTCCAGTTTGCCCGGGATGCAGGGATTCCTGGGATGTGGGACTTTCAGTGCTAAAACTGGCAAAGCTTGGGATGATGGTCCCCATATATGGAAGGTGTGGGTAGCAGCTTGGGCAACAGAAGAATAAAAGAATCATTAAGCTGTTCTGCAGAAGAAAATGAAACTTTTTTTTTTTCATTCCAGAGAGGGAGGGGAGATAAGAGAAAGAGGGGCAGGGAATGAGGGGGAAGAGGCAGGAGGGTGCTAAGGTGGTATTGTGTGGGTGAGGGGCACTCTGAGGTGTGGGCTAGGGACATTTTAGGAACAGGATGTCTGATGCTGATGCAAAGCTGTGTTTTCATGATGGAAGTCTCAGAGCACTGTTTCCATCTCTTCCCTGTGCTGTAGGTGTCCCAGCCAGAGCTGGCTTCTGCCTCCCTTGCTGGGGAACTGACCCCAGCTGATTATATCCCCTGATCCCCACAGCCACCAGCTGGCTGAGTACACCAGATACACAAAACATCGCTCCCTCCCTGTGCTGCTGGGGAACATAACCTAAACCTACGACATTTTCGGGAGGATGTGCAAGTTGAGGATGGCTGGCTGTCCACCTGAGTCAATACAATAGGAGCAGAGACTGTGCAGGGGAGCAGAACCCTGGGGCAGAGGCGACCACAGGGATCTGCCGAGATCTTGGGGAGGTTTCTTCATGAGTGGGGAGTTGGAGTTTGGATCAGTCTTATCTAGACCTCAGAGAAAGGGGAGGCTCCAGCCTTCATCTGTATTACATAGATGGAGACTCCACAGGGCCAAGTTACCTTGTCCAAAGTCTCACCATAAGACACAGAGCTGAGATTACAACCCTGATCTGTGTGAGGTAAGACTGGAGGCTCTAACCATTGGGTGAAGTTGCTGGATGTAGGACTTTGGGCTGGCTCCTTCCCCTCTCTATGCCTCACTTTCCCCAAGAAGGTTGTGAGACCAGTGTGAAGCATCGTGCTTGCTGGGGACAAGCGAGGGGCAGGAGGTCCTGGAGTTTGTACCATGCAGCAGGTGGGCTGGTTGATGGCTAAAGTGAAGGGGGAGCTGAGAGATTAGGGGTCACCAGCAGACATAGCTTAATATGCACCTTTTTCTTTAAGAACAACATCTGCATCTAAGTAGGTTACACTCACTGTGGCTTGTTTGCATCCTTCTTTGCTTAGAAAGCAAACTCTTTCTTCAAAGCTAAGCTTCCTCCTAGGCCTATGGGATTAGCACATACTCCAGATTAATGGTGCCAAATTAATGCGATTTAGTGTCATGGCTTTCAAAAGCTGTGGTCTATGTATACAGCTACCTTTTTTTTTTTTCATGGACCAAAATTTAGGACACTTGGACCAACAAAAGATACTTTTCTCAGTTGTGCATTTAACCACATTAAATGTCTCACAAAGTTATGGGAGGCACAGCACATTGAATAAATCACCGTAGTCTGATAGAAGGAAATGATACAAGATCAGGTCTTCTCTGGAAGCCCTTCTCTGGTTGCCATGTTGATCTCAGTTATGAAAGAGGATAATCCAGTATCTTCAGCTGAGTGATGCTTGAGAAACTCAAAAGGTTGAGTGCTTCCCCAGCTTCAGGAAAGTAAGACAACAGATTCTATGCATTTTCTAGTATGGCTGGGTGCCCTACACCTGCATCCACATATGTGATACAGACAGGGTTTCTGTGAACCAAATAAAAAACAGCTGATGAATCCCAAACCCACTGTCTCTTTTCTCCTGTGTTTAATGAGAGCCAGACGAGAATTCCAGCTTGGGTCATATTTGGATGTATCCCCATCATCCATGAAGCCTGTGCTGATCTGATGCCCAAGACAAGCCTACTGAGAAATTAGGGATCTTTACATTCATCTTCCACTGTTTCTGGGCTCAGCTGTCATCAGGAAGTGGTTTCAGAACCCTCTGTTCCCCAAGAGGCACCCACACCTCCCCTCACCGCAATCCTCAGGAAACTGCATCCTTTCACAGTGCCATTTAGCTCTAAACGATTATGTAATTACATTTGTAAATGTAATCCTGTAGGGCATTATTCTAATTATAGCCCACAATCCCTTTCAGCAGCTTTCAGAGAAATAATTTTTGCAATGAAATGGGGCTCTTCAAGCTGCAAGAATGTCCGAGGTGCCTGGGCATACACAGTCACATCCACCTGCTGGAGTCTACACACCCTTGCACTCTCTTAGGAAGGGGAGAAAAGGGTCCAGTCCACAGAAGCCGTTCCTCATGAATGGTCCAATGCAGTGTACGTCTAAATTGTAGATCCCCAAACGACTCTGAGAAGTTCCTGTTCTCCCAATAACTTTGCTCAGCTCCTAATTGCTCATTATGCATTCTTTAAAAGTAGTTTCGGGTGAATTTTATGATATGTAAATTACACTCAATAAAGTTGTTACAAAATAAAGTAGTTACTAAGTTAATTATAATCAAATACGGAAACGTACGTATCATACAGGTAATCATTGCTGTGGGTCCAGGGCAGATCACGTGAGATTATCACCTGGGAAGGTCTAGAGATGGAGATTGAATGATTCTAAGATTTGATTAGCAGAGGTGTCCGAAGTGAACGCTGGCAGCCATTTGTCTATAATAAGCAAAGTTGTTTCTTCCCTTGCCTCCTCCCACCGCTTCTCCCCTCCGCCCTCTACTTCTTAGTTTTTGAAGTAATTGTTCATTGATAGAGGTGGAATTTTCCCAGTTGTGCCAAAAGTTTCATAGAGTTTGTTCTTTGACATGCACTTACTTTAGGCATGCCTTAGTACTTAATCTGTGCCTTACGTTGTGTTCTCCCAAAGTCACTCATTTTGTACTTTCTGTACAGTCTGATTCAGAATTTCTGCCTGCATAATTGCCTTCTCCATTCATAGGCATTCTTGGAAAAAACAGAACTTTAATATTCAAACATTATTGATTACTAGTATGAAGTCACCTTAATGTTGTCATCATCATCATGAATCCACCTTTTCAATTAATGTGTGTTGGTTATAAACAGTCATATACGTATGGCATTTCAATGTTTGAATCTGATAGCTGGAGTTAAAATGCAGGGGCAGGGGATGAGCAAGTGCTGGATCAGGTTTTTGTGAGCCTCACAGGTTGGATTTACTTGCTGGCTCTTTGTCAATGGAGGTCTGTGATGTCCATTCACAAGTTCTGGTCTGGCCCTCACACTGAAGTGTGGTGCCCATTTCATGTTTAACATAGAAAACAGTTTTATCTTGGGAAGATTCCCACAATATTTATTTCAACAGAGTCTATTATTAAAATGGTCTACAATAAACATTCATATTGCATTATTGTATGCGAACAGTCCTGTATAAATGAAGTGGGAACCTAGATGGCCCTCCTTCTTAGGTTATGACAGGGGCTGCTTACTGAAGCCTGTTCCTTTCTCCTACTTTCTTTTTTTCCTTTGCTTCTTTCTGTCTTCCTTTTCTTTCTTTCTTTCTTTCTTTCTTTCTTTCTTTCTTTCCTTCTTCTTTCTTTTTTTTCTAGAGAAAGAGGGTGCAAGTGAGTGAGGGGCAGAGAGAGAGAATCTTAGGAGGGGCAGAAGTGGGGTGGGGGGAGAGAGAGAGAGAGAGAGAGAGAGAGAGAAAGGGGTGCTCACCCACAGCAGGGGCATGGGCTCACTGAAGCAGGGCTCGTGCTCATCCCAAGTGGGGCTCATGCTCACCAGAAGTGGGGCTCAAGCTCACCCCACGTGGAACTTGAACTCACCAACTGTGAGATCAGGGCCTGAGCCAAAGTCAGATGCTTAATGACTGAGCCACCCAGACGTCCCCTTTCTCCTACTTTCTTTTGATACGGTTTATGTACCTTTTCCTAATGTATTGGGTGCTCAGTTTATTTCTTTTATTCTTGTTCAGTAATGAAATAAACCAAGGCTATTAATTTTCCTCTGAGCCTACTTTTGGATGAGTCCCCTAAGCTTTGATATGGCAGTCTGAATGCCTTGTTGTCCTTTTCTAAATAACATGCAAATTCTATTTCTAAATAGCATAAAAACCAAGGGTTTTGTGGGAGAGTTTTAAATTTAAAATGTTTTGAAAGCTCCAGAGGATTAGGTTTTAAAAACTATACATTTATCATTCACTTCTAGTCTTATTGTGTTGTGATGGAAAGATTATAGCCCATACAATTTTACATTATTTTAGAAAAATATATTTATTTTTTATAAACCTACCATGGGTGCTGGAAAATCATCTGTATCTTCTATAGGAAATGAAATTTATTAATTTGTAGTCAGGTTTTCAGCATTTTTGTTCATTTTGCTTTTTGTTAACATTCTGTCCAAGGCAGATCAGGTGGGCTGAGGGGCAGGCTGTGGGTCCTGGGAGTGCTGGACTGACTGGGAGTATGGGCCTATCCATCCTTTCTTCTTTGTGGAAAAAGAGCTCAGGCATTGGGTGACCTGGATTTGAGTTCTGGCTTCAGCTGCTCATCACCAGTGTGGCCATTTGTGGAGTGGGAATGGAAGCATAAACTAGGCAAGGCTTCAGGGAGGATCAGGTGAGAGGAAGGTGAGGAGAGTGTCCGCCTGGCCCTTCCCTTATGCCTCTCTGAGGGCGCCCCTCTGTCCTGCTGCATAAGAGACCATTGCGGGTGAAATGATGCAGACATCCTGCCCAAGAGGGCCTGGGTGGCTGATGCATACCTCAAAGAAATGATGCATAGATGTGCTTGAGGCATATTTGAGTGGTTGGTGGGGGGCGGGGCGCTTTTCTGGGAGTGTCTCTCAAATCCCACCAGGCAGGAAGCTTTCCCTTGGTCTCTGACTTACGGAAAGTGTTCAGGCCAGCCTGACTGGGGCGAGACCAGTCTGCTCCTGCCCCATGCTGCAGGTATGAGCCAGGCAGGACTTCTGATTTGGCAGTCTCTGCTGCTGGGGAGCATGTAAATGTGGGCAGGGGATGCAGCTGGCTAGTAGTCTGGGACAGGAACTCAGGTCCTCAGTCCCCAGGCCCATGGGCTCGGGTCATATGTCCTGCTTCTCCTAGCATCACTGCCCTCCTTGAACATCCAGACCCCAGGGAGGGCCAGGGTGAACTGCTCAGCGGATGCCGGGTCCAGGAGAGGCTTCCTCCACTGCCCCAATTTCTCTGGGGCATCTGAGGTTTGGAGCTGGCTGCACCACGTAGATCAGAGTTAGTCGGCAGTCCCTAGTAAGGTCAGGAGCACAGCTGACAAAATGTACACATCATAGCCTGCAGAGATGAGGCCAGGAGAGAGGCGAGGAGCCCTTACAGGCTGCATCTGCTAGACTCACACTAGGCTCCCCCATCTCTGCTTCCTTTGGTCTGGGGCCCCTGCCCACTTACTCCCAGGCCAGGCCTCACATGAGTCCCTCTACCTTCCTCTCTGTGGCCTGGAACCAGAAGCCTCAGGTGGTGTCAGTCCTGCTAGGAAGCCCTGGCCAGCTGGTCCATTCCCTGGGCCTCCACTACATCATCTGCAAAGTGGGGCTGGGCAGACCCTTTCTCCTTCCTCAGGATCAGTGCACTGGCGGCTGAGAATAGACTTTGGGAAGGGTCAGGCACAACACTGAGAGGTGCTGCGGGGCAGAGAGGGTGTTTGTCAGCTGTCTGCATCCCTCACTTCAGCATCCATCCTGGCCCTCGGCCACTCCCGAGTGGTCTCAGAGGAAAGTGCCCTCATCCTGCGTCATCTCAGCCTCTGCTGGGGGCAGGCTGGCACAGCACTTCAGAGAATCAGTTTGGGGTCAGATGGACCCGACTCTGTGACCTCCAGTAAGTTTCTTAGCTTCTCAGCTTTAGTTTCCTCACCTGAGAAATGGGGGTCACAGGTCACAGGTCTCCTTCAGAGAACAAGTGAGTGGGGAGTGCTCAGCAGAAAGGCTCTGCTAGTAAATCATCCTTAGCATTTCCCCAGGCAGCGGCTGGCCCACACACTGCACTGAGGGCCCCTGGGAGGGCAGGCAGCCCTCGGGACTTGCTCTCTCCAGGTTTCGTGAAGTCATGAAGGCGTGTTCCTGGGGAACACAGTGGGAAAGGAATAGGCTGGTGGGAATTATTTTAGTATATTTTTAACAACCGGTTTTTTTTTCTTATTTTCAATCCATTTCCACAAATCTCTCCTGATACCGAGCTCTCTCCATACACCTCTCCTGGTCACCTCTGGCCCTCAGTTTATCACTGTCCTTGTTCCAGTCCTTCCTGGAACAGTAAATCTGAGTTCTGTAGCCCCAGTCAATGAAACACCCTGACATGAAATCGTTCCCCCTGCTCTCCTCCTGAAAATCCCTGCAGTGCCTCCAAGATCTTTCTGGCCCAGGGAATAAATCAGAGTTTCTCCAGTTTATATTGAGGATCTGATGTTCTCCTTTGGTTCATCTCTGCAAACTGGAGGCAGAGGAGAGAACTCCCAGAGCTGGTTCTGACCTGGAGCTGTTTGGTGAGACCAGGCCTGAGGGCAGAAAGAACCAAGGCTTCATTGCTAGTCTGCACCTGCTTCCTGGCCCCTCAATGTCACAGGAGGACATGATGGTGAGGGAGGGACACACTGTCACACTCAGCTCCCTACAAGAACTTTTGAAAACACTTTTCATTTTAAAACAATTACTGATCGATAGGAAGTTGCAGTAGTGGATCTGGTGCAGCTTTTATTCAGTTTCCCCCGTAGTTACATTTAGGTAACAATAGCATAGGGGCGCCTGGGTGGCTCAGTCGGTTGAGCGTCTGACTTCGGCTCAGGTCATGATCTCACAGTCTGTGAGTTCGTGCCCCGCATCGGGCTCCGTGCTGACAGCTCAGAGCCCGGAGCCTGTTTCGGATTCCGTGTCTCCCTCTTTCTCTGACCCTCCCCCGTTCATGCTCTGCCTCTCTCTGTCTCAAAAATAAATAAACGTTAAAAAAAAACAATAGCACAATATCAAACACAGGAAATTCACAGTGTGGCAATGACAATGTGCATGTTTGGTTCCATGTCATTTTATCACTCGTGTCTGACAAGTGCTTTTTTATTTTTTTTAAGTTTATTTATTTTGGGTGGAAGAGCAGGGGCAGAGAGAGAGAGGGAGAAGGAGGGAGAGAATCCAAAGCAGGCTCCACGCCCAGTGCAAGGCTCAATCCCACGAGATATCACCCGAGCTGAAATCAAGAGTGTTAGACACTTAACCAACTCAGCCACTCAGGAGCCCTGACAAGTGCTTTTAAAGATGCCTCCTAGGTCTATAGTCCAGCCTTCTTGCTGACTTGATGGAAGAGAGTTCCAGTCTAGAGGCCACCATGCCTGCATTCCTGGGCACCAAGAGGGGCATCCAGGAAGTGGAAGCAGTTGGCCTAAGGCTCCAGCTAGAACCCACACTGGGCCACGGTGCCCAACATGGTTTGAACTTGGTACTCTGCAAGCCTTTGTGGAATGCACGTGTAAAGAGCAAAGTGCTTACCTGGAGCACACAGGACAGAGAGATGAAGGGTGTGGTTGTCAGGAGCCCAGGCTCCAGGCCCAACTTTGCCGACTGTTCTGTCTGAGCCTCAGGTTCCTCACCAAGAACATGGGAACAGCACAGCTGCCCTGGTCACCGCCAGGTCTCACTGGAATGGATGTGGATGTTTCCGTGAGCAGACAGTTTCCCCCTTGCTCCCTCCCTCTTCCTGGACTCTGGGCGCCTCCCATCCCCTGTTGAGGCAGAGTCGGCTTCTCTCCTGCTCCCACGTGGTCCCTGAGTCTTTACAGCACTGGCTCAGGTCCATAGGTGGGGTTTTCCTGGTCAGGGAACACTTTGATGAGGGGTCTGCAGGCAAACCCAGGGCTTATGCCCACAGGTTCCAGCTCCGATGTCCCCCAGTTCCCAGACCAGTGTGTCCTGGGACCCGGGCCAGAGCTGCTCCTCACTGCTCTGTCCGCACACTTGCTCTTTGGTCTGGCTCTGCTCATTCTACTCAGAGGTGGCTGTTTTATGTGTACAGACCCTTAGACAGATCTTCTGGGGCTTTGTTTCTCCCACATCCGGCAGAGTAATGATCCTGGAAATGTTGGGTTTGAGGCTCCTTCTAAAATGATTTTTTCTAAAAATAAAGGAAGTAGAGGAAGTGCCACTCTAGTGGGTCCACACAGCCTTTGAAACTAAAAGGCCCATAGGATTGTAGAGAGGCTGTATGACTTTGGGTAAGTTACTCACCTCTCCACCCCTGAGTTCCCTCAGCTCCAAAACAGGGATTGCCAGTCAGGTCCTGAGCCACTGGGCTGCTGTGATTCAGCAAAAGTTGAGTATGAGGGAGAGCTTAATCCGTATTGTGGTAGTTGTTTTGTACATAGGAAACAGATGCGGGAAACGAGCCCACAGGCCCAGAGTCCCACAGAGAATGACAGAGCTGACCCTGCAGCCAGGGCTGGAGTCCTAGCCTGGGTCCATTTTGTAGGCAGGGGTGACAAGGAGGCCCTGACCCCCAGCACTGACTGCCTGCCAGGGAGATAAGCCTCACACACTCAAATCCTTCATGCCTGAGACCCTTTCTCTCCAACTTTGCCTGGCTTCCCTGACTGGTCCCTGGGGCAATCAGGCTGTGGCTGGCCCTGGCCTCCTTCATCCCACTTGAGAGAGTGGTAGGTCCTGGGAGGCTGGAGACCCATCTTTCCTCAAAGTGGAGGACAAAGTCCTTGGAACTCATTCCTTTTCTTTATTTGCCCTCTATTTATCACAAACCCCAGTGGGGTCTTGGGAAAGTGGCCCCTCTCTGGACCCAGCCTTCCTACCTGCAGCTTCGGTGCCCTCCATGCCCCTCTCAGCTTTGACAGTTCAGGCACCAGTGGATCTTTTTGTCCCCTAGGGGGTGCTCAAGGTCCCTCTAGCTCTGCTCTTTCTGAGGAGGAGCAGGGTAGGTAAGCTTCCCCAGTGTCTGGAGCAGTGTCCTGAGCCCACTCTTCCTGGGCCCCTCTGGGGTGTCCGCTGCACCAGTTTTGCCCAGTCCTAGAGTAGACACTCCTACTTTTTTGGTGAGTATGCTACATTCTTGGCATTTTCCCCTGGGTGTACGGAAGGGCTCAATTCAGAGGGTGAAAACCGACCATGACCTTAGTGGTTGAGAGGCCAAAGGCTCATTTTCTGCAAGGAGGTGGTAGGCAGTGGTTAAGAGCAGGACTTGAGAGTCAGCCAGTCCTTATTTAATCCCACTTCTGTCCTTTATGAGCTGAGTGTCCTGGGCAAGTTATCTAACCTCTCAGAGCTTCAGTGTCCTTAAGTCATCTGTCTTAATTTAGGTTCCCCTGAAAGCAGAGGCTGACTGAAGAACTTGGGTGCAGATGATTTATTTGGGAGTTGATGCCAGGAAGCAGGGGTGAGAAGGTGGAAAGGGAATAAGAGGGAGGAGGAAGGCAAGGGAGTGAGTTGGCTACTGCTGTGTGCAATGGTGGCTCACTCCTGCTGGGGGACCTCTGAAGTAGCTCACAGAACACCCTGCAGAATTGTCCTTCCAAAGACTGCAGATGGAGGTATTTGTCCAATGACCCCTATGCCCCGCTGGATAGGGTTGCCTCCAGGAGTCCCCACTCCTGGGCCGTTGACCCCCAGCCTTGGCCCAGCTCCCATGCTGGAAGACTTCACTCTCTACCCTTGGAAGGAAGCTTTGTGGCAGAGAGCAGAGTAGATGTAGAAGGATGTCCACTTGTGTGGACCCACCCACCACAGTGTCCCTGACATTCCAGATGGGCCAAGGTGCAAAGGCATGAAAAACTCCTGTGCCCCTACCTTGTTGGGTTGATTTAGTGTAAGCTTCTGTCCATGGTAGTAAGTGCATGATAAAAGAGAGCTGCCTTCTATTATCCTTGTTGTGGTGATGGCTGTATTATATTACTTGCCTGCCACTAGCCAGCCCATAGACCAAATGGTAGCCTGGAGACCATATCCAACCTGTATACTTGTTTAATTTGGTCCAGGGAGACATACAGCCTTTTAAAATTAGTTGCCACTGTTAAAAACTTGAGCACTTTTATATAAAAATTGGGAATTCTGGGTTTTCTTGAAAAAATTGAAAGCTCTGGTATGATGGGACCCTCATATTCCTGTGTCCAATGTCAGTAACCCTTCCCCAGGTTGCTTCTCTCCTTGGTCTGTTGCTGGTGCCTGGATTCCTATTGCTGGTAACAGGTAGCTGTTTGGGGTGTTGTCTCTACCCCACTTATACCAGGAGTAGGAGCTCCTCTTTTAGAGGATCAAGTGCTCTCAAGGCTGCCCATTTCCCTGGGACTCCCAGTTGGAGTCACACACTTATGTTACCTCCTGGCCCCTGCAGGACTGAGTGAGGATTGGAGTGAGAAGATGTGCTTGGATATGGGTCAAGATGATGTGACAGCCCCAGGGGTATCAGCCTCTGCTGAGAATTGGAAACATGTCCAGCTAGTGGCCTGAAGGCATAAGGAGAGCAATCTCAGACCCCTTCAGCATGCATCCTGCCCCAGTGGTTCCCAGTCCCAGGCAGATGAATAATTGTTCCTGTTGCTTTTAGATGATCTCCTGTCTGGTGGGTGAGACCTATTTCATGGGCACATTCTCAGCCCCAGGATAGCCTGGCATACAGGGGGATCTTACTCCATGGGGAGAGGGGATGAAGTCACTCACTATGGGTGCTAGGCTAAGGCTTGGTTTTGGCAGGTCCAGGGTCCTGAAGAGGAGGCTCCAGTCCTCCTCCTCTCCCTCTTGGGAGCTCCATGGTTAGGCTGGTGTGCAGAAACCTGCAGGACTTCCCACAGCCAGTTTCAATTTTGGGGAATAGCCACCCTGTGAGTTGCCTCCTGCCTGAATCTCTCTAGGGCCCCTGCTGGCCTCTAAGTACTGTGTGTTTTTCCTGATGGAGGTTTTAAATGACTAGTTTGGAGCTTGGCTGCAACAGATCCTGTCCAGAAAACAGAGTTAAGAACAATCAGAAAGACTGATGGGAGAAAACATTGGGAATTTCCTAATTCCCATTCACTTATCTCTGTCCAAGGTAATTAAGCATCTTATGTATTAACATTAAGTGCCTGATAATTTAGCATGGGTAAAGAGAGGAGGGAGGAGGGGGTGGGCTCTTACTTACCAGGACCCCTGTGAGTGGCAGGCCTGGTGTTGGGATGGGAATGCTCAGAATCTGATCCCTAAATAAGCCCCACCTTGCCCCTGCATTTGGGGCTGCTCTCTTGATGTGGGTTTAGTATTTGGGGGCATGTTCAACCCCCATCCAAAACCACTTAACTCCTTAGCTTATTCCTAGTGCTTTGTATTCTACCATTAAGGTACTGGGTGGCCTCCTGGGGTGTTGACTTTATTTTGCTTCTTAGCTGGGTGGACCTTTCCAAGTTAATTAACATCTCTGAGTCCCAGTTTTTCCACTGTGGAATGGAAACAAGACAAAGCTTTCCCAGAGTTGTTTTGACAAATAAATGTAAAAGTCACTGAGGATAAACTCTAAGTTGTTGAGCATAATGCCCACATGATGCACACAGGATAGTGCCCATGCTGGGAAATTTAGGGTATCATAGCTATGTTTCAAGGGCATCAAGTGGACCTGCCTAATGATAATGTGGCCGTGGGACAGTGACTTTGATTTTTAAGAATGATTTTCAGATTTTTGGAGAGAACAACAGAGCTGGCTTTTATCTCTTGTTGCAGCCCCTGCCCCCCCCCCCCCCCCCCCAGGGAGACTGGCAGAGGGATCGAGACTCCTGGAGCCCTCACCCCGTGAGACCCAGGGAGTGGCACTGATAGTGAAATTTAAATTCAGTTGTGGCTTTATCAGTTCCCCCAGAAAGCTGATTTGGATAGGTTGCTCTGGGAGCCGGCTTGGAAGTCCAAAGTGCTAGTGTTTCTCCCACAATCCAGACTTTCAAATCAAAACAGCTTAGCAAGGTGCTTTTAAAACAGCATGTATTGTTTTTGTTCAGATTATGAAAGTCATCATACATACTTACTGGGGATAATTTAGAAAACACGACAAAGTGTAAAGAAGAGAATGCAGTCCCCCTAATGCTCTAAAGAGATGGTTGCTCTAAGCATTTGGGTGAATTTCTATTTAGGCTTTTCCTTCCTTTCCCCCTCTTCTCTCCCTCCTTTTTATTTTTGTTATAGAATAATTCAAACAGAAAGAAACAAAATACAGGCGAAACTAGACAACAGCCCATCCATATATAAATGTGTCATCCATTCATCCCTCTCTCTTTTTCTTTTCTCTCCCATCTCCCCTCCTTCTTTCTTCAGGAAAATCCTTACAGATAGAGCTGAAGACCGTTTTTATACATCTCCCCAGGACCAGTCACTGAAGTGGGGTGCATCCTCCCTTACCAGGTTTTCCACTCTTGCCTCATATACAGGCATCCATGAATGATCACTGTATGTGATCCCACATTTTTTGGGAACGGTGTCATGCAATTTGTATACATCTGCCACTTTGTTTTTTTTGACTCCACATTATGCTTTTGAGATTTATCTGTGCTGACATGTACACATTCAGTTCATTCATTTTAATGGAAAGGTTATATATATGGTATGAATGTACCACAGTGATGTATCCATTCTCCTGCTGGTGGACTTGATGTTGCAGCAACAGACATCCCTGAGAGTGCATCTTCTTGAGCACCTGGGCCAACTTTCTTTTCAGCACACACCCCACAGTGGAATTCCTGAGCCATTGGGTACATGTGCACTTTCAACTTGATTCCATTTTGACAAATTGTTTCTGAAAGTAGTTATAACAATTTTAATTCCCAATAACAACTTGTGAATGTTTTTATTTCCCCTCAGTCTCAAGCACACGTGATATTGCTGGATCCTAACATTTCAGCCAATCTGGTGACATGCTCTGATGCGGGATATTGTATCTCATTGTTTTGATTTGAATTTTTTCTGAATATTAGTGAAATTAAGCAGCACTTCATATGCTTATGGGCCATTAGGGTTTCATCTCTTATGAATTTGACCATTAAACTATTTGTTTCTAATTGCCTTGTAGGAGTACTTTATATATTCTTGATACCAGGATGTTGATTATATGTGTTGGGATATATAGTCTTCAATTATAACTTACTTTTTCAAATTTGTTAATGGTGTCTTTGACACACAGACATTTTAAATTTTAATGCAATCACACATATTATTGTATTCTTTTTGGTGGTGTATGCTCTTGGTATTGTGTTTAAGAGATCCATCTCTAAACCTTTTATAATTTCACATTTATAATTTTACAGGTCCCAGATTGCAGTTTTATAAATAGTAAAATGTAGGAATATATATTTATATGTCAGTATATATGTAAATATTCTTATATACATATATACACACAAAAGATCCATATACATAATTCTATAGCTCCCTCTTTATTATATATGGATATTCATATGGACTTACATAGGTATGTATGTATGTGTAGATAGATATACCATTGTCCCAGCACTATTTGTTGAACCATTGACCTTTCCCCACTAAATGGTATGTCCACTTGTGTTTCCATATTAGCCTGAGTCTATTTGTCTATTTCCGTCAATACCACGTTGACTCAATAGCGTTAGCTCTATAACAAATCTAGTACTTGGCACATTTTCCCTCTTTACATTTTCTTTTTCAAACTGTGTTGCCTACTCTTGTTCTACCCTTCAGTTTGAATTTTAAGATTGGATTGCTAAGCTCAATAAAAAAGAGCATTCCGTTGTCTGTCCATACCAGTTTGTTTATCCATTCACCAGTTGAAGACATTCACATTTTTCCACTTTTTTGGATGATTATGAATAGAGTCACTATAAACATTTATGTACATGATTTTATGTGAACATAAGTTTTCATTATTTTTGGTGAAATACCCAAACCTGGGATTGCTGTATGAAATGGTAAGTGCATGTTTAATTTTAGAAGAAACTGACAGTTTTCCATTGTGGCTACATCAATTTACATTCCTATCAGCTATATTTGAAAGTTCCTGTTACTTTGTATCCTAGACAGCACTTGGTATTGACATTTTTTTAAAATTAGACATTTTAATAAGTAGGTAATACTGTCTTACTGTAGTTTTAATATGCATTTCCCTAAAATGACTCATGATGTTGAGAACCTTTAATTTTTTTTTTCAACGTTTATTTATTTTTGGGACAGAGAGAGACAGAGCATGAACGGGGGAGGGGCAGAGAGAGAGGGAGACACAGAATCGGAAACAGGCTGCAGGCTCTGAGCCATCAGCCCAGAGCCCGACGCGGGGCCCGAACTCACGGACCGCGAGATCGTGACCTGGCTGAAGTCGGACGCTTAACCGACTGCGCCACCCAGGCGCCCCGAGAACCTTTAAATGTGTTTACCTAGGCACATGAAAAGATGCTCAACGTCGCTCCTCATCAGGGAAATACAAATCAAAACCACACTCAGATATCACCTCACGCCAGTCAGAGTGGCCAAAATGAACAAATCAGGGGACTATAGATGCTGGAGAGGATGTGGAGAAACGGGAACCCTCTTGCACTGTTGGTGGGAATGCAAATTGGTGCAGCCACTCTGGAAAACAGTGTGGAGTTTCCTCAAAAAAATAAAAATAGATCTACCCTATGACCCAGCAATAGCACTGCTAGGAATTTACCCAAGGGATACAGGAGTACTGATGCATAGGGGTACTTGTACCCCAATGTTTATAGCAGCACTCTCAACAATAACCAAATTATGGAAAAAGCCTAAATGTCCATCAACTGATGAATGGATAAAGAAATTGTGGTTCATTCATTATAAACACAATGGAGTGATTATACACAATGGAGTACTACGTGGCAATGAGAAAGAAAGAAATATGGCCCTTTGTAGCAACGTGGATGGAACTGGAGAGAGAGTGTGATGCTAAGTGAAATAAGCCATACAGAGAAAGACAAATACCATATGTTTTCACTCTTATGTGGATCCTGAGAAACTTAACAGAAACCCATGGGGGAGGGGAAGGAAAAAAAAGAAAAAAAAAGAGGTTAGAGTGGGAGAGAGAGCCAAAGCATAAGAGACTCTTAAAAACTGAGAACAAACTGAGGGTTGATGGGGGGTAGGAGGGAGGGAATGGTGGGTGATGGGTATTGAGGAGGGCACCTTTTGGGATGAGCACTGGGTGTTGTATGGAAACCAATTTGACAATAAATTTCATATATTGAAAAAAAAATAAAAGCAACTTGTCTAGCTCTAAAAAAAAATAAAAAAAAATAAAGGCGTTTACCTGCTATCTGTATATTTTCTTTGTCAAAATGTCTTTTCAAAGTTTTTACCCGCTTTGTATTGTTTTCCAGTTGTTGAGTTTTGAAATTCTTTGCTTATTCTGGATAAAGGCTTTTTTTTAAATGTTTTATTTGTTTTTTGAGAGTGAGAGACAGAGTGTGAGTGGGGGAGGGGCAGAGAGAGAGGGAGACACAGAGTCTGAAGCAGGGTCCAGGCTTTGAGTGGTCAGCACAGAGCCCGATGTGGGGCTTGAACCCATGAACCGTGAGATCATGACCTGAGCCGAAGTCTGAGGCTTAACTGAGGAGTCACCCAGGCGCCCCCGGGCTTTTTTTTTTTTTTTTTTTTTTGTCTGATATGTGATTTGTAAATATTTTCTCCCACTCCATAGCTTGTCATTCTATTGTCTTTCACAAAGCAAAGTTTTTTATTTCGAAGAAGTTCAATTTGCTTTTGTTTCTGAGTGTAGGTCATGTATGAGGATGTATCTAAGAACTTTCCTAACCCAAGATCATAAAGATTTTATCCTTTCTTTTTCTAGAAATTCTATAGTTTTACATTTGTGTCTACATTTTGAGTTAATGTTTGTATAAGGTGTGAGATATGAGTTGAGGTGGGTTTTTTCTTTTTCATTTCTTTCTCTCTTTCTTTCTTTCTTTCTTTCTCTTTTCTTTTTCTCTCTCTCTTTTTTTTTTTTTTGCTTATATCTACCCAATTGTTTAATTATCATTTGATCATTTGTTGAAACTGTTTTTTTTCTCCCTTTAATTGCATTCACCCTTCCATAAAAAATCCATTGACTACATTTCTCTGGGCCCATTTCTGGACTCTATTCTGTTCCATAGATCTATATGTTTATTTTTTATACTTTCACAGTATCTTTACACAATCACAGTGTCTTGCTTACTGAAGCTTTATTACAAGTATTAAAATCAGGTAGTGGAAGACTTCCACCTTTGTTGTTAACATTTCACAAATTTTGTGGTATTTTCTTTGCCTTTCCAAAGAAATTTTGGAGATAGTTTGTCAATATCTATAAAATTCCTTCCTGGGATTTTGATTGGAATTGCATTGAATCTACAGATTATTTCAATACTGAGACAACAAGCCTTGAATACAAATTTATCACTCCATTTGTTTAGGTCTTGTTTTCCTTTATCAGCATTTTATAATTTTCAGTGTACAAGTCCTACACGTGTTTTGCTAAATTTATACCTAAGTGTTTCATTTTTTGGTAAGTGGTATAAATACAAAATAGTACTGTTTTAAATTTTTTGAATTCCCTTTGTTCATTGCTAGTATATAGAAATACAACTGATTTTTGTATATTTGTCTTGTATCCCATGACCTGGCTACACTCATTTATTACATATAGGAGTTATTTTTTATTGATTCCTTTGGGTTTTCTGCTTAGGCCCTTATGTGGCCCGTGAAAAAAGGGATATTTATTTTCTTCCTTTTCAATATGTATACCTTTTTTTCCCTTTTATTGCCTCATTGTATTAGTTGGGACTTCTAGTATAATGTTGAATGAAAGTAATGAACATAGACATTTGTTTCTGACATTAGGGAGAAAGCATTCCATCTTTGATATTTGATATTAGTTGTAGTTGTAGTTTTTGTTTTTTTGTAGATGCCTTTCATCAGATTAAGAAAATTTCCTGAAATTCCAGGCTTGCTGAGAACTTAAAAAAATTACAAATGGTTGAACTTCATCAAGTGCTTCTTTTGCACCTATGAAAATGATCACAAGCTATTTATTTTTCATTCTGTTAATATGGTGCTTTATATTTATTACAAATAATAACCTTGTGTTCTCAGGATGAACCTCACAAGATCATGATTTATTATTCTTTCAAAATATTATTGGAATTTATTTGCTGACTTTTCCTTGAGAATTTTTGCACTTACACTCATGAAAGATATTAGTCTGTAGTTTATGCATGTATGTATGTATGTATGCGTTTATTTATTTATATTCCAGTATACTAACATACAGTGTTATATTAGTTTCAGGTGTATGATATAGTGATTCAACAATTCTATACATTACTCATTGTACTCTTAAACCCCTCACCTATTACACCCATCCCCTCAACTACCTCCCTATGGTAACCATTAGTTTGTTCTTTATTTAAGAGTCTTTTTTTGTCTCTTTTTTTCTTTGTTCACTTGTTTTGTTTCTTAAATTACACATATGAGTGAAATCATATGGTATTTGTCTTTCTCTGACTGACTTATTTCACTTAGCATTATACCCTCTAGGTCCGTTCATGTTGTTGCAAATGACAAGATTTCATTCTTTTTTTTATGGCTGAATAATACACCATTGTATAGAGATACCACATCTTCTTTATCCGTTTATCAGTTGATGTACACTTGGGCTGCTTCCATACTTTGGCTATTGTAGACAATGCTGCTATAAATTTAGGGGAGGAATATATCTTTTCAAATTAGTGTTTTCCTTTTATTTGGGTAAATAGCCAGTAGTGGAATTACTGGATCATATGGTAATTCTATTTTTAATATTTTGAGGGACCTCCATACTGTTTTCCATGGTGGCTGCACCAGTTTGCATTGTCACCAACAGTACACAGGGTTCCTTTCTCTCCATATCCTTGCCAACACTTGTTATTTCTTGTGATTTTGATTTTAGCCATTCTAACAGGTATGAAGTAGTATCTCATTTTGGTTTTGATTTGCATTTCCCTGATGATTAATGATGTTGAACGTCTTTTCATGTATCTGTTGCCCATGTGCATGTCTTCTGTAGAGAAATGTCTGTTCATATCTCCTCCTGTTTTTAATCGGATTTTTTTGGTGTGGAGTTGTATAAGTTCTTTATATATTTTGCATACTTGTAGTTTGTTTGTTTGTTTCTCTTATAATATCTTTTGTCAGATAAGATATTATCTGGAATAAGGTACTGTGGGACTCATAAAATGAACTGGGAAATATTAATTCATTTTCTATGCTCTGGAATAAATTGGGTAGAGTTGTTATTATTTCTCCCTTAAGTGTTTGCACATCATTTAGTTGGATGTTTTTCCTTTTAAATTCAATCTCTGTCTTTTATTTAGTATGTTTAAATCATTTATATTTAATACAATTATTGATGTGTTTGGATTTAGGTCAAGCATTTTATTGTTTATTTTCTGTGTGTCTTGTCTATTCTTTGTTCTTCTTTCTTTCCTGTATGCTTTTATGTTATTTGGATTTTTTGGTTACACTTCATTTTTATTAATCTATTGGTTCTTTTGTTTTTAGTAGTGTCTCTGCAATTTTTAACTTCTTAACATCTTCAGGTAGTCGTTTTCTCTACTTTGTCCAAAATTTTAGTTGTGATTGATGGGAAAGGTAGGTTATAGTGGATTTAGTCAATCTTGGCTACCCAAATGTTGCCTTTTCAAAAGTACAGTTTTGTTATTTTTCTTCATCTGTTATTCTCAACATTTATTTGCTCTGTTGTTCTTTTACAATAACTGGGTTTTTTGTTATTGTATTAAGCATCTCTCTTAGAAGAGCTGTTTGCTATTCTCTTAGGTGAAATTCTGTAGAAGACTCTGTTGGTGCCCTTACCAAATGCCTTTGCAGCTCAGCATGCCTATCTCCTAGCTTCTGTGTGCTTTGCTGTTAAAGATTTGTACTTGAAATCTTCAAAGGAGTGCTGTTGGGCACTGGAGCCACCTGCTGGCATGGAGAACTAGAAGTCCTTGCAGTTTACATCCCTCCCAAACTCATGCAACTTTTAGCCAACGACTGGCTCAACTCATTTGCTGGGGGTGGTGAGGGGGAGAATGAATAAATCTTTTCTTTCCCGATTACACTTTCCCACTTCCTTCCTTACTTACTGGTTTCTTCTGGGAGTACTTCTTTAATAGACTACTCATATTCCAATCCTTATCTTACATATCTTCCACCTACTTTTTTGAGTTTACTCTTTTTTGAATTGTATGACTAACTCATTTATTTTATTTTCACTCCCTTTTACTTTTTATGTAAATGAATTTATCAAGCACTATAGTGAATTTATCCCACAACTTGTGGTATGTAGAACTGTTTTATTAGCCCTAAATATTTTAATTTGGGGTTGGGATTTGCATTTTTAACACTTAAGTAGTTCAGGAATATCATTAAAAATATTCTATAGTTTTGCCTTAAAGTTCTTTTAATTGGCAATTTCTAATTTAATTGCATTAGAGTATGAGAATGATACTTGTTGATATTTGATTCTCTGAAATTGGTTCAGACTTCTGCTTTGTTCTACTGCAAGGGTAGTTACTTGTAAACATTCCTGATTTTCTGTAAGATAATGCATACTTTCTATTTGTTGACTGCATGGTTCTTTATATATCTATTAGATCAAGCTTGCAGTGCTGTACAAATTTTCTATATCCAAAGTAATTTTTGTCTGCAGGATCAGGTTCTGATACAGTGAGTTAGAGTCTCCCACTCTGATTATAGATTTGTTAGCTTCTTTTCGTAATTCTTTCAGTTTTGCTTTATGTATTTTTGGGGCTATGAGCTGTAAGGTATGAGTATTGATGATTGCTATATCTGCTTGGTGAGTCTTTTCCTTTTACAATTACATATTGCTTTTTATCTCTATAAAGGGCTTTTGTCTTAAGTTTGATTTTATCTGCTACTAATATTGCTGTTCCTGTTTTATTGTTTTGCCAGGAATATTCTTTTCCATTCCTCTATTTTTGTTTGTTCTGGATTATTTGTATTAGTGTATCTTTTGTAGGAAGCACCATATCACTAGATTAAAAAATTTTTAGTCTGTTAGATTGTCTTCTAATGAGTAACTTAAATCTGTTTATGAATTCATTATGAATATTTAAATGATATATTTGGACTTATTTTTTTACCATCTATTTTGTATGTTTTCTTTGCCATGTCTATTCTTTGTTTCTCTCCAAGCCCCTTTTTACTTTACATTTGATTAGTAAAGCTTTTATTATTTTCTCTGTCAATTTGGAAATTATAGATTTTATTTCTATTTTTAAATGATTATCCTTATTTTTTCTTAAACATATTTTTAAAGTTTAAGTTGGTTAAAGTTACAAAGCACACAACAAATTAACCATCAGTATTACCACTACTAGAAATTAATCACTTATCTTGGCATATTTGCTTCCAGGAAATCGTCCTATTACTTTTATAAAAATGAAATATTCTTATTATAAAGACTTTAAACAAGACAGAAATGTACAATGAAAAAAAGTTTAAAAAATTCATGCTAGTTAAAAACAAAAAGTTCCATTATTCTGGGAAAACATAATTCTAGACACTTATCTATGCATACATATGATAGAAGGCAACATGGATACAGCGACTTTGACTTTTAGTTTTATAAAAATATAACCATCTGTATATGTTCTTTCAGAGTATAAAGTATTATATTTAATTTTCTTAAAACTTAGAAAAAAAGTAACTGAAGAGAAATTAAGGGAATTATTAACATTAAATATATTTTTAAATGTAAACAAAATTAATTTCTAGAAGGTCCTTTAAAAATAAAAAGAGATTTTGAGAAGCATCAGGAGTTTATAGTCATTATTTTTTAAAAGTATGTTTCCATACTTTGGCTATTATTGATAGTGCTGCTAATGGAGGGGTTGTGGGAGGGGGGAATGCGTTAAATGGGTAAGGGGCATTATGGAATCTATTCCTGAAATCATTGTTGCACTATATGCTAACTAACTTGGATGTAAATTAAAATAAAATAAAATAAAATAAAGTAAAATAAAATAAAATAAAGTATGTTTCAAGTTTCGAGTTTATTTCAAAGTTTTAAGTTTACTCAATGGACTCCCTTCTTTAAAAGAGGAGACTTTGATTAGCTTCCCTCCCATCTGCTGAGTGTTTTCAGTTAGTTAGGGTCTGACTTTTACCATACTCAGGTTAATGTACTGTGTTCTGTAATCCTCATTCCCTTAGTTGTTCAAGATTTGTTGTATATTTAGATAAATTCTCTGATCATCTCCAGCTTTTTTACCTTGTGTCAAAATTCCTGAGTTTATTTTATCGTTATTATTATCATTATTGATCTGTTAATTGGTTGGGTTTTATTGTGAATAGTTCTTTTTTTCTCTTTTTTCCAAAATAAGGGTCCATGTGTTCTATATTTCTCGAAGAATTTAATGTTTTGAAATGGCTGCTTCTTGCCTTTATACAAGAATGACTTTGGATGGGTGTCATATTTTTGGCTCACTTTTTCTTTCTTTTGGAACTCTTGAGACATGAATACCTTTTTTTCTGGCTAAATGTTATTGCAGAGAACTCAGATTCTGGCCTGATTTTCCTACAGTGTATGATTTTGCTCTTTCTGTTCAGATATGTGAAGTTTTCTCTCAACTTTGAAGTTTACTTACTAACTTAATTACGATGGGATGTGTTTTTGTTTAGAGATTTCTGTATCAAAATTTTCCTAAAAAAAACATTGTGCTCTTTTATTTTATTTGCTTTGTTTTGTTTTGGGCAGGTTCAGTTATTTTTTTCAATACAGGGAAAATTTCTTATAATATATATGTATATGTATATACTCATATATATATATAGTATATATATATATATATACTATACTATATTATTATATATATACTATATATAGTATTATATATATACTATATATATAGTATTATATATTAGTATTATAGTATTATAGTATTATATATATACTATATATATACTATATATATATATAGTATTATATATAATACTATATATATATATATAATTTATTGGGTCTTTTTCTTCAGGAACACCAACTATTCCTAAGATAATCTGTCCTTTTTCATAGTCAGTGTCTGTGTCTGTAATGGTTTTGATTTCATTGGTTTTTTTCCCCTCTCTTTCTTCCTCCCTCCCTCCCTTACTCTCTTCCTTCCTTCCTTCCTTCCTTCCTTCCTTCCTTCCTTCCTTTCCTTCTTTAGCATTCATTTTTATCATCCTAAGTCTTTCCTCTATGGCACTACTTAGATGGTCAACAGTGTCCATTCTATAATGATGCCTTTTGGGCTCTAATTTTGTTTTCTAAGGTTCTCAATCTCTTTTTCCATCTCATTTCTGTAGTTCTATCATCTCATCTTTGAATTTTAATTTTATTAAATTCATGTTTCTATTAAATTTTCTCTAATTTCAAACAGTGGTGAACCTTTTTCTTCTGGCTCTGGAGTGATGCATTTGTCTAGCTTGTCTAGTTGTCTGGTGATTTTGTCTTCATTGTGCTGTGTTCCCACCTCTCTTCTTTCTCTTTTGTGCTTGTGTGGCTTCCATACTGAGGCATTTTGTCTTGTTCATGCACAGTATCTTCCTGGGAATCTTCTCTGCTCTGATCACTGTACCTGAGCCCCATGGGTTTTCCCCATGGGTTTTCTCTTAGCTGTGGGTGGTGGCTGCATACCTGCCTTCTATCCACTGTCTGAAGTGATGGTATGGGGCATGGGAATTGAGAGCATGTCGGGATGGTATGCAGGCTTTGTAGGAATAACTGGACTCTTCAACTTCTTTGGAGGTGTTGTTAAATGTTCTGTGGCTTACTGCACCTGGACAGGAGTATTGTTATTCCTGTGGGAGATAACTTAGGGCTTTTGGACATTCTCCCATCCTATGGATCACACAGGGAACTCTATAGTGGAAGTTATGCTTCAGAGTTACCCAGACTTGGGTCCAGGAGATAGGTGAGGTGTGCCCAAAGATAGTCAAAAGGATTTGGATTTGGGTGGAGTACTGCCTCTCATGTCTCAGTTTCACTGTATCCAGTGATAACTTCCTTGGGTGAGTGATGGGTTTGATTTCTGGGGAAATGTAACAGACAAAGAGGGGAAGTAAGATAAGCTATGACCCTCATGGCTCCAGTTGGTTCTGAGGCCATAACTAATACTCAGTGGATCCCTCCTCAACCACCCAATTAAGACTATTCTCTGCTGGTCTAGGTGGCATATGTAGTGGGTGGGCTTGACCTTCATTCTCTGAGGGGTCTGAACTATATCTTTTCAGGCTATGATTGCTATAATTACCATTTATAATGACCATACCTTAGTGCCAAGAGGTGCCCCATCAGGTCCTCTGTGTCCCAAACATACTTTTACTTTTTCTATCATGTATCATTAACCCTCTTTTCTCTGTTAATTCTTAAAGTGTGACAATTTCTTTCTTTTCCTGTTGACCTACTGGTATGAGGAGCCCCAAATGACCAGGTGGTAGCTTTACTTTACTTTTATGGTTAGTGGGACTCTACTGTGTTTCCTGGTGAAACTTCTACTTCAGGGGTCTAGGAGGAAAAGAGGAGGTCATTGGGAGTGATGGATAGCAGAGCTATGCACTCTTCTCTTGGTTCTTAGAAGAAAAGGTATATTCTGCATCTTGAGGACTATATGCCAACCTTGTAGAGTATCATCTTCAAGCTAGTGCCTCAGACTGGCAGCTTTGGGGTGACACCATATGTGGCAGGCTCAATGAGTCTTGTGTATTTCTGACCTCCTTTCTCATAAAGTGGGTCTCTTGATGCAAAGTGATGTTCTGTGGGATTCAGTGACAATAAATCATGCACTTTTGCTTTGGATAGTGATGCTATGGGCACAAAAGGCAAACCCATACCAGAAATATGTATTAATCTTTTACAGGATGAGGAAGAAGTTGGATATAATTAACTTGCTACTGGTGTTTTGCTGGTATCCTTGAGGATGACACTGTGTGGAAGGCTTCTGCTGAGCGGCTGAACATGTTCTGGGAAGGTATTTTGGTGGCTGATGATGCTAGTTGACACCTCCTGTGTAAGAGCACCTGTCCACCTGGCTCTGAAGTGACTCCCTTGCAATGGGTGCTCCCTGTGGGCATTGACATGGGATACAAGGTCGTTTTGTTCCCAATCTTTGACTCTTTTTCTTTCTTAACCCTGACCAATCAGCCAAACAAACAATTCATGCTGCCTTGGAATCTATGTATATCCTTACCTCAGACCATTCTTCTAAGCAAAGTGGATGACCAGGTGCACTACTTGGGCTCACAGAGCCACCCCTAAGAGCAGTTGTACATGGAAGTTGACATTCATCTGCATCACCGCGCTGAGTGGACCCAAACCATGAACCAGATTCAGGTTTCCTCTCCTTTGTTGGCTGGTTATAGGGATCATTCCCCACTCCCAATAAAGCTGTTGGTGTGAGTTGGCACAACATAGATTAGTGATATGAGGTCCTAGGTCCCTGGTTTGTATAGCTCCTTGTGTTTCTGAGCCTGCTTGTGCCTGATGCTGATGTATAACTCCCACAGAATGATGCACTGCTTGTATTGACAGCTTGTAGTGATAGCTAAGGTCGTGGTCACTTGATGTGCCCTGGTCAGAAGCCCAGTCTCCACATGACATTCACATTCCAAGAGCTGATTTTTGAGTAGGGTATATTTGCCTGCAGCAGACACCATGGCCTGCTCCAAAATCTTAGAACTCAGTGCTGCAACTCTCCTACTGGAGTGGCTCTACACTGCACCTTTATCAACCACAAATATTGCCAGCACCACAGGATCTGCTGGATCATATGACCCAAGTGTCAGATATGCTTGCACTGCATTATGGACAGAATGCAGAACTTTCTCTTACTCTGGGCCCTTCTCAAAAGTGTTACGTGAGTCAGAGAAATATTTCAAGTATAGGGCATACTTCTTCAGAACTCAAGCACCATGCTTTTGCTCGGTGGTTGGAGGTGCACAAATGTGCCTGAACCTGACTGGGTCAATGTGACAGCCCTGGGATCTTTGCAGTGTATCCTCAAACTTCTATAGGACAATTGTGGACTAGTGTGATGTTCTGTGAAATGTCCTAATGTTCAAGGTCACCTTGGGCTGCACTGTGACACAGAACAGGAGAGTTAACACATCTCTAGTAGGGAAAGACCAGAAATATGTATTATTGCCCATCCCATGTGAATGAAAACTGCCTTTGGTTATTTTTCCTGATGAGAATTTAAAAAAAATTCACTAGATCACTAGCTGCATTGCAGGTAGCAGGGGCTCTTGACATGTTCTAGGCACCATGTCTGGCACAGGAGCTATGATTGGGGCATAATTCTGTGAAGTCTGAGGAGGTTCACCATCATCCACTATGATTCACTGTGGATTTTGCAAATTTCAGACTTGTGAGTGAATTAAATGGGGGGCATAATAGGGCCTCTGCTACTACATTCTCTAAGTCTTTGAAAACAGCGCTAATTTCTGCCTTTACCCTCAGGATGTTAATATTGATTTCGATTGGTCAGGGGCAAGCAATTTCAGAGCCTGGCATTTGGCCTTTCCTACCATGCTAGTTGCTAAGTATTCCCACCCTGATTATGTATTCAGGAGCAGAGGAAATGACCGATTGGTGGGTCTGTGGACCTACTGGACCCATTGTGGAAAAGATTCCATTCATTCTTTGCACCTATGCGCCTTTACTATAATGAGAGGTGGAGGATGATTGTGCTTTGAGTCCCCTAGTAGCAATGTCAGCTCAGATGCACTGTCCAATACTAGAGACTGGGAATTTCCCCTTGCTTCAATGCACTGTTACTCAAGACTAGAGTAATTGCTGATGTTTATGCACCTACTAGTGCTGCAGGGTCTTTCTTCAATTGATGGGCTCTGGGTCTGAGAAGTGACATAGCACTGTGACTGCCCATTGGTGAGGTTTATCTCCAGTTTCTGCTCATTTTCATTCATTCTTGATCAATACCTTTGCCAGCCACCCATTTATCTTGCCTCTATATATGCCATGGTCTATGGAGAATCACCACATATCCCTGTAGATCAAAGTCCGGGTTGCCATCCTGAACTTGCTTACTACCTTGCCTCTGATGATTGAGTGCTACCACATGGCCTCTGCTGTTTCAGAACCTTTCTGTCCTTAGTGACACTGGGGAGCCAGCTCTACAATAAGATCTATAGTCAGCACATTTTACAGCAGATAGTGACCCCTGAGCTTCTCAGTGATGCCCATGCTTCCCCCACTGCCCCACCCCCTATCTCCTTCTTTGCTCCTTACTTAAGGACACTTCCTATGGATTCTCTCTAGCAACATGGTCATATAGTAAGAACTTGGGTCTTATATAATAGATCTATTCTACCCTGCCAATTACTCTGTGATCTAAAGATCTGAATCCCTTATTTAACACTCTAGTGAGCCTGATCTCATATTTTCATATATTATTTTAGGTGAGACATTTTTTTCTAAGATTCTAGGAGCCATTCCAGAAGTCATTAGGACTGGCTCCCAGAACCTGACAAAGTGTAAATCTCTTTACAGCCTTATATTATGTACCCCTTTCCCACTTACCCTTGGTTTGACACCCCTAAGATCCACTTCCATGCAAGCTTTTTGGGTTCCTGTGGGTTCATATTGGTCACATCTTTCCACTGCCTTGGTGAATAATCCTTCTTTTTCTTTAACAGGGCCAACATTTCCCCAGGTGGGGCCTGTGAGATTTGACCCTGATCATCATTCTAGTAGCCAGTAGGGGAGGTAGGGACAGATCTTGAGGAGGGAAGAAAATGTCTTGCAAGGGATTTGCCACCATGGGGGCTCTGAATATATTTCAGGCAAGGATATCTGCTGTCTTCTAGAAAGGGATGGGGACAACTTCTGAAGGTAGAGAGTGTCTGGGGAGTCTGGGGGTTCAATGTTCTCAAGCATGCACTCAGATGCTGCTATCACGAGTCTCAGGGAGCCCATTTTTTTTCTATCAAGGCCTTAACTTGGGCATAGTCTTTTGAAGATTTGTTGCTCTTGCAGTCTGATCCTAGGATGCCTTTTAAGCCTGGTCTGTTTTCTGACTGTAGGAGGGGTGATCTCTTCAAACACTATCATGGAGGCCTTCTGTCTGTCATACCATACCTTAAGTTGGTCATTTATGGGCTGACCTGAGTCTGTCTGACCCTGCAGTGCATCAGTAGCATTCAGCAGCACCCAACCAATTCTACAGATCTTATCATTGAGACTTCGTCCAATTATCTCCAATTCTAGATCTGTCAATCATCTAGCATACCCCTTCTCAACTGACTGTGGTGGTCACACTCTTCATAAATTAGGATCAGGCTGCAGGCTCATGCAATGGCTTCCCACATGCCCCCACCTCACTGTGGGGGTAGTCTCAGTTCCCATTGCCCCTCCACGGTGCACTCCAGGGAATTTTGTGTTTGTATGTGGCAGATGATTGCCACTTTGTGTATCTAATATTCATCACTCATCTTTGTGATGTTTATCTTGTTTTTGAAGACAGCTTGTGTTTTACAATTTTTTGAATTATATTCTACCTATTATAGTGGCATGAGTTTGAAGCAGGGCAGGCTCTAAACAGGAATTCACAACCCAATCTTGACTGGAGTCCCAGCCAGTCTTTTCCTATGTCTACATTTTTCTTTATTTTTAAATTGTTTTATTTTTATTTTGGGGGGTGGGGTGGGGAGAGGGGCAAAGAGAGAGAGAGAGAATTCTAACCCTGGGATCATGACCTGAGCTGAAATCAAGAGTTGGAGGCTCAACCAGCTGAGCCACCCAGGTGCCCCTCCTATGTCTACATTTTTAAATAGTTGATGTCTCTAAGTGCATACATCTGAACTGTGCTTTTTTGGTATGTGGCTTTGTTATTATTATGTGGTGGTTGATTTATTATAATAGTTTTTGGGAGTCTACTATGTGTCAGGCATTGTGCTATGCCCTTTACCAAGATTATGTCATTTAATCATTCCTACATATAATCTTCACTTTATCTTCCAGATGAGAAAGTAGAGACTCATAAGGTAAACCAGAGAATAACAGACAGGGGGTGGAAGGGCAAGGTCAGCCACAGACTTGGTGACTCCAGGTCTGGTGTTCCTTCCACCCCACAGTCTTCCCTTTCATTCACTCGCTTGCTCGCTGAATACTAAGAGTGTTCTAAGCTCTGTGGCTTGTATTTTCAGGAGTGTTGGTGCTGATTTGCCATGGGGCTGGTGTAGTCCTTGAGTTAGTGAGGATGTCTGGGCAGAGCCTGGGTCCCCTAAATTGGAAGAGGGGTCAGGAGATGCCTTTCAACCCATGGACTCTTGTGCAAATTAATTTAATGTTCCCTGTCTTGAGCCTGGGTCATGCTTTGGTGGAGTTTAGTACAGTGTTTGCACTGAATCATAACAAGGTTTGTATTTGATTTTCAGCAAATATTGACTAAGGTCCCACAGAGAGCTCTCAGAGTGAAATTAAAGGGGGCTATATCACTAATAATGGGATTTGTATACACAATTTCTCAAGTGAGACTCATGACGGTTTATCTGAAGTTGTTGCTGATGGAACGCCTGGCACAGTGGTAGGACTTGTCTCCCATGGCAGGGAGATCTTTCCCTGCCATTGTCTGGCAAGTGAGTGTTCACCAAGCACTTTACCTCATTACCTGGGGGTGGGAGACAGGCTGGAAGCACCCCCACTTTACACAGAAGGAAACCAAGGCTCAGCAATGATGTGAGCTGTACCCAAAAACTGCTCACGGAGTCCAGTGCTGCCCGGCCAATCTATGCCTCCTTGTCGCTGATCAGTGGTCAGTGGAATTTCTGACTCTCCTGAGCAGACAACTTGGACATGCAGGGATTCTCAGCCTGGGGGCCAGGCTGGCTTCAGGGAGAGGCCAGGGATCTGGGGTGGGCAGTATTGGGCTGCAACTAGACTCCAGAATCCCCAGAACTCTGTTGGGAGTGAGTTAGGTAGGAGGGCTGTCAGAACCTGTGTGCAGGCTGGTTGGCTTCAGGGAAGTACTAGAGATGCAATTCCATCTTTGGTTTCTGGAATAGAGGGTGGGCCAAGGCAAGTTTTGAGGTTAACTGAAGTGTGATCATTGTTATCAATTAAAGAGAGGGAAGAAGATTCCTCAACTAAATGGAAACTTTTCCTTTGGTCAGGTGGCAAAGATGGTACTGATGATACAAAGCTGATGACCAGGTACTCGTGCCTAAGGAAGTCAGGGTAACCCTGGGAACCCAGGGCTCCCAGCTCCATTCAAGGTCCAGGTGGAAACCTTGAAGGATGGTCCGAAGATGGCTTTGCTGATGGATGTCCTGGCTCAGCCCTGTATGGGAAGATCTGCACCAGGTCCCAACAATGTTGGGGCCAGTCCTAATATAGCAGGCATGCTGCAGAGGCATGACATGGACAGACAGTAGGCTGAATTAATTTTAAAATCAGACAGGCCTGGGCATAAACCTACTTCTGCCACTTACTAGTTCTGTGATTTTGCGCAAGTTCCTTAACTTCTCAGACTCCCAATCTCCTCACAGTAAAATAGAAGTAATAATAGTGATTGTTTCATGATATAATTCAAGGGTTAACTGAGAAGATAAATGTGAAATTCTGAGCCTCATGTCCAGCACAGAGGAAGTTCCCAATAAATACCAGTGGTTGGTGTTATTGCATTCACTTGTTGGCTCCTGTGAGGTTTTTGTATCATGGAATGACTATCACATCTTTCCTCTTGTTTGCCCAGGAGGGGGCATTGTCTCTCTATGGAACCTGCCATCTTTTTGCTGAGGACTTCTGGGGAGAGAATGTCTCTTAAAACTGCACCTTGGGGAGTCTCCATTGGTTTGGCCAATTTCCTTCCCACTGTCAGGGATCAAAGCTCTCTGAATAAGCACTTACCCCTCCGGCATGCTGACTGCTTGTATTATTTGTGGATGTCATTTTTTCTTATTAGTTGACATTATACAATGCTTAAAGGAGGCATATGCTGAGAAGTGTTGGCAAATCATTAGTGGCTGTGTGCTCTTGCCCTGTAATGCTGTGTCCATGACTGTGTGTAGCGATGACCAAGTCATTTGAAAGATCACACAGGGAACAGACATGGTGGGGACTAAAAGTTCTTGGGTCAGGCAGATTTGCTCATGGGTCATCTGTGGGCAAGCATGACAAAAGGCTTCTGAAGTTGGAGAGGCAGGGTGTCAGAGGAAATGGCCAACCTCTGGTCAATACTCTGCGGCAGGGAGTTCTGACTGTGTCTAATGAGCCAGCTCATCTGGGGCTTCACTCTGACACCAACAGATGACACATTTCAGCATGGATGCTTGATACTAAGATAATGGGCCATCTTTTGGCCAAGTGGAAGGTGCTAGGTCAGATGTGGTTTCCTGTGTGAAGACTCCATCAAGAAGCTGACTTGGGTCTTGGTAATGATCACATTTCCAGGATTGGGTCATGAGCCGCTTGTGTACTTCAACCATGTTTGCTGTGTCAGACAGCGTATAGAACTGCAGGGCTTTTGCCATAAGACATATTGTACCTCTGGATCAAGCGATGATGGATGTCTCCATGTTGTCTCATCTGGCCACTGCCACCACACTAGCAAGTTTTGTTTGGAAGGCCTGGGGTATTGAGAGGGTTGGAGAGGAACTGGCCAGCTGTGCCTGCTGAAGAAACTGTCCAGCCCTACCAGGGAGCTCTGTAAAATCTGTCCTTAGATGCCCAGGGGTGACCAGATCCTTGGAGACTTGAGTCCAGCTACAGCCCAGTGTCCACAGGGGAAGCCCAGTTTCCATCAGGATTGGTACATAAAGTTGGTTCTGGGCTGTCTTTAGTTGGGTGTTCCACTGAAAGAATTCCTGTAGTGTCTCAGAAGGTGATCAATATAGGTATTGTTCCTGATCCCTAAGACAGAACCTGGCTATGTCCTGTCTTTGGTCACTGGGGGTTCTGAAACACCACCTTGGAGATGAAACCCCTAGCCCAGAGCATGGAAGCCAGGGTGCATCAGCAGCACCAAATATATAACACTCAGCCACCTAATTCACCCAGGCTTGAGGCTGGGAGGCTGAGCTAGGGAGCGAGAGAGAGAGAGAGAGGGAGAGAAAGAGAGAGAGAGAGAGAGCCATAGAGAGAGGATAGAATTTGAGTGAGAACCAGGGAACCACTGAGGAGGTTACTGAGAAGGCCTACCTGCCTATCTCTGGGTCCCTCTGCACAGTGGGAGGCTGAGTGTGCATGGGGGTCTGTCCATCTTCCTTCCTGGGCCAAGCCTGGGTCCTTGTGGCTCCTTCTTTCCTGCTCCTGAGACAGGTCCATTCCTTGAGCCTGATGGAGAAGATGCTGTTGACAGAGGTGGAATCTGGGGTTGAGGGATATACCAGGCTGTTATGTTCAGAGTACAGATTCAGGAAATGAGTTCAGTTAAGCCAAAACAGGGTGGGTAGAGATCAGGCAAATAGGAAAACTTCTCATCATGGTTGTGGATTCTAAGCCCATCGGGTCCTGAGAAGAGGAGCCCCTTGGGCTGGTGAACAGCTTTGCCAAATCATATCCCCATCCCATCCCATCCCATCCCATCGTAGGGGGGGGTGACTTTGTGTTTTGCAAAAAGAACTCTTCAGGTCTGGTCACACACATTTAGTGAAAATGGGAGTTACTCCATAATGCTTGTTTAATTGAAACTGAATGAATGAATGAACGAATCTGAGACTAGTTAATTTATTCATTCCACAAGCGGACTGAACAGTACTAATGGTATACAAGCCCCCCGGCCAGAGGATCCCAGAGCCCTGTGCTGCAGGTAGGACAAGGCAAGATTTTCTGACATGTTCCCAGTCCTCAGGCAGCTGCCTCTCTGGGGTTGGCAAAGTAATTGAGTAACTCCTGAGATCTAAAGGGCACATAGGCATTTGCTCTATTGCTACTTTCTTGGGGTGATGGCTGTTTTATTATATTGGGTAAACTCTTTGGCTGAAATTGCTGCCAGCAGGTAGCTGGAGCCATCAGCAAAATAGAACCAGCACAAATGAGGACAAAGGCTGTCTGGGAAGGGATGGGACAGAAATTTTTGTCTGGGAGAAGGGTGGCCTGGCAGCTGGGAGCTCCAGGGAGGGGCCAGAGCCATGTCCGTTCTTAGTGTACTTTAATGATAAGCCCTGGGGCACAGGACAGGGCTGCTGGGGCTTGATGCTCGGTACTTCCCAGACCTTCCTAAATTTCTGCATGGAGCTTCAGGGCAGATGCCAGTGTACTGGTTGAGGCCTCCTGGAAGGAAAAGCTGAGCCTGTATGGAGATAGCTGGTGGCCATTGAAAGCTGAAAGACCACATGTCATTTAATAAATAAAATGGGCTACCATTTATTGAGTATTGTCTGTATGCTAGGCTAAGCACTTGACATGCATTGCCTCATTTAATTTTTTCAGTGATCCTATGAAGTACACACAGTTCCTATCCCCATTTCACAGAAGAGGACATTGAGACATAAGGAGGTTCAGGAGTGGCAGAGCCATCTGTTGACTTTGCAAACTGTGTGCAGAACCTGGAACATTCTGCTGCCTGGATGAGACTATTTTCTTCCTCCCTCCTCCAGCTCAGTGTGGTAGGGATGGGGTGGAATCAATACAAAACTCTAGAATACTGGAATGTTCAAATCATGTGCTTTAGAAACTATGTGGTCAGGGACTGTCAAGAACCCACCTACCAATATTCCATAAGTTTTCAGACTTGTTCAGATGGGGATTCACCCTATGCCTTGCCTTTCCACCCTGTGCCTCACAGGGTTCTCAAAGCAAGATATGAACAAGGCAGAGATCCCCAGGGGGCCTTGGTTAAAAACCCTCTTAACCAGAACCTTCAGGGGCGCAGCCAAGGAATCAGACATTTCAACAAACTCCTCACAATGGATATATTTGACAAAGGACTTGCCATCCAGAATATATCGAGAATGCCTACAAATCAAGGACAGGAAATATGATTCAATAAGAAGATAAGCAAAAAATCTGGACAGGTGCTTCACCAAAGAAGATATACAAATGGCCAATAAGTACATAAAAAATGCTCAGCATCATCAGTCACCAGAGAAATGCAAAGTAACACTACAATGAGCTATCTTTCACACCCACCTGAATGGCCAAAGGTAAAAAGACCGACATTACCAACTACAAGTGAAGATGTGGAGCACCTGGACCTCTCGTGCATTATGAGTGGAATGTAAAATGATATGATCATTTGGAAAACTGTTAGCATTTTCTCCTAAAGCTGAATATATGCATGCCTTCTGACCCATCGCTTGCACTCCTGGGTATATATCAAGAAATATGAGTGACTTGTGTGCACCAAAAGATAGAAACAAGAATGTTCATGGAAGCTTTACCCATAACAGCCCAAACTGGAAAGTCACCCAGATGCTTACCAACAGGAGAATGGATAAACCAGTTGAGTACAACCACACGATGAAATATTTCTCAGAAATAAAATAGAAAACAGCTACTGATATGTATATCGGCACAGGTGAGTCTCAAAAACATTACACTGAACACACAAACAAAACCATTTAAATGAAGTCCAAAAACTGATGGTGATAGAAGTTAGAATCATGGTTACCTTGGCAGAGGGGTCAGTGACAGAAGACAGGATGGAAATTTTGAGTGATGGAAATGCTCTAGATCTTGACCTGGGTGGTGGTTACACAGTGTATATGCAAGTTAAAATTCATTGAGCTGGACACTTGAGAAACCTTATTGGATATGTGTTATACTTTAAAAATGATAAACCAAAATTCTAGTTGAAGGCATGGCCTTGTGGCCTCTCACACAATCAGTAGGGGTCACCCTGTACCCCTGTGGATGTCTCCGACCCCACTCCAAGCCCCCTGGAGCTCTTCTCCGAGATCCCAAGGGCCTGCCAGATAGCCCCCTCCCCATTCTCCAGGGAGAACTCCTGGGGACCCCTCACATCCTCAGTTTTGGCTATTGGTCTGGCAGTGTGGCCTATGGTACCAGGTCCTGGAGGGACAAGAAAACCACTGCCTCAAACCACTGTCCTGCATGGAGGCCTCTCTCCAGCTAGTGATGCTGGCCACAATCTGCCAGGCTTCAGGCTCCCTGCCATGCTATTCAGAGTGGGGAACTTATGCCCTGGCATTTATTCCTCCTCCCCTTCAGACCATGTGAGTCTACTATGGCCCTCTGGGGGTTGCCTTCCATTCCCTCCAGTGTGGCAGCAGGCAGTGGTGAGAGCACTTGGCCAGGTCTCTGGGACTTCCAGGTCCATTGTCATTCACTTCCAGGTGGCAGGGCATCTGCAAACAGTCTGCACCCTCTGGAGCCAGGACTCATCCTGACCTGGTACCCACTGTGCCCGTTGTCTGACCTCAGCTTACTGAGCTCCCCATGAGGAGCGGTCAGGATGAGAATAAGTATACTCATTTTTAGGTAAAGAAACTGAGGCCCAAAGAAGTGACAGCTGCAAGGCCTTCCTGGCCTAAGGAGATCCTAGTTGAGAGATAAGTCTCCTAGGGGAAAGCGAGGCTGACAGACGAGGAGGGATAGTGTCCTGATTACCGAGCCTTGGATCCAGCAATGCCTGAAGCCATCCCTGGACTTTTCCATCAGTGGGACAACTCCCCCCATTTTGATTAAGTCAATTTGAGTTAGGTCTTGTTACTTATAACCACAGGTCCCTGACTGGCACAATAGTGTGTGTGGGGTGTCAGTGGTGGGCCACTCTGAGTGAGGCACAGAGAGGAGGAAGATGTGGTTCCTGTTCCCAGGGACCTCACATCTCCAGGGCGTTTAGCTTAGGCAATGACAGCATCACCTAAGATGCAGTGAGTGGACAAGCTCTACTCTCCCAGGACCCTGTCTGTGAGGAGGAAGTCTTCATGGAGCTCTGGGCATGGGGGGGGTGGGCTCCAGAAGAGACTTGGTACAGCCTTCTGTGTGGATTGGCTGCTTCAGCCAGTCTCTGACTCCCATAGTCACGTCTCTACGTAGGGTCCTTCTTGCTGTGCTCTCAGGCCACTTCTTCAGAGCCACTGAGTGTGGGGATAGCACATAATAATGGGACAGTGGGCAGTCCCAGGACTTCTGCTAGGAGTTTCTGAGTCTCCTCTTCCCTAGCAGCCACCTTCACTGTCTCTGAGCGATGAAGCCCATTATTTGTAGGGGGCCTTTTTGTAGCCTTTATGATGGGTCTCCCCATGGCTTTTCCTCACTGGACCCTAGTCATGGGGCCCTGGGTATACATAGGAGAGAACAGATACCTTCTGCCTTTGTAGAGGCTATGATCCAATGGGGAAACAGAGCATGAACAAGGGACAGCATGGCTAAAGAAAATAATTCAGATCCTAGGATATACCATGAAGGAAACAATCAGGGTTCATGTGACAGAAAACAATGGTGGTGGTGGGAAGGCTACTTTACACAAAGAAGTTAGGACAAGCCTTTCTGCGGACATTTCAGCTGAGACTTCATTGATGAGAAAAGCTTGGGAAGAGAGTTCCAAGAAGATAGATTAGTACATGCAAAGGTCTTGAGGTGAAATTAAGTTTGAAGATTTTGTGGCATAGAAAGACCAACACGGCTGGGCCATGTGAATGAGGAGGAGAGGGAGCGATGAAGTGGGGAACTAGTGGGAAATGGGTCACACCTGACCTTGTAAATCATAATAGGGAGAATACATTCAATCCACGTTATGGTAGAAATCCACAGGAGGGCATTAAGCAGGGGAGAAACATAGTTTGACCTGACTTTATGAAAGATCATCCTGGTTTCTGTGTGGAGAATGCACTAGAGGGAGCAAGTAGCCCCCATCCTGGGTGCAGTGGTCTTGGAAAGGGGGGAGGGTGACTTGGAGCCCAGGATGACAAGGATACCTTTGGAGAGGGGAGAACAGATTCTTGTCTTCCTTTTGAGCTGCATCCCCATCGATCTCATCTTTCTTTCCTTCTTCCCTGCACCCCTTCCTGCACAGTGGGCCAGCCCTGGGCTGGATGCTGGGCACAGCCAGAGCCCAGCTCCAGCTCCAGGAGCCCCACCCTGTGCATGAGCATCACCATCACACCCAGCCCCAGGCAGTGGATTTCTTCAGCTCGACTCTCCCGCTAGTTGCACAACATGTTGTCGGAGGGAGACACTGTTGAAATCACAATGCTGAAGCTGTGGTAATAGCCTCCTCAATCAGTAATCAAGGTCCTCGGCTCAATTTGGGTAGCAGCTTTATGTGGTGGTTTAATTCATTGTACACCAATTTCAGTTGTGCATTAATTACAGGCGGCTGAATAGTAATTAACTAATCACCATGTCACTCCTTCTCTGTTAGGAACAACCTCATTAATTCCAGTCTGCAAGGCTGCTGGTGTCTTTTGCCATCGCCGCCCCCCCCTCCCCGCCCCCCGCCAACCCTGAACTCTCTCCTTCTCTCTTTTTGGCTGCTCTTGACTTATAATCAAATATGAAATTCATGCATTTTTTAATAAGTTCTCGGCTGTTTTTGCCACTGAAAAATTCATGGCATTACGCAGTCCCTTTAAATAATGTTTATTCATTATACATTTCTTATCTACATGTTTGGTGCTGTCTGCTCTTACCAACAAGCTTTGGCACTGTCTTGGAGGGTGTTGGGGCTGATCTGGGGCCATCTTGGGTAATGGGGGAAGGTCTGCCCTGGAGGCGTTGGTGGTTTCCTGGCAATCACAGCATTTGGGTAAGTAGCATTTCCTCCCTTGGGGTTTTACTGAGGCTAGTCTCTGCCATGTGCTCTGTCTTACAATTGTGTTTGTCATTCCCCACCTCCACACCCTTGCCCGCGCCTGTTCTCTCCTTTGGCAGTAGTATCTCCTTCCATTCTGCTTGACTGTGAGCCAGACGTCTAGGCCCAGATCAAAAGCCACTTCCTCCAAGATGCCCTCCCCTCCCCATGGTTCTGTCCAAACTTTGGTCTTCCCCAGGTTGTGTGTGTTGCTGTTGTAACACTTTTCACACTCTGAGCCACAAATCCACGTTTCAATTCAGTGCTCACTTCCAGACCCTAGTGGGAGCCCCTTCGGTGGTGTAGAGTTAGGGCAGCATCCACAGCCACTGTTCTTTTTGGTCGGAATAAGCCCCCATGAGGCAGCCTTGCAAGATTCTTACTTCATTTCAGATATGAGAACTCAGCAGGAAGAAAGGTTTGCCTAATTAACCACCAGTAAGTGGATGAAGGAGGACAGCAGCCCAGGTACCCTGATTTCTGAGTAACAGAAATTATCCACTGTCCCTGGATGGCCACTCTTTTTGAGACATGAGACCCCTGCCTGAGGTTGAGGGGACCTTATTATTGTTTCCACCTGGTCAGTTGGCTCTACTGTCAAATACATCTGCACGTGTCCATTGCTGACCCCACTCCTGCCAGACACTAAGGTTCGCTGCTCCTTCTGCCCAGCTATCTGCTCCATTGGCCCCATGTCTTCATTTAGTCCCAGCTTAAATGCCACTTCCTTCAAGAAGCCCTCCTTGACCACTCTTCCTAAAGGGCTCCCCAGTTACTCTGCTCCCTATCACTGAGGTTTATTCTTCATCTGACATTATCTTGCTCATTTACTTGTTTAGCAGTTTGTGGTCTGTCTTTTCTACTAGAGCATAAGTCACACCAGGGGGGGGGGCATGTCATCTTTCTTGACTGTGTACCCTCAGGACCTGCAGGAGTCTGCACCCCAGATACCCTGCCGTGTCTTATAGCTGGATAAAGACCAGACTCCTCAGTGTGACCCACAGAGGACATGTCTTCCGGCTTTGCCAAGGGTGCTAGATCCATTTCTCTCCAGATTTAAGCTGGGCCTGTAAGCACAGTGTTGACCGATAGAAATGCGTTGCCAATGTGGGATTTAAATTTTTCTAGTAGCAGATAAAAAGCTTCTGCACAGCAAAGGAAACAACCAACAAAACTAAAAGGCAACGAACGGAATGGGAAAAGATATTTGCAAATGACATATCGGACAAAGGGCTAGTATCCAAAATCTATAAAGAGCTCACCAAACTCCACACCCGAAAAACAAATAACCCAGTGAAGAAATGGGCAGAAAACATGAATAGACACTTCTCTAAAGAAGACATCCGGATGGCCAACAGGCACATGAAAAGATGTTCAACGTCGCTCATTATCAGGGAAATACAAATCAAAACCACACTCAGATATCACCTCACGCCAGTCAGAGTGGCCAAAATGAACAAATCAGGAGACTATAGATGCTGGAGAGGATGTGGAGAAACGGGAACCCTCTTGCACTGTTGGGGAATGCAAATTGGTGCAGCTGCTCTGGAAAGCAGTGTGGAGGTTCCTCAGAAAATTAAAAATAGACCTACCCTATGACCCAGCAATAGCACTGCTAGGAATTTCCCCAAGGGATACAGGAGTACTGATGCATAGGGGCACTTGTACCCCAATGTTTATAGCAGCACTCTCAACAATAGCCAAATTGTGGAAAGAGCCTAAATGTCCATCCACTGATGAATGGATAAAGAAATTGTGGTTTATATACACAATGGAATACTACGTGGCAATGAGAAAGAATGTAATATGGCCCTTTGTAGCAACATGGATGGAACTGGAGAGTGTGATGCTAAGTGAAATAAGCCATACAGAGAAAGACGGATACCATGTGGTTTCACTCTTATGTGGATCTTGAGAAACTTAACAGAAACCCATGGGGGAGGGGAAGGAAAAAAAAAAAACGTTAGAGTGGGAGAGAGCCAAAGCATAAGAGACTGTTAAAAACTGAGAACAAACTGAGGGTTGATGGGGGGTGGGAGGGAGGGAGGGTGGGTGATGGGTACTGAGGAGGGCACCTTTTGGGATGAGCACTGGGTGTTGTATGGAAACCAATTTGACAATAAATTTCACATATTGAAAAAAAATTTTTTTTCTAGTAGCTATGTTTAAAAAAAGTGGAAAGTAAGAGGAGATTTTAATTTTCATAATATACTTTCCCTAACCTAATAGAGTCGAAATGTTATCATTTCACCATATAATCAACACAAAAAAAAATTTATCAATGAAGTATTTTACATTCTTTTTTCTGTGCTCACGCACACTCAGTCTGAAGGATTAAGACACTGGGCCTCACCGGGAACTCAGCTGTGCTCTGGAGGGATTAAAACAAGATGGTAGGGCTTGGCTGGTCAAGGTCAGTGGCTATGTACTTGGAGGCCCTGCTGGTGTGAAGCGGTCGTCAGCTACTCTGCAAATCAGTGGAGTCCTGCTGCCCCTGTGCAAACGCTCAGCCACCCTCCCCCACTGGATACTCTGTAGACCCAGAGCAAAGGGGAGGGCCATGTCCCTGGCCCAACCCAGGGTTCTTGAAGGCTGTGCTTTCAGACATTTGATCCGGCTTCTACTTTCTAGGCTCCTCATCAGGAGGTCTCTGACTGCCCCCACGGGACATCTTTCTTCTCCAGGGAGAGTGATGGGGGTGAGGGTGAGGCAAACCCACTGAGTGATTTGCAGAACACCATAGGCGCCTGTCACAGCCTGAGGACTCAGAGCCACCCACTGCTCCCACCATAGCCTGGGCTGACAGGAAGGGCATCACCCCATGGAAGAGATTTGTCATCACGGGCTGGGGAGGTCCAGCCTGGCTGTAAGGGCTGTCTGCCCCTGTGCCCTTGGCCCTCAACACAGTACCCAAGGGTGAGGGTGGTGAGACTAGGTCCTAGTGCATCCAGCTTGACTTCTCACCTAGGGAAGGTGCTCGCCACCTGTTCCCAGCCTGTGAGAAGCTAGGGACACATAGCCTGACCCCACGGAACTCCCAGGATAGGGGAGCAGTGGGCAGGTTGGAGGCATGAAGGCAAAGAGGGCTGTGGCAGGAGATGTCTGCTGCGCCTATAGGGATATCGCTGGAACTTTTTGGAAGTGGCATTGAGTTGGCCAGGAAAGGGCTTTTGGCTGGGCAGATAGGCTCCTCCCTAGTGACTGGGTTTCAGCTAGTTGATGCCAACCATACGGGCACCCTCTGGCTAGGCTAGGCTGGGCTGGGCCTGGGGCTGGGCTTACTGCCACCCTCCTACTGGAAACACCACTCAGGTCCCAGGCAGAGGCTGGGAGAGGACAAGAGAGACAATCAGATGGGAAAGTTGGGGTAATACGAAAAGACATTTTAGTTGAGAGAGAGAGAGAGAGAGAGGATACACACTTGTACTGTCGGCAAGGAACCAGAAAGCAGAAGGCTGAGAGAGCCCTGTGTGGCTCTGGAGCAGGATGTGGCTTCCTTCAGACCCCTGGGCCCTGCACTGTTGCAAGAAGCAGAATTCCTCCAGGCCTGACTGCAGTCCTGCTCCATCCCAGATCCCGGCTTGATTTTTTAGCAAAGATATTTGAGGAAGGAAAGAGAGCACTGACCAGGAGTCCCATGATGAACCTGCTCTCATCCTGCTGCTAACACTTTGATGTCCTTAAGCAAGCAGCCCTCCATCCCGGAGCTGAGGTTTTCTCCCCTACACTAGGTAAATAAAGAGCTTGCCTTGTCCACCACCCAGACCTGTGAAGAAGATAAAATTAAGTACTAGATGCAGAAGAATTTTGCAAAGGGTACAGCACCTTGTAAGTGTGAGTGATGGGGGCAGGCTTGTAAACATGGCTGTGGGCTGGCTAATTCTCTTCTTATTTGCAAGGCTGGGTGATTGGCTGCACTTGGCTTCTGAAGGGACCAAATGCAGGCTTTTTTGTCTGACTCCCAGGAGTCAAAGCGGCCTTTAGTCCTTAACTGCAAATTTGGGAGCCCAAGTGGGATATTTCAAAAATTGCCAAGTGGATTTGTGCAGAGAGCACTGCATCGAAGGGAAATCTCTGTATAGTTCTGTTCTCATGAGGACACAAGAAGTGTCATCAAGACAAAATACCGTGAGGATATACAGTCAGTTTTCAGCAGTGTCTCGGGGGGGTGTCGGGGTGACAGTTACAGGCTGTTTATGGTGGCGCCACTAGACAAGTAGGCATACATCACGGGCACTTAATTTTCCAGAAAAGTACCTACTGTGGAGGCTATAAACCCAGTACACTCCTGGAAGAATTATCACATGAGGATAGTGTCTTATCAGAGATGTGATGAGGCATTCAACAATGATGCTGCATGCCAAAAAGCAAAAAGAAAGAAAAAAAATGCTTTAAAACAACTCTTGTAATAGCGGGGATAGAAGGGAAGCAATTAAGATTCTGCTGCAATTTTTATAATAAGATGTCTCCTCCAGTTAACGACACAAGATGTTTACTGCTGACAATTGTTGACATTAATGTGCATCCAGGGTTATACGGACCCCGCTCTCAGGCACAGAAGTCTTTTAATTATTGACACAGCAATTTGGAAAGCCTGAGGATTCTCACAACACATCCACAGCCACAGGCTCTGTTGTGTCTAGGCAATTGGAGTGGCTTTAGCAACTGCATTTGGCTCTGCAGGCTTAGCCTGCTTTGTCTTTAATATCAGATTTGGAAGAGGAGGTAATGGGTGACTGTGGGGCAGCAGCCAGGGCAGGGCTGTTTGGCAGAGTATCTGGAATGCATTCTCGGGCAAGGCTGCTTCTAGGGAAGGAAAGGTGGCCTTGCTGGGTCACCATTTTCCAAAGTGGCTTTCCTTGACCCCTGGTCCTGACACATGCTCTGAGGAGTGTTCTGCGGTCATCTAGTTTGGGAAACACTGCACTTGATGGCTCTCCCTGCAGAGTTGTATATATACCACACAGTGAAGGCCCTGAGAAGTCCCGTGGTAGATACTTGTTCAATTTCTTTTAATCCACCCTTTCCCACATTTTCTTGATGGCGGAATCACATTGCTCCCTTCCACCCACCCTCGGTAGCATGTGCCAGAACATTCTGTAGAAGTAGGAGCTCTGAGGCACAAACTTTGGGAAAGGCCTCCCTAGGGCTCCTGGTATCAGGCTGGGCCCAGTTACTAAACAGCAGCATTCCTGAGAGCTTGCAGTGTGTGGGTCCTGTGCCTCAGCTCTCAGGGACCTCATTCTCCACTGGCTCCTTCATTCCAGCCTGGGATGCACAAACACGTGAGTCAGAGGATGGGGTGGGCAACCTCTCACATGACCTCTGTGCCAAGGCAGAGGCTTGGCTGGGGCACAGCTGCTTTGTGGCCTAGTGGGGTAGGGTTCCTATGGTCCCGTACCCCCAGTCCTAGGGCTGAGCGTGGTGTTCTGAGGGTGGCGTTCACTCTATGCTAACCCCTTCCTGTGCCCTGCACCATCTGACCGTGTTTAGCCTCCAGAATGACCCTGGAGTGCTTCGTGACCCATACATACCCTACCCTCTCATTGTAGGCCACCATGGACATCTGCTTTGCCTGCTCACCAGTGAATTCTCTCTTCTGGTAACACACCCTGATTTTCCTCTGGGATCTGCCCTCTCCTACACTCAGCCCATGTGTTTCAGGTGGGTGTGACCCCGGCTCTCCATCTGAGTCTGGGATGGCCATGTGGCCCAGGCCTGGAAAATCAGTGCAGTACCTCCCCGGCCACAGTTGGGTGTGCACCTGACCTGAGTTGGGTCACCAAAAGAGGCTGTGTCCTGCTGGGTTTCCCCAGTAGCAGACCTGGAGATGAGAATCTGAGTGCACAGAATTGGCTTTGGAGTTGATCCAGGAAGTGCAGGTGGGGATGAGAAGTGAGTGAAGGGAAAGAAGACAGTAAGCAGGTTTCTGCTGTGGGTAACTGGGCTCGGTAGCTCTGGGAAGCTCTGGGAGATGCTGTGGAACATGCCTCAGAGTGGCACTGATGGAAGGGTGGGGAACCAGCTATTCATCCACCAGCTCCTGGGCACATTTCATGAAGGCTGCTCCTGGACTCATTTGATCCAGGACCCTTCTGCTCTGCTCTGCTCTGCTCTGGGCACTGGCCTAGCATGCTCCTGTGAGCAGAGACTGCCTGTGGGTGCAGTTGCAGAGGTTGGCATGGGCTAAATGGTGAATGACGGGTGGGAGTGAGTAGGCACCTTAGCACCATGCCTGTTTCCCCAACACCTACGGAACCTAAGCCACCTTGCCTGGCCTTCCTTCTTGTGAGGCTGCCACCATGTCCCCTTTTTGTCTTTTCAGGGTGTGTTCTGGATTTCTTTATCCCTCTAGGAACTGTGTTTTACAACCAGCCCTTCTGACACCAAGTGTGTGGGTTGTTCTCCCTCACACACCAACCAATCCCCCATTTCTCCAGATGCCAATTAGGGGCCCTACAACTCCATTCCAGTCTCATACTAACTACCTGTAGTCAGCGCAGACCCAACAGGATAAGAGCTCACTCCCGTGAGACTGCGCTCACTTCAGATGCCAGTCACAAGTCCTGGGCCACGTGGATGTCTGACCAGTAGGCTATGAATTGTGAGTTCCCAAAACCACCTTCCGGGGTTTGAAAATTTGCTTGACTGACTCACAGAACTCAAGGAAGTGCTTTACTTACTGCCAAGGGTTTGTTATAAAAGATGCAACTTGGGAACAGCTAAGTGGAAGAGATACGGAGGATGAGGTGTGGGGGAGGGGCAGGGAGCATCCATCCACTCCAGCATGTCAACCCTGCAAGTGCGTGGATTTTTTCACCAATTGGGAAGTTCTTTAACCACTCCATTTAGGTTTTTTGTTTTCTTTTTTTGTTTGTTTTTTAATTTTCTGTTTTTAAAAAAAATTTTTTTTAATGTTTATACATTTTTTGAGAAAGAGACACAGAGAGCAAGCAGGGAAGGAGCAGAGAGAGGAGGAGACACAGAATCCAAAGCAGGCTCCAGGCTTTGAGCTGTCAGCACAGAGCCTGATGCGGGGCTCGAACTCGCGAACTGTGAGATCATGACCTGAGCCGAAGTCGGACACTTAACCAACTGAGTCCCCCCAGGTACCCCTGTTTTCTGTTTTTTAATGGAGGTTCCACTGTATAGGCATGATTGAGCAAATCACTGGCCATTGGTGACAAACTTAATTTATAGTTTCCTCCCCTTCTGGGAAGTGTGTGGGAGGGGGAAAAAAAAGCTGAAATTTCTAGCTGTCTAATCATGCCTTGGTCTTTCTTGGCCAGCCCCCCATCCTGAAGTCATCTAAGGACCCCCAAGGCCTCATTAGCATATAAAAGACACTCTTACCACTCAGAAGATCCCCAAAGTTTTAGGAGCTGTGTGCCACCAACCTGGGACAAAGACCCAGTTAAGTTCCAGTCTGTGACGCACTAAAGTGACCACTGTCCCTGGGAGTAGTTGTATCACGTGAGAAATGCATCTCGTAATGGTGGAATCCCAGACAGTGGGGATGGGGTACAGGCTTCTCCCAGTGCCCCAAATCCTCCTGGTGGATGGTGGATGAACTGATGATTTTGCCCCCTTGAATGTGGAGATAAGTGGACTTTCTTTCTTGCTCTCTTGAGGTTGAGGTGGGGGGGCACATAGTCTGAGTAGGAGTAATTGGAGATAATGTAGCTGTTTACATAGTAAGTGCCATTGTTGCTTTATTTTGTGCTACATTTTGCCTTAACTCTAGAAAACATAGCGCTAAAAAAAGAAAAAAAACAAAAACCAAAAAACGCAGACATTACAATTTTCCTTACATCTTGGGTTTTTGCTAAAGATTAAAAAAGCTACTTCTATAATTTATTCCTGAAACTGCTTTGGAAATGCCATCATCAAGACCAAAATGCACCAGGCAATAGTTAGAAAAGCAAATAATACTCTCTCTTCATTTGCTTAAAACCGTCACAGCATTGTGCAATCTGTGAATAGCACCCAGCCTATCCCCTGAGTCTTGTGTGCATTTGGGAAATTAATTATGACTCTCTTATAAACGTCATAGAAATGATGCACATGGCCATCAGTTTGCTCCATTTCTGCAGGCTGCAGCTATTAAGGCTGCAAGTGGCTCTGTGAGCCTTCGCCAGGCTGTGTGTGCTGGCAAAGGAGTTCTGGGCAGGGAGGGGAAGGAGCAGGAGGCAGGACAGAGACAGTTCTCAGAGGAAGGCTCTAGAAGTCCTTGTGAGCTCCAGGCTCTGCACCTCTTGTGATGGGGCAGGTCTCTCCGTCTGCCTGAGCCTCCGTTGCCTCATCTGTAAAGCAGGCACCATAACAGTACCTGGCAGAGCTGTTGGAGGGCCAAGCGGGGAGGGTCAGGGAGGGACTCAGCAGAGCACTCAGCATGTGTCACTGCTGTGTCTGGCCCTGAAAGCAGGAGTCCCTGGAAAAGCAGTGAGAGAAGAAGTAGGGGCCTGTGGGGGGGATGTTAGCAGGCCCTGACCCCAGGGAGCCTCCTAGCTCACAGCCCATGCAAGAGAGGCTGGCCTCTGCCTCCACCTCAGGTGCCACCATGTGTGGACTTTCCCATCTCAGACCCCTTCTCTGTGCCAACTCCACTCTCTGGGCTGTCTTTCTCTCTGGAAAACTGCCTCCACCTGTCAAAATCCTACAAGCTCAAACACCATCTTCCAAGAGGCAGCAGGGCATGGAAGGTAGAACAGTCTCCCAGCCTGAATGCCTGGGTCCAAATCCAGATTCCACCACTCACTGGCTGCGTGACCTTGGACAAGTCACTTACCTTCTCTTTTTTTTCTCGTTTTCTTATCCATAAAATGATGATAATAGTACCTACCTCCTAGGGTTGTTGTTGGCCTGAAAGAGTTAACACACAGACTGCGCTTAGAACAGTGTCTGACACTGTTAACAATAATACATTTTGGAAAATGCCTTTGACCCATTAAAGACTTAGTTTCTCCTCTTCTAGCATGGTCATCACTGCATCCACCCTCCCTCCAAAAGATCTAGCAAAGAGCCTTGCCCATAGTACATGCTCAATACTCACTGAAAAATGAAAGGAAGTTAGGGAGATTGTGGGTCAGAGATGCTGATCCTTCTCTCCTTCCTTCCTCTCCCCTCCCTTCCAGCACATATCCCCTCATGTCAGCAAGGCTCTCTGGGTAGCTGAGCCTTTCGTGGAGCCGACTCAGACAGCAGGTGGGCAGATGCCCCGGGCCCAGGGCTGCAAGGAGGCTGTGCCAATGTTCAGCTCCTTCTCTGGGCTACTCCTCCACCCTATTAGCCATTCCTGATTGGCAGAGTGTTTCCTTCCGAGGCCCTGGGGCCACCTGCCCTTTGTTCCATCCTTCCTCTCTGTGCCAGGGAATGAAGGCCACTGTGAAAAAGCAGGGAGGCCACATGGTCACTGAGTGTCGAGTGCACAATGTATGTGAGCTGACCAGGGCAAGGGCACTCAAAACGCCAGCAGAGTCTCTCCTCAGTGTTCTATGTTATTTATGCCTCAGGGCCTTTGCACTTGCTGTTTCTGTCCCTGGAATAGTCCATCCCCAGAACTTCCTGAGACTGGCTCCTCCTCAACTTTTACATACCTCCTCATGTATCATGTCTCCAAGAGGCTCTTCCTGACCACTGTGACCAAAGCAGAGTCCCTCCCCCCCACCCAAGCCTTTTCCACTGACTACTGTGTATTCACTTGCTCACTTGTTCTCTCTCTGCTCCCCTGGAACAAGCAGTAACTTTGGAAGTTCGTCCTCTGTCTGGCTGCAGCGTGTGGTAGATGTTGCTTTCATTAATGAACTAACTATCAAAAGCAGGATGAAGTGCCCTGGGAACCCGTTGACCAAGCTGGTGAGCCCCCCGTGGGTCTGTGCCACCAAAGCCCCAACCCATCTGAGCCCTGATGCTCACCACCCAGGCTGGGGTGGCTGGCCCAGTGTGTACCCACAGCTGGTCAAGCCTCAGGGCCCTGCCCATTTCACACTGCGGGCTGAAGTTGCCTCCTCCCAGCCCCTCCTGGGTGCCTGAGAGAGTGAGAGGCTCAGGCCAGGCCTCTGCCAGGGTGGGTGGGGTGCAGCTGGGGTGTGTGAGGACCAGGCAGGACAAGGCAGGGGTCTCCTGGCCTCCACCCTCTTCCACATGGTCAAAGGCACTGATGGGCCTTGTTCTCCAGGGAGCTGGGTTTGTAAGATGAGGGTCTCCTTTCATGCCCAGACTCTTCTCAGAGGAAGTCTGGGAGGTGGTGTGGTGTGTGCACAGGTGGGGGGACAGGAAGTCTGGGGGATGCACTAGGGGCTTTCTGACAGTGCTGAAAAGGCAAGCCACGACCTGGGGATGGAAGGGTCTGGTGCCTGCAGCTCTGCTGGTCTGCCCAGAGGGAGTTACACCCTGAGAGGGGAAAATGGCTAGTGCCACTCTCACAGGGTTCCTCCTACTCCCAGGGGGATGGGGAGGGGGCACAGGTGGCAGAGTTTTTGATGACAGGTTCCTGAAAGCCTCGCTCCCTCAGCAGGACCCTCTCTAAATGTTCAGATGTGCCTGGTCCTGCCTTCAGACTTCTGCTTGCTGGCTCCCAGGCCTGCCCCCTCCACTGTCACATCACTGCAGCAGGCCTTTCATCCTTCAGAGGCAGTTCCAGACCCTGCCCTCTGTGAATCCTTCCCTGTGACTCCAGTCCTCAGTGTCTGCCCCCCTGCTGTTCCAGGGAGCCAGTGGATGGCCAGGCCACACAATGGCAGACAGGCAGGCTGCCCGGGTATGCCAGGCAATACTGGAGAATGTGGCCAAGGGCAGGATTTCTTGACTTCAGCACTCCTGGCATTCGGGGCTGGATCAGTCTTTGCTCTCAATGTCCTGTGCATGGCGGGATGTTCACCAGTGCCTGGTCTCTACCCACTAGATGCCAGTAGCACCCCCAGTTCTGTCAACCAAGAATGTCTCTACACATTATCAAGTGTCCCCTGGGGGCAGAACTGCCCTTGCCAGAGAACTGCTGAGAATACAAGGAACAGGAGTCTAGATGTGGTGGTGTGTGCAGAGGTGGGGGGACAGGAAGGCTGGGGGTGGGGGTGATGTGTGCAGAGGTTGGGGGCAGAAAACCTGGGGGTGGGGATGGTGTATGCAGAGGTGGGTGGACAGGAAGGGCTGGAGGTGGGGGGCAGAAAGCCTGGGTGTAGGGGTGTTGTATGCAGAGGTAGGGGGGCAGGAAGGTTGGGGGTGGGGATGGGGGTGTGTGTACAAAGGTGGGGTTCAGGGTGTGCCTAGACTCTGTGTATTCTGGCCTTTCTGGAGAAGAGCTCCAAAGAGATCAGAGTGCCTGGAGCTCAGGGAGCAAGGGAGGCACAGTGAAGGCAGGGGTCTGTCTTTGTTTGGGCCCGATTCCCCTGAGGTCCTGACCAGCAACCTCTGATAGCAGGTCAGGCCCTGTGGTTCTTCTTGATGCAGAGAAGAGAGTGCCCATGAGCTTCAAAGCATTTCTTTGGGGAGCAGAGTGGGGGTGATTAGGTGAGGGGGCTCAGCAGTGGGGAGACAGTGACCCAGACTCTGCAAAGAGTGGGTGGAGGGGCCTGGGTGGTCCCTCAGACAGCCAGGCTGCATCAGACAGCAGAGGGCCATGACCCCCAGGGTTGAGGCACACGTAGAGTGGAGGATTCTAGGCAGAGCAGCGAGCACCTGTTATTCCCTGTTAGACAGGCACGGGCCACATGGAGGGTGGCTGGGGGACAGGGAGACCAGAAGGAGGCACTGGCCAGGCAGGAGAGGGAAGGGCCTGTGCACTCCTCTGGGTCTGGGCTTCCCAGGTGTGCTTACCCACTAGAGAAGCTAGAGTGGAGACCTCTCCCTGCCCTTGCTCCAGCTCCCAGCTCCGAATCATGGCTGCCATCTGCCAGCTCCCTGACAAACGAGCCTGATTCCCAACAAGCCTCCAGTAAGACCCCCCCACAACACATGGCTGTGCCTGACACCTCATTCCTCAGGCCTGGCATGGCACAGCCCTCTTCCAGCCCAGTCAAAGTGCCAGCCCCAGGATCCACTGCTTGGTCTGGGGTGGGGGCTGGGGTGGGGACTGGCCAGAGTCTCTTGACTTGAGGGTCTAGCCAAGGTCCCTGGGCCATCAAGCCTGCCTCAGGGGTCACAGCCAGGTGGCGCAGGGGTGGCACATCTCTTCTGTGTCTGGGTGGTTCCGCAGGTGTGTGTGAGGTCCAGGTGCCAATGCCTCCTCCCATCTCTAAGACACCATCTTTCCGTGACCATTCTTTGAGGAGTATTTGCCACAGTAGCCACATTTCTGGAAAGTAAGAGCCTGTGATATATGCCTATTTCTCTAGTGATGTCACCATAAATAGCCTACAGCCCTCCTCTAGGGGCACTGCTAACACGACTGTCATCGCAGACTTTTGTCAAGTATGCAGACCTCACTGCTCCCTACTGTCAACACGATAGCACCCTGCAGCCATCATTTACAGAGCTTGACCAACCTCTGGGAGGGCACTGGAGTCTGAGATCTTTCTAAGCCTAGATGTTCTTCCATTCAAAGGAAAGAGTAATCTCTTTTCACAGGATTTTTGATTGGGGTAATATATTTTGAATCTTATTCTGAATATACACTTTGCAACAATTAACCTTCTTCTTCTTAAAATATATGTGCACATATGATGCCATATATATATGGTGTCACTCCTCTCAAAAGCATTTTTCAGGTGGCAGGAAGTCTCTGTGAAGAGCCAGAGGTCCAGGCCTGGAAGGAGGGAGTGGGGTTCCAGGCACAGAAACGCTTCTGATTTGCAGGGCGACCCTCTAGCTGACTTTCCCCGGTGCGCTTCTCAGGGGCAGGTTGTCCCAGCTTCTTGTGGCTAGATTGGCTTCCTGTGACTGTGTTCCGTCCTGCAGTGTCTGAAGCAGTCGCAGTGCAGGTTTGTCCAAAAGCTGAGATGTGCGTCCTGCGTGGACGTCGGTGCCCTACCCTCATTGTAGGTAACCAGGGTGACCATGTTCCCAAGGCCCACCACCTTGGAGGAGGGGGAGGCAGAGAGGCTTAGCACTGAAGACAGGTCTGGGGCAGGGGCTTATCAGACGCTAGGGCCATGCCCACTCCCCACAGCTGGGCAAAGTGGGATGATGATGGCTCAGTCCTCAGAATAGGTGAGGCCCGAGGTTGGTCACACAGGACACGTACCTGGGCAGGATCTTGGCTGCAGAGGGGCTGGGAGGGTGCTGCTGGCGATGATCGTGGCCACATCCCATCAGGTGGGGGAGAGTGGGCCCATGTGCAGGGACACAAGGAAAGGGAAGGACAGGCACACTGGCCAGGAGGAGGTTGTGTGGTGCAGGGAGGGGAGCTTGCTCTTGGGGCTGAGTTCAAATGTTGGCCCTGTCACCTGCCAGCTGTGTGAGCCTGGCTCAGGTGTGCATCTCTTGGAGGCCCTGTTAAATGGGGGTCATGAAAGTGTCTGCTCCTGCGGTATTGAAAGATTAACTTAGAAAACAAGGGTAAAAGTAAGCACCTAGCAAGGCCTCCTCGTGTTAGCAGAGGAGGAGGGAGCGGGAGGCCTTGCAGGCTTCCTGGGAGACAGACTGCAGGGGAGCAGGTGTAGGATGTGATGGAATGGTGCTCCAGGCAGGTGGCTGGGGTGCAGAGAGCATGCAGTGTGTGTGTGAGCTTCCTCAGGTGTGTGTCACTTCCAGAGCAGACTGGCAGTGGTGCCAGCCCCAGACCAGCTGTCCCCTTCTCAAGCCATGGGATCATGAGGCTGGGGTCCCTGTAAACACTGGGGAGCCCTGTGGCAGACCTGTTGGGGCAGTGTGCATGAGGTCCATGAGGCGTCTGCTTTTGGAGCTCAGAATCATGCATGAGACCACGATAAAAAGTGGTCTCCACACCATAAAAAGTCACATAACAGGGGCAGTAAGTGTGTGGGGTGTGTGTGTGTGTGTGTGTGTGTGTGTGTCTGTGTGTGTGTGAAAACCCAATCCTAAAAAGTTGGAAACTAATTCCAATATTTAAGAATATAATACACAGGGGGCACCTGGGTGGCCCAGTCGGTTAAGTGTCTGACTGTTGATTTTGGCTCAGGTCATGATCTCGCGGTTCATGAGTTCAAGCCCCCCATTGGGCTCTGTGCTGGTGGTGAGGAGCCTGCTTAGGATTCTCTCTCTCTTCCCACCCCCCCTTCTGCCCCTCCCCTGCTTGCACTCTCTCTCTCAGGATAAATAAATAAAGTTAAATTACAATACACAGGACAAAACCCCTCCTTGGGCTGGATCTGGATCAGCACTGCTGGTCTGTGACCCCTGGCCTAGAAGAACGTAGGGCTAATTGTGGGCAGGGTGGCAGCAGGGCCCATGGGCCAGTCTGAAAGTCTTCCTGTGGAAGTGCCTTCCTGACCCTGCAGCTATGGGGATGGTGTGTGCCCCTGGAGACAGGTTGCTGGAAAGGCCTGGGGCAGTAGGACCTCTCCTGTGGGGATCAGCTTGGGCTCTGTCTGGCTGGCCCTGCAAGGATGGGTTCCCTCATCACTCCATCAAGGGATGGGGGTTGACACGCCCTGGTCCAGGAGGCTAAGCTGTGGCCAGGGCCTCGAGGAGACCTCTATGAGTGGCCACTGCTGTCTGAACAGGTGACCCCTCAATTCCCAGTCCTGTTCTTGCACTGCTCAGGGGTCCTCCCATCCACACTGATTTCAGTTGCTGCTCTGATCAGCCCCAGCAAAGTGCCAGGATGTCACATCTCTGCCTTCCCTGGAAACTTTAAAAAGTAGAGTCAAAAAGGAACTGCTTAACCTAACAGAGTAGCTCTCTAGCGGTGCTTTGCCAGGCCTTCAGCTACATATTGCATCTCCCACCCGTCCTTGGATGTGCTAGCTGCTGGGTCAGCCAGAACTCTGCCTCTTGCCCTGCCCACCTCAGAGGGAGGCCACCAGGAGAGCTCTGTCCTCCCTAGAACCCAGATCTGAGGACAGGTATGCCAGCCACACCCTGCACCTTTCCTTGCTCTGATGTCTCATTCCTGGCCACAAAGTCAGAGTTTGAGGGCACCAGAGTGCCCCTGCCTCCCTTCACGAGTGGGAGAAAGGCTTCCTGCTTCCATCCTCTGGGCAAATCAAGCACTTCTGGAGGGAGTGGGAAGAACCAGAAATGTCATGATTTGATAAAAAAAAAAACTGGTTAAAAAAAATAAAGGCAGGGTGAAGGGGAGCAGTAACCCCTGTGATGGAGAAAGCCAGTGTCTGTGGGTTGTTTTGTGCTTTCAGAGCATGCAAGCAGAGAACAAAATCTGCACATTATAGGATGGATATTCTATCCGTTTGAGAGAAGAGAGCCCAGATGTTGGAAGACTAAGTGGTGGTTTTTATATGAGGGATAGAAAAGCATGCGGCTGATATTCATAATTGCCCAGCACTGGGGGTCCTGAGTTATGGGCTGGCCAGTGCCCCAAGCCCTAGCTCTCCGGCGCACAGCCTCCTCCGTCATGGCCCCACTGGCCTCTCTTTCTCTGAGCTTGACTGCACGTCTAGCACCAACCTCCGCTACAGAGGTTTATAACTCAGTCATAAAAACTGGCTCCAGGGCTGAGACTTGGCATATAAGGTCTCACTGTGATCATGTCCACCCCCTCCATCTGGGGAAGTAAAGTGGATTTACTGGGCTGAAAAGACAGCTCATATGTTCTGAGTGGAGAAGAGAGTAAGGGGGGGGTGAGGTGTGTGTATTTGAGTGTATGCGTGTGTGCATGTGAGTATGAGTGCACATATGTCTGCGCACACATGTGAGAGTGTGTGTCCATGTGTGAAAGCATGTGTGTGTGCTGGTGTGAGCATGTGTGTGTGAGTGTGTAGAGAAAGCATGTGTGCATGTGTGAGAGCATGCATTGGGTATGCACACATGTCAGCATGTGTATATGAACCTGTACATGCAAGCACATATGCATATGAGTCTGTAAGTGTGTGCAAACGTGCACATGGGCACGTGTGTCAGAGTGCACACGTGTGAGTATATGTGCATGCATTAGAGCATACATGTATGTGTGTGTGAGCATGTGGGCATGTGTGCATATGAGCGTGTGGGACAGTGCATGTGCATGCATATTGGTGGGGCTATCAGAGTAGGGATAGATTTGTAGTATTCCCATGGGTATTTCAGTTAAAAGGAAAAGGCACTAGCTCAGAGTCTTGGCTCTTTATTTGGGGAAGAGGAAGCACTGGCCCATGGGAACTGCCAGCTCCTGATGGGGACTTTAGAGTCAGAGTAAATGGGAGTTGAGGAACTAGGATAATAATAGCTTCCCAGGCCAAGCTGTCAGCACGTGCCAGGTGCTGTACTAAACTGTGCCTGAGATGGAAAATGTTGTCTGAAGTTTCCTGTGAGATCAGCCCCTAGCTCCCTGGCCCCAGGCCCCTCCCCCCTGTGCTGTTGGGCAGAAGGTGTCAGGGGGCAACCTGGGTACCCTAACGGTGGCAGAGCCCGATGCAAACAAGCTTAGGTGCAAGATCTGGGGGCTGCTCCCCTTCCCCTCCTCCTTCAGGCCTGCTGGCTCAGCTGTCTTAGTGCACAGCGCCTCTTGAGAACTCCTGGTCACAAGCTCGAAGGAGTGACCTGTCTTCTCTAATTCCAGTGGCAAAAGTCTTAGGGTGGTAGCCTGATTGGTTTGGCTCAGGTCACAGGGCTTCCAGGCATGCTGGCGAAAAGACCCAAAGTGAACCCCTTGTTTGGAGTGGCAGGTAACTTCCAGACCAAGGGAGCCATGCAGGGCCAATGAGATGATATTTGCCTCCCCAGGTGTGTGCGTACCTTAGGAGTGCGCAGGCACACAGAGCCATGTGTAGTCTTGGGCACACATGGCCATGGCTGCACACCCCTGACCGCCACACCCTGGCAGGGGGAGTCTGGCTGTCTCTGGCTTTGCACTAGCCAGGAAAGATCGGATACATGATGGGAGGAGGGAGAGGCTGTGGGAGGTGCTGGGAAGAGAGGGTCCACGGGGTGGGGACACTAGACATTCCTTTGTGGAGAGAGAAACAAGGTCTGGAGTGGTGACGAATGGGTGGGGAGTGGAAGGCTCTGAGCTGGCCCAGCAGCCTAGCAGGCTACAATGGCCTCCAGTTCCACAGCCTCTCCCGGGGCAGGGGATGTGCTTAAAAACTATGATTGTTTCCCAGGAATCAGCCACTGGTAGCAGGGAAGTGACTCAGTGGTAGCAGGGAAGTGACTCAGTGTGGCCACAGATCTGATCTTGCTGTGCTTCTCTCTTGGCTAGGGGGTGAGGCCCAGAGAGGGTGAAAGCTGGGCTGAGGTCACACAGCCAGTGATGACCCAAGTGGGACTCAGAAAGTGGATGTTCTGACTTTACAGCCCATGTCTCTCTCCTCTGTGGTGGCTCAAGCTTCCCCCAAGTCTGGCTGACCTCAGAGACAGTCCTGTCCCCAGTGAGAGGATTCCAGGCTGTGTTCCACAGCCCCCTCTGCTGCTCACCAGGGAGGGACCAAAATGTCACAGCAGGATGCCACTCACTGGCCCTTGCAGGGGCAGATGGAACCTTGCTTCCTGTCTCCTCCTTTATTGGCTAGTGTGGGCTGGGCCTTTTACAAAGAAGTCTAGGAGAAGCTGTTCACCATGTGTCCCCTTTGTAACTTGGGCTGAATGTGCCCAAGGTCCTGAGATGTCCTGCAAGTCAGGGTCCAGCCAGAGCTTGAGCCCAGGAGGCCAAGGGAGCAGCCCTGCTGCCCTGCCTCATGCGGGGTGTTCTCTGGCCCAGAGCTGAGTGCTCTGCCAGAGAGAGCAGGTGGCCAGGGCCCCACCTGGCCTTCCCCTGCCTGCCCCAGAACACGTGAGAGAGACAGAGAGAGGATAAAGGGCCATTAGAACCAAAAGGCCAAATGAAGGCTTACAGGGGTTTATCTACCTTTTAATGTAATTGTGGAACAAGAAGTTAAATGTTTACCGTTTGCAGGCTGAGCCAGGAGTAGAAATCCAATCAAACAAAAATGCCTCATTTTCTCTGACTCAGAGTCTCTTCCGTGAGGGTGGCCAGCAGCCCCAGTTTTGGCTGCTTCCTGAGGCAGAGCTTAGAAAATCTAGCAGCAGGCCACATTTTGATGATTCAGCAAGTCCATACTAAGCTCCTACTGTATGAGACCCTGTACTGATCACAGTAGTTGGAGGAAGATCAGGGGAGGACCAGACACCCCCCCCCTTTCCCCAAGGAAACCCTGTGGGGAGTCTTGGGGCTCCCAACTTTGCCTTCTCCATCTGTTGGGGTGAGGATCCCCTCTTTGGAGACCAGAGAAATCGGGAAAGCCTGCAAAGGAAGTTGAGGGTTGGGGAGGGCCAGTTGCGGAGGAGGGCTCGTGTGCAGGTTTGGTCACTTGCTCCTTCAGAAGTGGTTTGCTCAAAGTTCCTGGCCCCTGACATGGAGGTTTTAGAGCCGTGAAAGGCCCAGTGCCTATGGCCTGGGGTCTCCCTGTCCAGCAGAGGAGATTTGAAAAAGTTCATGAACAATTTCATTACCTGCTGACAAATTAAACTTCAAGAAGACACCGAATCCAAGTGACAGGGTACCAGCATCTGGCCAGGGGAAGATGGCCCTGAAAGTCCCCCAGTGGGTTAGTTGGAGAGTTAGAGTCTCTCTCTCTCTTTAGAGCCAACACGCCCAAAATCTAGTGACGGTGTCCTAAGAGGACAGGCAAGGCCATGTGAAGACAGGCAGACTGGGGTCATGCTGCCATGAGCCAGGCAACACCGAGCCAGCCCTCAGAAGCTGGAAGATGCAAGGAAAGATCCTCCCTTACAGCCTTCAGAGGGAGGGCTGCCCTGCAAACACCTTGATTTTGGACCTCTGGCCTTCAAAACTGCAAGAGAATAAATTTCTGTAGTTTAAAGCCACCAAGCAAGTGGCGTTTTATACCTGCACAATCTCAGGAAATGGATGCACCCTATGTCCCCTATGGGGACTTATGAGGCATTACATGCACTGAAGGTCATGATTATCGGTCCCACCACAGCAAGGGCAGGGCCATTTAACCTCATGGTCAACACTGATGGCTTGTGTGCAGGTGGTTTATTCTGGGGACGTGATCCTGTAGAGCAGGAGTGGCCCACTGACAAAGGTGAAGCCAGTGTGGACAACTGGCACTCTCGTCTCCTGGGAGCCCTCTGAAGCCATGTGCAGAACACGTGTGCAAGAGGAGGGAAGAATTTAAGTGCTGGCTCTCCTCTTCCATTGGTCAGGCTTTGCCAGGGGTGTTAGCTCCCCTGCACATCCTAGCAGAGGCATGCATCAGGGTGGCTGTGAGTTTTCCCAGGCGCTGCAGGGCACAGGAGCAGAAGGCCCCAGAACAGAGAGCAAGAGATGCAGAGGGCTTGGAGGCAGGTGCTGGCAGCCATTCCCATCTGCGGCTGGCTGCTCCCACACTGGCTGAGGGAGGGGGGAGGGCCATATCCAACATGTCACAGTTGCCTGCACTTCTCGAAACCCGGAACTCTCTTCTTAGTAGCACACATTGACCTGTGGGGTCAGTGGAAAGTTCCACTGGGCCCTCTGGGAACCTGGGAACATGCATGACATTGCAAACATAGGCTTTGTTTGTGATACGCGCATCACATCTCCATTTGCTCATTCATTCACTCATTCATTTATTCAAACTTCTGTAGACCAGGCTTTAGGTTAGTGCTTCAGGATGGAGGCAAACAGCCCCTGTCCCTGTCCTAGCTCTTAAGATGCTCATAGTCTGAATCAAGGGTCAGCAAACATTTTCTGTAAAGGACCAGATAGTAAATATTTTGTCTCCGTGGGCCATATAGTCTCTGTCACTAGGGTAGCAGGAGAGCAGCTATAGACAGTATGTAAACAAATGGGCCTGGTGTGTTCTAATAAAACTGTATTTGCCAGAATGAGGGATGGGTTGGTTTTGGCCTGTGAGCCATAGTTTTCTGACCTGTGGTCAGCAACTGTGGAGATACACAGCCCAAATTTCAGAAATCCCGGAATATAGTGTCATTAGCTCTGCCCAGAGAAACCATGGGAGCCTTCACGGAAGAGGTGTCATATGAGTCAGGTCTTGAAGGATGAGTAGGAGTTTGTGGGATGGAAATCTAGGGGAAAGGCATCCCAGACAGAGGTAACTGCACCTGAAAAACTGCCCTACATGAGTGGTTCTAAAGAATGAGACTCTACATAAATTACAGAGTTATGAATTATCGCAGAGTTATTTCAGACTCCTGAATCTTCTCCTAGCCCCACCTGTGCATTTCCTTGTAAAATCCAGTTTTGGCAAGAACCCCTTACCCTTGATACCTGATCAGGTCCTCCTCTGTCCACCCACCGCCCACCCCCCAGGTGATGTCTCATCACACTGGCCTGTCTGCAGCAAGAATCTTGTTAGGTACATTTAGCCAGAATCTCCCACCCCCGATGTTTCCTCTTAGTGACTGCTCATCCACTGACCTGCTCTTTGGCTATAAATTCCCATTTGCCTGTGCTGTATTCAGAACTGGAGTGTGATCTCTCTCCCTCACTGCAAGACCCCACTGCGGTGGTCCCTACACCTATCTCTATGGCCCTGAATAAAGTCTGTCCTACCATCGTTAACAAGTGTCATTGGGTATTTTGTTTCTTTAACATCCGCTATGAGCCTGCTAGGTCCCCAGAGCTACAATTATCCAGAGTGTGCCTACCAGGAAGGCCATGTGGGGGTGGTTAGTGAGAGAGTTTCCCTGGAGAGTATCAGCAGGCTGTGGGGAACGCTGCTGGTGCCAGCCTTCCTGCCCGGCTCCGGCGTCTCTCTAGCCATGACTGGGGCCAGACCCTCAGGCTTTCCTCCATCTGTGGGTGCCTATAGGGCTGGGGCTGCCCTCTTTGTGGTGCTGGGCTAGCAGCTAAGGGCCAGGAAGTCTCCACTTGTTGCTCTTTCCTTGTGCTGAGGCTGGTCAGCATCTCTGCCATTCACTGGGGAAGCCAGCTGGACCAGTAAAGGGGCTTTCAAGTGACTGGTGACTTGGCCTTTTGCTGTGGGGCTGGCAGCATGGCCTGTGGGACAGGGAGCTCCTTGCCTCTGGATTGACAGTTTGTGAGTTTTGAATCACAGTTCTGGATTTGTACCGAGACCCTCCCCCTCCCCACTGTCTGCAGAGCAAGGAGGTTGGTTTGGAGTGACGCAGCTGAAAGGGGCAGGTCAATGACTATTCCTGCAAACCCACTGCCTAACTAGCACCCACCTGGCAGCTCTGACATGCAGTTCTGAGCATGTATGCTTGTCCTTGCCCAGTGGGCAGGCCAGGCGGTCCCGCTGACCTGAGCTGGGCTTGGCAGGGCTCACTCAGTGGCCTGTGGTCACTTGCAGGTTCTCGAGGTGCCTTTATTGATCTTCAGCTTTGATCTTCTTCCACATCCAGGCCCTCAGCTAGGACCACAGGGCCAACTTGGCTCTGCTCCTCAGGTGTCCTCCAGCTTGGTAGCCCAAGGCTGTTCTCCTGGAGAAAGCAGAGGAGCAGAAGAGAGTGGGAATCTGGCCTTGGCGGGAATGCTGCCACTTCCATGGCGTGCTACTGGCCAAAGTCTTAAGGGTGAGCTGGACTAGGAAACTTCACCTCTTGGTGGGTCACATGGCAAGGGCCCTGCACACAGGGAGGGGTGAGGGAATGTGGCCACTTTTGTAATCGACCCCCCATAGGTAGACGCCTGCTTCGGGGCAGAACTTAGGATGGACTTGCTTCCTGAATGAGGATCTTCGGGCAGTGGAGACAGAACCTTCCATTTGAACTGCCCTTCTTCCCACACATGGCACAGTCTTTGCAGACCCTGGAAGTCTTCTGGAAGGGAGATGTCTCATAGCGGATGATTCTCACAGCAGACCTGGGAGGTCATCCTCACTATCCCCTTGTTAGATGAGGAGCTAGGGCTCAGAGAGCTTAAGCAACAATCCCACGTTCCCCCAGCTAGTATATGGCAGAGCCAAGAGTCAGATTCCACTTAGCCTGACCATTGAACTTGACACAATTTTTTACCCCCATCCCACAGATTGGAAGACCGAGGCCCTCCCAGTCAAGTGATAAACTCCCCTTTCTCCAACCTGGCAGTGGTCTGGCAGATGAATGCTAAAGTTTTTTTATTTTTTTCCTTCAAGTTTCCATCTGTTCACGCAGCAACCGAATTTATGCATGTTCAGGCACCATCTGTGACTGCAACCCCATTTCCAAATCTGAAAGCATTTTTCCTTTTTGTACTTAACATGCACGATGGTGTGGTGGTCCTGAATAAATAACTCATTTTGGATTGCCAAAGTTCCAGGGCCCTCCACGGGTTTTTTTTTTCTCTCTGAGGAGGGAGGAAGGAGGCAAGAATTTTGCTAAACTGGAATTTTGTTTTTCTCACGTGGGCTATTTCTTCTGGCTGACATTTCAGTGGGCTCCCATCTGCTGGCTGCATTTCATGACGTCTCTTTGTTGTCTCTTTGTTGTCTCAGACACTGCACACCACCCGTAGGCTCCTGTGCGAGTGTGTGTGCTTGTGTGAGTGTGTGAGTTGGTGCATCCCTGAATGCCCATGTGTCGTGTCTTTGAAAGCTCTTCTCATTGCTTCTCACCTAGACAGCCACCGTGGCCACAGTCACCCAACCTGGCTCTTGGCTTGAAGGATGGAAAAAGGGGTGACTCCACCATAGGCTTTGCACTTTCCAGAATTTTCCTGGAGTTCTGAGTGGCCAGGAGTGGAGCCTTAGTTTTTTTTAACTCAGTGGCCCCAGAAGATAATTTTTATTTTAGACCCCAAGGATTGAATTTAGAAATCTCTTTCCCCAGTCTTTTCCTGGCCTACCCAATAATTATCTGACTAAACCATGGCCACATTAATTTTCCTCAATTTTTACCTCTTTTCTTGTCATGTTCTGTTTCCAACCTTCCATGGATAATGTCCATCATCAGTGTGGCATTCAAGGTTGGTCCTCTCTGGTCCCTGAGTGTGGACTGCCAGGTCCTCCTGATGCCTCTGCATGCCCCACACCTTTGCTGTGCCCCCCCCCCATCTTCTCAAACCCTGCTTACCCTTGGCCTGGGGCCACCCCTGTCTACTCTCCTCTGTTCCTAAGAGCCAAGACTGGCATTCTTTCTGAGAGCCAGGTCTGGGTGTTTCCTCTTGTGTGGCACAGCCTGGTGGGGAGAGGGAGAGTGTGAGGCTGATGCTCCTGGGTTTCTGAGGGAGCCTTGGGACAGAGTCCACTGCACTTATGGCATGGTGAGCTGGCCTCTCTTGACAGGTTGGGGAATTACGCACCAGGAAGGTGTCACGGTGTCCAGACCCTGAGCACTGAGGTGGGGCCATGTGATCTCTTCATCTGGGGTGCAGGAAGATCAGATGGCACAGTCCACATAGAGAGCTCACCGTGGGGTCTGGCGCATGATGAGCCCACAGCAGCCATTTCTTTTTTGTGCTGTTTTCTGGACTGGGGACAGGATCCAAAGAAAGCCAGGTAGAGGCTTTACAACATTGCAATCTTCTGAAGGTGTCAGCTCCAGAGAGCACCAAGAACTGTCCTTCTGAAGGGGAGGGGACCCCTTGATGTTCCCAGGTGTTTCCTGGTGTCTGAAATCTCTAAACCCCAGCTGTTCAGGATCCAAGCTTTTCTATGACCATCATTACTTATAGCACATAACTTCATAAACAGTAGTTTTAAATTATTAAATATTATAAATATGATTTGATATCTTAGTAACACACAAAGTGTGTTTTACTCCACCCTCTAAATCCTCATTCCTAACACCACTCATTGCTATTCGGATGCTTCTTTCTATCTTCTCATGGATGCTGTGGATGATTATGTGGTGTGTGTACTATTCTGCAAGCTGGGGCCCTCACTGAGGGTTCACGCTCTGCCAGACCCCGTGCTGACCAATACACATGGACCTTGTCACCCTGATCTCACGACAGCTCAGGAGGCTCATCTTCTGGATGGCAGACCTCTGGCTTAGGGAGACACGTGACAGGCAACTTGCCCACTGGCACATGGCTAGTACAGGGCGTGCAGAAGCCCTAGGTCAGGCAGTTAGCCCCGGAGGTCCTTTGGCTCCTCCTGAGACCCTGCAGGTGGGCAGGGGAGGGGGACATCAGATATCCCTGTGATGCATTTTACATGAATGACAAAACTCAGGTTTAGAAAGGTGAGGCGACTTGCCCAATGTCCAATTGCTCAGATTGGACTGAATTTTGTGGATTCTCTCTCGGAAATATTTATCAAATCTCCCCTTTCATTCAACATTCTCTTGGCAGAGCTTCCCCACAAACACATCTGAACATGTGCCTCCCTTCCTTGGCCCTTCTGCGAGCCTTGGCATGACATTCAAGGCTCCTCATACAGAGTAGCAAAGAACAGAGTGTAAGAGCACCGGCTTTAAAATCAGAAAGACCTGGGTTTGAACAGTTCTGAGCTTTGTGACTCTGTACAAGGCTGGGTTTTTGTTTTGTTTTGTTTTGTTTTGTTTTGTTTTTTGTTTTTGTTTTTGGTTTTTTTTTGTTTTTTCTGTCTGGAATACTTCTCAGCCTGCCTGCCCTTGGAGGCAAACTCCTACTCATCCTTTATGACCCAGATGTTAGGCGTCCTTCTCCTGGGAAGCTTTCCATCCTGCATGTTCCCAGGCCCCATGCCTGGACTGCGCTTCTCTTCCCTGTGTGCTCCCACAGTTGGAGGCAGTGTCCTGGCTTTCTGGTGGCCACAGGGTTGGTTACAGTAAACAATCATCCTCTCATAGCAGCAGGAGCCCCCCCAACTCGCACCCCCTTATACGCAGTGATGTTCATCCACAAGGTCCTGGCCCCTGGAAAGGTACCCTGGAAAGGCCCCTGCACAGATACCGACCCGCCTCCAGCCAGGAGGCCCTGTCCTCCGACAGTGAGCCTGTGAGCCTCTGGATGCATGAACCTGCCAGCCTCTGGATGCATGAACCTGCCACTGGCCAGGCCCTGCAGGGGGGAGCGACTCAGGAAAGAAGGTCAGACATGTATTTCCTCTTAATTAGAAACTAATGAGCCATGGTCCCCCAGCTGGTCAGTGTTGTTGGGGCTGTGTTCTGTCAGCTGCAGGCTCAGCCTGTGCTGTCTGCAGCACGGCTTCTGGGGTGACGGGTGTCCAGGCTTCGGTGCCCACAGAAGGCACATCTGCCAGGCCCACAGCCAAGCCATGTGGTGGGGCCTTTGCAGCATGAGAAAGAGCAGGCCCAAGCCTCAGGGTGGGACAGGCCCTCGTTCTCTCCCTGCCCATTTCCTTTCCCTCTGGTCTTGCCTCCTGCCTTGGGCTGGTCCCCACGTGGAGCCCTCCCTTTGGTTTCACAGCCAGACCTTCAAAATGTGGGCTCAGGTATCTCAACATGGCCTCCTGGCAGGGGATGGTGCTTGGAGAGCCCACTTTTGGCCCCACACCCACCCTACTGAAGTGTGGCAGTGAGCACAGCAACCAGGGACCCCAACACCCCCAGGACAAAGGGACAGAACCACCTTCCTTCACCTCAAGGCCAAGGATGTCCTCCAAGCATGTCTACAGGAACCTGCCCTCCTCGGAGGGGAGCACATCCAAGCTCCTGGGCTTATGCTGCAGAGAGTGGGGCTTTGCGGGTCCTGGCCCTGCCCTCTTATGACCCAGTGGCCTTGGATGTGTCTCCTTCCTTCTCAGAGACTCCGCCCTCTCATTCATACAGTGGGGGCAGCAGCAACACCGGCCACACTCACCTGGGGTAATGCGAGGGAAACAGTATCCTGCACGACGCAGAGAGCCTGACAAGCTGTGCAGCGCTGTGCTGGCTGTGAGCCATCAGTAGGCACCCATCGTGCAGAGACCAAGGACGTGCCGCCGCTGTGTCCGGGGCACAGGCAGTAAGGCCAGCGAAGCAAGAACTATTCCTACTCGAGACATTTGATACTGTACCAGGGAGGCGACTGACATTCAACAAACAACCCCAGACACCTTTAGTGCACTCAGGCTATGCCCACATTGGGCCTTCGGGAGCCAGAACGGCACTGCTTGAGAGGCAACCCAGGGAAGCAGGGTCACAGAGGAGGGGGGGAGTGGGGTCTCACACAGTGCCGCAGCGGCAGGTTCTCCGGCTTCCCAATGGGTTTTTAGTGTTTCCCTGGTGGGTGCCATCTGGGACTTTTCAGGACTAGCGGGTGGATGGTCATGGCTTCTGGATATCACAGGACAGTAAAGTGGGAGCCTGGCCTGCTACATTATTGCCAGACAGAGATATGGTCCCACACCTGCCCTCCACCCTGCCATCGTCTCCTGCCCCCCAACATGGGAACACTTGTAACCACAGAATCTGAAGACATCGGAACTGTACAAAAATGGCCCCAGGAGAGTCAGGTCCAGCCCCCTCGAGGTTGTTGAGAAGAAAGCAGCAATCACCATGGGATCTGGATTTCATGTTGAGAAAACTCGGGTCAGTCTCGTCCCCTCTTTGGACTTCAGTTTCCCCCTAAGTATGATGAGGAGTTGGGACAGACAGTTGCTAAGAGCCTTTCATCTGTGACATGCTTATGTTCATAAAAAGCACTATTAAACAAAAGAAAAAAAAAGAAACACGATAAAGCCTCGTCAGTCATCAGTTTCCAAGTTTTCTGTGTATTTTTTCATCAGAAGACAAAATGTGATTCGACCATATGTTGGGCCAATTGTTCCCCAAACAGAATTTAAACATTTGAACACGTTTGCAAGAAGGAAGCAAAGTGAAAGAAACAGTGGGGAGCTGATGCTGATGCTTCCCTAGGGAGGTGCCTCCTGGGAGACTCCAGGGGGCTATGGGTGCTGCCTGGGGGAGCAGGAGGTCCAGAGCAGGATGGGTGTGCTTTCTCTGGGATCTAGTTGTATGAAAGGTCGATATTTGTGGGTCCTATGGTTCCAATGTTCATTCATTCACACACATTCATGCTAGAGCACTCAGCCCAAGTCAGCGCAGAGCTGGATACTGGGGACACAGTGGTCAGGAGGATGGCTAAGGCCCCAGCTGTAGAGGAGCCCATGGGCTAGCTGAAGAGACAAGCAAGACACAGGGGAATTTCAGCTCTGTGTGACAGGTGCTGGGATGAGAGGGGATGCATGGGGGCAGGGGAGGGTCCAGAGGGGCTGACACCACAGCACAGGCCTGAACAGTGATGAGCCAGGCCCCAGTGTTTCCAGAAGAGAGGGGTACATGTGAGAAGGCCAGGCCAGAAGCAGCATGGCCCATGGAGCTTGTAACAGTCTATTGGGCTATTGTATCAGGAGCTGGGAACTCTGGGGAGAGTTGTAAGGTGGGGCTGGGGAGGCTGGCTTTTAGAGATCTGGTCACCTGTGGCCTGGGTAACAAGTGTGGGTCAGGGAGATGATGGGATCGCTTCTGTTTTGTTTAGGGCTTTGTGCCCTCCTCCGATGAATTGTCAGGTCAGCTGAGGCCCAGAGACGGTTACCAGCTGGCTGCCTTCGGCCAGGCCACACCCCCCAATTCTCCTTTTTTATAATTTGAGGCCAGTCCCTGGAAGAGGTTGGCAGGTGCTCCTGGGAGTGACCTGGTCCCTGAAGATAGACCTGCAGGTGACACAGGGAGCCTTGGGTTTAGCCCTCTGGGTATGGATAGGGAAACTAAGGCAGAGAGAGATTATTGCCATCATCTAGTGAGATGACAGCAGAGGTGGGATCAGAGCCCACACACATCCTCTCCTAGCTCACCGTGTCCCCTCCCCTTAGAACACAGCCTCTGGTGTGATCTTGAAGAAGGTTCTCGGAAAGGGGAAGTCTTCCTTCTCTGGTCCTGCATAAAGGAAGTGGACACAGGCCTCAGCATCAGGAACCTTCCCAGACAAGGCAGGACCCACTGTTGGTGGGCACTGCAACAGAGGAGGCAGAGCAAGAGGCAGGTGCCTGCCAGGCCCTTTGGGGGCTGGGGTAGGTGGAGGCTGCAAGTCCAGGACAGAGGGCTATGGATGAATTTGGTGGCTGTTAAGATCCAGCAGTTAAGCCAGGGCAGCTCAGGGACAGGGAAGTGCTGGGGGAGGGGTGGTGGCTGTCTGCCAGGGGGAGCTGTCTCCCTCCCACCCTCCAGTCCTCCTGTTAATGCTATCCCAGCACCCTGCAGTGTCTCAGATGAAGGAGAGCCAACAGATGCACACAAATACGGTTTGGTTCAAAGAATGAGCTTAATTAGGCATTTATGCCCATGGTTGTGAGTCCAAAGTTTTCTCTCTTTTTGGCATGTAATCCAGGAATGTTATTGAAGATGGTTTACAGAGGAGTATCCACATAGTTGGAAAGTGATAAGGCAGATGGTCCCATTGTCAAAGCTGACCTTTCCCTCCCACCTCTGGAGTAAGTGCTTAAACCCTGGCAGGGCTCATACCAGAGGCCTCACTGTGCAGAGCACTGGGCCCCTTGCAGCTGGCCTGGACCCAGGGCTGGAAGACACGAGGCCTGTGGGAGCTCAGTCTGGAAGGGCCTGTGCCATGGTATAATATAGGGCATCTGGGGCCCCAGCAGAACGCTGCTCATTGACCTCTGCCCTGCATAGAGTGGCATCCTGGCCCAGGCAGGAGCCCCAGTACTTCCCGGACCAGGAGAAAGAGTGTTTGGCTTGCTATCCTCAGACAGATAAGGCTTGAAGAAGAACATCTTTGTCCTGAGCTCAGGGGAAGGTGAGCGCTATGGTCTGGGGGAGGGGGGGTCTGGAGGATTCCCAGGGGACCATTTCCTTCTCTGCTTACTCCTGTCTCTCTTCTTGGTTTCTCTCTTCTGCCTCCTTCTTTCTGCCTCTTCCTGCCACCCCCTCACCCTGTCTGTCTGTCTTTCTGCTCTTCTCCAGAGGGAGTTTCAGCCCATAAGGCCCATCTTCTCACTAAAGCCTTCTTCTACTGTCCAGCCTGGCATCAAAGCCCTCCCCCATGTTCCCTCCCTCTTGTTCCCATCCTGCTCCCAGGGGCTCCTTGTGCTCCTCTCCAGGCAAGCCTCCAACCACCAAGTGCATTTCTGTTTCCAGGTCTTTGCTCACAGCTCACCCTGCACCTCCACCTAGAACTTTTCCCCCTACTGCCTGTCCAAATCCATATTCCTGTGGCCCACGTCTTGCTTCCTGGCCTCTTCCAGCAGAGACAATGCTAGCATGGCTCAGAGTGAGCCTGCAGCACCTGCCCAGTTACACCTACCTTATTTCTGTACACAGAGAGGGGCAGTGTAGCCAAATAATTTCCTGCACAGTTTCCCCACAAGGAGTAACCTGGTGGTGTGGTTAAGATAATGCCTGCTACCCTTGCACATGCAGACTGCCGTGGGCCCCATGAAGCAAGTAGTCAATGTGCCCAGTCCTAGAGGCAAAGGGCTCTTGGAATTGCTGGGCCCGACACCCTTCCTCTGGCTGAAAGGGGCACAAGCCAAGAGTGAGCCTCGCTTCTTCTTGTGCTCAGAGAATGACACCCCATAAGTGCAATATGTTCCTGTCCCTGCCACTGAGGCCCACAGCACAGAGCTAGCTGCGCAGGTTGGGGTAGGCACGCCCTGTAGCTGGCACACCAGGTTTGTGGTAGGCACGTCCTGCCTGGGGGGTCCCTGCAGGAACGGTGTGTAGCACTCTTCAGCTTTAGCCTCTGCAGGGGAGGCCCCTGCCTCTCTCTGAGGTGCCTTTGAGGGCCTCAGGGTTGGCCCTGTAAGCCCACAGAATGCCTGGGCCCCTTGAGTGAGAGCTCGGCAGGTACATTCTCCCATCTGCTAAGATCCACCTGGTCATCACATAACATGGGGGCAGGCAGGGCTGTTTTATTTACATGGCTGTTCAGAGATGCAGGGTACTGAGGCTGGATGCACACTACCGTTGGTGGGCCAAGCCTCACTGAGATCTCGCTGAGTCTTACTAGCGGTGGGCCTGGCCACTCCATGAAGAAAAGCAGACTCCAGGAAGCTGCCTGGGGCTTCAGGAGTCTTGCTGCCCAGCAGAGCCTGTGGCCTGTGGTGGAGAGGCAGCTGGAGTGCCCCCGGGCCCATGCTGTCCCCCTTAGGCAGCTGACGTCTTCTGGAGGCCACAGGTGTCTGCCTCTGCCTGGTGCCCTGTGGGACCTGCAGTGCAATGGGGGTGTTTAGCTGCTCATCTGTTCCTGGGGACTGTGGGGGTGGATGGGAAGGCGATATTGCCATTTACCCTCTGGCCCCGAATGGGGCTGCTGGCCCCTACACACCACAGAGGGGTTGAGGCCTGGAGTGGGCAAGCTGACAAGCTGGGAGAGTGGATTGGAAGGATGGGGGCTTGGTGACTGCTCCAAGAGGGCCTAGTACGTGGGCAGAAGGACAAGAGAGAAGGGACTGATAGGCTCTGGGGGCCACTAAGTCTGTCTCTTCTGAGACCCGGCTCTGAGGGCCCTATGGAGGGGGCAGGTGTCTGGGAACAAGGGGAGCAGGGGGGAGTAGCACAGCGGTCAGGGCCCGAGGTGGCCAGTTGGGGTCTGCTCTGTGTTCTGGCTCTGTGCTCATCCACAGCCAGGCCTTGGCCAAGATGCATAACTGACCTGTGATCCAGCAGTGCTGATACTCACGTGATCCTTCCCTAGCACACAGGAAGCCCTCACTAACTGGCCACTATTCCTGCTATTACCACTCTCACAGCAGGGTCCCTCTGGGAACCAAGAGACTGGGTCGAGAGCAGCTCCCATTCAGATGCTGGTGACCTGCTTCAGTCCATCTGGATGTCAGCAGGGGGAGAGGAAGAAGGCTGCCTTCCAGCTTGATGGACATGGGTTACAGATGCAAAGGGCTTCCTGACGGAGTGAGATGGGGCTCTGAGGAGGCTCCCCCTGGAGCTGTGACTGAGGTGCCCCCCAAGTCCAGGCACCCCTACTCAGGGTCCTCCCTGATGGGGGAGTGAGAGAAGCTCATGTTCTGGGTCAGGCAATTCTTACACCTCCTCTCCTTCACCCGGGGCAGGAGGGCACTGGAGGATGGCAGGTTCCCACCTGGCCCAAGCTGTGCCACCTGGCCTGGGCTCATGGGTGAAGTGAGGCTTCCAGAGGTGTCTCCCAGGCACGGGGTGGGGAGGGGGAGGAAGACAGGGTTGACAAGCTGGCTGGTCTTTGGAAATCCAGAAGAGCTGAGTCACTTTGTGAGAATAGGCAGGCAGCCAGCAGGATCTGTATTCATGCCACACAGCCCTTAGACACTCCATCTTAGCATTTTTGATTTAATCTATTTTATCTTGCAGGATGGGAGGGAGGGATAATGGAAAGAGAGTCTGTTAACGCTGTGCCTGGCAGCAGGCTCGGAGGGCCCCTCCTCTGAGTTTCGTGCTCTGCACACATCGTGACATGGCAGGAAGGCCCTGAGGATGGGCCCCAAGCACAGAGAGGAGTGGCTGGCCTCTGCCCCCAACAGGCAGGGCACAAGTCCAGCTGCACCCCAGACTCCACCCTGCTCTGCTGCTTCCGCTCTGGGCCATCTCGCAGACCTGTGGGCATGGGGCCTCCCCATGGAGACTCTGGAGCCCAGAGAGATTGCGGAATCTGTGCAAGGCCAGGAGAGAGGCTCCAGTTTTAGGAGAGGTGACTGCTCCTTTTCCCGGCTCCAGGGCTCCATGTATGTGAGGGAGAAGAATCACCCATGGGCCTCAGAGAGAGCAGTACCCTGCCTCCTGTTTCTGTCTCCCAGTATGAGAAACAGGTTCTTCCTCCCACCCTCCATCGTCTCCGGAGCCCAGGTTTGCTGCGTGGGAGGAAGAGGCACGTGGACTCAGTTTGTGGTGTGTTTTACTGGGATTGTCTCCTGCTGGTGACAGAAGCCCAGCCAGTAGGCATGGATTTCTGTTTGCCCCTGTGTCCAGAGGCCAGGCAACCTCCAAGGACTGGTTGTATGAGTGATGCTGCTGCTGTGGTGAGGCCATGGAGGGTCCTGAGGGGACAGAGCCCCACTCCCTGTGGCAGCTGGGAGCTCTTTGAAGGTGGAGACTGTATCTGATTCATCCTAACCCTAGGCCAAACACGCTGCATACAGGAGACCAGCAGACCCTAACCTCATGCCCACATCTACTCAGCACCCACTGTTCCCATGCCCGCCACTGGTCCTGTCTCCTGAGGGCCTGCCTGAGGATGAGCAGACTTGACTCACGCAATGCAGCAGCCCAGGAGTGCTGGTAAGTCAGTGCTCCAGGAGACAAGGATGGGCCAAAGCGGGTCCATGCACCCTCCAGCCTGCTCATGTTCAGAGCCCAGCTCTAAAGCTTGTTCTGAACATCTCTCTGATACCCTCAGTGGCAGCATGCTTATTATCAGACTGTGCTCTGGCCACTGCCCCTTCCCTATCCACTGTCACACTCCCATGTGAGGGCTTTCTGGGATCACCTTCTACATAACCTGTTGTGTGTCCAAATCCTTAATCTCAGAGTCTTATCTGGGGAAGTTCATGGAATTGTTGGGGAGGGATGCACAACTCAGTGGATGGGTATGATGAAGAAGCCCCACCCCCACCCCGGGGCAGACAGTGGAGGCCCTTGTCTTGATGGGTTGGTACTCTGGGGCCCTGGGAGGCCTTCCTCCAGCTGGGCACTTGCTGACAGCTATGCACAAATGCATGGGAGTCTTCTGGGCCATTCCCAGCAACCCCAGCACTTGGCTTCAACTAGTCCGTCTGTGCTGTTCACACTTTGCAAGTATTCTAGAAACCTGGTGTCTTTTGTGGGCAGTGCAAGCACTTTGTTTCTAAACACAGTCTCCCCCAAGAGATCATGTGTTATAGTAGACCTTGCAATGCCAGGACCAGGGAAAATTCCAAGATGTAAGTCATATCACTCTTGGCCGACTACATGCAGGGCATTTCATTGCTCTGACTGATGGGCTCTGATGTGATTAAAGAAGCAGTACCTCAGGCCTGGAGATCAATAGATGAGAAAAAGCAATTCTTAAAAACAAAACAGAACAGAACAGTAATTGCAGATGCATTTTCAATTAGATTGACTAACTAGATGTCAATACCTCTGCCTGTGGGGACAGGAGTTGTGTGTCCAAGCGTCTTCCAGCAAGAGCTCTTCCATGGAGCTCACGGCCTGGCTTCAGCCCCTTGGGACCAGCTTGGGAAACAGCCACAAGCCCAGAAGAATGGAGGGGAGGGAAAATCCCATAGTTTCCTATATACCGAGGAAATCATTGTCGTCCTCAAAGAAGGGCAGACCGATGTATGTACCCCGACAGTGGCTCTCTCCATCTCTTGCCTCACTCTTCCTTCATTCTCTATTCCATTCCTTCCTCTTTCCTACCCACTTTCCTTTCTTCCTTTCTCCTAAAGAACAAGGGAAAAAGGACCACAGCAACATGTCTTGAGAGGGTCCGAATTCTGGTGTCGCACAATGGGATTCTGTCTGGGCAGGGGGGTTGCAGTCCTGTGGGCTTGTCAGTGCTGTACCTCACCAACAGCTTGCCTGCTTGTGCACAGATCCACACACTGTGGTGGTCCTGACATCTAGGGAGATTATATATCTAGAAGTTCCTGGATGCAAACCTCAAGAAACCATCTTGGAGAAGGAGTTCAGTGTCTGTTGTCCAGTGCCCAGAAGCTGGAACCAGCAGCACTGGAGTGTGAGTGTGGGTAGACAGTGCCCAGGGCTTGGGTGCATGGGCCTCTGGAGCCTGCCCATTCATTCTCCACTCCCTTCCCCCATGTCTATGTTCCCTGCACTTGGACAATGCCAGCAACCTCATGGCCAGAAGTTTTAGAATATATCTGTCTTGTTCATGGTTTTATTCCCAGAGCCTCACACAGTGTTGAGCCTGTAGTAAGTGCTCAGCAAATACTGTTAATTAAGAGACCAGGCCGCTGGACACTTCCCAGGTTCCAGTAGGGCCTCCATCTCCTTTTCTAGAAGAGTCATTTTTCCCTGGGAAGAAGTACAATCTCCAACGAACAGCCGTAGGGTCTGTCTGGAACATATACATGGCTGCAGTCTGTCAGGGGTCAGCAGCCAGGTGTAGATCTTCCTACGCCTGTCAGAGAAAGAGGTGCATAATTAAATATCATTAAATGGACTCATACTTGTCCAACTTCATCAGCACAGGTGTCTGTTGAACTTGAGTAATTGCCGGGGCTTGGCAAGAAGCAGCAGTCCCAGGCAAGAGGATCCTGTCTGAAGGGAGCTACAGACCTGGCCTGGCCCTCTCTAGTGTTCCCTGCTTGGCCACCTTGGGCAGCATGCCTTTCCCTGGATACTCTCCAGATGGGAGGAGGCATTAGACAGGTGCTGAGGAAGCTGGTGCCTACACACGTTCTGTATACCCGCTTCCCAACGCCCACCTCCCAGGGCCCTGCAGGGCTGGGTATTCTTTACTCCTTCACTGCAGGTAAGGATTCCTGCTTACAGGGGAATGTGGCTGAGGCAGATTTTGAACCAGACCTAGCTGGGTCCCAAGCCCACAGCCTTTCAGGGCTGCCCATGGCCTCCAGATAGGGTGGGGGGTGCGGGATGGGGAGAATGGCTGAGGCCACTGCAGATGTGCTGGGCCTAGAGTCCATTAGTCCCTAGCTTTGCAGGAAGCATGAGGCTGACCAGACTACTCTGGACCATGCCCCTGGGAAAGTAGGGGCCCCTGCTGTCCTGAGGTGGGGGGCGGGGTTCTTCCCCCAGGGCCAGAGGTAGACAGCTGGGGGCTGGAGTATGGCAGGACCTCCCTTCTCCTCCTGGTTAAAGGAGCAAGTAGCACTATGGGTGGCACATGGGTGGAGAGATGTGTTTAAATTAATGTTTAGACTCAGGAATATCTTCCTCATGATGCTTCCTGTTCTACCATTTGAGATTCAGTCCCTGCAGTTAATTATACTCTTGCTCTAGTTTCTCTTAGAGTACGTGTCTCTCAGTGTGTATGTGGAGTGGGGTGGTGACTTATCTCTGCCTCTGGAGAGTGCACCTCCCTGGCCAAATACTGGCTTCTCATTTTGGCACCAGGTTGCCCAGGGCCTGGCTGCTCTAGGAGACTTGCTGAATGCATGCATGATTAGTACATTCAGGATAGGTGGGGCTCTGGGTTCCTGGGCTTGAGGAAGGAGGAGCTTGCTGACAGCTGACTCCCTGCCTTCACAAAGCCCTGGCCCCTCTGGAGGGGAGGAAAGACAAATGCCTCTGCATGCAGTGTATTCTGCAACTTTCCCATGGTTTGATATCATTTCCATCCCTTCCTCAGCTGGTCCAAAGGAATACTGGGTCTCCCCAAGGCAGGGCCCACACTGGTGTGGGCAGGTGGGTGGGCAGACACAGCCAGGGTAGGAGCTTTTCAGGAGCCTTAGGGTGATATGCTGATATGCCCATAGTTAAGAGTGAGAGCCCAGCTCTCATGAAATTTGTGATTGCTATTTCAGTGGTCAGAACTTGGTGTACAGGAAGACAGAAGTCAAAAGGTCAAAGGGGTACATTTTATGCCCTTGCTTCCCCATCTGCTCATCAATGGGCCACTGTAGGCCTGCTCCCCACTCCCTGTGGAGGAGAGAGGAGGAAGGCCCAGGCTTAGGGACCCTGAGCCTTTCTGGTCCACCCCAGCCCTACTGAGGCTCCCTGGGCCTCTCAGCCAGAGGAGACCTCCTCCCTATCTCTGGCTGCAGAAAGGGCATTTTCTTCTCTAAGTGCAGGTAGCACATCCCTAGCTTGGTGCCTTCCATGTGCAACGCTCTGAAGTACAGCTCCTGTTGGCACTCACCTATTTCCTGAATCTAAGTGGCTGGAGGTCAGTGAGTTTGTCTGTGAAATTCTGCAGAAATTCCAAAAGACAGGCAGGGACAGAAGCCAAGGAGACAGGGTCCTGTAGATCAAAGGGAACACCCATTCACAGAATGCTCCTGAAGTCCCTGAGGCCTGGTCCAGGAGCTGTACTAGCTGAGCACCTGAGGTAGATTCACAAGAACACCCAAGGCTGCAGTTGCTGGAACCAAGGAGGCTCAGAGGCATGCAGGGAGCACCCCATCCAAGTCCGGGTGCTGGGGAGGGAGGTAAGAGATATGCCAGTTCTCTCTGGGTAAGCTCCACAGCTGCTCCTCCAGGGAGGACATATGCAGGGTCCCAAAGTTTTTATCCTGGGGTTCAGGATTACTTGTGCACGGGTATGTGTGTACATGAGCACGTGTGTGTATGTCTGTTTTTGTGTGTCATACATGCTTACACGTGTGTGACATTGTGTGTATCCCTGTATGTGCCAATGTCTCTGTATGTCTTGTTTGCTCCTACTGGACTGTCCATGCATCTGTGCTCACGCATCTGTGTGTCCTTGTGTGTACCTATGTCTGTGTGTGTACACATGTGCACTCACATCTGAGTGCACCCACAGCTGTGTCTGTGTGTGCACATGCTTGTGTGCCCGTGTCCATGCTCCTGCCTGTGTGTGTTTCCGAGGGAGTCCATGTGTGCATGCTCCCAAGAGGCTGAGTACAGCTGCCCTCAGCTCCCCATGGCTGGTCACCTTTCTCCTGTCACCCTCACTAATTTACCTTTTGCCCCCATCCAACTCTGTCCCTAACCTGTGCAGGAATGCATGCCCTGTGGGGGGTTTTCTTTCCCCAACAAGGGAGGCCTGACACTGCAGAAACAAGGCTTATTAGCTGTAGAAACTAATGGTCTGAACGGCCAGATGTGGGAGTGGAGGTGAGCTCCTGGTCCTGGGTTTCCAGACCCAGGTCAGCCTCCAGCCCCTCCCCCTGCATACCCTTCTGAGCCTTTGTGTTCTCCTCTGTACGATGGGGACTCTGATGACCCTGCAATTGGATTTAAGATGATAAACGTTAAGCCCCAGCACCATGTCAGGCACAGAGCAACGCCTCTGGAAATGTTTGTTTTGGTCCCTTCAGTGGCTGCATGCTGAATGTCTCAAATTTGTTCCAGTGGAGGTACCAGGGAAGAAAAATCAAGAGTGCGTTTTCTAGTTGCATGTGGGGTCAGACACAAAAGTGGGAGCAGACCTGGGTTCTGGGGAATTCAGTCTGCATGGAAGAGCATGTCACACAACTCCATTTTATTATGATTGTTATTAATAGTACAGAATCATAGCAATTATTAATTATAACAGCTACAACAACAGCAAACATTCGCTGAGTGCAGGCGACGTGTCAGTCATTGAGCACCGTGTGTCACAGTAATCCATTATTTCCTATTGTCCATGTAACGCCCTCATCTTATAAATGAGAAAACAGAGCTTTCTGTCCGTATGCGCACTTGATTACATCATTTGTGAGATAAAATCGAGAGTGAGTGTGTGATGTGCTTGGCAGTCTGAAGTTTTGGGGTTTAGTCTCAGCCGCGCGGCATTCACATCCCACGAATGCAAGCAAGTCACTGTCTTGATTCCTCACTGAGCTCTGCTGTATTTCTGAGCTGAGGCGTTCTCCACGTCGCCACCGGGCCTCTGCGCCCTCCTTCTCCACCCACGTCCAGTGCTTGTGCACACCTGCCAGGCAGACCCCGACCCCAGGGACGAGGCCTGGAGGTCCACTCAGCCAATGGCTCCTGGGCCGGGGAAGGCAGTTAGGGCGGGAGATAACATTCATTCATCACTGCCGCTTCCCTCGTAGACACGGATTAGTGATATTACCCCTGACAGCTCAAAACACGCTAATGCTGTTGCTGCTGAGCCCAGGAGTGCCCCTATGGTTAAGGAGCTGCTGGCGCCTTGATTATAAACTGTTTTTGGAGCGCGTGTGACACTGCCATTTGAAATCACATCAGGCTGGAACTTGAGAGAGAGAGAGGTTGTCAGCTTGGCTGCATTTGGAAATCGAGATTTGACTAAAATTTCTGGTTTGTCCCAAAACTTTCCTGGGCTTTTTGATGGGATCAGGGGTTGGGCCTTGGGTGGAGCCAGGCTGCCCTGTGGGTGTAAGAGAAGCCGTTGGGACCTGCTCATTTTTCTGTGCACACAGGCTGCACAGGCTGCCCCCGGCACCTGGGGCTTCACAGCGGCTCTGCTCAGGGGCATGGCAAGTGGCAGGCCCTCCCAGCAGGACACCTAACTGTAACCCAAAAAGCCACTTAGAGAATGGGCATTTTGTAATTAGATTGGGAACACTGTGTTCCATTCTCCAGGGGTTTTTGTGGGTTTGGTCTCCTGCTCTCTCACTGGGACTCTTCCTCCAGTTTTGCAGACACCTGCTCCTCTCTTCCTGCTCGTCTGTTCCTGTCCATGTGCCCATCTGTCCTCTGGATGACCTGCCTGTCTGCATCCATCTCGCTCTTTCTCTGTTTGAATCCCCCCACTTCTCTCCCATTTCCAGTCTTCTCCCCCACCTCACTCTCTTCTATTTGTGCCATCCAGTCAGCAGCCCCACACAGCCCTTTCTGGGTCGGGGAATTTGTGCACTTGCAAGTATCAGCTCATGTCACACAAGGCCCAGTGAGGAAAGTACTACTACTGTCTGTTTTATGGTTGAGGAAACTGAGGCACAGAAAGTTAAGTGACTCACTGAACATTATATAGCAAGGAAGTAGCAGAGCTAGGGTTTGAGAATCTCCAATGGTTGTGCTCTTTCTCTGTATCTTTCAGAAAAAAAAAACATAAATAATAAAATCACAATAATGCCTGGCCATCCAGACTCAAGGCTGCTGGCCCTTCTTTGCACTGGTGTTTGTCTCTGGGTACTTCTGGGCCCCCCAGCCGCCTCTATGTGTCTCGCTCTGGGAATCTCTGTCCACCACGCTGGCCTTAAGCCTTAGCATCTAGGGTTCAAAGTGGTCTTTGCAGGTTTGGGGGCACAGGGCAGTCAAGGACAGGCAGTGGGCTGAGAGAACAGAATCACCACCCCTATTCCCACAGCTCTGTGGTAACTGTGTAAGGGGGAACCTTTAGCAAAGCAGAAGATTCTACCTTCCCTCCAGTGTGGATCTTCCCAGGCCCCAGCCCCAAAGAGCACATCTGCCCCTGTAGACTTGTCCCCAGTGAAGACGGCCCCCAGTAAGCGTTAACCTTCAACATGTCATGGAGTTGACTTATAACTTCCTAAAAGCCCCTTGTAAATTTCTGGGCTGACGGGGCAATCCTGCTGAGATCAGTAAGACACCCCACCTGGTTCAGTAACAGTTTGTCACTGGTATATCTTTTGTGGTGGAAACTATGAATCCCCAGTTAAAGATGAGAAATTAAGGCCTAGAGAGGTAAAGCAATTTGCTCAAGGTCATCCCACTATAATGTGCTGGCACTGGTATTTCAATCCAGGCCTCTCTGACTCCAGTTCTAAGTGTGTTCCACTTAGTCATACAGGAAAGACCTCTGTGATAGGGGATAATAGTAGATTAATTGCTGTAACAAATTTCTGTGACTTAACATTATAACAGTTTACTCAGAACTATTGAAACGAACTAACATGGGAGTTCCTCATCAGGTGGCTCTCCTGGGTACCGTCCTCTAAGTGGTGCCTCAGGGACCCAGGCTCCTTCCACATTGTGGTTCTGCCATCACCTCGGGCCTCCTGTTCTTTGGCTGGGATCTGTGTACCTACCTAGTAGACAAGGAAAGAGTAGAGGGTTATGGTGGAGACTTGAGCCAGCTGGACCTAGAAGCAGAGCCCATCACTTCTACCATGCTCCACTGGCAAGCATCCAGATGCTAGCTACAAAGGAACCTGGGAAGTGTAGTCTACTTTTGTGCCCAGGAAGGAAAGAGAAATGGTTTGGTGAACAACTGGCTAGTCTATCCCATAGGAAGCTTTAGTCTGTTTCCAGTCTTACCTCCTATGACTTCTTGGCCACCACCTGTTAACAAGATTGCACTATTTGTTCACAAGTTTTCCTTCCTGCCCCATCCTCACTGTGGCTCATCCAGGGCAGAATCCCACTGACTTTGGTCTCAGTCATGTGACTTGCTGTAACCAGTGGAATATGAGTCAACATAAGAATGTGTCACATCTCACCAGAGGCTTTAAAATGCGCTTGTGTAGGTTGGCTTCGTCTTTTGTACTCCTGCTTTGCACCTTGAGAAGAGTGTGCCCCAAGTAGTTTTTCCTTCCTTAGCCTGTGTCCTGGAGTGAAAGACATGAGCAGAACTTTGCCCACAGGCTACAGCGGAGATGCCTCAGTCAACGTGCAAACCTGTGAGCAGTAAACAAATGCTTGTTGTTGACTGCTGCTCTTTTGTCGTTCTTTGTTATACAGCATTGTTGGGTCACGACCTGATCCATAAGCTTACTGCCACGATAGACTGATGTCCACACACCCTGGGCACACCTTGCTGTCCCATTCTCCATGGCAAAATCTGCCATTGGCCCTCATTTAAAGCCTTTCTTCATGATCCCTTCAGAGACCAGGCCCAGGCTAGATCCTTTCAGGGAAACTCTTCTAATATTTCTAGTTGTTGGGTGCTCTGAAGAGGCAGAGGCTGTTGACCCCTGGGTTCAATTCCTATCTCTATTTTCCCTGGTTATCCTGTATTTCTCCGCTCACTGGATAGTGGGGCTTTGGAAGGCAGGTGTCACATTAGCTTCTCTTTCCTCTAGCCACTTCTGTGCTCCACACGCATTAGATGGTCAGACAATGTTTGCTAAACCGGATTGACCTGAATGTCTGTTCCTTGTAATGGGAGGCCCATAAGGGCGCATCGAGTGCTGGCAGGCATTCCTGGCAGTGCTGGGCCCCATGATGAGTGCTTAGATGACGGATCTGTCATTGTCTATAGGGATGAAAGGCTGGGCTGCCTCCAGCACTCTTGGCTAGAGGCCTAAGTTCAGCACAAATGTGATCCCTCTCACTCTCACTGATATCTTGGCATCCAGAGCCCGTGTCAGGAGGGAATGGTGCAGCCTCACACACCTTGGCCCAGACATGCCTTGGGGAAGCCAGCAGGCAGCATTAGCAATAGCTCCCAGCTACCAACGTAATCCTGCTGTGGTTCTCAGAGCACAGGCTGCAGCTTGGGCCCTGGCCCTGCACTGGAGGGAAATTCATTTGCATCAAGATGCTTGGGGATGCCTCAGTGTTGGTATTTGTGGGCCTGGTGACAGGACATCCCTGGGCTCAGTTGTGCTCCTCACAATGTGGGTAGTAACCTTGAGTCTTGAACAGGCCTGCACACCAGGCCCTGCTCAGATAAAAGCTATTGATACATGAATGTACCTGGGTCATGTGGACCAAATCTGGGTCACTGTGCTGGGAAAACATGATGTCACAGGGCAGCAACACAGTTAAGCTTCATGCTGCTCAGAATTCTACTAAAGTCAATTCTGCCATAAATAGAAGGGAACTCCTGTTTTATCTCTGCAGAGAAAGAGGTGAGTGTTACAAACATAACTGCAGTGGGAAATTCAGGTTGTGCTAGTTATCCATTGCTGTGTAACAAGTTACCCCAAAGTTCATGAAGGATTCAGGTTGTGTTAGTTATCCATTGCTGTGTAACAAGTTATCACAAAGTTCATACCTATACACAGTAACAAACAGGTAAGGAAGGAGTAAAACTTCCACTGTTTATAGGTGACATGATGGTCTATATAGAAAACCCTAAAGACTCCACCAGAAAAGTACTAGAACTGATAAATGAATTCAAGAAAGTCACAGGATACAAAATCAATACACACAAATCTTGTTGATTTCTATATACTAAAAATGAAGTAGCAGAAAGAGAAATTAAGAGAACAATCCCATTTACAATTGCACCAAAATAATAAAACATCTAGCAATAAATTTAACCAAGTAGGAGTAAGGCTTGTGCTCTGAAAACTATAAAACATTGATTTAAAAAAATTGAAGAGGACACAAACAAATGGACAGATATTCCATGCTCATGGATTGGAAGAACCAATATTGTTAAAATTCCCAGGATACCCAAAGCAATCCTTGGATGTAATGCAATCCCTACAAAATAACAACATTTTTCAAAGATGTAGAACAAACAGTCCTAAAATTTACATAAAACCACAAAATATCCCAAATAGCCAAAGCAATCTTGAAAAAGAGGAACAAAGCTGGAGGTTTCAAGATATACTACAAGATATACTATAGAGTTGTAGTAATAAAAACAATATGGTGCTGGCAGGAAAGTAGACATATAGATCAGTGCTACAGAATAGTGAGCCCAGAAATAAATCCATACTTACATGGTCAATTAACCTACAACAGAGGAGGCAAAAATATTCAATGGGGAAAAGACAGTCTTCAACAAATGGTGCTGGGAAAACTGGACAACAACATGCAAAAGAATGAAACTGGGCCACTTTCTTACACCATGTGCAAAATAAACTCTAAATGAATTAAAAACCTAAATGTGAGACCCAAATCATAGAACTCCTAGAAGAAAACATAAGCAGTAATTTCTCTGATATAGATTGTAGAAACAGCCAATGTCAAATAAATTCTCAGGGAAACAAAAAGCTAAATCAAAATTTGGGACTCACCAAAATGAAGAGCTTTTGCACAGCTAAGAAAACCATCAATAAAACAAAAAGGCAACTTATGAAATGGAAGGAGACATTGGCAAATGATGTATCTGATAAGGGGTTAGTATCCAAAATATATAAAGAACTTCTACAACTCAACACCAAAAGATCCCATAAATAATCAGATTAAAAATGGGCAGAGGACCTTGAGTAGACATTTTTCCAAAGAAGACATACAGATGACCAACAGACACATGAAAAGATGCTCAACATAACTAATCATCAGGGAAATACAAGTTAAAACCACAATGAGATATCACTTTACATCTGTCAGAATAGCTAAAATAAAAAACATAAGAAATAACAAGTTTTGGTGAGGGTATGGAGACAAAGGAGCCCTCGTGCACTGTTGGTGGGAATGTGAACTGGTGCAGCCACTGTGGAGGTTCCTCAAAAAGTTAAAAGTAGAACTACTATATGATCCAGTAATTATACTACTGGATATTTACCCAAAGAAAACAAAAAATACTGATTTGAAAAGATACATGCATCCCTATGTTTATTGCAGCATTATTTACAATAGCCAACATATGGAAGCAACCCAAGTGTCCATCCACAAATAAATGGATAAAGAAGATGTAGTGTTGGGGCACCTGGGTGGCTCAGTCAGTTGAGTGTTTGGCTTCGGCTCAGGTCATGATCTCATGGTTCATGAGTTTGAGCACTGCGTGGGGCTCTGTGCTGATACCTCAGAGCCTGGAGCCTGCTTTGGATTCTGTGCTTCCCTCTCTCTCTGCCCCTCCCCCACTCATTCTCTGTCTCTGTCTCTCTCTCAAAAATAAACATTGAAAAGAAGATGTGTCATATACATACAATGGAATATTACTCAGCCATAAAAAGAATGAAATCTTACCATTTGCAACAACGTGGATGCATCTAGAGGGTAGAATGTTAACTGCCATAAGTCAGTTAGAGAAAACCAAATACCATATGATTTCATTCATGTGTGAAGTTTAAGAAACAAATGAACAAAGAAAAAAAGAAACAAACAAAAACAAGACTCTTTTTATTTAATTTATTTCTTAAAAAAAACAGACGCTTAAATACAGAGAGCTGATGGTTACCAGAAGGCAGGTGGGCAGGGGGTGTGGGGGAAATAGGTGAAGGGGAATAAGAGTTCCCTTATGATGAGCACTGAGAAATGTACGGAAGTGTTGAATCACTATATTGTACACGTGAAACTAATATAACACTGTATGTTAATTATACTTCAATAAAAAATAAAAATACAGAAACAACACCAAACATTTATCATTCTCAGAGTTTCTATGTGTCAAGAGTTCAGTGTGGCTTGGCCAGGTGGCTCTGGCTCAGGGTCTTTCATGAGGTTGCCATCATTGGAAGGCTTCCAAGGTGGCTCCCTCTCAGGAATGGTTGGTGTTAGGGGTTGGTGGAAGGCCTCAGTTCCTCCCACATAGTTCCAGCCCCACAGTCTTGCTTCACTGTCCTCCTAACCTGATGGCTGACTTCCCTCAGAGCAAGTGATCTGAGAGAAAGAGAAACAGAGAGACAGATAGAAAGAGAGAAAAAGAGATCAATCTAGGCAGAAGCTATCCTTCTTATGACCAGGCCTTGGAAACTACAGCAATACTTCTACCACATTCTATTCATTAGAAGTGAGTCACTGAGTATGGATGGGAGGTTACATTTTATTTTTTGAAGGGAGGAGGTCAAAGTTTTGTAGATGGGTTAAAAACCACCATACATATGAAAAAAAAAAAGGAAAAAAATAGCCTTTTAGGTCTGCACTCACCCATCCTCACCTGTTATATCTTCTTATTTTTTATCTCCAGTCTGGAACAAAGAGGGCCCGAGGCCCAGTGGGAGATTTGGGCAGCAGAGGACAGCCCACCCGCATGGACCACATAAGGTGGGACAGCGACAAGACACTGGAAAGAGTGTTTACACGTATTAGAAAGGCTGCGCCTGGGCTGAGATGGGGGTGTGTCTGTGGTGGGCTGGAGGTGGGTTGGTGGGAGGAGTACCTGCGCTGGCTAAGCCCATTGTCACAGAGCCATGGGAGGTCAAGGAGACAGCCACATGACGGGCCAGACTTTTGGGAACTTGGAGGTGCTCTTGGACCAGCACCTTCATTCTCCAAACCAGGGCACTAGGCCCAGGGAAAGAAGGCATGCTCAAGGTCACATGGTGAGTTACAAGGGATACATACCAGAGAACTCCCACCCCACAGTGCTGCCTTTCCAATGAGCTGCCTGCCAGGAGCCACTCCTGGCAAAGACAAACGAAAAGAAAAGGCTGTTATCAATAGAGCAGGTGGGGATCCAGGCTGAAGACAGGGAAGGGAAACCACAGTGGGCTTGGATGTCAGGATGGCTTTCTCCTTCCAGTTAGAGGATATATGACGAGCACTCATAAAGGGGAAGAGATGGGGATGGGACAGTGAAAGTCCATAGAAATAAGCCAATTGATATAAAACAAACAGGTGAGCTGATTTTTTAAACCAAAACCAAAGTAGTAAATACAAAAGAAATACTGGCCTTAGAAACAAACCATGCCTGTTTATTGGACTAGAACACACACAGATGTGCTGTGCAAATGGCAGTGAAATATGCTGCTAGCTAAGTCTGCTGTTAATCAAGGAGCCAGCGACATGCACCGCGCTGTGATCACAGGAACGTTTCCTGAGTGTCCTATGCTCCGTGCTGGTTGGGGGTGGGTCTCGTTCCCCAGACCTTGCGCTGTGCCCAGCCCAAGTGGCGCCAAATTTGGGGTCTTTGGGGAAGCAGGAGATAAGCCAAGTGGAAAGACTTTCAAACTTGTTTACAGTGGCAGAAGCTTCATTCCTGCCTTGATGGGTATTCCCAGGAACACGCTGAGGACCTTGAAGGGCCTGGGAATCTGCGGGATGTGAAGGATGCAGGGGCAGCTCTGGGACTCTGTGGGGCTTGGCAGCCAGCCAGCCTCACTAAGTGAGACCCAGCAAAGCAGCCACTGCTTCCATCTTTCCCTCTCTCTCACCTCTGCTCCCTTTTTCATATTTCTATTCCTGTGTTAGATGCTCCAGAGCCCTCCTGTCATGGAGAGGGGACTCAAATCCCCACAACTCCAGTCCCACTGCTGCCAGGGAATAGGAGCAGTCACAAATGCCATTTTCAGCTCTTATTATGTGTCGGCACTGAATTAACTGCCTCATCTCATTTAATCCTCAAAACAACCTTATTAGGGAGATATTTTTATCTCCATTGTACAGAGATCAGAGAGGTAAATTCACTTCCTGAGTTCTCAGAGCTCATAAGTGGCAGGGATTCAAATACAGAGCTGACAAACTGCAGGACCCTGAATTTTTAATCACTTTTCCAGATTAAGAGATTTGGGCTAGAACCTTGAACGATGGCTGTACTTGAAAGAAAATTTTAATTTTGTTGTAGAGGCTCCATGTCATAATTAGTTCCTCAGCCTCCACAGGGGACAGCATTGTACATGGGTTACCCATAATGACTGTTAGCTACTAAGTCTTTCCTGCAAGGCTGTGAGCTCCTAGAGGGAAGGTGGTGTGTCTTAATCATATGCATGTCCTCAGAGCCTACTGAGTGTTAAATACACCAAGGATGGGCACCCCAGCCAAGCCAAGCCAACTTTTTCAGGAGCCAGTAGTAGAAAGGGGAAGCTCTTCATATAGCCAGAGATGCTCACCTGGAGGCTGTCCATGGGGGACTGCTGACTCCAGCGCAAGCCTTCCTGAGAATGAAGTTACAAGTGGAAAAGTTGTTTCCTGACAATATCATCAGGCACCCGGATCTAGCTTAGCCAAAGCTGAGATTAACCTCTTCTTATTTTCATAAACCAATATATTCCCATTTTTATTTGAGCCAACTGAGTTGGGCTTCTGTCATTTACCACCAAAATATCTTGGCCAATTCAGGGATCTCCAGTAAGTGCTGTAATTGTTTGGAAACTCAGCCAGATCCAGAAGAGACCAACCCTGTCTCCCCCTGCAGTTCCTGGCAACTGGGTCTGAACTCTCCTGCTTCCTCTCTCTGACTATAGAATCATGGCTACTTCCCCTGCAGGACTAGCTCAAAGACCCCACAAGGCTGGACTTGGGAGCAATTAGCACCGTGCTAAAAGGGCTCATTTGTCTCCACTCTGTCATTGATGCAGCAGCCCTGGGACCACTGTTGCTATGAAAGATGGGTCTGTAGATGTCATTAAATTACACACATGTCCACTGTGCCTGGTTATTAAGTCTTTGGCAAATCAATTCTTTATGACCTTTTAATCAAGACCAGATAAACAAAGAGAAGAAGCTCATGGAAATTCTTCAAAGAAAACTCTAAGTGCTGTTCATCCAGGGAGCTGTGGATGCCTCCAGTTCAGAGATTCCAGGAGGCTGGGGGCAGGGGCCTGGGCTCTCAGGGGGTAGGGAGGGACAGTGTGAAGGAACAGGGGGGAGGAAGAACACCCAGCTCAGAGTAGCTGGGACAGTGACGTGCTGTGGTACTGGAGTCCGGGAAGTGTGACTCTGGTATCCCAGCCATCCTTTATTGCTGGGCACCAGCTCCCTCCTTTCTGGAGAGGGGCCCTTGGTCCACTGTAGCAGGCCTCCTGCCTCTGTAAGTCTACCGTGTCCCGCTGCTCCTGGGTCCTCATCAGCAGGGGCTGGTCTGTACCAACGTTTGCCCTGATGTGCAGTAAAATGAGGAAAACAGACACAAGTGAATTTTCCACAAAGCTATACTTATTCAATTTAGATGATTTTCTTTTGTTCTGAGGATGACACCTTTTCCACTCTCTGGTCTTGCATAGCCCTTTGTGTGGTGAGATGATAATGATTATGAAGAGTTGTTTGCTTGTCATGATAAAAAGCTTTCACCCGTGGGTCCACCACCAGCCTCTTGCAGCCTGACTCTGTGCACCATTGCTGGTGGGACACAGTTCCGCCTGGACCCTCCTGGGAACCTCATGCAGGCTGTCGGCAGGCTTCCTTCTGTCACCTGTTCAAGGGGACACAGGGTGCCTCCCGGCCCAGAGGACCAAAGTTTTCCCGGAGACCACCCATACGAATGGGCCTCGTTTTGTGCGTGCAAGCTCCCAACACCCAGTGATGACTGAGGTAGGGAGTAAGGCAGGAATTAAGGCCCAGACTCACAAATGAAGGATGATGTAACCCTCAGAGAAGGCCAGCCATACACCCAGAGCCCCTCGATGGCTGGAGACAGTGTCTCTGCCGTGCAGCACCCACAGGCTTGTATCTTGTGGTCAAGAACAAAGGGCCTGAGGTCAGACCACCAGTGTTGAGGTTCTGCCTCTCCCATTCAGTATCCTGGCTGAGGTTTGTCCTCTCTGGGTGGGTTTCCTCTCCCATCCCACAGGATAATAATGACCTAGTTAATGTGTACAGAGCAGTCAGGACACTGAGGCACAATGTAGCTGTCCTAAGACTGTTCCTGTTGCCATCCTCCTTTCCAGTTTCCCTGTGTGGATAGGGCACAGACCAGGTGCTGGTTACTTGGCCGGCACCAAATATGCCCAGCTTTCTGCCCTGAGCACCAGGTGATTGCACTGCCACCCTCTGTAGGTGGGTGGCGCCACGGGACTGACTCTGGCTGACTGCACGCCATGGAGGAAGTGATATGCGTCACCTCTGGGCCGAGCTCCACAGTCACTGCATGCTTGCCACATCCTGCCTCCACCTTTATGGAATCACGTGTTGAGACGGAGTTTCTATCAGCCTGAGCTCCTGAGGGCAATCAGGACGGGAGTCCTCCTGGGGGGCCCACGGGGAGCACGCAGTGAAAGAGAAATAACCTTAGTTGTGCTAAGCCCTGAAAATGCCGGGGGCGTTTGTTACTGCCGCCTGTCCCAGCCTACCCTGACCGATGACACAGTTGGAGCCGTGGCTGGAGAGGTTCCCGTGGGACCTGGATTGGGGTGAGGCTCATGCATGTGGAGAATCGGCTGCAGCCAAGATGGGCCTCCTCTGTTCTCAGCTTCCTGGAGTAGCTGCCAGGGATCCTCACAGCCCCTGCTGAGGTCCTCAGTTCGGCCCATCTCACATAGTGAGATTCAGCATGCTATCCTTCCTATGAGTAACCCCATGGCTACTCAGACAGTGGTTCCAGGGACCGGAGCCTCATGCACGAGTCACAAGGGTGACTTTCAGCAGCTCCGAGGGTCAGGGGCCAAGTAGAGTTTCATGCCAGTGGAAAACAAGAAAACACACAAGTGGCCATTACTAGAAAGTGCTGTTATTAGGACAATAAAACTGGAGGAAGGGACAGAGCGAGGGTGGGAAAAGCTGCTTTAGATGGATGGCCTAGGGAGGCCTCTCTGAGGAGGGGATGCTGAGTTACTTGCAGGATGAGAAGGAGCCAGACAAGGAGACAGGCATCTCAGGCAGTGGGGTGAGGTGAATGCTGGCCACGTGAATCACATTGCATCAATTCACTACAACAGACCATGGGTGAGGGCCCATTATGTGCAGGCCCCGTGCCAGGTGTGAGGGGACATTGTTCAGTGCTATGAACAGAGGTCAGGGCTGTGGCCCTCAAAGAGTTTACAAACCAGGGGTGGCACAGATATAAACACACCTACCTGTGAGGATCTTGGCTGATCTGCCAAACATCTTACGTGCTGATTTAGCTAATCCTTGCTGCAGGGCCAGAGTGGGTAAGTAACAACGCATGTCCAGTATGGCGATGATGCTTCTGAACCCAGGCACCTTCCAGCTAAGCCATCTTTCCAACCCCATTAGTGCAGATGTGGGACTGTAAGTGCGGAAGGAGTAACACCTTGTGAACTTGGGTCCCAGGCCGTGGGAGAGGAGAGTCCGGGGGAGCGACAGCACTAGCTGCGTGGGCTGGGGGAGGCAGGCTAGGAGAGCCCAGAGGGCATTTCTGCAGGAAACATATCAGTCCCACTGCTACAGCCCAGGGCTATTCTGAGTAGGGAACACTGGTGCTCTTAAGAATCAAGCCTTCCCTGGGGCGCCTGGGTGGCTCAGTTGGTTGAGCGACCAACTTCGGCTCAGGTCATGATCTCACAGTTTGTGGGTTTGAGCCCCGTGTCGGGCTCTGTGCTGACAGCTCAGAGCCTGGAGCCTGCTTCCGATTCTGTGTCTCCCTCTCTCTCTGCCCCTCCTCCACTCATGTTCTGTCTCTTTCTGTCTCAGAAATAAATAAACCTTAAAAAAAAAAAAAAAAGAATCAAGCCTTCCCTGGGGAGCAGTGAGCAGGAGCAGGAGAGAGCACAAAGAAGGACTGAGGGTCCCGAGGCCCCTGTGGCTCCCCAGCTCTGCCTGGCTGGTCTTCTCAATGTCCTGAACCAAATCCCTAAACACTCTGTTGCAGCCCCCAGTTGCAGGTGGCCTTCTAGCATAGCTGTCCTCAGAAGGCCTGGACAAGTATGCTAAGTGAAATAAGCCATACAGAGAAAGACAGATACCATATGTTTTCACTCTTATGTGGATCCTGAGAAACTTAACAGAAACCCATGTCCCCCATGGGGGAAAGAAAAAAAAAAAAAGAGGTTAGAGTGGGAGAGATCCAAAGCATAAGAGACTGTTAAAAACTGAGAACAAACTGAGGGTTGATGGGGGGTGGGAGGGAGGGGAGGGCGGGTGATGGGTACTGAGGAGGGCACCTTTTGGGATGAGCACTGGGTGTTGAATGGAAACCAATTTGACAATAAATTTCATATATTGAAAAAAAAAGAAGCACTGGACAAGTGAGTATGACACATGGATTATTTAGAGACAAAAATCTCCTTAACTCTCTACCATAAACGCATTAGCCATGTTGATAAACATTAATTTCTGCAAATAAACACATACAGGTTTTTCCTTTGCCTGTGGAGTGCTTACAGGACTGAGTCATCACCCGCTCATTCCTATCTGAGCTGGGTGCCTGGGTGGGATGGCTTTGGGCCACCTCCTCTGACTTATTTGTCTCTTTTAGAAAGCAGTGGGTACTCAGTATGTCTCTATGTGAGAGCCATCCTCCCTCACAGAGGGGGCAGAGCCAGCAGACCCTGGTGTGAACACTGGAGCCTGGGGGATGCTGTCTGCTTTGAGTACCACATTCAGCATGACAGACTGTGCCTGCTACTGCTGGCCTAGACACAAGTCGTGCAGAGAATGAAGGAGGCAGAGAGGAGGGAGAGAAAATGGCATGTGGCCAGAGAAAAAGGCAGAAGATGGAGGGGCTCTCAGGGCCATCCGTACCTGGAGATGAATAGGTTTAGGAACAATAACAGGATATGCAGATTTGGGCCAGAGTGAAAGGGCCAAAGGGCAGACAGTCCCACCTCAGATTGTCCCTGTGTTGTGGACAGGCCCCTGCAAAGGGACCAAGCTTTAGGTAGGTGTCTGCTTTCCTTTCCCTCCCAACACTGCACTCTCCTGGATGCTTGTGACTTCCTCCCTGGGCACAAGGCATCATTGCTTGGGCCCTTTTCTTGCTGTCACTGTGAGCAAGACCCAACACATGGGTCAGCAGGGGCCTGAGCTTCCTGGGCCTTGGGGAGAGTCAGAGCAAGGGGACAGGTGAGTGGGAATGGGGCATGGACCATGGTAGAGATCAAGGCATTCGTCTTTGCCTGGATGGTCTCCAGAGCCTGTGGGACCTCCATCATCACACTGGCTCTTCAAACAGCCCTGCTGACACTCCCAGTTTCCGTGAGGGAAACAAGTGAGCAGAGAAGGAAGGAACTTCAGGAGGTTCAAATCCACACACCTAATGGGGCACCCAGGTGGCTCAGTTGGTTAAGCATCTGACTTTGGCTCAGGTCATGATCTTGTGATCCATGAGTTCGAGCCCCATGTTGGGCTCTGTGCTGACAGCTCAGAGCCTGGAGCCTGCTTCAGATTCTGTGTCTCCCTCTCTCTCTGCCCCTTCCCCACTTACGCTCTGTCTCTTTCTCCCTCTCTCTCTCTCCAAATAAATAAATATTTTAAAAATAAAAAAAAAATCCACACACCTAGAAAAACACAAGCTTTCCCTGATTTCCATCACAGTCTCCCTCTCCCCACGCGCTTTTCGCGGGCTCTAACCTGGGAGTCTGGATCTAGATGCCCTGTTCTGTGTTTAATTGTCCGTGCTACTGTTGAGTAAATACCTGTTTTCAGGAGACTGTGGCTTGACTGAAGTAGCCTATGGCACTTTTAAGGATGTACTGTGTTGATGTTCATTTCTGTAACATCTGGTTTGTGGTGTTAGAGTGGAGTGAAGGATATAAAATGCAGTAAAGCTTCGTCCAAACACATCAAGGGAACCTAAAGCTTGCAAATGTGCTGAAGAAGCCAGCTTCCAAGCCTTTCCAGACTCTCTGGAATTAATCGGATTTCCAAAAACATCTGTTTTGGTGAACTGTCCGCTTTGCATTTAATTTTTGTATAATGGCAGCTGTTGGGAAATCAAAAGTATCTGTGATGCTGCAAGTCTGTGGAAATTGCACTTGGGTGGTAGCTAGGCTACCTGAGTCAGACTTTTTTTGCAGAAAGAATCATCAGCCTAATCCTTACTGAAGATTTCATTAGGTGGGTGCCTGTCTGTTGCTGTCAGCTGGGGAATTTATCTGGCTGTCCACATGTGCCCTTGTGTTTGATGCTCTGAAATTTCACAGACCTTTACTTTTATTCTGAGGACTAGAAAGCAAATGGGTAAGAAGGGGTGGGTTGGAAGCTGTGCATCCACAGTTTTGGGGGCCAAGGTGGCTGTCTTGATAGCAGCTGGGGCAGGACCCCGGGTGGATGGAGGCTTGGTGAGAGCACTGGCAGGCAGGCCGGACCTCCCAACCTCACCTGCAAGGCCTTGAGGGCTGCTGATCCCTGCTCCAGCCATCCTCCTCCTCACTCACTGCCCCCCACTCCATGCCCTGTCCCACCTGCTCCCTTTCCACCTGCTCTTTCCTCAGTCTGGATGGCCAGCTCTTTCCCATCTTCTCTGTCTCGCCTCAGCATCACCTCCTCAGGAGGCCCTCCCTGACTGCTTTGTCTAAATGAGCCCCATGCTTTGCTCCCCCTTCCCTGCCTACTTTTCCCTGATTGCTATAATCACTATCTAAAATTACATCTGTATTTATTTGCTCACTTGTTTATCGTACACTGTTCCTGTTAGAATGTGGGCTCTGTGGAGGCAGCTGGGGCCTGCCTCCGAATGGGCCTCCACCCAAGGAGGGTGAGTGGATGAGGCTGTCATTGCAGGAATGTGGGGGGTGGGGTCTGGTCCGGATCCCTAGAGATAAGAGCAAGGATCCCTGCAGAGTCAGAGTGCACGGGGTCAGGGAGGGGGCAGGAAGCTGGAACTGGAGAGACCCAGGGCTGAGCAAAAGTGTGGTTTGCTTCTCGAGCCTCACTTTTTCTGTCTGACAAAACGCGGCAGGGGTGGTTTGCTTTGGGCCACTGAGAGTTTTCATGCTCACCTGGAAGTCTTCTGATCTGGCATTTCCCAGAGGGATTTCAGGTAGAACATGAAAGAATTTTAAAAATTGTGACAGTTAAATATTTTTCATGTATTAGGATATATATCACAAAGTAAGCCTCTAATTTTATGAGCGCTGCTTAAGATGAAGCTAAAGTATCTTAACTTTTTGTTTTCTTTAAATATGTCTAATTCAAGGAAAGCTCTAAAGCAGGAGCCTGAACACTATGCCCTGCAGACCAAATCTGGCCCACTGCTTATTTTTGTATATAATGTTTTATTGAAACACAGCCATGCTGCTTTGGTGCTACAATGACAGAGTTTGTAAAGGTGACTGTATGGTCAAGTACTAAAATATTCACTACATGGTCCTTACAGAAAAAATAAATAATTGGCAAAAAGCACTGGGATTTGTGAGGCCCAGAAAGTCTTAGAGCCAGCCACAATTATCTCTGTGCTCATCTGCCTTTGGAGACAAAGCCCTTTGCCTTTGATGCTGGTGGCATGGTAAGGTCATACTCTGCCCCACTGTGTGAATGCTGTCCCCTGCTCAGGGCTCAAAGGCTCCCTCTAGTTCCCCAAGTTGGAAATAGGGCCAGCTGCCCAGCGTAGGGCAAGGGTAGATTTATCAGGTGGTTGAAGACATTCAAGGCAGAGCTAACAGAGGGAAAATTAGGGAATAGTAGAGAGACAAGAGACCTGAAGGCTCAGGGGAAATGACCATGATGCCAATGGCTGGGCCAAAGTCTCACATCGCAGGAGTGGCCATACTAGGGCACACTCAACATGTCTGTGCTCTCTTCTGCCTATGTGTTAAGAGGAGAACTGAAGTTCAGTAAACAACTCAGCAGTTGAACAAAATCATCACAACAAAACAACTTGGCAGATATCCAGAGAGACCACTTCTCACAATGAGAGAGAGTTTCTGAAGTCCAAGAAGAGTCAAAATTGTCCTGAAGTGAGACTAGGTGGAAAGCGGGGATTGCTGTAATTAAGGCAACATGGTCCAGATGAACTGGAGACCTGGAGCCTTGCACTTGAATGGGACTTGTACTCTTAGCAGAGAGCTGTTTGAAAGAATGACATAATAAAGCTCCCAAACTGGTCGGTATAATTTCCCCCAGCACTCGGTGTGCATGAATAACACACGCAGTCAAACAGAAGAGTAATCAGATTTGAAATATTCCTTTAATAATACGTTTGCCAGATCAAATATTAAAAATAGAAGATGGAGAAAAGGAACAGCCATCTCCCAAGTGGTATCAGTTCCATAAATATTGCTTCATTAAGCTGTCTGTGTCGGTTCAAAGGGATAGATTTTAAAACATGGCCAAGGTTCCAGAGTGTTTGTTGTGATGAAGCGGAAGACTCTGGGCTGCCAGCGTCACCTCATCCCCCTGCGCTGTGCCTGCCACCACAGCGAGGGGCCATCACTTAGCAGCCAGAACTGGCCTGACATCTGCCCAAAGGACGTGTGTTTATTTATTTGAGTCAGGCCTCCTCCATCGGTGCACCAGTGGCTTCCATCCCAGGCAAACAGCAGGGAATTAATAATGATGGCATTTGACTTTCCCAAGACCTTCCCTTGGCAAAGTTTACATCCCTCCCACTGGCATCTCTGAGTTTGGAGGTAGGATGGGGAAGGCTGAAGTTCTCTTGCCAACTCAGGCCCACAAGAAAGTGGCTTAGTGGGAGCCCGGGCCCCTGCAGGCTCTGAGCTTTGACAGAGTGGTGTTCTTCACTCCTTGGTGAGGATTAGCAAAGCATTTAGAGAGTTGCACTAACTGGGTGTTGTATGGAAGCCAGTTTGACAATAAGTTTTATTTTAAAAAATTAAAATAAAATAAAGCAACAAACCCAAAGACAGAGAGAGAGAGAGAGAGTTGCACTAAATCTATGTCTCTGCTCAGTTGAAGGCCACAAATGTTTTCTGCTGGGTCCCATGTTCCATGCAGAAGAGCAGGAAAAATAATGGCTTTAAACTCAATGGTCAGGTATAATTCTTTGAATAGTAGTGAGAAACACTGCCTTGACTCAGGTTTTCATGCCTATCAGCAATTGCAAATGTACTGAATTTCCTCAGGCATGTTTGGAATTTATGCCAGGGATCCAGGATCAGTCAACCCTTTAAGATGCAGATACAGAATCTAATACTAGTTGATGAGTGATGAACCTCTATTGTCACATGTATAAAGAAGCTGATTCCTTAAGTTCATGAGCTCTTTCTCCTCAACTTCATGTATATCCTTTGCCAAAACATTGACTTTGGGAAAATAGACCTCAAAACCAACCAACCAACCAACAAATAAATAAAGGATTGAATTTAGTGAAATCATTATCTTATTAGTTCTTCAAAGGTCAATGAGCCAGTTTGGAAAAAATGTTAAACATTTTCTTAAAAGTAAAGGTTTTATCAATATCTATTAAGTGCATACTATATGCTAGGTACTATGTTAAATGTTTCAGCGACTCAGTGAATTCTAAGATGAACCAGATCCAAACTTTAATGAATAACCCACCTGGTAGAAGGGAAGGGGATTATTTCAATGGCTACCTCCCAACTTCACTTCTTCTGTTGTTCCTAATGCCCCCTATCTGCTTATGTTTACATGTTACTCTGAAATGCTTTCTGCATACATGTCCTGCTTCCCCAGCCACCTTCCCTTTCTGCCCCAGGATCCTAGAATTTGGAGAGGCCAGAGAGGAATAGACAAGGTTATCCTGATGCTATTAGAAGACAAGACACCCTTCCCTCCCCACTGCCCCACACTTTCCACTGAGGACCACCCACAGATCACTGGTCAACTTTCCATGGGGTTTGCCATTGCCCCATTATGTTACCATCCCTCTGCCTAGTGAAGACTTTGGGGATGCCTAGCACCTCCTGTGGCTCTACCCAGGAGTGCCTCTCACCAGGCACAAGCAATGTGCTGTTTGCCCTTCAGTGCAGCTCAGTGGGCTAAGTTCTGCCTGCACTTCTTCATTCAGAAGGGTTTCCCTGAGTGTCCCAGCCCAAACTTCTCTCCCTGTGGTAGCACATACTGGCACTGCCCCTGCTCTGGCCCCTTTGGCATTCACATGCCCCTAGAGCATTCGCATGCACACCATGGCTACCATTGCAAAGAGGCTCTCTGACTGAGCCGCTTCTCCAGCTGGCTGCAGGAGCTTGCTTTACTGCCTGCAAGCAGGGCAGGCTGGAGGCGGCTGGGAGTCAACACTTCCAGGAGCCACCTTCAGCCAGCGCCCTCACTTCTTTGCCCCTGCGTGGGCCATGGGGACTATTCTGAGGTGGGTTTTGCAGTCTCCCAGAGGTCCCCAGCAGGGCTGAGCTCCAGTTAACTGCTGCAGTAACCCGACCTCTAATGCACCATATACTGGCTTCCTTCTCTTACCTGACACTCTCACTCTGTTACCTGAGGTTGCTGGGGACACATCCCTAATGAATGTCTTGCTTGCTCAGAATCTGTTTCAGGCTCTGCCTCCTCCATACCCAGCCTTAGTCATTTATCCCGTGAGCTCATCACACACCGATTTCTGCCAAGGACCCTCATTAAACATACAACATACTGCGTGGGAGGTGCACAGTGTGTCATGACTGCCAGTAAGTACTAAAGGGCTCATTTCTGATGGTGACTCCTCCCAGAAGCCCTCCTGCACACTTGAGAGATCCCATTGCTTCTCCCTCTACCTGTTTATGGCATGCAGCGTGTGTTCCCAAAGTAGGGGCTTTATCTCTTCTGTTCTGGGCTGGAATTAGTTATATATGATTCAGCTGCCACCCACAGACCCCAGACCTGGGGCCTGACTGCCATTTGGGACCAAAGACCACCCATTTAGAAGTCCAGAGGGTCCAGTGAGGCCAGGAGATCAGGGCGGGAAAGAAGTAGGTCTGTGATGAGTCTGAGAGCAAGCTCCATGTGGATGTCAGTGGAAAAGAAGAAAGAACTATCTGCTTGCAGAGCATCTGTGGGCTGGGTGCTAAAATGAAGCCACATTTCCCAGCTCTGGAGGGTCAAAGTTTGGTTTCTCATCACAGCCTGACAGCCCCAAGAGGCATCACACGCATTGCACAGAAGGTATTGTGTGAGCTTGTCCCTGACAGGAGAGGGTTCAGGAAGGAGCCAGGGCTGGGAGAGGCGCCCTGTTCAGCACCCTTTTTCATGAACAGCACCACCTTTTCATCTATGTGCTAGTCACCCTCTTCTTTCTCCTGTGTCTTCCCCAACTAGCACACTCAGGTTTTCCTGTCTACTTCATATCTGAGGTGCTTTTACATGGGAGATTTCTAGATCCTCCCTCGACTCGAACTACGGCCTGTTTCTGGGTTGACCGGACTCCTGCAGGCCCCGTTCCTGGGCCCTGTGGGAGCACGTGGACCCTGTTGCAGGGGCACAAGGAAGTCTACTCGGCTTCTCTCATCATCTTCCCAGAAAGGAAAATCACATCTGTCCTAACTAAGCATGGCCATGCCATCATAGTGCAGGAAATGATGGCTAGTGCAAATTCTGTATCGGTGTCTGAGATTATTTGAAAATGGGTTTAAAGGGGCTCCTGGGTGGCGCAGTCGGTTAAGCGTCCGACTTCAGCCAGGTCACGATCTCGCGGTCCCGGAGTTCGAGCCCCGCGTCAGGCTCTGGGCTGACAGCTCAGAGCCTGGAGCCTGTTTCAGATTCTGTGTCTCCCTCTCTCTCTGCCCCTCCCCCATTCGTGCTCTGTCTCTCTCTGTCCCAAAAATAAATAAACATTGAAAAAAAAAAAAAAAGATTGCCTTTAAAAAAAAACAAAAAAATAAAAAAAAATGGGTTTAAAAAAAAGAGTACCCCCCCCCACACACCCCGCCCAATTTCTCCCTCCTTGGAAATAGCTCTCTTTATGCCCATTTCCTTCTTTCCCCTTCACACCTTCACCAGTGTGTCTTGACTTGGGTCAGATTTCCTGAGGAAGGGTCCAGGGTCAGAACAAATTATCTGCCCTCCACCGCCCACCCACCCCCGACTGAGGTCTCCCAAACTCCAGTCATTGGGCACTTTTAGGATCTGTCATGTCTGTGTACTATTGACACAATTATTTACTTAATATGTTTCTTTAAGTAGAATTGGTATTTTCTCTCCCTCCTCTCACCTCCCTCTTCTCCCTTTTTTCTCTCCCCTCTCCTCTTTCTCTGCCTCTCTCCTCTCTCTCTCCCTTTGTTCTCTCTCTCCCTCCGTCTCTTTCCTCTCTTCCTCTCCCTCCCCCCTCTCCCTTCTTTCTCTCCCCTCTCCTCTGTTTCTGTCGCTCTCCTTTCTCTCTCTCCCCTCCCTCGTCTCCTCTCCTCTCCCTCCCTCCTCCCCCATCTCCCTTATCTCTCTCCTCTCTCTCTCTCTCTCTCCCCCACCTGTCCACCCTTTTCCCAAGTGCTAGAAAGCTGCCAAAGACACATTAGCACCTGAAACTTTCTTCTTAATGCAAATACAAGGGCTGAGGAAGCTTTGAAAAGGGAGCAATGTTCTTCTCCCTGTGATTGTCCAGTGTTAGTTACAGTCCTTTTATTGCTTAAACTCATCTCCATTCAAACCTCGTTTTATCGAAGACATCAATACGGATTGTCAGCACCCCCACAGCCCCCTCAGGAAACCTGCCTGCTGGCAAAGTGGTGGGACCAGGGGTAGAAGCAGTGATGAGCTCAGCTTGATTTGGTAAATGGGCTTGGGGCTCATAATTAAAGCTAGGGCACCCCTCCTTTCCTGACCTCCTGGTGATCTAATCTGGGGGTAGGAGGAGGGCCCAAATAGCACAAAAGCCAAGCCACAAGATTCAGTGGGTGGAGTATGGGGAATATCACTCAAATGGCTCAGGGTTGTGGTTTATGAGGATGGAGCCCTGCAACTACTCAGGGCAGAATAGACAGTCAGAAAGGTGGTGAGGGCCCACATACCCAAGAACAGTCCCTATCCCACCAGAGTTGTTAAGCAGGTGACAAGTTCTGGGCCAATTCAGTGGGACACCTCGAACCTGCTCTGCTTGCAGGTTGGGGGAAGGGTTGGCACTCTGGGGTGCTTTGCAGGTGGTCTTATCTCTGGGTCTCCCCAGGTCCCCAGTGACTCCCATCCTGGGCTTGTCTTGCTAGGTTTGCTCAATCTAGTATCAGGGTCCTGCCTCCCAGTGTAGAGTCTCCAGGTTGGGGGAATGTGGACTCACAGATGGGCAGTGCTGTCCTTAGGTCTGGGTTGAATCAAAAAGTTGTTCCACTAGTCTTCATATGGGGAGGGTCCCAGGGCAAGTCCTCGTTGCTTGTGCTCACAACATCTCCCTCCCAGAGCAGGGCCACCAACCAAGGGGCATTGGAGGCTCCAAGGCAGCACCTTCCCCATGCCAAACTTCGTGGAGGGACTAGGCTGCTGTCCAGGGACACTGTAATCAGAGAGGAAGCTACCCACCTGCCATTATCTAGAGGACGCCCCCACTGCCTCACTGAGATATAGCTTACATGAAAGGACATGTCTAATTTTACAGTATGCATGGAGGATTCACCATACAGAACTGTCCATTAGGTCTAGCCCATAACTAAAAGCACTCTGGATAATAAATCATCATTTCGTATTCAATGAGGAGGCAGCCCCTTTCTCAATATGGCTGTTCCATCGTAATAATGATAAATGAAAAATCCCGGACAGGTGAATTTTAATAGGCATACAAATGCACTCAGATTAATTAGATTACATTAAAAAAAACTTTTCTCTTTTGCTTCATAAATCTAAATGGGAGCCTCTAAAAGATAGTAACCATCCACATACTAAAATGCATTATGACATAATAAAAGATTATGGATGCGCATATGCAGTTAGACGTTATGGTGGATACAGCAGAATGGCATACAAATGCAGCCGGAGCAGTTCTGGAATGTTTATTTCCTAGTGTGGTGAGTGGAACACCCCGGTCAAAGTGTGCAGGTGACTGGAAGGACCTGGGTGCATATTTCTACTTCTTTTTTAAAATTAATTTATTTATTTTGAGAGACAGAGAGAGAGAGCATGAGTGGGGAGGGGCAGAGAGAGAATCCTAAGTAGGTTCTGCTCTGTCAGCACACAGCTTGATTCAGGGCTTGATCCCCCAAAACTTGAGATCAAGATCTGAGCCAAACTCAAGAGTTAGATGTTTAATAGACCAAGCCACCAAGGCACCCCCATATTTCTACTTCTGAGTGGATCTCTTAAGTTGGCAATATTTCCCTCCCCATCCGTTACAAAAGCAGGGCATTTTGATCTGAGCCACACAAGGCATGCTGTAGTCACACCTTCTGGCCCAGAAAGAGAAATAAAAGGCACTTTTGGCAGCCACACAAAGGACTGCAATGTGGGTGAGACCAGCATTATCACATCATCTTTACACTGAGGAGGCACTCAGCCACCTTTAAAACCTACCTTCCTTTTTGACACGTCACTTGAGGTTCTTGTGCTTCCTATGGTGGGAAAGGAAGTGTTTCATCATGAGGAAAACTTACATTGGCCTTTATGAGAAGTTTAACATTTAGAAATAACTGAAATGCAGATAAAGGTGGTGAGGAAAGAGAAAAGTCATTAGGACATCAATTTGTCATGATCATAATCCCTGACAGTCAACGGAATAAGAATCCTGTACCGGCCTGACATAATCTCACTTTATGCTATAATCTTAATCACCATTTGAGACACGCATTGCTACCACGTGGAAGCAAATGGGAAAACAAGACTCAGTGACAAGGAGCCATTTGCCAGATGAGACAAAATATGGGACACTCAGATAAATTTGAATTTTAGATAAACAAAATAATACATAATTTAGATAACATTTTGGTATAAGCATGTCCTATAAACTTACTTATTGTGTATCTGAAACTCAAATTTAGCCAGGTGTCCTGTGTTTTACTTGGTAACTCTAGCCCAAGGTTAAAACCACGTAGTTATTAACTGGCAACATCAGGACTTGAATCCACTCTGATATGGTCATTTTGGTGGTTTTATCCTCAATTCCCCACTCAATTCATCACCAAACTACCACTCAGAATGACTCTTTCCATCCAAACTGGTGCTGTGGTGTCAAAAGCACCAACCTGACATGCTTGTTGGCTGAGCACAGCCTGGGAACAAAGTGACAAGGTCTCAGATCTCAATGTGGCGTACCAGCTGCCAAACCAGTTACAGTACTGTTGTCTGAGGGTTTGGTGAAGGAGAACAGCCTGTATTCATGCCACCAGCTAAGACAGTGCATCCTGATGCTCGAGGCAGAAAAAGGAATGGCCAACTTTGACATGGGATTGACACATGTGAGGCAATGGTGCCTCCCATGGGTCACTGGAGTCTGGGATCCATGGCCTTCTCTGTTTCTGGCCGCTCTAGTTTGAGTCACCACCCACTCACCAGCCTATGTACACTGCCCTTGGGTATAAACCTATAATTTCTCTGCTACTCTTCCTTTGAAACCACTCCAAATACCAACAAATAAACTGTATGTGTCAGTTTGAAGTACAAACAATATTTGTTTGTATTTGTCCAAGCTGTCCCACCTATTTTGGTTTTGATAGCCTCTGCAAAGGGTAAAATTCATGCTAGAGGGGTCTTTAGAGTTTCTCTTGCATTCTCTCTGATCTGTGGCTCCATGCAGCTTAAGGAATTCTACCCCACTGTTAACGTTTTCAAGCTGTTAAGCAGGAGTCCTTCTTTAAAAGCTGGGCTCCATGAGTGACTGTGTATATTTAAAGGCTGCAATTAAGGGGCTGTCAGTCAGAATTCCCATTATAAGCTCTAGCTTTGAAGTTTATGACTTGGACTCTTTAGCTCACAACGTGTTTTGAAATCTGACATTTGGATGCATGGCTCAGATACATTCTTTTAAAAAAGCTTCATTTCAAAGCAGTAAATAGAGGGGGATTCTAAAGTTAGTCCCCACACAAGCAGGAAAGGGCCTGTCAGAGGGAGGAGCAGCCTGAGCCTATTACATGATAAGACATTTATTACTGTGTCTCAACCCCTGAGGATGGAGACACTAATGAAGAAGGAACAACCCTTGGGCAGAAGGAGTTCACTGTTCAGTAGAAGAGAATGATCCAATAGGAGGCAATGGGAGGAATTGCTTCACCACATGCCACAGTATGGTCAGGAATGGAAGGATGGGATGCTCAGCAGTTGAAAAGGGGAAGGTGATGTGGTGGATTGTAGTGTAGGGTTTGTGACCAGAGGACGCTGTGGGGAGTGATGGGACCAAGTCTTGAAGGAGATTGTGTGCTGGACTCATGGGCTGGGACTCCATTCTGAAGCCAAGGGAGAAGGGCAGTTTCAGCATTGGGGTGGGATTGAGGAGTAACATGCATCCTAAGAGACTTGTTTTAGAAAAATTGTCTCAAAGTTTTGAACTTGGACTGCCTGGCTGGTAGCATCCATGTCACCTGTCAGCAATGGGTAGGAGGATTAAACAGGAGGCAGAGAGCAGTCAGGAGGCTGCTGTAACAGTCCAGGGCAGAGGTGATAAATGGCCAAAGGCTGAGCCCAGCTCATGGCATGTGTTGTTCAATGTCCAACAGGTAATGGGTAAATGAAGTGTGCTATAGCCACACAAGGGAGGATGAGTCAACAAGAACAAAAGCAAAGGAGTGAAGCATAGCCATGTGCTTCAACATAAATGTACCTTGAAAATACTGTGCTGAGTTCTAGAAGCCAGTCACCAAAACCTGTGAATTGCATGATCCCACTTGTGTGAAATGTCCAGAGTAGACAGATCTACAGAGACAGAAAATGAATTAGTGATGGTCTAGGACTGGTATGGGGAGGAACAGGAATGAAGGGGACTGCTAATGGCTGCCAGATTTCCTTTTGGGATAGTGATTAGATTGTCATGGTTTCACAGCTCTGTCTTGTACATTTTAAATATATGAGTGATATGGAATTTAAGTTGTATCTCAATAATGATGCTTAAAAAGCAAATTGGATCATTTACCAGTGTTTAAAAATTACTATATTTTGCATAGAAAATTTAGACATTCAGCTTATCTTAATGACAGAGAAAGGGGGAGAGTGGAAAGAGAGATAGAGAAAGGAAGGGGAAAGAGAGAGAGAAGTGTGTGTGTGTGTGTGTGTGTGTGTGCATGTGTGTGGAGAGAGAGAGAGAGAGAGAGAGACTGACATGACAACCCTGTAGTCCTAGGCCTGGATACTTATATGACCATCATAGTGGAATCAGGTCACATGAGGTGTCTGGTTTACCACAGTCTCCAGCACACCCTACTAATCACCCCAGAACTGGGCCCTGTGGCTATTTGAGTGTGACTCCCTGGTATAAGCAAGCCTATAAATCAAAATGTTCCTCATCAGCATCAACATTTTGGTTTTATAAGGGTCAAAGACAGTGGACAAGCTTCTGTGAACAAAATAAACACATTTCTTGCTCTTATAGGGCAAGGTAAAATAAAACCAGAATCAATGGAAGGAGTTTGTTTCCACAGAGTACCCAATTTAGCTATTTGAGCTGTTAGTGTACATTTCAAGAACCAGAACTATTGTTTCCTAGTCACTGGTCTCTACACACACTAGCCTGAAATGTTTGTTACCCTGACACAGTACATCTGCACAAGGACTCAGAAGGCTTAAGAGCTTTGCTCCACCTTCTTACCAGGGGAAAGTAGAATTCTCCCTACAGAGCTTGTCCTATGAGCCCCTGTGAATACTCAGCTTTCCATTATAGGTCCTCTCAGGTTTCGGGGAAGGGGAAGGTGGCATTAATCAAGGAAAGTGAAAGACACAAGTTAGAGAAACTTGCTCATTAAGTCATTCCTTCAACAGACATGCAATGAGTTCCCCCTGTGTGCTAGTGTGCTGGCTGATTTTAAATCCAATTTAATGCCTAAGCACAAGATGTATTGTCTTTGTCCTCCTCTCACCCAGGAGAACACAGCCTCTCACTCACCAACCCTTCCTCCTCCCTTCCTTCCTCCCTTCCTGCCTGCCTTTCTCCCTCCCATTCCTTCATACCTTCTTTCCCTCCTACCTCTGCTTCCTCCCTTCCTTTCTTCCTTCTTCCCTTCTTCCCTCTCTCCCTTTCTTCCTTCCTCTCTCTCTCCCTTCCTTCCTTCCTTCCTTCCTTCCTCCCTCCCTTCCTTCCTCCCTTTCTTCCTCTCTCCCTTCCTGCTGCCTTTTTCCCTCCCTCCTTCCTTTATACCTTCCTTACCTCCTTCCTCTGCTTCCTCCCTCCCTTCCTTTCTTCCTTCCTTAATCCCTTCCTTCCTTCCTTCCTTCCTTTTCCCCTCTATCCTTCCCTTTCTCCCTCCCTCCCACCCTTCCTTCCTTCCTTCCATTCATATATTCATTCAACATCTAAAGTAGTGCAAGGTTGTGTAACCATCACCACTACTTAATTCTAGAACATTTTCATCACACCCCAAAGAAGTGTCTTACCCATTTGAAAACAATTCTCATTCCCTTCTACCCCCAGTCCTTGGCAACCACTAATATACTTTCTGTCTCTATGGATTTGTCTATTCTGGATAAGTGGAACCATACAATATTCATCTTTTTGTGTCTTCCTTCTTTTACTTAGCATGATGTTTTCAAAGTTTCTCCATGTTGTAGAGTATCAATACTTCATTGCTTTATATGGTTGAATAGTATTCCATTGTACGGATATACCGCATTGTATTTATCCATTCATTAGTTGATGCACATTTGGGTAGTTCCACTTTTTGAATAACTTATGTGAACATTCATGTACAAGTTTTTGTGTGAACAGTATTTGGGTAAATATCATGAGTGGAATTGCTGACTCATGACAATTCAATGTTTAACATTTGGAAGAATTGCCAGTTTTCCTAAGTGATTATACCATTTATGCTGCCATTAGTAATATATGAGGATTCCAATTTCTCCACATCTTTTCTGACAATCACTATTGCCCATGTTTATGCATTTATTTATTTTTTTTTCTTTTTTCTTTTTTTTTTTAATTTTTTTTCAACGTTTATTTATTTTTTGGGGGGGGACAGAGAGAGACAAAGCATGAACAGGGGAGGGGCAGAGAGAGAGGGAGACACAGAATCGGAAACAGGCTCCAGGCTCTGAGCCATCAGCCCAGAGCCCGACGCGGGGCTTGAACTCCCAGACCGCGAGATCGTGGCCTGTCTGAAGTCGGACGCTTAACCGACCATAAACCCATGCATTTATTTATTGATGTATTGCCATATTATTAGATGTAAAGTGGTATCTCATTTTGGTTTTGATTTGTGTCTTCCTGGTGACTAATGATGCTGAACATCTTTTCACGTATTTATTGATCATCTACATATATTTGGTGAAATGCCTATTTAAGTCCTTTGAGCATTTTTAAATTGGGTTATTTGTCTTTTTATTGTTGAGCTGTAAGAGTTCTTTATATATTCTGGATAAATCTGGATCAGATACATGATTTGCAAACATTTTCTCCCATCCTGTATTGTCTTTTTACTTTCTACACAGCATCCTCCTTTGATGCAAAAAGTTCTTAAAGTCTGATTTATCCACTTTTTCTTTGATTGCTTGTGTCTTAGGTATCATATATAAGAAACTACTGCCAGATCCAAGGTAGTAAAGGTTTGGAACTTTTTGTTTCCTCTAAGAAGTTTCCTCTAAGAACTTCATAGTTTTAGCTGTTACTGATAGGTTTGAATTAATTATTGTGTGTGGTATAAGTTAGGGTTAAAATTCATTCTTCTACATTTTGATGTCTGTTTAAGCATTGTTTTTGAAAAGACTATTTTTTTGATAATTCTTTGAATTGTTTTGGTACCCTTGTTGGAAATCAATTAATGGAGATGTGTGGGTTTATTCCTAGACTCTCAATTCTTTTTATCTGTTTTTGTTCTTATTTTTATCCCAATACCACATTATCCTGATTAATGTAGATTTGCAGTAAAGTTTGAAATTGGGAAGTGTGAGTACAGAATCCTTCCTTATCTATAGATGATACAATTCAAGACCCTCAGTAGATGCCTAAAATCAGGGACCCTATATATGCTATGTTTTTTCCTATACATACATATCTATGATAAGCTTTAACTTATAAATTAAGCATAATAAAAGGCTAACAACAATAACTAATAATAGAACAATGGAACAATTATAACAAAATACAGTTATAAAAGTTATGTGAATGTGGTCTCTCTCTCTCAGGATATCTTATTGTACTGTATTCACTCTTTATGATGATGTGAGATGATAAAATGCCTATGTGATGAGAAGAAGTGAGGGGAATGATGTGGGCACTGTGATGTAGTATCAGGCTATTATTGACCTTCTGGCAGGATATATCAGAAGAGGGATCATTTGCTTCTGGACGGTGGTTGACCGTGGTAACTAAAATCACAGAAAACAAAACTGCATACATGGGAAGGCTACTGTACTCCAATTTTGTTCTTTTTCAAGATTTTTTCACTATTCTGGGTACCCTGTCTTACCATATGAATTTTAGGACAACTTGCCAATTTCTGGGGAGGAAAGGGGAAAAATGAAACTAGAATTTTAATAGAGATTGCACTGACTCTGTAGATCAATTTGAGGGAGTTTTTCAGTTTTAACAGTAAGTATTCTGATTCCTGAATACAGGATGTCTCTCCATTTACTTAGAACTTATTTAATTCCTCTCACCAATGTTTTATAATTTTCAGTCTACAAGTCTTCTTTTTTTTCATTAATATTTTTCTAAGCATTTGATTCTTTCTTATGCTCTTATAAATCAAATTATTTTCCTAATTTCATTTTGTATTGTTTATTGTAAGAGTATAGACATACAACTGATTTTTGTATATTCATCTTGTATACTGCAACATTGCTGAATTCACTTATTAATTCTAATGTGTGTGGGGAGGTGTATTCCTTAGGATTTTATATATAAGGTTATGTCACCTATAAATATGGTCTTAATTTTTCCCTTCCATCTAATATCTTTCAACTAATTTTCTTGCCTACTTGCCCTGACTAGAGCCTCCAGCACAATGTTGAAAAGGTTTTCACTGATGCCCTTCGTCAGGCTTAAGAAGTTTTTTTCTGTAAGTATTTGTTGAGTATTTCTTGACATGAAAGGTATTGAGTTTTGTCAAGTGCTTTTTCTGTCTCTGTTGAGATGATCATGCAGTTTTCCCCTTTATTCTATTAATATGTTATATTACATTGATAGATTTCCTATATTGAACCAAACTTAAAATCCTGAGAAAAATCCCACTTGTTTGTGGTATGTAATCCTTTTTGTGTGCTAATGGATTCCTTAATAATATTGAGATATTAACATATAACATATATAGGTTTAAAGTATATGCTATGATGCTTTGATACACATATATACTGTGAAATGATTACCACAATAAGGTTAGTTAACATATCCATCACCTCACATAATTACCTTTGTGTGTGTGTGTGTGTGTGTGTGTGTGTGTGTTGAGAGAGAGAGAGAGAGAGGCAAGGGCTCTTAGCACTTTTTAAGTATATTATACAGTACTGTTAACTAGAGTCACCATGCTGTACTTTAGATCCTCAGAAGAAAATATTCATTTTAAAACTTGAAATTTGTACCCTTTGACCAACATCTCCCCATTTCCTTCACCTCCCTCCAGTACCTGGCAACCACCATTCTACTCTGTTTCTTTGAGTTCAGCTTTTTTAGATTCCACATATAAGTGAGATCACACACTATTTGTCTTTGTCTGACTTATTTCACTTGGATAATGACCTCAAGGACGAGCCATGTTATTGCAAGTGGCAAGATTTTTTTTTCTATTTTATGGTTGTATATATAGCTCACAATTCTTTATCAATCAGTGGACACCTGGGCTATTGTGAATAATGCTGTAGTGAACATGAAGTACAGATCTTTCTTTGATATAGTGATTTTGGTTTTTACATATATACCCAGAAGGGGTTTACTGAATAATATGTTAGTTCTATTTTTAATTTTTTAAGGGAACTTCATTGTATTTTCTGTAAGGGCTTCACCAATCTACAGTCCTAACAACAGTGCCCAGGGATTTCCTTTTCTCCCCATATTCACCAACACATGTTATCTCTTGCCTTTGTAATAGTAGTCATGGTGTGAGGTTAATAATAATAATAATAATAGTGTGATGTGTGAGGTTTTCATTGGCTGTTCCGTGATTATTAGTGATAGTAAGCATCTTTTTGTGTACCCGATGGCCATTTAGATATCTTCTTTGGAAAAAAAAAATTGTTCAGCCTCTCCACCTATTTGAATTTGATTATATGTTTTATCCTCTTGAGTTGTATGAGCTCTACATATATTTGGCATATTAACACTTGATAAGATATATGGTTTGCAATTATCTTTTCCCATTTCATAGCTTGCCTTTACATTTTGTTGATTGTTTCTTCTGTGTGCAGAAAGCTTTTTAGTTTGATGTGCTCCAACTTGTTAATGTTTTTATTTGTTTCTAGTGTTTTTGGTGGCATGTCCAAAAACAGCATTACCAAGGTCAAAGAGATTTTTCCTGTTTTTTTCCCAATGGTTTTATGGTTTAAGGCCTTATATTTAAATCTTTAATTCATTGCAACTGAATTTTTGTGTGTGAATTAAAATTTTATTCCAATTTTATTCTTTTTTTTAAACAATTTTTTTTTTCAACGTTTATTTATTTTTGGGACAGAGAGAGACAGAACATGAACGGGGGAGGGGCAGAGAGAGAGGGAGACACAGAATCCGAAACAGGCCTCAGGTTCTGAGCCATCAGCCCTGAGCCTGACGCGGGGCTCGAACTCACGGACCGCGAGATCGTGACCTGGCTGAAGTCGGATGCTTAACCGACTGCGCCACCCAGGCGCCCCCCAATTTTATTCTTTTGTATGTGAATATCCACTTTTCCTGATAACATTTTTTTGAAGAGACTATCTTTTCCCCGTTGAATATTCTTGGTTCCTTTGTCAAATATTAGTTGATTGTAATGCAAGGGTTTATTTTGGAGCTCACAATTCTGGTCCATTGGTCTATGTGTCTGTTTTTGCGACACTACTATACTGTCTTGACTCCCTTAGCTCTGAAATATAGTTTGAAATCAGGAATTTTGATGCCTCCCATTTTTTTTCTTCTTTCTCATGATTGTATTAGCTATTTGGGCTCTTTTGTGGTAGCATAAAAATTTTAGGATTGTTTATTCTTTTTCTGTGAAATAATGCCATTGGAATTTTGGTAGAGATTGCACTGAATCTATAGATGGCTTTGGGTAGTATGGACATTTTAACTGTAAATTCTTCCAGTTCCAGAACACAGGATATCTTTCCATTTATTTATGTCTTCTTCAATTTCTTTTATCAATGTCTTGCAATTTTCACTGTACATCTCTTTCGCCTTGGTTAAATTTATTCCTAAGTATTGTATTATTTTTGTTGTTGTTGTAAATGAGTTTTATTTCTTTTTTTCCTTTTCAGATGGTTCATTGTTAGTGTATAGAGATGTAACTTAATTTTTCATGTTGATTTTGTATCCTACAACTTTACTGAATTTGTTGATTAGCTCTAACAGGTTTTTTTTTTTTTAATGGAATCTTTAAGGTTTTCTGTATACAAGATCTTGTCATCTGCAAATAAAAACAACTGTACTTCTTTCTGATTTGGACACCATACGTATATATATATATATATATTTTTTTTCCCTATTTTCTCTGACTAAGATTTCCAACTCTATATTGAATAGGAGTGGTGTGAGTGGACACTCTGTCTTATTCCTGATCTTGGTGGGAAGCTTTCATCCTTTTACCACTGAGTAGGACATTAGCTGTGGATTTTTCATATATGGCCTTTATTATGCTCAGGTACTTTCCTTATATACCTAATTTTTAAAGAATTTTTATTATGACAGGATGTTGAATTTTGTCAAATGCTTTTCATGCATGTATTGAGACAATCATATGATTTTTATTCTTCATTTTGTTAATGTGGTGTATCACATGTATTGGTTTGTATATGTTGACTCATCCTTATATCCAGTGATAAATCCCACTTGATCATGGCGTGTGATTCTTTTAAAATGCTATTCAATTTACTATGCTATAATTCTGTTGAGAATTTTTGAATCTAGGATGCAATTATTCATTAAATATATTAGCCTGTAAATTTTTTTTCTTGAAATGTCCTTATATTATTTTTGTATCAGGGTAATGCAGGCCTCTAAAATGAGTTGGGAGTGTTCTCCTTTCTTCAATTTTTGGAAGAGTTTGAGAAGGATTGTTGTTAATTTTTCTTTAAATATTTGGTAGAATTCACCAGTGAAACTATCTTATCCTGATCTTTTTGTGTTGGGAGGTTTTGATTACTAATTCCAATCTCCTTACTTATTATTGATCTGTTCAGATATTCTACTTATGATTCAGTCTTGGAAGGTTGTATGTTTCAAATAATTTATCTATTTCTTCTAGGTTATTCAATTTGTTTGCATAGTAGTGTCTGATGACCTTTTGTATTTCTGTTGTGTCAGTTGTAATGTTTCTTTTTACATTTCTGATTTTATTTGCTTCTTGCCTTTTTTTTCTTAGTGTAGTTTAAGGTTTCAATTTTGTTTATCTTTTCAAAAGTCAGCTCTTATTTCATTGATATTTTCTATTGTTTTTCTTGTCTCTATATCATTTATTTCTGTTCTGATCTTTGCTATTTTCCTCCTTCTAAAAACTTTGGGCCTAGTTTATTCTTTTTGTTCTAGTTCATTGAGGTATAAACTTAGGGTATTTATTTGTGATCTTTCTTCTTTCTTAATGTAGGCATTTATTGCTATAAGCTTTCCTCCTAGAACTGCTTTTTCTGCATCCCATAGATTTCGGTATTTTGTGTTTTCATTTTCATTTATTTTAAGATATTTTTGATTTCCCTTTTGCTTTCCTCTTTGACCTATTAATTATTAAGAAGTGTGTTATTTAATTTCCACACGTTTATGAATTTTCAGGTTTTCCTTATGTTATTGATTCTAGTTTCTTACCATTTTGGTTGAAAAAGTACTTGGTACAAGTTTCATCGTTCTAACATTTTCAGGACTTATTTTTGGACTTAACATATGATCTGTCCTGAGTAATATTCCTTGTGCATTTGAGAAGAATGGGTATTCTGCTGCCATTCGGTTGAATGTTCTGTATATGTCTATCTGAAAATCTATCCTTCCTACACTCCATAATGTGCCTTTTCTTATTTATGTGCTTTTCTCAAGTCCTAGAATCCCTCACCCACAATCTTTGGCTCTTGCGAAGGTATGTTTGTGCATATATAGTTGCTCAAATTGATGTTTATGGGGGAGAGACATGAGTGGTAGAAATCTCTATTCCACAATTTACCTTACAATCTATGTGCTATTGGATTTTATTCACTGGTATTTTATAGAGAATTTTGTATCTCTATTTGTGAGGAATATTTTTTCTGTAGTTTCCTTGTGATATATTTGTCTGGTTTTGGTATCAGAGTGTTACTGGACTCAGAGAATATATTAGAAAGTGTTTCCTCTTCTTTTGTTTTTAGAAGAGTTTTTGAAGAAGTGGTGTTAATTAAATTGGTGTTAATTTAATTTCTTTGCTTCTCAGAGGTCTACTTAAGTTTTTTTATTTCTTTTCAAGTCAGTTTTAGTAGCTTGTGCCTTACTAGAAATTTTTCCATTTCATCTAGGCTATCTGATTTGTTGGCATACAGTTTTTTGGGGAATGCCTTAATTTCTCCTTCATATTGAAGAATAGGTTTTCTAAATATAGAATTCTTGGTTGGCTGTCTTTCTTTTAGAACTCTGAATATGTCATCCCTCTGCCTTATGACCTCCATGGTTTCATATGAGAAATCAGCTGTTAATCTTATTAAGAATCCTTTGTGTATCATGAGAATCCTTTGTGTGTCTATTTCTGCTGTGGAGATTTTCTTTTTGCCTTTGTCTTTCAACAGTTTTATTACATTGTGTGGATCTATTTGAATGTATCATACTTGAATTTTTTGAGCTTCTGGGATTAATGTTCTTCATTAAATTTGGGAAGTTTTTGATCATGATGTCTTCAAATATTTATTTTGTCCCGTGTTTTCTCTTTTTCTTCTGGGACTCCATTATGCATTTATTGGCACTCTTGATGGTGCTCCACAGGTCTCTGAAGCTATTTTAATTATTCTATATGTTTTATTCTCCATTCATCACACTGGATAATCTTAATTGATCTATTTTCAAGTTTTCTAGTTATTTCTTCTCTCTGCCCAACTCTGCTGTTTTACATTTCAGTTACTTTTAAAATTTGTATTTGGCTCATTATTTTATGATTTATATCTCTTTACTGATATTCAATATTTGGTGAGCCATCATTCTCATGTTTTCCTTTAATTGTTTAGACATAATTTTTTTTACTTGCAAATATTTAAAATAGCTGATTTAAAGTTTATGTCTTGAGTTCAATGTCTGGGCTTCATCTGGTACAGCAGTGTACTGTCCTGCAGGCCCAAAAGCTGGACTTCTGCTGACCTGAGGCCACTCTTGGTTGAGGCCTGGTCTTGGGAGAGCAACAAGATGGGGTTTTTTTCTGGCCCCAAATTATTTTGCTTCCTTGTCAAAGCAACTCTCTCTGGAGGAGATGCTGTCAGGGAAGAGGAGAGAAAATCCCCTTTTCTTTGGCATTGGATAGACAAATGGTGTTGCTGCAGATGTGCACTTAACTCACACTTGGAAAAGGGGGAGAGATGGAGAAGGACAGAAGCATAAACAGGGTAAGCAATTCTGCCTGCAACACTCCCCACCCCCCACCGCCCCTTGGCATGGGCAGGCCCCAGGGCAAGCATGGATAGAACCAAACTCTCTATCCTTCCCATCAATGTGGTTTTGTATGCACCTCTCACAGCAGGAGTTCCTCACTGAGCACAGAGTGACCATTGCATTTGAATCTTTGTATTTTCTATATAAAGTGACTTAAACACAAACCAACAATTCTGTTGCTTTACCAAAGAACAGAATCTATTACAACATCTGTTGGAAGTTTCCAAAATTCATTTTTAGAGCAATTTTCACCTTCTGTGATGACTTTAGCACCTACCTGCCATGAAATATATAACTCCACAGTGGTGACTTGATTCAGCCTTGGTCCCTGTACCCTCTTGTATTATTTAGGTAGACCAAGAAAGGACTCACATCACATCTAACATAACAAATGAGAGAGAGAGAGACAGAGAGAGAGAGAGACTGATTTACTCAGACCTTCTCCACCTCAACAGTCCTTTGCCTCTTCTCCCTTTCCTAAAGACAAATGCAAATTAAATATAAATGCATGAATGGTTGCCAACTGGTATTATTACTTAAATCTGACTCTTTTTGGTCATTAATCCTGCAAATATGTCTATTCTTAGATGGCTGCAATTAGCAATTTGCTGCTTGTCATAACAATCATTAGAAGCAGAAAATATTATCAAATGATTTACAGAGAAAATAATCTGGGAACTTTTGTGGTTTTTTCCCATACTGTTAGGATCAAGTATTGGCTGAGCCCAAGTACCTGACAGGATCTGGGGCTGGTCAGGGGTCTGGTTGCGGGGAGCAGTTACATGACTGGAAATAAACATTTAAGAGAATTGATCATGTTTTAAAATTTTATTTATTTTTTAAAGGGCATGGCTTCTTGATGGGTAGAATAAGAGGATCAGATTAGATCAGTAGTTTCCAAATGTCAGCCCAAGGATCGGTTTGTTGACCACTGCAAAATAAGAAAAATAAGGACAGGTAGTGTTTACACATATAAAGTCAAATTTATCTGATGCAAAGGACTTTCCTTTATTCCAAGATTATATTCTGGTGGTGAGTGATAGTATATGGCAACTTAAAAAAATGTCTTGGATTAGCAAAATAAAATAAGTGAGCAACTTGATACTGGTAAATCCCTAAATTGCTTTAGTCTTATTCCCTGCAACTCTTATCTTCAATGTGGATCCCAGGCTCTGAGCAACTTACCTTTTCTGTGCAAACTTTGGTACTCTCATACACTTAAAAATGATGTGGTTTCCCACTTTTTCCTCCCAGAGAATTTGTATTCACTCTCCAAGACTCTGAATGTCATTTCCTCTGAGAAACCTGTCCTCATGATTCTCACTCAAACTCACCCCCACTGTTCCTTCTGTGTTGCTTAAACTCTGAGTACCTATTTCTAGTTTGGTATTTGGGAACTTGTGTTGTAGTTTTTTGTTGCATTTCTGTTTCCCCCACGAGATATGGAAAGCTTGAAGAGGATGAGGTGGGATCTGTTTCTTTCTTATCTTTGTAGCCTTGAGTCCACCACTGGGATTAAAACACAAATGTTCTATCAATCAGGGCCCTACAGAACACAGATGGAACACTCAAATCAGAGCAACCTGAAGAGATTGTGATAAGGACTGTTTACAAAACTGTCTACAGGGTATAGATTTAGAAGCCACAAGGAATAGTGCAGGAGCGTGCATATGGGAAGCTCACCATATCCAGAAATAAGGCAGGGAGGATGGTGTGGAGAGTCACCTGGAAGGAGCTGAGACACATCCACAGATGCAATCAGGCTACAATTATAAGCAGGGAGAGAGCTAAAGAACAATAGTTGGCCTTTCTTTCTCCTTCTACACTCCTTCAGGGACTGCACATTCAATGGAACCCAGCCAGAGGACAGGGGGCAAGGCAACCTGTTACTGTTGTCCCAGTAGGTTGGCTTTGCCAGAGCAAGAAGAAAAAGGTGGAGAGTGAGCCTGAGGAGTGAATGGAAGACATTCAGCATAGTAATAATGCTCAGCAAATGTGTTTGGAATAAATGGCTGTGTTCCTAAGCAGGTCAGTGGCCCATGCAAACCTTTATGCTTAGAGTGAAGTGACAGTGTTGACGATGATAACAGTGACAATGGAAATGGTGTGGTGATGTTGATGATGATTTTTGTAAGATAGCAGTGGCAGTGATGTTGCTGTTGCTGCTGGTGGTGATAGTGCTAATGATGGAGGTGGTGGTGGTGCTGGTGGTGGAAGTGATTGTGTCAGCAGTCGTGCTGTTGCTGATGGTGCTGGTGGTGCTGGTGATGATAATAATGAATTGCTTACATTTATTTAATATTTACTATATGCCTGGGGTGAGCTAAACATTTTATATACTTCATTTCATTGAATCCTCATGACCCTATGAGATGGGCATTATTATTATTCCCACATTAGAGATGAAGAGATGGAAGCTCAAAAAGATCAAAATACCTTGCTAATGGTCACACATCTGGAATGGGTGGGAGCCTGTTCCAGCCTAAGTGTAGGACTCCAGAGCCCAAATGTTCACCATTGCACCCACTGCTTCGGTCTCAGACTGTTTTGCATGTGCGTGCCAGCTCAATTCCTGTACTTTGAAATCTTTGACACCTTCCCAGTAATCAAGATCTTAAATCCTGAATCTCAAATTCCAGGCCCCTAATTACGGGTCCCTTCCAGTCTTGCCTTCTAATATTCCTACCCATAAAGCTTACTTCACCTCAGCAAGGCCAAATATCTCCTAAATATCCCTACCTCCATATGTTTGCTCATGCTGTTCTGTCTGAAATTAATTCTCACCCCTTCTTCCAATCCCCTGACTTTTCCTTAGATCACAATCCTATCGTTTCTTTAAGATTCAAATAAAAATCACTGCCTGCATCCAGAATCCATCCCTGCCTGCCTTCCTTCCCTGCTCAGGTAGAAACAACCTCTAATGTGTCTGAACCTCCACATGAAAGTGTCTGGAAATTTATTAAACAACCTGGATTATGGTTCCTCCAATTCTTGCTTTTTCTGCACTACTAAACCTGGCTCTCTGAAATGGATTACATTTAGTCTATCTCCATTTTCTCCCGTTTACAGTTACTGCCCAGTGAATATCTGATGAAGAATATAATCTGAAGCCCTTTTCACTCATTGTTTTTAAATCACAATGAGACTTAAGTCACTTTATCTACTCATGAATCCATTTATCCGTCTGTCCGTCCCTCCTTCCCTCCATTCAGCCATCTCTCCATTCAGTCATGAAACATAGTAAGATAGAAGTTGGATACATCAACAATGAAAAAGGAGCTCCATTCTGTGCTGGTTGGCTGTGAAGTCTGGTTGAGAATGTCACCTAGAGACTGAGACACACTTAGTATGGGAAGGAAAAGTGTATGTGCTTGGAGTCACACAGAGCATGGACACAGTTATGTTTCTTTTACATAGGAGCTTGTAACCTTGGGCAAGTTTCTTAACCATTCTGAGCCTCCAATTCCTCATCCATAAGATGGTCTGTAAGTTCCAGTATAATGCGAGGACCCAGATAGCTCGGGCCTGAGACAGTATCTCATTTGAAAGAAGCACAGATCAAAGAGGAACTGAAACCTTTGTCCCTATATTTCCAAAATATTCAAAGGCTCCAATTACATTTCCATTGAGATCTCGAAAAATCCCTTTCTCCTGCTTATCTCCTGGAGATAAGCCTTTCCTACTTTAAAGGCTCTCTTCCCTCCTCTCCACATAGTCCTCTTCTTCTGCCCCTTTGACCAGAATTATTTTTGGCCCTGTGAGTTCTCCTTGATATGCTGGACATGCCCCAGGCCCTTCCTACAGGCACCACTCTCTGGGGGCTGAATATCTTTTTCCTCGGACTCAGTCTACCTGCTGCATTCCCGTTTCTCTGCTAAAATACCTTCTATATCAATGCCCCCTCACCAACCAGTATAAGTATGAGGATTGGAGATTAGTTGAAAAGGGCCCACAGCACAAGGCCTAGCAGCCAGGAAGCCTCACACACTGAAGCCTTTCATAGTCTGGAGAAAATGAGGCAGGCTTCATGGAAGAGGTGTACCTCAACATTGGCTAAAAGATGGAGAAATGCCCCTGAGAATTTCCAGAAGGGCTGTCTACTGTCCCCACGAGTGGCTCTGGGCTCTCAAGGATTTCTACATGAATCCACTTTCACATAGAAGGGTGGGTTTCTTTACAATTTTTTTAGTTAAAAAATTTTAAAGATAATATATTCTTATGGTCCATAAAGTGAAACTCTGTCAAAGGTACACATAAAGAAGTCCTGCTTCTACTCTTGTCTCTACTCACCTCCTCTGAGCCTCTGTCTCTATAGGTAATCACTTGTATTAGTTTTTGGAGCATGTGTCCAGTGTTTTATATAATTAAAGAGGAAGTAATACCTAGGCATAACACAAAATCCAGCCACGAGATATTGCTGTGTTGTGGGTAGAGATTTTCTTCCCATGCCCACTACTGCATTACCCCTTCCCAGAGAGACCCCACCACCTGAGCCTTCTGCTTCCAGAGATATTCTATGCATAAACAAGCATATAGGCATAGATATACTTGTGAACACATTTGTAAACTTTTTTATTGAAGTGTAGTTGACACACAGTGTCATATTAGTTTCAGGTATACAACATAGTGATTCAACAATTTTATACCTTATGCTATGCTCACCGCAAGCACCATCTGTCACCACATAACACTATCACAATACCATCGACTATACTCCCTATGCTGTACCTTTTATCCTTGTAACTTATGCATTTCATAACTGGAAGCCTGTATCTCCCACCTCCCTTCACCCTTTTTACCCATTCCCCACCTCCCTCTTCTCTGGTAATCATAAGTTTGTTCTTGTTATTTATGAGCCTGTTTCTGCTTTTTTTGTTTGTTTGCTCATTTTTTAGATTTCACATATAAGTGAAATCGTATGGTGTTTGTGACATTTGTACATCCTTTCCACAAATAGCAGCAGACTATACACACTGTTTTGCAGCTTCCCTTTTTCTACTTTGCAATATATCTTGGGAAATGTTTCTTCTCAGTTTATAAAATTCTGGCTTATTCCCTTTTTGGGCTGTCAACGCTTCTTCAGTCTGGGTATTCCATGATTTATTAAACATTAAAGCATGTTAAGAATCCTATTGACACATTCTTAGGTTGCTTCCAGTGTATGCTATATAAACATAAATAAATATGTTTGAAAAGCCATAACTATCCTTGTACATATATCATTTTGCACATGTGTAAAAGTGAAGCTGTGTAAAGAAATTGAATAAAAGTCATAAAAGTGAAATTGAAGAGTCAAAGGCATTTATATTTTAAATTCTGATAGACGTTGCCAAATAGATCTTCTTATGAGTCCAGATAAGCTAGATCATACTGTGGCAATAAACAGCTCAAATCTCCGTGGTTTAAAATCACAAAGGTTCATTTCTCATTGCCACTTCATGTCCATCACGGACCCTGGGGACTCTGTTCTGCATTGTCCTTTTGTTGAGGCACAGGGAGACAGCACAGCCACAGTCTGGATCCGCTGTGTTCACCACAGCAGAGGGACCTTTTTATAGGACATGTACTGAATCACATGCTGGTTTTAAAGTTTTTGCTTTAAAGTAACACCTTCATATTTTATTGGTCAAAGCAAGTCACACAGGGTGGATCAGTGCAGTCCCGTCATGTGTCTGGAAGAACAGCCAGCCACACGAGGAGCTCTGCAGAGACCACCTCACTTTACCCGGTCCCCACAGCAAGTGAGGAGACCTGGGTGCCACACCCTCCCCAGCACAGTGTCTCAGCAAACTCCCTGATTTTGCCTCGTTTAACAGCTGATGACTCTTGTTATGAAAGTTAACTTCATAGAAGCTTCTTTTATGTATTTCTTCTTTTGTTTAAAAAACCTTACTTAAAAAAAATAAGCACAACCTTAAAATCATTATCTGTACAGAGACATGTAAACTGGACAAGGCGCTCTCAGCAATCACTCCATGAACCAGTCATGTTTCTGATGTTGGGTGGGTCTCTGCCCACTAGGGGTGCTGGGCTCTGCCAGGTGCCAAGGGCATAGGTGCTACGGAGACAGATGTGCGATGTTGCCTCCAAAACCCGACCTCCAGTGCCCTGAACAGCCCAGAGAGCCATCAGCTTCTGTAGCTCTGTGCCCAGAGATCTGCATTTGTGTCAAGGGTGTGTTTTTCCTTTTGTTCCACAAGATGACTTGTTCTTGCTGACACTTAGAAAGAGCAGAGATCCAGATTTAACATGTAACCCTCTTGTTATCATGGTAACAAACATACCCTGCTCTGAACACTCACCCCGAGAGGTTCTCAAGGGGTCTGCCTCCCCTCCACAGGTAGTTCTTGTGGCCACATGTCCATTTAGGTCCTAGAAAAAAGAGAAAGGTTTAGTTTCAATACCTTTGAAACTAAAGGGACCCATTCACATGAAAGGATTTTTAAAGCCGCTTTGAAGTATGACTGACATACAAAAAACTATGCATATTTAATGTATACAATTGGATGGGTTTGGAGATAGATATACATCTGTGAAGCCATCATCACAATCTATGCCATAAACATATCCATCACCTCCCAAACTTTCCTCCTGACTTCTTATTTACTATTATGTGATAAAAACGGTTAAGATCGATTTTCTTAGCAAAATTTTAAGTAGACAGTACAAACACAAAGGAGTTTTTGATGATGGTGGCAGAAGTGTGTCTAGGTGCATTGAATGTGTGTATGTGGATGTGGGGCTTTGAGACTACCTGGATAGAAATAGTTTTTTTCCCCAGGGACATATTGAGGCCCATCAGTTCTGGCTTTCTTGCCACAGAACAAGGCAGGCAGCACCAATGGTGTATGCTACACTTAATTTGCAGAACTTGTAAGATTCAGGAAAACAAGAATTGACAGAAACATCCAATTTTACCTCAGGACAACATGTAAGTTATATTCCAGTATTCCTCTTCATTTCTAACGACCTTTTCTGGAAGGGCTGGATGATTCAGTAGAGCTAGTGGAGGAGGAACGTCGGTATGAGCCTCACAGCCAGCCTTGGTTGCTGGACTGGAAAGTGGTGAATGCCACTGCCTATCCGCATGTGCATTAGCTGCAGTGCCAGTGCAGGGGGACTGGAAAGCATCCTTCCTTGCTCAAATCAGGGGACACTGGTTGGGTTGTTTCTATTTTGGGCTTAAAATTGTCATGACCTATGTATCCACTTTTAAAAAGGAATCAAAGGGGCGCCTGAGTGGCTCAGTCAGTTAAACATCTGACTCTTGGTTTCATCTCAGGTCATGATCCCGTGGTTCTTGAGTTTGGGCCCCGCATCTGGCTTTGTGCGCTGATAGCATGGAGCCTACTTAGGATTTTCTCTCTCTCTTCCTATCTCTCTCTGTCTCTCTCTGCCTCTCCTGGCTCATGCTCATGAGCTGTCTCTCTTTCAAAATAAATAAACAAAATTTTTTTAAAAAAAATAAAAAATAAGTAAAAAGGAATCAAAGCAGGAAGAAGGCAGTATTACCACACAGAGTTTGGTGGGTTGTGGGTGAAATCCAGTTTGCAGATACATTATTTTGGTTCTCACAAAGTGTTTCACAAGTTTTAAAAATTGGTTTTCAGCTTTAAAAATATAGGAGATGTCACATAAAAAATCAACATTCCTGGTTTCTACTAAAAAAAATGGAATTTCTATCAATATTGAGACTTAATCCCACATGGCAAATGCTGCTAGGGCTCAGTGTCCGCTTCTCCCTCTGATGGGGCATGGACATGAACTCTGCAATTTGCCACAGTCTTCACTTCTCCCTATTGTTTACTCTGGCATTTTCACTCATTTGTGGTACCATCTAGCCCTGTAGGCATTTGAACCTTTGTCCTCTTGTCATAAACAGTGGTATAGATTAAAGGTGTTTTAAAAGCAATAGATACTGAAGTTAATTAATTTCAGCCCTTTGGGACAGACCCAAAATAGGGCACCAAGACTTAATACTAAGAGTTCCATGCAGTGAGAGACTTATTTTTTTCTGGTATTGACCCAAGGCCAAGACTCAGAAATCATCTCCTGACACCTCTATCTGCTCAGGGCCTAGGTCATTGTATTAGTTCAGAGGTAAGTGGGGCAGATGCACTTTACTGCTCTTGCTTTACAGATGAAGCAACTGAGGTTCAGAGAGGTTAGGGTACTCACCACAGGTCACCCAGTAAGGTAATAACAATTATTTGTGTATTATTAAGGTTCCGGCTCCTCTCTTTGTCATGACCAACCCACCACCTGTACTGTTATTTACCTAAATTTTTTTCTTTAACTTGAATATATGCAAAAAGGAATACATCTGTATGTTATTGTAATGGAATACAATTCTATTCTTTTGTAATGGAAACTGGTATAATTTGCCATGGATTGGCAAATCTGAATATAATGTGGATGGATATTCAGGCATACACATTTTCTAATTTTCTCCCATTCTCCCTCCCTTCGTCTTCCCCTCCCCAACTATTTTTGTACTTCCTACAGAGAGAGAATGGCAATGCCAGTAGCTGGCAAAGGCCCAGGGGAATTATGGTTCATTACAGATGAAGATAAGCTATTTCAGCACATATGCTTTGGGTGTTTGAATGGAGACTTCCTCTATGGGCCTTCAGACACTGTTATTCTGTTGGCAAAGAGGATGAAGCTAGGTGCCCTATGTAACATGCCTGGTTGCCAGCACCTCTTTTGAGGACCCATGTGCTGTGAAGACAAGATCAAGTAAGTTAGGAGGGAATGTCATTTCCTTAAAGCTGAGGGCATATTTCCTGACCTTTGTATGCTACTTTAGCTGACAGGCAGAGAGAGAGAGATAGAGAGAGAGAGATCGGTAGAGGTTGGGAGAACACATTGCCAAGCCACTTTTACACCCCGGCTGTGACTAGCATTGGGCTGGGTGCTATGGTCAGTGTGGGGAAGGTATGTTCTGGCTCTCAGGCTATGGAACAGGATTCCCAAACTTTTCATATCCAGAGCTGTAGTAAGTCAGAGAAGAGAGAGGTTAGAAGATATGCCATAGAATATCAGGACTTACATAGCCTAGAAAGTTGAATTTAGAGTGAACAAGCAGCAGAAGCAAAAACCTGGAGAGGGCATCAGCCTGCATTTGTCAGGAACTGACCTTGAGAGCTTGAGCTGGCTCAAGCAAGGAGATTTTACTGGTTCACATTAACTGGAAAGCCCAGAATATGTGGCTTGGGAACATCTAGATCCAGACACTCAGAGAGTATCAGTAGGACTCTCCTCTGTTCTGCTTTCCTTCAGGCCATCTTCACTTCCAGGCAGGTGTGCCCTTGTGGCATCCCTCTGTACCACCCAGAGGAAATGTACTTTATTTTCTAATGGTTCCAGAAGTCTGTGAACTGAAGCCTATTAGCTCTGATGGCCCACTCTGACTATCTGTCCATCCTGAACCAGTGACCTGGGGCAGGAAAGGCAGTGCCTGGACTAAGCAGGCTTGGCCATGTGCTTGCTGTGGAGTCCACACTGGAGTCAGACTCCTCAAGCCATGAGGATGAGCATAGGGAGGGTGATTCATCAGTGGAGTATCTATTATCAGAAGAAGGGCTGGATTTGCTGGGCTACTGTAGACCATGAGCATCACTTCATAGTCTCAAGGAAAGGGATGTGAAGGGAGGACCCATGCATGGAAGAGAAGGGTAAACTGAAAGTAGGCAGGCACTTGGAGGTAGGTGTGTTTTGTGGAAGGACTTGAAGGCCAAGACAAATTGATAATATATTCTGATAAGGCATCACATTTGTTAATTGCCATTCTTCCTTTTCCTTCACTCCATAAACATGAAAAGGGCCATGTCTCTAAGTGGAATGTTGACCTTTAATGAGTCCTCACAATTGCCTCCTAAGGACATGGCCACCGTGCCCAGCTGCAGTGAAACCTTCTTCCACCACTGACATGGGAAACCTTCGTTTCCTATGGCTTTCTAAACAGGACATTAAAACCACACTTGGGGCAGGTCTGTCTACCTCTGAGAGAGGAGGACAGGGAGGTTCCCCACATTCTTTCAAGAACAATCTTTGGGCAGGTCTGTGGTGCCTCTTTCCTTGCTGTGTGACCAGAGACAGGACCCTTAACCACTCTGAGCTTTGGTTTCCTCATTTATGAAATGAGGATAACCATGATGCTTAATTTGTAAAACTGTGGCAATGATTAATGTAATGTATGCAGATTGTCTTGTGTCTAGTTGGTGCCTAGTAAGTGGCAACCATGTGTTATCCTACACTGGTAAGAATGTTGGATGGAGGGATATTCCAACTGAGTGATGCTTTCACTAAGAAGAAACTCTATTAGAGCTTAAGGTTCTTCTTTCCTCCTTGCCTGCACTCTTAATCTGGGAAGGTCTCTGTGGTCCAGCTTTCATGCTCTGGCTCTGGTGTCCCAGGGCTTGTTGGAATTAGCTTCCTTCTCATGCACTCTCTTCCTCCAACCCAAGGAAGAAGCTGTCTCAGGTGCTGACACAAGCTAGCTTTGAGCAGCCCACTGGAGTGGAGGCCACAGAAATGAGCCATGTGTTCGCCTTCTGACTGAGCCATTTTGCTAGTAGCTGGACTCTGTTTTGAGTTAAGTGGCCTTGCTATGCTGAGTCAACAACGAAAGAATAGTATGTCTGCCAGGCTGCTGGCAGTGATGGCTCCCTTGTAGCTTGGGCTCTCTGCCCAAACACAAGGCCTATGGTTCTGGGACATGTGGCCTCCAGGACAGGAAAGACCACCTGGAGTAATGTTATCTATTCCTGTGATTATGGCCAAGGTGAAGGTTTACTTCTTCCAGTCTCAGAGGTGTCCAGGTCCCTGAGAGGTCCCAGAGATCTCAGCAGGAACCCTAAGTAAACCTGAACTTTCTCTGCCTCCATTCCCTCCCCTCCAACTCATCCTTTTGAGTTTTGCCTCTGAAAAGAAGAGCCCCATAGGGTCTTCTCCCTGCAATGAACACTGAGCCCTCACTGTGATGAGGGTTCCCCCTCTCTGCTTTCCCAGATCCCTGCTTTCTGCTGGAGCTCACACTGGGCCCATCTTCTTCCTGTAGGAAACTTGGCTCTCATGGGGATCATCCCCAGAAGATTTCACACCAAGCAATGTCTCCAGAAAGATTTCCCTTGGGACATCTCCTCCTCAGGGAGCTGTTCTTGTGGACCTCTCACTGTCTGGAACTCCGCTCTGGGATGAACACCATGGAGGGAGCTGAGAAGAGCAGGAAAGGCCCAGCCCCCAGGACTGCCAGTCTCACTAGGTACCAGTAATGAGGGAGGAAATTCACCAGTGAATTTACATTGAATTTGAATATGAATTTGCACTTACTTTGCCAAAGATGTGAAGTTGAATCCCCAGGCAGTTTTCAAACTCAACATTTCAGGGCTGTCACCCTTAAGATTACAATTTCCTTTTTCTCTTCTCTGCCTTCTCACACACTGATATTGACTCTGAGATTCCCATTGTGAAAGCAAAGCAGGGAAGGGAGAGGAAAGGGATACTGTTGAGAGGGCAGGGCCGTGAGGAGGAAGAGGGCCACAGCCATGGCTCCCATCCTGGGGAACTGGCTCCAGCACCTTAGAGCTCTTCAGCTGCTTGGGTCTGTACTACTGATTCAGAGATTCGCTGAACAGTTATTTACTGAGTAGCTTCTGTGTGCTGGGCCCTGCCCTCAGGCTGCCTGCAGCCTTGTGAGAGAGAGACTCCAGACAAGGAGATGCTGGCTAAGTCTGTGTTGGAAACCTCTGCTGGGCCAGGGGAGGTACAAAGGTGGCAGGAGGTGGCCAGTCTCACCTGGCTGGGAGGTGAGGATTGCAGAAAGCTTCCTAGAGGAGTTCATGCTTGAGGTGAGCCTTGAGGGATGAGAAGGTGTCCTCCAGGTGGGCGGTAAGGGGAAGAGCATCTGGGAGGTGGGACAGCCTGAGCAAATGCCTGGGCATGTGTAATAGCTACTGAGTATAGACAGGGTGCAGCAGAGTGTGTGAGACTGGCATTAAGAAAACAGCAAGCCTATAGGACAGGCCAGGTCCTGAAGGGCCTAGAAGAGATCCTTTGAGGGGCTGATGATTTGAACAATGGATGGAAGGGGTCCATTGGGGGGCTTCAGCAAGGATGTGATGTGGGCAGATTTGCATGTCAGTCACTTTGTTGTCTGGCTCTATGGGAACCAGTCTCTCTCTCTCTCTCTCTCTCTCTCACCCAAGTTGAGTTTCTCAAGGACCAGAGCTGTGAACCTTGTGTGAAAATTGTTCAAGAAACCCTGGCATGCAAGTGGCCCTCAATGAAAGCATAACTATATACGTTCTGTTAGTGACAGTGTGTGTCCAGGGTACAGGGAGATGTGGGCTCAGATACAGGGGCTGGCTAGCGGAGAGCCACAGTCATCTTACTCAGAGGTGGCTGATGACTCCCTGCAGGAGGAGGCAGCTGCCTTCAGCCAGTACATCCACACAAAGCAGGTGAGGAGGGGGAATGGGTAGAGGGGCATGGTGAACAAACTACCTCTGAGCCCAGAAGTTCGCAAGAGTGGGAGCCGAGAGATGATGGTGAGTCAGAGCAGCAGAGACAGCTGGCCTTAGAGGGACATGGAGGGTAACAGGACAATCACTCTCCTCCCTTCTTAGCCCACTTTTAAGTGATTCAGAAAGCTGAACGTCGGGCTCCTGACTTCCTACCCCCATCCTCCTCAGTCATAAATAACCCAAGAGAGGAGATCGGAGAAGCCAGGCCCCAAGCAGTGTCATGGGGCCACCTGGGGAAACAGAATGAAGCAGGGGGCTGACAGTGCTTTAACAGAGCCGGCATTCTAAGAGCAAAATTATGCACCATCCCTGGTCGAGATGCACTATTTTTGTTATATTCATCTTTCATTGCAAATTGCCTGCTATTATTGCTGGAAATTTGTTTTGGTAGTTCAGGGATGCTGGGCTTTATTTAAAAGGAGGGGACAAAATAAAGAATAAGGAGAAAGTACCAGTGGACCCCACTTAAAAAACCCAAAATACAAAATCTAGACTGATCTGATAGCTTGAAAAAACCTAACAGATATAAAACAGTCTTCTCTTCCTGTGTACTGTTGTCCATGGGGCTCCTCATAAACTACCAGTGTCCCCCTGTATCAGAGTTTAGAGACAACAGGAAGATGAGAATTTAACCTGATGCAGGGCTCTGTGAGTGTGCTCCATGGGACTATAATTCTTGGTTGAATTCCTTAGGACACATTGTGACTTTGTCTGGGCCTCCTTCCCACTCTTGGAGAGCCATGCTGATGTGAATGCATGACACAGGGAGGCTGCACGGGGCTCATGTTCAGAAAGGTCCTGTGTTTGGTGTGATGCTTGTCTTGCAATTCTTAAGAATTTTTGAACCAGGCACGCTGTGTTTTTATTTTACACTGGGACCCACAAATTATGTAGCTAATTCTGAGCACACTGAAGTCTCTGATAACCTCTAGTAAAGAAATCTATCTAATTTTCCTCAACACATAATTTCCCAAAGTTGTCTGAATTGGAAACATTATTTTGAAAGACCATCAATGAACAACCTGTGAAATCTGTGTCTTCTAAAAGATACTTTACAAAAGGCCACCATGAGTGAGAAATATGTTATTGCAGAGAAAGCAGCTCAGAAACAGGCTGATGGGAAGATGGAATCTGAAGTTCCTAAAGTTAATCTCCAGTTCCTCCAGAAACATCCAGCCTGTGCATACCAGGACTTCCCTGGAAGTGGGGTAGGGGCTGGGGACACTGGGCAGAGTTGAAAAAGCTGACCTCAGATCCAAGGCTACATTTCCATCCTTGCTCCCCATTATAGCCACACACTTGCTCAGGCTGCTACAGAATGTGGTCACTGTACCTGGAGAGAAAGGAGTCAAACGTTATTTGATGTCATGCGGACAAGTGAGGAACAAAGGCTTGATTTACATCTATAGTTCTGCTATTTGTTTTACTCTTAAACCATTTATTGGGTGGTGTAGTCTGACCTCCTAGACCTTCAACTACTCTGATAAGGAGGGTAGCTCTGCCCCCACCACAACCATGTGGGGCACCACTAAGGTGCCATCAGCTACCCATTTGAATGGAGGGTAGCAGGACATGCACTTTGGGGCCTATTCAACTGCCACCCACCCACCTGGGGATTTTCAGTTAGCTCCCCTGCTCTGCTTGGGGACAGCAACTGTTTATTCACCTCCGGTCCTGTTCTTCAGCCATGAGCTTGCAAGAGCTGGGCCATGCCTGCCTCCCATGGAGACCTCTGCTGGAAGTCACTGCACACAGGACAAAGACCTCCACACCATCATCTGATCACATGGGGAGAAGGCATATTTCACTGGCGGCAGCCCAGCTCAGCCCAGCTTCCCCAGATAACCTCTGTCCTCACTCTCATCTGACTTCCTTCTTGTCTCCACACCTGCTTGCCCAAACCACGTCTCATCAACAATTTACAAAATGAAGTTTGCACCCTACAATGAGATGTGCAAACCCACTGGTGATCCAGGTCCACTCAAATTTTCCAATGCCATTTTCCATTATTCATCATGTAGCCTACAAATCCATTGCATACTGTTTCCTTCAGCAGCTGTGTACCTTTTCTCTACAGCTCATGCTATACTCTCTTCTCCAAACGTGTCTCTCCTGTGCCATCCTCTGTGCACCAAAGCGTGGTCCAGTTCAAATGTCTCTGGGCCACTGAAGCCTCTCTTGACCTCTTAGCTGAGAACTGTCTCAGGTACATTCCAAGACACTGTCTGAGTTTGGTTGGGCTCCCTGTAAAGCAGATCCTGGAATAAGGACTTGAGCACAAGAGTTTGTTTTGGCGGTAATAGAAGTGAGGGAAATGAAGAAGTGGGGAGAGAGAGCTGAGGAAAGGGAGAAGAGTCAGTGAAACATGTATTAAGGAGCAGGTTGCCACTATGGGGCACCCATCTGAGAAGCCATGCAGAATGTGCCTCAGAATTGCCCCATGGGAAGACTGGGGGTGGGGGGTGGTGGTGAGGCTCTGTCCCCCCCCCCAAGAACTAAGGCTGCCCTCAGAGAGGCAGGCTCCCCACCTCCTGGGAGACCAAGTGCAGCTGAGTAACACTTCATGGCTTTCAGAAGCTGCTGTCCACACTTGGTCTGGACACTAGCAAGCACAGAGCATCATCCACCACGAGTGTGCTGAAAACTGATGGCCAAGGAAATGCATGGTCCATCCTGGCAGCAGTGACAGGCTTTCTTTGTCAAACCTATGTTTCCTCTACTGGACTCCTGGAGATGGAAAGCTGGCCTGATTTCTCCCTGTGTCTTCCGGCACCCACCACAGTGCATGCCCCATGGCCTCAAGATGTCTGCACTGGATGAATAATATCATGTGTGTTTTTTTCCTGCTGTCTACTGTGCTTTGCTCCCCTGCTGCCTCTCCGCACATTTGCCAGTTGCTTACTTTTTGCCTTGTGTTTTCCTCTGCTTCCAGCTCCAGGGCAAGGACTACCACCAGCTTCTCTTATTCTGGCATGTTCCTGCATTCCACTGCTGCTGTAGTAAAACTCACCTGTTAGATATACAGGTCAAAAATCAATTAGGGGGAGGAGCATAGAGATGCAACAAAGCCTTGAACTGAATTATTAACTACAACCTAGCACTCCTGTGCTAAGTCTCATCCTCCTAATGGCCAAGACAAAGGGAGAAATGGAGTAAGTAATGTGCTTCTCCTAGAAACAGGAAGGAGAAAACAAGCTTACCTAGATTACTGACTTTGGGCTCCCAGTGAGCAGGGGGGAGCATTCAGAGGCTGAGGCCCAAAGGAAGGGATACCAGACAATTGCATAAATATGCATTGCTGCTATGCAGAAGAGGGGAACATATTTTAGGTAACTGATTATTGCAAAGACATTAATCAAATTAAGACAATTATAACTGGTTAGAAGCATTTCTGCTAGAACTTAAGCTAATACAGACCAGCTACCAGGTCATTTGGCCTAGGAGCAGAAAATTTAAATTCCCAAAGAAGCTGGGTTAGGAAAATGACAGATTGAAACAGGACGTCTGTAATACAGAAGGGAGCAGTGGGGACTGTGGCAAAGTAAGACCTTAAAGGGATACTCCCTATACTCAGCCCCAGCTGACCATCATCATGTAGAGATGCAGGTTCAGTGTAGACAGTCAGACTTTTTGAAAGACATTGGGAATCTGAATTCATGTGACATCTCCAATTTCTAAACATAGGCAATTAATTGAAAACATTACTGAGTGAGTCAAACCATTGGCTTGTGGGTCACCAGTGTGTAGTGCACAGAAAGGAGTTGATTGGTCTCTTAAGCCTTCACTCAGGGAATCAGAATTCTCAAATGACCTCTGGGCAATTGTGGTCTCTTACAGGAAAGAGGATTGATTTATTCAGGGCTCACGCTGTAAAGCTTGCATTAGAGCTGGTCACTGCTTTTTGTTTCTCCTTGGGCATCGTGTAAAACCTGGCCATGATAGCATCTCTTGCATGGTCCGGCCTGCCCTGGTGTCACCCTGCTGTCCACTAGCTTAGAATGCAAGCTCATGACATCAGAGACATTGCCCTATTCACCAACTGGCACATAGTAGGTGATCAATAAATGCTTGGTTAATATAAGAATGGCATTCTCTTTCTTCACCAACATTTTGCTGGACATAGGGATTTTTCTGAAGTCAGTGCTCTAAGATAGGTTATACTGGGTTAGTGGAGGAAGTTTTGTCTAAATAAAGCAAAGGAGGCTTCTCAAGGCTGCCTGAGAAGGAGCCCCAGGGTAGGGAAATTGAGCCCCAGAGTCTTCCAGATGCACCATCAAATCCACTAATCTTTGCCAAAATTGTCATCCATTACCCAAGTTGTTTGTGCAGGTTTCTGGGGATGATAATTCCACGGCATCCTGTGGTGGAGGTGATGTCTCTGCCTAATGGGCCTTGGTGTTATTAGCACCATTCCTGCTATTTAGCCTAATTTCCAGGCTCCTCCCTGCACTTCACCAGCACTCACACCTGTAGTGGCCAGAGAGCACTGTCTCCTCCGGGCCTCCTGATTAATTCTTTGCAGGTATAAATCGACAATTATTATGCCTCCCATTAGTCATCTCTCCTCTGGGCTGTACAAATTTAGTTCTCCTGATAGCAATGAATCACGGGACAAAGTGTTCATTTGCATTATGTGCCAGCTCTTTCAATCAAACTCTGTTTTTACAACACCTCATTGCAAGTCTCCTTAACATCTCTGTTCTGAATGTTAAATTCAAAGCTCTAACGACACAGTCTGTCAACCCCAACCCCCCTCCATGAGGCATGAGGTCTCTAGCACCTAGGGTGGGAAGGAGGGGGTGCTGGATGCTCCTGTTCACCTTGCACCAGCCCCAGAGCCCGAGTGGGGAAGCAGATCAAGACTCACTCAAGAGCTGACAAAAATTGATAATAATGAGCCCATTTACATGGAAGAGACTCATTACCAAGCTAGTAACCAATCCAGGTTGCTGGATTTCTGCCAATAAATTGGATCTCCTGTAGTGAGCAATTTTTCACCAGCTTGTAGGAAATCTCTCCAGCTTAAAAATACTTCAGGGAAATCATCTTTACAATAAAAAAAAAGCACAGCAAGTATACAGTTGTATATATGTATGGATGTGTTAGGGAGTGCATATTGAGTTGCTGAAGATCTCACATAGACATTGTCATGATTTCCTATCTCTCCATTTCTTGCAGCATTGAGGCATTGTTGTGACTGCTTTTAAGAAGGCTCCAAAATGACTGCTCAATTTTCAATGCAACCATTCAGGTAATACAGCAGTAACTCATGTGGAGGTGAAACACTCGTGATCTGGGGTAGGTGATGCGATGTCCCATCCTTGGAACCTGAAAAGGCCCCATGGTATCTAATAATGTGATTGGGCTAGGAGGGGAGGCAGAGTAGTTGTATTTTGACTCTAGTGGAAAAAAAGTCCTCACCACAAATGTTGGGCTTTCATTAGTTGAAAGTTTCCAAGAGAAGGTGTCTTAATCTATTCAGGTTGTTGTAAAAAAGTGTCTTGTGAACAGAAATTTACTTCTCAAATCTGGAGGCTGGAAGTTCAAGATCAGGTCCAGGAGGGGAAGATGCTCATGAAGACCTCTTCCTGATCGATAGATGACTGTCCTCTCTCTATATATTCACATATCAGAAGGGGCAAGGGAGCTCTCTGGGATCTCTTTCATAAGGGCACTAATCCCATTCATGAAGGCAGGGCCTGCCAAAGGCCCCATCTCTTAATACCATCACCTTAGGGATTAGGATCTCAACACATAGGTTTGGGGGCGGGGGTAGGACACAAATGTTCAGTCTGCAACAGAAGGTTGTGGGTGGTCAAACCACATTCCATTCTTTGTTTTGTTTCACTGTCTTACTGTATGTGGATATGATTTCAAAGAGCCAGAATCAAAGTGCTGTGTTTCTGGTCTTGTGAGTGAATTCAGATGAGAGCTGCCTGTTCATGTCCCCTGCACACCAAACCAAGCACTTTTTCATAGGGCTGAATCTTGAAATGCATCAGAGGCAAATGGATTTTCACTGAGTGAAAGAGGGGTCACTTTCTTTATGTGTTGAAGCAAGTTCAGGCCACATGTAAAGTGCCATGGATAGTGTGTTGTCTCTACACAGACTGCTTAACTGGACCGCAGCTTTCTTTGGGCATATGACTCATGTCATGTGGGATTCTAGCTTTCTCTCCTGTGTATAAGTGTTGGGAAGAGAGCTCAAGATATTAGTTTGGACTGAAGGGACAGGGGCCGGTTTGCTGGTGGTGTGCACCATGGCCTGCCAATCACAGCAGGGACTTCTTTGGATCATCCGTAGGGGAAATTAAAGACTCTCGGTGAGGCCTCTTAGAATCACCTGCCTTGTATTATGGTTTTATGTATGTGTTGTCTCCTCCCCTAGGCTGTTGGACCTTAGAGGCAGAAGCGTTCTCTGACATTTGTCCATCCCTCATCTGCATGTAATCAGTGTTTAAAAAATGCCTGGCAACTTGTTAGATGTGTTGCTTGAAGCCTGCTGGTGCTGGGTGTAACTCTTGCTTTGCAGAGCTCAGGGCACATGACTGAGCTTCTCTATTCTTCAGTTTCTTTATCCATCATGCCTTCCTTCCAGGGTCTGTAAAGATAAGAGGAGGTGACATGCACTAAAGCAGAGGCCAGTACTGATCACTTAGCAAGCACCTAATGGATATTAGGGATCATGTTATTAGGTTGTTCTGAGTCTGCCCCAAGGTCAGAGATAGAAGAAAGATTCTTTCTGGAGATGGTGACGAGGGGGTGCTGTTTGGCTGCGTCTGTTGTGTATTCTGGAATGATGGATAACTGGAGAGGAGACACTCCCTTTGTGATGGTCAAGGAGGCATTGGTCAGAAGCAGAAGGAGCTCCACCAAAACCCAAAAGTTTGGTCTTGGTCCAACAGTGAGAGACCACTCTATCTTAGTCCACACACCCTCAAGGAACAGCAGAAAAGAGGTAACTACCCAGGGAATTAGAACAGAATCAACAGTGAGACACTTGGCTACAGTCGGGTAGGTCAGGTACAGGATGCGAACTAAGTAGCAGCTTGGCGTGACCCATGGGATTTGAGGAACGAGTGACCTGCTGTTTGCTCCGGGTTCTAACCTCCAGGACCACATTGGTGACTTGCTGGGATAGTACCTGCGATGCCTCAGGTGGAGGTTGAGTCTGCCTCTGCCTCCAGCTCTGGGGGATGTGCCCCTCAACCCCCAGGCAAGTGACCTGCTCTTTCCAGCTTCCTCATCTATGCAATGGGAGCGAAAACCCCTACCTCACAGGCCCTTGTCAGATCACGAACCGCAGAGCTGGAAGGAGCTCTGTGGGAATTGTGTGCTCCCAGGCAGGTTCCCTGGACTCTGTGCTCAGCTTTCTCACACCACCAGAGACACTTGGAGGGCTGTGACCTTAGTAGTGAAGAGCGCTTAGAACAGTGTCTGCTTCCTGGAAGTCCTCAGTGAAGGATCTCTGACCTGATTGTAACTATTCCATGGAAATACCCACGCCCATCCCAGCCTGGAGCTTACTTAGGTCAAGCTGGGCACAGCTGCGGCACTGGGGAAATCTTCCCAGGGTCCCCCATTGAGCTCTCCAGGCAGACACACGCCCTGTGGACTGGAAGCCAGATGCTCTGTTTCAAGGTTGAAACAGTCCCATGACAGAACCCTTGGGTTTTGGGATATCAGGGCACAGATGGAGTTTAAGAGAAGGGAAGAGTCCCATGTATCTCCCTGGAAAGAAGGTCGGGTGCTGTTATGCTGCCCTCATGGGCAAATAGACTGAGGTTCTTAGCAGGGTCACATAGCAGGTTTACAGCAGAGCTAGGATTTTAACCTGGCCCTGGAAACTCACAGTTGGCCTTTGGGGATATCTCTGTCCAGATCCTTGGTGCAGGAGTTGTTTCCCCTTGGCAGAGCCAAGCACTTCCTGCCATCTCACCAGCATCCCAGAGAAGGCCGAGGTGTTTCTTAGCCCATCCTTGGAAGTCACTGTGCTTCCTACATTTACCTTCCAGGGACTTCATTCTCTAGCCTGCATGAGGCCCTCTGTGCAGGCTGTTAAATCAGGCCTCACATGCCCTCCTTAGCTGTTTCCTGTATGTACATGAAATACAGACTGCTGTGTCACACTCTCTCCTGAGCTAGCAGCCACACACGGGAGACCCTCCACATAAACAAAACAGTCCCCTGGCCCAGGATCCCCCTGGATACCCATGGCTGGACCTATGGCTTTCTTCCCCATCACAGCAGGCTGGAAACAACTCTTAGCATCTGTGTTCCCATCAGGGTTTGGAATGACCCCACTAGGGATGATTCTTACAAGGACCTATTATATGGCAACTTGGAGGGTCTTGTTTATGTTTTTAGATTAACAGCAAAGCTAAAAAGGGAGCTGGGTAATCCTAACCGATCTTCTAAGCATCTAGACCAGGCTCTGGGGAATGTGTAGCAGATAAATATATTTAAATTTTATTTTAAAAATGTCTTCCTGCCTTTCCCCCTGACACTTTCTGTTTCTTCAGAACTGGGCAAAGGCCCCCTTTATGTGTAATTCCTAACCCTGGGAAGGCACCTGCCCTCTTGCAGTTGGCATTTTTCAACATCTGCTGCCCATGAGATACTGGGCTTGGGCCTCCCTTGCCCCAGGTATGAAGGAAATCACAGTTGATGGGGAGAGAAACTGAGAGGACAGCCACATGACAGCATTACTCACAGTTGCCAAGGTACAGAAACAACCCCAGGGTCTGTCAGCAGGTGAGCAGATAAAGAACATGTGGTGCATATACATGTCCAGCTGTGACAAAGAAGGAAATCCTGCTGTTTGTGACAATGTGGATGGACCTTGATGGCAAACACAAATATTGTACGATATCACTTATATGTAGAAAATCTAAAAAAAGCCAAACTCATAAAAACAGAGAGTAGAACAGGGGCTGGCAGTTGTGGGAGATGGGGAGATGTCAGTCAAAGTGTATAAGCTTCCAGGTGTAAGATAAGTAAGTTCTGGAGATTTAATGTACAGCATGGCGATTAACCAACAATACTGTATTATGTACTTGAAAGTTGCTAAGAGAATAGAGCTTAAATGTTCTCACCACCATAAAAAATGGTAGTTAGGTGATGTGGTGGAGGTGTTAGCTAATGTTAAGGTAGTCATCATTTTGCAATGTTTAAATGTATCCAATCAACCCATTGTACACCTTAAACGTGTACATGGTTGTGTGTTAATTACATTTCAATAAAGCTGAGAAGAAAAGAACTCCTGGGGCGCCTGGGTGGCTCAGTCAGTTAAGTGTCAGACTTTGGCCCTGGTCATGATCTTGTGGTTTGTGAGTTCAAGCCCTACACCGGGCCTGGAGCTTGCTTTGGATCCTGTGTCTCTCTCTGTCTCTGCCCCTTCCCCCCTTCAAAAATAAAAAATAAACATTACATTTTCTTTTTTTAAAAAAAGAAAATAACTCCTTGATGAAGTAATAAAGATTATTACTTTTATTTAAGCAAACAAGAAAGAGAAAACTTTCAAAGCCGCTTCTGACTCTGCAGGAGGTGGGTGGAGCCTCTTTGGAAAAGAGATGCTACAGGTAGAGGTAGAGAGGTGGACACAGTCTTCCTTCTTCAGTGCAGTGATCTTAGTCCTGATCCAGAATCTTCCTTCCGACCCATCTGGGGACTCCTCCCACTTCCCAGGACCTGGGTCTCCCCCTCTGCACCATGAAGGTTTAGGGCTGATGCCCCAGTCGGTGCTCCTTGTGCTTCTATGACACAATCCAGCTCTGCCCTGACAGCTGGCTTTGGTGAACATGGTCTTGTGTTCTTGGCCACTCCTGGGACCTTCAGCCTTCAGGCTTGTGGGGCAGCCAGGCCAGCCAGTGAGGTCAGCCTCATGGAGACAGGGGACCAGATGTGGGAGGAAGGCATGAACAAGATGACTACCGTGTTTCCCACGGTGGATCCATCAGGTCCCTCAGGTTCCTCTTGCAAGACATATCCTCTCAACATGCAAGAGTTAAACAGACTCTGGGGAGCGTGCCACTGATACATACACTTAATGCGTGCTGCACAGGAAACAGCCGGGGGCCCCTCTCTCTCGGCCTCCCTGGAGTTTGTTAGGCCCTGGTGAGGCGCTGAGCCGCATGCCTGCGGGAGCTAGGAACTCCGTCATTTATCTAAATTAGTGGTTCCATGTCCCTGTCATTCTGCGCCTTTCAGCAGACCCACACATTTACTCTGCTTAGAGGATGAGGCAGACAGAGTAAGAGCTGCTAAGGAAAGTAGTTTGGACACATGACTGCAGGAAAATTAGCACTTTTCATCCTGAGATCTACTTGCTCTGAGGCTACAGACGGTGCGTATTTAGTTAATTAAGCAGAAAAATGTGCATGGTGTCACCTCACAGCTCTTCTGCTGCTGTCACAGGAAAGTGGGCACAGACCAGAGACAAAGGCCACTAGGCTAGCATCTGTGTCCACACCCCAGCCCCAGCCTTCTGCGGGAAGAGGTCTCTCTAATGCAGAGACTATTTGGGGCAGTGTTTTCCTAGGCACTGACTTCTGGAGACCCTAGTCGGCAGCCCTCAGCCCTCAGCCCTCACCAGGCAGTGGGTGGAGCTGGAAGCCCACTGGCCTCTGATCTGCCTCCCTGGGAGTAATTTCCTTATGTTTACTGTAGACATCTGTCACTCCTAGGGAGACTATTTAAATACAATATGTCACCTTTAACTGCTTGCTAATTGAGCAATGCTGTGTGACTTCTTGATGATCAATGCCGCATGCGATTGTTCATTTAGAGACAACCCAACTAGGGACATTTTCTGGGAAGGCCGATGGTCAGTTCCAGCCACTGTCTCCAGAATCAGGGCAGTTGCTTACATAATGGTAGGGAGAAACTAATTTTTGCCAAATCAGTAAAAAGCAGGGGAATGAGTTGTTAATGGAAAACTGTTCTCTTTCATCTAATTCCAAAAACGGAAGGTCCAGAGCCTGGCATGCTCTAATCACAGGGGCCTTCCAAGGCCACTGTTAGAACAGGGTCTTCCAGGAGGCTTATTGGCTAAGATCAAGGCTTCGTCACAGTGAGTGGCACTTCCAGCTTCTAAAAGATCCAGATTCCATCCTTTATCTGATCATCCTGTCTCTGAGGACTGACGTTCTGCTTGTGACTGAGTGAGGATGGGGCTGAAGCCACCTTTGGGGAGTGCAGCACATGGGCATGATCCATGAGAGGATCCATCACTTCAGAGAGAGAGGCCTCTTTAGGTCTATCATGAGGCTCCGAGAGAGGCTGGCCCCTCAACCAAGAGGATGTAGCCTCCTCCATGCCACCCTGCCAGGAAGAGCCCCAAGAGCAGTAGCTGGGGCACAGAGAAGGACACCCCAAGATTTGGGGTGAAGTGCTCAGGAGACACTCCCCAAGACAGTCACTCTGAAGGTTGTCCTGGAGATGGGGAGATTGGTCATTGGCAGAGTATAGGGGAGGGCATGCAGGGAGGTCTCAGGCTTCCAGGCCAGGCAGGGTTTGCTGAAGAGAGATTCAGTCAGGCTGATACCCACGATTCCATGCAGGCGAGTTGCTGGAGATTGGCAAGGCAGCTGGGGGTACTCAATGACATCATGCTTGGGCCCTTGGGAGGCCCCCAGGCCTGGTGAACTAGAGGTGGTGGCTCCGGATGGCTGACTAGTTCATTCTGGGGGGTCAGACTCCAAAAGGAGGACTGAAGCTCCATCAGCAAACAGTGGGGAAGACAACCTCTGGCAGTGGGGGCCCAGGCCAGCCTCCTAGGAGTGCCCTGCAGGCCACTGTAGCTCCTGCCGTAACCAGCCTCACCCCCACTCCGAATGAGCCCTTGGCCTCCACTTATTTCTTACTGGGAAATAGTGCTTCTGGTTTTCAGCTCTACCACTAACCTTGAGGTAACTATCTAACCTTGCTGGGCTGCAGGCTTCTCCCTGAATGTGGAAATGATGGTTCCTCCTTTGCAGGGCTGTGAGGGCAAATGAGGGAGCTCTGTATAGTGCAAAGCACACAGTAGGTACTCAGTGAATACCAAATCCTCTTCTTACCTGATCCTGTCAAACTAACACTATCAGTTTTTTTTTCATTTTGATGCACTCAGCATATCACTGAAAATATTTCACTAAAGTTAAAAAAAAATAAAAACTTACGTAATCACCAGCCTAAGTGGTTGCATTAGGCTGTTATTCTGTCGTCTTTTTCCAATAAACAGATTGTCTTCCTCTCTCTTTCCTTTCTGTGGACGGATCTGGAGGATTTGCAATGTGCAAAGCAGGTGGATTGATCGGTTATTGATCAAGAGTAAATTATGACCCCTTCAGGTAAAAAGCTTCCCATAAACACAATTTAGTAGCTGCTGCCGCCAGCCTCAGCAGCCCAGGGATGGTTGTCTCAGAACTCCTGCAGTGAGATAATCAATACTTTATATTAGTATTAGCAGCACAGATGGCTTTATTCCATAGCTCTTCAGAGGGTTGAGATGGGCTCCTTACACTTCCTGAGGTGGGGGCAACAGAGATCCATCAGGGTTTGGGTGCTGGCAAGATGACACTAGTATGTCTCAGTTTTGTCCCTTGCTCTTTCCCTCTTGGTCTCAATTTTTTGTCTGTAAAATGGAATTTCTACCATTAATTCTGCTTCTTTCTCAGGGCTTTTGCATCACTTGGGATAAGAATAGACATGAAAGCATTTCTGGAAAGCTGAGGCCTGACTAAAGCATGCTCACGTCCCCTTCCCTCCTTCCACCCAAATACTGTAAAATAGACCTTATTTTTCCTGGACATTGGGACAGCTTCCAGACAGCTCTTTTTGCCTCCCAATTCTTCCTCCTAATGCTCCTCCCATCCCACAAAACAGCCCCTCCCCCCCGCCACACACACGACTCCATTCTACAAGTCAGTGTCAAATTCATGTTCCTAACACTGAGTTCCCATCCTCCTCCTCTCACTCTACAACCTTCAAGCCTCCCTGTGTCTATAGGACCAAGTCTAGGCTCTCCAGCTGGGCATCCAGACCTTTCCAAAGAGCCTAAGCAACTGTGCCCTTCCTGCCTGTGTCTCAACCCACTGGAATGCTCATGCCTCCTGTGGCCATGCCCATTTTCTTCTGGCCTCCATTCTCATTCTGGGTTCTGGGTCCTCTGAGGCCAACACTCAGCCTTAGGTCTTTGTGACTCCATCTCCTAAAAGCCACCCTTGTGTCCTTGCCCAATGCCTGGACATAGTGGCACAACAGACATAGTTGCTAAATTAAGAGAAATCCAGCTGAATTAAGAGTAAGATTTCCTTCCTCGCATGTCAACTGAAATAAAGATGTTCAACCAGTCAGTCCTACCATCAACTGCATGTGCCTTGGCAGTTGAGGTGATTTTGGAAAAATCAGTATGACTTTGTAACAAGGCCATCCTGTGGCCAAATGGAAGCTGTTGGAGCTGGTCTGAGATGCTCTCAGATTCATGTGTCCTTTGAAGCAGCTTCCACTGTGTACCCAACAGGCATCTCACCTTCCTGCCTGTTCAGCACCCTTTCTCCCCTCCCCCTAATTTGGTTCTCACCAACTCTAAGTGCAGGTGGTTGGGAGGGGCTGACCCTTGTCCTTAATCAGACTCTCCTTGGGGTCCTCTGAACTCGACCCTTGATTGGCCCTGACTTTTGGGTTTTCATGGTAATCTTTGTATTGTCCAATTTTAGCAAGAATCCTGCTTAGTTGGTTCAACCAGAATCTTCCATCCTTGATATCTAATCAAGTTCCTTGTCCTCCAGCTTCCCCTAGGTGATGTCTGATCACTCTGGCCTGCCTTCAGGAAGAATCCTGCTGGATTAGGTTGCTCCACCCCAGACCCTTAGCAATTTTCCATTCACTGACCCTTGCCTGCTTCCTGGCTATAGATTCCCACTTTTCCTTGTTGTTTGGAGTTGAGCCCAATCTCTCTCCTTGACTGCAAAACCCCATTGCAGTGGTCCTTATACAGATTGCTATGGTCCTGAACAAAGTAAGTTCTTTGATAAGTGTTATGAATAATTTTTTCTTTAATACCCCTCTCCTTGCCTTGACCCCAGTTTAGCTAAATTCCCCTGGAGGCAGTGAGTGAGTTGAGGATGGTTATGTAGTTCATATGGGGCCAATTGTAAGCCTTGAGCTGAAGTGTCTGGAGGGGGATGGTCTCTTGGTAAGACATGAGCCTACACAACTCTCCCACAGTAGAGAAGACTCTACTGTGGAAGAAATCCACAGGGGAAGGAAAGTTCAGAGAGATGGGGGCAGACTGAAACCCTAGATCTCTGCTGTGCCAGAATCCTGGATTTTTCAGTTTTGTTTGCTGATAGGTTTTCCTCACCCATTTTCTTCTGTGTAAGGTGGGTTTGTTTCAGATCCAACAGAAACTGTCCTGGTGCTAGTTGTCTTTGTAGGTGTCACACCCTGAAGAACCCAGGATGAGGGAAAGATCACCTAAGGCCACCCCATACATAAGGGCTAAACTCAGCCACCGCTCCCCCTGCCAGGTCTTCTGACTCCCAGACTGGGTTGCCCAGACTAAGCCTCTCCAAAGCTTCTCTTACAAAGAGATGATTCACTGATGTTGGAATTGCAGGTCTCTGTGGATGGTGGAAGGAGACCCCAGCTGTCTTATACCCCTTGGCCTTGTGCTCATCTAGGAGAACAATTCTGTATCCAGGAGGTCATAGGGACAGTGCAGCTATGGCACTAGCCTTGGGCGGAGGTGTGGCCAGGGCCCTTTGGTCTGAGAGGTACACCCTTCATATTACTCTGCTAAAGACTACTCATTTCCCTTGAAAACAGCTTTTCCCACCCACTTACAACATCCCTGGGACAAGCACCTTACAATATACCCCACTGGAAATGGTCACTCAAACACTGGCCAAATTACAGAGCCCTATTCTTGGATGCCGCATTCCCAGCAGTTGGGGGAGGATATTCACTATTAGACTTGCAGGTGCCGTGTGGCAAATTTTACTGTCTTTGCCAGTAAATGAGATTCATTAGGGTGTACTTCAGGGCAACGAGGAGGGGTGGGTTCGAGTCTTTCTTCTCTCCAATTTCTGTGCATGGACTTGATCAAAAAGGAAAGAACAGCAGGGTCTCAGGCATTCTGTTTTGAAGCCCCAGTCAGCGTGACACCTCACTGTTCAGCCACTCTGTTCCCTGCCTGCTGCAAGCCCTCACCTGCAGTCTGGGCTGGTAATAAAGGAAAGGTCCCCACTGGGGAGGGGTCATACATCTGGGGGGATGAGGAGGGAACAATTATAGGCTTGTGGCTCAGAAGCACATACCTATCTATTAATTATGAAGAATTTGTAGGAAAAAAGTAATATCCTCAATCTCTAGTTTTCCTTCCTACCTCTCATTCCCAATTTCTATGTCAGTTACTAGAGGCACTAAAAAGAATGCCCCCGATATGCCTATAGCTCTTGTGTCCATGTGTCCAGGTGATTTGAGAGGGGCTGAATGGGACCCCAGATTGCTGATCTGTGGCAGAGTGGAAAGAAAAAAGTGGTTCTCATGAATTCTGATTGAGCAGTCACTGTGTGCCAGGTACAGTGCTCATCGCTTCGCTGTAAGGGCAAGAGATCATTTATGTGGAGCACATCAGGTTCTCTAGAAGTAGAGTCCCAGATGGAGATTCTTGTGTAGGGGTTTAAGGAGGGACTGCTCTTGGAAGAAACCTGTTGGGAGAGCGAGGGAAGCAGGATAGGGCCGGGGGGAACCACACTGAGATGTGGGTTCAGCCGAAGCCTTAAGTCAGCCTGTTCTCGTGGGGAGCTCAGAAGTGTGAATGGCACCACAGAGGTCTCTTCCCCTTGAGGCAAGGGAGATGGGCTTTCATTGTCCCCTCTCTGACTTCAAGCCACCCAGCAGGGTGGCCCATGACCTCCCAGGCATCTCTGGGCATGGTGCTATCTCCTGGACAGGGGTAGTTGTGAGCTGCTACCAGCAGCCAGCAGCAGGGGACCAGTGCAAGGTCTGGTGAAAAGGACCTGGGGGCACCCACAGCAGCTCCTGTGGAAGGCTCTGGAGCCAGACTGCCTGCATCTGAATCCTCCACTTCCAAGTCGTGCTACCTGTTAAAAGATAAACTGAGGCATGTTAAAAATTTTTAGAGTTTGAGTCAAACTGATTTGAATCAGGCTGTATCCAATTTAGCAGATAGAAAGGAGCTCCAAGGAGGTATACAAAGTGAAAACCCTTTCTAGGCAGAAGTGGGTGGGAACAAGGCAAAAAAGAGAGGTGGTTATTGCAAGGTTAGTTTCCTGTAGGGGATGGGGTCTACCTGGCAGATGACCTAACTAGTGTTGATCAGGCTATTCCTGATACTCTGGTTTAAGATTCTGTTTCTAGGAGAGCTGACACTGAAGTTAAGTCTTGATTTGGTGACATGGGGCTTAGCAAAATCCACTCCATTTTGGACCTTTTGTCTTGTTTAAAAACACCTTAGCTTCACTGCTTGGGTTTCCTCATCTGTAAAATGGGGCATGATAAGGCCTCCCTCCTAGAGTTCCTGTGAAGATTGAGGAAATACGTGATGGCTCAGTGGAGGGGGCTGCCCTGGTGATCACATCTGGTGGGCAGGAGCCGCCCCCCCCCCCCGTCTCCCCCAGTGGCCTCCACAGGCCTGGGTACAGAGTGGCCTCACAGAGGCCTCGGCCCTATAACAGGAGCCCTCTCTCCAGGGCTCAGCAGCTGCCAGGACTAGGGAAGGGCAGGTGGAGCAGGCTCCGGCCTTGGATGGCAGAGGGTCAAGCAGAGGAGCGCAGACTTCCTTCAGTACCTTCCGCCCCTCAGCGGCTCCCTGGGACAAAGGCTCCTCCGACAACTGGATTTTTCATGCTCTTCCAAACGAGCCTATAAAAATTCAGCCCATTTGGTTTGCAGACAGAAACTTTGCTTTTAAAATCTTTGAGTTATTTCCTTCTTTCTCCCTTTTCAGGGCCAAAGTTATTTCAAAGGAAAAAGGTGCAGGGAGCGGGGCGTGCATTTGTCAGGCTTATTTCCCTGAGGGTTTGTAACCATGGGGGACTTTGCTTAAACCCATATGACATTTGTCACTTTGCTATTGCTTTCTTACCCAGAGGGGCTCTGTCCTCACCAGTACATTTTCCTTTTTATCTGTCAGAGAGGGGTAGATGAGTACAGTGAAGGTGGAAAGGGAGGGAGGCAGCCCTGCATTTGCATTTTTATGCCTGCCTTCTCCTTGCAAAGGCAGATCTTCTCTCCAGCCCTGTCTGCTCCTCTGCTTTCGCCCTACCAAAGGGGCGGCAGGTCACAAAGACAGTGCAGCCACCCCCTCCCTCAGCCTCCTCCCTGGGAAAATGGGCTGGCACGTTTGCCCCTGAGACAAGGACACCTGCCTCTGAGTCTGGCTGTGTTCTGACTACATCTTTCATTCATTTGCGCAGCCAATCCTAATTAATGCCTACCATTAATTAGTGCTTACCCAGATCCCAGGGTACATGTTGCGGGCTCTGTTGTGAACAAATCAGACAGGATGCCTGCCTTCAGGGAGCCTACTCTCTCCTGGTGCAATGTGGTTGTAACGGAGATCAGCCTCCCACACAGTGGGAGCATAGCGATGGTATGAGGTTGAGGACAGGGTCATAAAGATGATGCCTGACCTGGCTCTTGAATAGAAATTGGCTGGGTAAAAATGGAGGGGTTCCAGGTGAGCACAACCCTGAGGAGTGAGAAAAAGTGGGGTGTTTGTGGGGTTGCCAATGTTTGCATGGCTGAAGCATAGGGTATTGTGGGGAGGTGGTGGTGAGGCCTGGAAGTTAAATAGGAGGCAGATGAAGAAGGAGCCATGAGCTGTGCTGAGGGTGGTGAACGTTGTCCTGGCAAAGGGCATGTGGGTGACAAAACAGAGTTCTGTAATACACAGTGGGGATGAAAAGGACAGTCTGGAGGGGGGCCCACTGAAGTCAGAAGTGATGGCACTTTTCTAAAGGCAAAGCAGAGAGGATGCTGGAAAGAAGAGAAAGGGTGATCTTGTAGTTGACTGGTTAGGTGGAGAGAGAGGGAAAGGTGGAGGACAAAACTGTGAGCTTTTTGGTCAGGAAGGTGGTGAGACCATGGGAATTGAACATGCCAGGTGGGAGTATGCTCTGTGCCCCCAGTATGCACCCAAAAACGTTTCTTGGATGCATGAACACATATTGTAAAGATGCAATTCCAATAAAAACTCCAGTACAGGATTTAATGAAATTTGTCAAAACCACTTTTACTTGAAAGACTTAAAGTCCAAGAATAACCGTGATAATTCTAAAAACAAAGAGAAAAGGGTGGTACTTTTTCGGTCAGATATCAAGACATACTATGACATTATCAAAAGTGTTCCAAGTGTGGTATTGCTTCAAGGATAATTCTATCAGTAGAACAGGTGAGCAACCACACTCATTCACTTCTGTATTGCTCAAGGCTGCTGTTGCCTTGTGATGACAGAGCTGAGTCTTTGTGACTGAGACCATATGACCAGCAAAGCCTAAAATATTTACTACTTGACTCTTTATAGAAGAGTTTTGCCAATCCTTGGTCTAGAAACAGACCACTTACAGAAACTTGGTGTATGATGGAGATGACATGACAGATCAGGAGAAAGGAAGGACTTTGCAATCGATGGTGCTCAGACATTAGTTTTCCTAAAAGAAGGAAATTTACTTATTTACTTATATACTTATTTGTTTAGTTACTTGTTTATTTTTTTATTAATGATCTCTGCAGTCAATATGGGGCTCAAACTTACAACCCCAAGATCAAGAGTTACATGCGCTACCAACTAAACAAGCCAGGCTCCTCCAAGGAGGAAATTAATTTAGATTCTTACCTCATTCCATAAACAAATTCCAGATAGAGATCCAAAGGTTAAAACCAGAACTTTATAACTTTGGGAAGGTAATAGAGGATCAATTCTTCATCACATCAGGATTGAGAAAGACTTTTTAGGCGAGACACAAAAAGCACAGCTCATAAAGGAAAGGATTGTTATGTGACAACTACTACTATAACTTCTATACACACACATGCACACACATACTCACATACACACTTATACACACACACACACACACATACACACAATCTCTTTGGCAAGAGACACCATAAACCAAGCTTGTGGCCAGAGCAAAAGACAATTGCTATGGTGATAAAAGAGTGGCACCCAACACATGTCAAGAAGTCCTGCATGTGGACTTTTCCTGGAAAAGCACAAAGAAGCCAACAGAAAAGTGGAGGAAGATCAAGAACAGGAGTGTTGGCAAAGTGAAACCACAAATGCCAAAAATAAATGAAAACTATTTAGCCACATTACTTTTTCAGAGGAATACAAAGTAAAATGAAAGGTTACATACTGTTTCACAAGCATCCAATTGGCAGAGCTCAGAAAGTCTGACTCATCCAGGTGTAGAGAAGTGGAGATGCAGGAAAGCTCTCACACAGCTAGGGAGAGGAAGGTGGGCATGGCCACTTTCAGCTGCGCTGGACTGCGCCTGATAAAGCTGAAAACGTACATCCACCAGGACACAGCTGTTTGCTGTCTATTCTGTGTCCCAGCGGGTGTCCCAAACACCTGCACAAGAGTATTTCCCTCAGCATTGGTTGGGATGGCAAAAAATAAGAAGCCACTTAAGAGCCCTGAATAGGAGAATGGACTCACAAATTATGGTATATTCAAGTACTGGACTACTATAGAGCAGTTATGGCAGCATGAATCTATCTTGAAAAATTAATGCTGACAGAGAAGCAAGTGCAGAAATAAGTTGTAATGGCATTTATGTAAATTAAAAGACTCATAAAACAATGTGTTTGTTGTGTATCTATATCTATTTAGCCATCTCTCTCCCTCTCTCTATGTATCCATCCATCCATCCATCCATCCCTTTTAAATTAGGACTAGGTAGCTCTCACTCTCTCCACCAAGATAAAGTTAAAATAGTTATAAAAATGTAAGAATGGTTGCCAGGGGGAGGCATTTTAATGAAAACTATAAAATTCTATTTTTCACAAAAAAATAATGTTAGCAAACTCGACAGCATGTTTTCTTTTGTTAATCACACATGGCAGGCATACAGTTGTTTATTCCATTATCCTGGTGTATTTTGGATTTCTGAAATTGAAAGAAAAGAAGAGAGTTGAGTGGCTGGAAGCAGGTGGGGGAGGCATGCAGCCTGTGGACCTGATGTCTGTGACGTGCAGGAGAGGCCCCAGCCTGGGCATCTCCTGTGCATGTGGCTGCCTGTGTATCTCTCAAATATATCACACTACACCTAGCCTCAGGAAGTGTGGAGAAAATATCAGAGGAGACAAGGCGGACTTCAGGAAACTCAGAAGGAATAGGGCGGGAGAGCCAGGAGAGAGGTGTCTGGCCCAAGGGCTCAGCCAGGAGAGGGACCCTCTGTGGGAGCGTGCTCACTTGTGTGCCTCTGCCCTGTGCTGTCCCCTGTCCTTCCTACACAACTCCCATATATCTTTAAATGTAGGTCAGTGTCACTTCTTCCAGGAAGAAGCCTTCCTGACCCCCAGTCTGGATTACAAGGGCTATGAGTGTGCTGCTTGTATTTGTCTTTTAGCAAGTGTGTTGGAGCCCTTCAGAGCAGGGGCACTAAGAACTCCGCATCATGCAGATCTCATATAACACCAAGCTCACAATGTGCTCTCCATACTTGGTTTGGGTGGCATGAGTAGAGAGAAGAGCTGGGATATGGATAGGTTGAAAACAAGAGCTGAAGGTGCAAGAGCCAAGGTAATCAGCAAACCATCCATAGGTCAGATCAGACAGGTCTTCCCATCCAAGAAGCAGAAAACTCAATTGGTGCCTCCAAGGGAAAAGCAGGTCACATAACTGGAAAATCCATGGAGTCCCAGGCTCATCTGGATAAGGGACCCAATTAATGTTATGTGGACCAGGTCTGTCTGTCTCTCTGTCTCTCTCATCCTCCTTCCTCCCTGCTTCCCTCTCTGGCAGCCATTCTTAGTCACTGTCCTGGACAGGGAGGAGAGATGGCTGCCACAGATTCCTCCAGCCCCCTCCAGTCATACACTTTCTCTCCCTCCCGGATGTTCCAGCCAGCTCCCAGGACTAGCACTGGTTGGCTCTGATTGACCCTGTGCCTATCCCTGACCAATCATCAAGGTGGGGTGTGTGCAAGCAGCTTCAGCCTAGGTCTGGAACTAGGGATAACATCAGCTCCTCACCAAACCTTTCCCTGAGAGTGGAGGAGCAGTTCTCTGAGAAAACTTTGGGTGAATGGGCATTGAGGGGGAAAAACAAGGGATCCAGGCAGGGAATGCAAGTTGACATTCAGCTGGAATGGAGGAGCAAGGCATGCTGTGCTCTGCGTTGCTGATACTGACTTGCCTCCTTCAGAGTGTCTGGAGCTAAGGGCTGGGATGAGGGAAAACTGGGGAGCCCTTGTCCTGACAGTGCAACCCCCTGGGGCAGGCAGCTACCAGCTGTCAGTGAGCCTTCTCTTCCAGGCTCTGCAGGGCTGCATTCTTGGCTCCTGTCCCCGGATCTGTGGCTGAAACATTTCAAGGAGCCATAACTAAACATTGAATTTTCAGTTCTCAGAAGTCATTCTTGATGTTGTTGGAAAGTGTGGTTGTCCAACTATTAAGCTGTGGGTTTTGCCTCCATAAAGGATGGAGCTACATCTTACATTTGGTTATAAATCTGCTCATGTCTGTGGGCCTCTGCTGGACAGTAAGAAATAGAAAGTGGACGGATGTGGCCACTGCCTGGCCTCAGCTGAAGGTGGGAGTTGGAAGTGAGGTGAGGCTTTACATGAAGACTCCTATAATTCTTTAAGTTATCTCTCAAGATAAAACTATTAATGGAGTTGTTAAAAATGGAAATTTAAGTGTTCAAAGCACCAGTTGGTGAGGATGCCCTAATAACAGCATCATATGCATCTAGCATCTGAAGCATTTGCTTAGTTATTCAGCATATATTCAGGGCTTTCTGAAACCCTGACACTGCTTTGGAGGAGTGCACAAGCCTCTGCTGGACCCAACCCCATGGCTTTAAGAAATGGCATCCAGTACTACCCAAAGCTATCTACACATTCAATGCAATCCCAATCAAAATTGCACCAGCATTCTTCTCGAAACTAGAACAAGCAATCCTAAAATTCATATGGAACCACAAAAGGCCCCGAATAGCCAAAGGAATTTTGAAGAAGAAGACCAAAGCAGGAGGCATCACAATCCCAGACTTTAGCCTCTACTACAAAGCTGTCATCATCAAGACAGCATGGTATTGGCACCAAAACAGACACATAGACCAATGGAATAGAATAGAAACCCCAGAACTAGACCCACAAACGTATGGCCAACTCATCTTTGACAAAGCAGGAAAGAACATCCAATGGAAAAAAGACAGCCTCTTTAACAAATGGTGCTGGGAGAACTGGACAGCAACATGCAGAAGGTTGAAACTAGACCACTTTCTCACACCATTCACAAAAATAAACTCAAAATGGATAAAGGACCTAAATGTGAGACAGGAAACCATCAAAACCTTAGAGGAGAAAGCAGGAAAAGACCTCTCTGACCTCAGCTGTAGCAATCTCTTACTCGACACATCCCCAAAGGCAAGGGAATTAAAAGCAAAAGTGAATTACTGGGACCTTATGAAGATAAAAAGCTTCTGCACAGCAAAGGAAACAACCAACAAAACTAAAAGGCAACCAACGGAATGGGAAAAGATATTCGCAAATGACATATCGGACAAAGGGCTAGTATCCCAAATCTATAAAGAGCTCACCAAACTCCACACCCGAAAAACAAATAACCCAGTGAAGAAATGGGCAGAAAACATGAATAGACACTTCTCTAAAGAAGACATCCGGATGGCCAACAGGCACATGAAAAGATGTTCAGCGTCGCTCCTTATCAGGGAAATACAAATCAAAACCACACTCAGGTATCACCTCACGCCAGTCAGAGTGGCCAAAATGAACAAATCAGGAGACTATAGATGCTGGCGAGGATGTGGAGAAACGGGAACCCTCTTGCACTGTTGGTGGGAATGCAAATTGGTGCAGCCGCTCTGGAAAGCAGTGTGGAGGTTCCTCAGAAAATTAAAAATAGACCTACCCTATGACCCAGCAATAGCACTGCTAGGAATTTATCCAAGGGATACAGGAGCACTGATGCATAGGGCCACTTGTACCCCAATGTTCATAGCAGCACTCTCAACAATAGCCAAATTATGGAAAGAGCCTAAATGTCCATCAACTGATGAATGGATAAAGAAATTGTGGTTTATATACACAATGGAATATTACATGGCAATGAGAAAAAATGAAATATGGCCTTTTGTAGCAACGTGGATGGAACTGGAGAGTGTGATGCTAAGTGAAATAAGCCATACAGAGAAAGACAGATACCATATGGTCTCACTCTTATGTGGATCCTGAGAAACTTAACAGGAACCCATGGGGGAGGGGAAGGAAAAAAAAAAAAAAGAGGTTAGAATGGGAGAGAGCCAAAGCATAAGAGACTGTTAAAAACTGAGAACAAACTGAGGGTTGATGGGGGGTGGGAGGGAGGAGAGGGTGGGTGATGGGTATTGAGGAGGGCACCTTTTGGGATGAGCACTGGGTGTTGTATGGAAACCAATTTGTCAATAAATTTCAGAAAAAAAAATAGAATAGAAAAACAGATGTGTAATATAATTAAAAAAATAATTGGAGGAATTGAAAATGAAAGTTAATTAAAATAATCAATTAAATTAGAGAAAATAAAAATAAATTACTATATTACTAAAAAAAAATAAAAAAAAATATTAAAAAAAAAAAAAAAAAAAAAAAAGAAATGGCATCCAGGGCATCAGTGACAATGACAACAAGGGAAAGAACAGCTACACTTGCTAAGAGCCTCTCTGTGCCCTGCGCTGTTCTGTGCCTGCTACTTTCACCATCTTTGGTAAATCTCACAACAACCTCCAGCATAGTTGTACCTTTACTAGGTTATGGTTATAGAAACCAAAGCTTAGTGAGAGGTCCAAGGGGTAGCTCAGGGTCCCAAAGCTGGTAAATGGCAGAGCTGGGATTCAAAACCAGGCTGACACTAATTCTAAAATGCACGCTTGTAAGCACCATGTTTTTCTGTGGAAACAGAATTGCAGGATGACTGGTTTTAAGGGAGGCAATATTTATGAATACAAATATTAGCCTCCTACCATATGTGCACTCCTACAAACAGATCCCTTGTTTTTGAAATTCAAATCCCTATTTGAAATCCACTGTGGAAAGTCACTAGGGAACACCGGGGGGGGGGGGGGGGACTTCTTTTGTTAAGTGAGCACTGTCTTCAAAAATGCATTGCTTTGATAAATCAAAGTTTTTATTATTAATCAAATCCAAAGCAGTCGTTGACAAAGTCCCTACGTGGTGTCAGGCAACATTCTGATCCATTGCTGCTAACAATTCTTTTCTAGGAGTATTCAATGGTCCCATGAGGCAGGACGGCAGGGGTCGGATGCCTGCTTACTAAAACTCTCTGTCTCCTCCCAAGCACAGGGCTAGCTCACATTTCTCAGCCTCCCTTGCAGTTAGGTGTGACCATATGACTGAATTCTGCTCAGTGCATAGTGGATGAAAGTGACAGGTGTCACCTGGGCATTTTCTTCCATCTCTCCCCCTTCTTGGAGACCATGAAAGCCAGGTGGGGCTACAGGGTGGACGCAACCTGTCTCCCTGAGTCAGCACTGAAGGTGCGTGCCCATCTTTCAGAACTCTTGTCTTGGGCTTTACCTGAGCAAGAGTTAAGTGTTGTGTTAATCCACTGAGACTTGGGGGCACTTTGTTACAACAGTTAGTGTTATTTAATGCCTAGTTCTTACCATTTCAATGAGTACACAGCATATGTTCTTTTCAGCTTTGAACATTTCTGAAAGTATTGGGTTGGTCCTTAACAGTTCCTGGCATCTTATGCGTGCTGATGGCCTGGACTGATGTCTAATTCCAAGAGAATGAATTTGCGTTTCTTCTTCCATTGCACGAGCTGCTCCCAAACCTGAGTTCTCTCTAAAGGAAGCTCTCCACTTCATATCTTCTGGGGTAGTGAGTTCAAATTTCAAATCTGCCTGAATACAAGTTTGTGGCCCCAGCTCTCAGGAGAGAATTTTTCCTCCTTGTATCTGGTGCCAACATTGAGACAAGCCAAGTTTCTTTGCTACTTTTTTCTAACGGGGTGGGTTTATTCCTTACACATGAAGAGTATTATGGTTAATTTTGTGTCAACTGGACTGAGTTAAGAGGTGCCCAGATAGCAGGTGGAACATTGTTTCTGGGTGTGTCAGTGAGGATGTCTCAGGAAGAGATTAGCATTTGAATCAGCAGACTAAGAAGATGACCCTAACCAACATGATCCAGTCCATTGGTGGCTTACATAGAACAGAAAGGCAGAAGAGGGGCAAATACACTGTTTCTGCTGAAGCTGGGACATCCATCTCCCACCCTTGGACATTGGTGCTTCCAGTTCTCAGGCATTCAGGCTCATACTGGGACTTATACCACTGGCCCCCCCATTCTTTAGCCTTCAGACTCAAACTGAATTACATCACCAACTTTCCTGGGTCTCCAGCTTGCAGTTGGCAGATCATGGGATTTCTCAGCCTCCATAACCATGTCAGCCAATTCAATAAACAAACAAACCAATTAATCTCTCTGTATAGAGGGTTGGCCTGTGATGTCTTGGTTTTATGTGGGGGACTCCCACTAGATACCCCATGTTGGACATTTTCTCTTTGTTAGTGGTATATAAATCATGTTGCATCTTACAATCAATGGTAGCTTACATTCAATAAAATATAGGAATATTATCTCCAGTTTATAGATGGACAATGAAAACATCTGAGGTGCAAGAGATTAAGGAACTTACTAGTGTCAGAGCTGAGATGTGGACCTAGAAGTCTGGCCCAAGGCTCTTAACCATCCACCACTGCAAGGCTGGCCCTGTGGTTACACTTGGCCACAGGTAGAGGCAGTGTGCTGGCTCAGGGTTGGAACCAGCTCTGCCGTCGTTAGAAGTTTGGATCTTAGCATGACCCTCGGGCCCAGGTCCCTCATTGGTATACTGGGGAGAATAAGAGATTGATTACTTTATAAGATTGCAGTGAGGGTTATGTGAAGTTACAACTTAAAGCATTTAGCACGGTACCAGGCACATAAATGTCCTCAGTGGTGGCTGGGTGCTGTTATTGTTCTTTTAGCAACTATGCTATACTGTCTCCCAGCATTTGTTCAGCATCTATCACGGTCAAGCCAAGCTATCTCATTTCAGCCTATGATAAAGTCACTATTATCATTATTTCACAGATGAGAAACTGGACTCAGAGATGTCAGGTAACCTGCCCAGGTCACACAGGTAACTAGTGGCAGAGCCAGGATTCAAACTCAGACCTACCTGACTCCAGTGCGTTCTTTCCTCTCTGCCCTCCTCATTCAGTCCAACTTGCCTCCAGAACACGATATATAGTACAAAAGGATCCAGGAATGATTCTAGGCCACCTAAAGACTTCTCCCAGAACAGTCAGAACTACTCCCTTTTATACACTAAATTCTCCTTGTTCATGACTGGCTAGCCACAGTCACTTGCTCTGGGGAGAGGGCAGCTAGCCTCAACCAGCTTAGGACAGAATCTAATCCAATGTGGACTGTATATTTTCACATGATCATTTCAGTGACCCAATGACTGAGATCACAAGCACTCTCTATGGGCTGTCTAGTCAGGGGAGGCTTCCTGGAGGAGGGGCCATCCAGCTTTGCCTTAAAGGATGGTGGCCCTGTGTATGGGTGGAAAGATAATGTAGGGCATTTCAGGGCAGGAGTCCAGTGTGAGCAGAGGCATAAAGGGGGCAATGTGAATCTGGGGCTCAGGGAGGATATGGGAGATTGTCTTGGAGGACTGAGGAAAGTTCTGCCTGTGTCACTTCCTGGGGATGCTCAGGAAACTGAAGACTTTCTGCCCCAGCCCATTCTTGCACTCAGAGGCCAGAGGATGGGTGGGTGGCCTGAGCAACCTTAATGCCATTCAAAATGAGGCTGTCCCAGCCTCAGCAAGGCTGGCAAAGCTCTGGAAACACACCTGTGGCCCCAGACAGGGATTCACTCAGTCACTCCTGCCTCAAGCTCCTGCTCATCCTGCCTACACCTCACTCTCTTGGGTCTTTCTTGGTGCCAGATCCAATGCCTCACAGCTGGATTTCCCATCTGCCTGGTTCACAGCACCCTATCTGTCTCTGTGTGAGGCTGGCTTCACCTTCCATAAGGGGCAACACTCTTGGGGAGGAATCTGGAAGCCCAGCAGAAGAAAGGAATGCATTGGTACACATCATTAAGATACTGCCAGGAATGGCTGGCTCCAGGGACTCGAATCATGGGGTCTTTCCATCTTGGGGCTTGGTTCTCTCCATCTTGGCTCTCCTCTCCTCTCTGTTGGCTTCCTGTGCAGGTGAGGTCTTTTCATGTGGTGAATGCTGGCAGTTCCAGCCTTAATGGACACTTGCCAGGGACTTCAAATCAGAGAAAATATCTGTTCTGCCTGAGCACATGTACCTATCCTCTGAGCATTGGTGGCCAACGGATGAATAGCCTTGATGGCCTGCCTTGGGACATGTGCCCATTCCATGGGAGGGACTGGGGATAGGGTGATGGGGCAAGGCACCCAAACTACAGGACCCAAGGGTGGGGAGGGGAGGTTTCCAAAGTAAAACCAGTGCTGCTTCCAGAGGGCAGGAACGTGGGAAGCTGGCAGGCACTAATACTGTCCAGGGCTAGACCTCCAGATGCTCGGCCCCCAGTGCCCTACATCCCAGACTCAGGCTGGCCATCTGCTTGCATTCTCTGTTTGCCTCTGTGTGGGAAGGAAGAGAGGGGTGGTCCAGAATCAGCTCTGAGAATGCTTGTCCTGCTGATGGTGCCCCCTGTTGGCCTTTGGAGATGCACTGTCCCTGGGGGGTTGAGTCCTAGAAATGCTTATTGGCCTGAGGTTGTCTGGGGTTGGGGTTGTAGCCCCCACTGACCCATCCCAGGGAGCAAGTCTGAGCTCCTGGGAAGTCGCCAGCTTTTTCTTCTTTTTAAAATTGAGTTATAATATACATGCAGTGGTGTATTAGTTCTAGGTGTACAATGTAATGATCCAACAGTTCTGTAAATTTCTCAGTGCTCATCATCATATGTGTGCTCTTAATCCCCACCACCTATTCCACCCATCCCCCCCCCACCTCCCCTCTGGTAATCACCAGTTTGTTCTCTGTATTTAAGAGTATGGTTTGTTTGTTTGTTTGTGTCTCTTTTTCTTTGTTTGTTCCTTTGCTTTGTTTCTTAAATATCACACGAGTGAAATCATATGGTATTTGGTTTTGTCTGACTTACTGCGCTTAGCATTACACTCTCTAGGTGCATCCATGTCGTTGCAAACGGCTCCATCTCCTTTTCTATGGCTGGGAAGTCTTCTGACACTGGGCACAGGTGTGGAGTGTGTGGGCAGGGCTGGCCACAGGCAGATAGTGTTCTTGTGACCATGTGGCAGCTGCCTCCCATCTGCAGGTGTGGGAAGGCACCTGGGACATCCCGGGAGTAGATATGGGCATCTTTTTGGGTGAACACTTGATTTATATCCTCAAGATGCCCTAAATGTCAAAGGTTGCCGCACTATCACAAACAAGGGGTTTTTCCCAACACAGTGTTTCGCCTCAGGTCACCACAATGAATGCTGAGTAAAAGGTGAAACTGATTTTTTACGTCAATTTCCAAATCCAGGTCTTTCCAGGCAGTGGGCAGCCATGTCTTGCAGTCCTGAGACAGAAACAATTCTTAGCACAAAGGGCAAGTGTTCAGGTTCAAACATAGGGCAGCTGGGTCCCAGGAGGAATCAGGGCACAAGGATGTTATGTGGGTTGGCAGGTGGATTATAGGAGGGCAGTCACAGAGTCTCTTTTCATGTCAGAGAGGCCCCCAGGGGCTGCTGGCATACAATGCTGCTTGGGAGTAGAGGTGGGTGCCCCCGAGTCCAGCACGTGACAAGATGCCCTGTCTAGGGGCAGGGTGTGAGTGCAGCTGGTATAGAGCATTCTGCAGCCTGTGGGAAGACACCGCAATTCTCTTTGATGTCTTTGTGCGTCATTGAGGAGGTGACATCCTGTCTGAGATTCATATGACAGAAAAGAGTCAGCCATGTCCAAAGATAGAGCACTGTGTTGAGGGCCCCACATGGAAAAGGGACTGGTGTGTCCAAAGACAAGTCAGGACGCTGTGTTTGTTGGGGGGAACAGAAGGGCCTAGGTCACATGGATCATGTAGGCTGTAGTGAGGGGCTCAGGCTTGACTTGCAAAGTGATAAGCAGTGAGAAGCTGGTACAGCGATTTAAGCAGGGAGTGAGGGGCTTTGGTTTGCATTTTAAAGAGAAATCTTGGAGTTCCTGGGAACATGACTTGGCAAGGGGAAAGTATAGATGCAGACAGGCCACAGAGAGGCCATTTGTGCAGGCCAGGTTGGGGTGGTGGCCCTGAGAGAGCAGCAGTAGAGGCAAGGACAATGTCTATGGATTCAGGATCTATTTTGATCTCTTTTAGAGGTTGAATTGACAAGACATATGGATGATTTATATTTGAGGCTGAGCAAAAGGGAGCTATCAAGGATGTGTCACTCCTAAATTTCTGATTTGAACCATGAGACACCCTTGACTCAGATGTGAGATATCTGGGTCCCTTATGCAATGTCACTATGTGGTAGCAAGTAAGCAGTTGAATAGAAAAGTGTAGACAGGTCTCAAGAAAGACATCTGTGCCAGGGTCCATGTCTAAGCTGTATGAGCATATAAGTGATGCATTTAAAGCTATAGGACTGATACGATCATTTAGGGAGAGAGTGAACAGAGAGAAAACAAAGGGACCTGCCCTGCCTGAGAAAACACCAACAATTAGGGGGTATCTGGTAAGGAGGAACTCACAGAGCAGCAGGAGAAGGGAGAACACAGGAGAATACATTGAAGCACCCGGGAAGTGAGAGAAGGCTTGGTCAAGGAGGTCACTGTGTGGGACTAACACTGCTCAGGGGTTGGGTAACATGCCAGTCACCATGGCTTTGGGAATAAGGAGGGTGTGGTGCCATGAGTGGGGACCAGCCCAAACTGGAGCTACAGTTAGACAAGGCCTTGGGACTGCTTCTGGCTAAGGAAAGGTGAGCAAATACCACACGTCACTTAGGGGTCGGGGCACTGAAAAACCCCTGCTTGCCCTTTCCACTTGGGCTCCCCTGGAGGCTGCTCATGCCGGACAGAGCATGACAAGACGGTGAAAGCTCCATCAGCCTGGATCCCGAGTGACTGCATGGAGCAGAGCCTCCTTTCCCACAACCGACAGATACATGGATCCTGCTTTACCACATCCATGTTTTCTGCCTTCATGTCTGGCTTTAGTAACTAGAAGGGGTGGGAACCTGCACACAGTTGGAATGACCCCCACGGTTCTTCCCTGCTTGCCTCTCGATGGCTGTCCCAGAGAAAGAAGAAGGGGGAGTACAAGATAATTGCCCTCTTCTCTTTTATGGTCCTGGTGTGCACACTGCTGTGTTTCTTTCAGGCCCTCCTCATCGATCAGCAGCCAGACACCTCTCAAATCAAATATCTTGCAAGCCCTCCCAGTAACAGATCCGCTGCAGGGTGAGTGCTGCCGGCTCTCCATCACGGGGATGGCCATCCATCAGTCTGCTGAGGGGCCATTATTAATAACCAGTGGGAAAATATCTACATGGCTGCTCCATCATTGTGATTGCCCTTAAATATTACTTAAAGAAGAAACATAGTCAATATGCTTAATCTATGGTTTTCTCTGAACGTTTTGGTAACAATTCATTTTAAGTAGTAGGCAATGTCCAATGACTGACTATAGTAAATCTGCAGTTTAGTATAGCCACGTCTCTAATCTGACCAGCTAAACAGAGATGCACCTATTCCCTTTGTGCTCCACTGCCAACATGCAGAAGCATTGTAGCAGAGACCTCTTGTTCAGCTAGCTGTACTGCCCCCTTGAGGCAGCACCATATCCTGGTATCAGTAAAACCCTGAGCAGGTCCCATCAGTACAACAGTGGATGTCTGCCCTTCTGATCACTGTCATGAGTGGGCTGTTGGAAGCCAGAGCCTAAATATCTCTGGTTCCTGCTGTTGGACTAGTAAATCTCCATCATTATTTAGTTTTGAATGCTCCACTTCCGTCAAAGTGCCTTTGTGCCCCAGCCATTCTGGGAGAACCCTGTCTCTCTGCAGGGCTCCCCAAGGTCACTGACCTGCTGGCCCTGGCTGGCCCTGTCCTGGGTAGGAGGTGCTGAATGAAATCAGCACTGGAGGACTGCAGGACCAGGGTCTGAGTTTGCCTTGTAAGTGGGTTAACTGTCATCCTGCTGTCTTTGTTAAACTATAGTTTTTCTTAGCAAATCCTTTTTTAATGCAAAGTGCACAAGCAAACTACAGCCTGGGTTTGGTAGAATTCTCACAGATTTTGGCCTTTGTGGACGTGATTGGTATTTATACATTCAAGAAGTGGCTTTATTTTATTTTCAGGAATGCCCTGCCAAGTCTTTTTTTTTTTTTAATTCAGCTACTTGCATTTTCTAATGAATACTTGAATAAGATTGTGTTGTAACAAAATACTTCTGGTAAACCCTCCAGAGTGGGGTGGGGTGGGGTGGAGGTAGGTAGCTTTCCAGGACATGCTCCTGACTCTCTTGTAGATTCTCTTGCAGCCAGAGAGGTCAGGGAACCCTGCCTCAACATGATCTTCTGATGTTGCAGCCTGGCAAGTCACATACCTGTACCCTCCATCCTTCCAAGGCACTTTTACATTGATATCTACAATCATTCCATGAGTTAGGTCAGACAGAGATTGTAGGGCCCTGTTTCATGGAGGAGAAAATTAAGGCCCTGAGTTGTTAAGTCCTTGCCCAAGTCTCAGACCTGGTAAGTGACATGGGGGTTCCAGAACTGGGGCCACTTGGCACCTTCCTCATCCTTGCACAGATAGGCAAAGCTGAACAAACCCAGCTGCAGAGTCACTCAGGGTGATGGGCTTTGTAGTAGACCCTGTGATCACGGCCTTCTCCCTGCAGGTCCCTTGGGTCACACTTAAAGTTGTATGCATCCTCCTCCAGTCGCTGGGTACTTTGTTCAAATGGCCAGCACCCACAGCCCACATCTAAAGATTTCCCTTGAGCTACTGAAGGTACTTGAGCTGCAAGCACAGGAGAGCTGGAAACACCAGGCAGTTTCTCTGCCTTCCCGCCCAGGCCTGCAGCCATCCACTGACAGCTGCAGGGGTGTGAACCCTGCTCCCTTGCCCCAAGGGAAGACCCAAAAACTGTGTGAGGTGCTGTTTATACTCCAGAGCTCCCCAGCAGTTCAGGCAGCAGCTGGGACCTCACCTGGAATCACACCCATGCTTGGCCTCCTCCTCCTTCCCTACCCTCCTTTTCCTCACCCTCCCTGGTTTCTCCTTCCTTGTAAAATCAGCTGCCACAAATCACCACCTCAGAGTCTGCTTCTGGGAGAACCTGACAGCTCTCAGGTTGCTCACAAACTCAGGTCCTTGGGTTCAGCCTCCCAGCTGGAGAGCTGCTGTGCTGGCTTCTAGTAGAATGTCTAATTGATTAAAAAATACTGCTACTGACTTCTAAAATGCTAGGCCACATGGGATCTGTACATGTCACACACTTACTTCCTCATCATAATCCCAGCTTTCTGTCTGTGGGCACAATCTACAGATTCCTCTTTGAGCTCTTCTGAGTAATCTGGACTTCTTCAGGAGTCAGGCAAGGGGCTTTTCAGCATGAGGCAGCCAACACAACCTCTCCTGAATCTACAAGTCCACTGATCAGCTCCGTGCATAAGGCCAGCCCACTTTGGACAACTTGGAGAGGACAAATACCCAGTTGTTAGCAAGGCCTCCCGTCCACTCTCCAACCACAGTCTAGGTCTGTAGAACAGCACCAACCAAGTTCTCTTATCCTCTGGCTCCCAGGCAGCTTGGGTCAAGGGCAGCACTGGAGGGGACAGGGGAAGTGAAGTGTTTGCTCCCTTTGCTTCCTCGCTGCCAGGCTGAGCTCCACTATGGAAAACCACAGCTCCTTCCTGAGGCCTCTTCCATAGTGGTGCAAGTAGCAATGCTCACGGTTTCTGGCCTTGTATATGATCCCACGTGCCTCGTGGTTGCCTTTAACACACCCCTCCCCACCTCATGAGGGGTCCCTTCATTAGTCCCTCCTCCAGGACCAGGTTCCTGGCTGATTCAGAAGAAGCCACCTGGGGAGACACCTTGGTATCATTGGTAATCCTAGGGAGCCCCCATAAAGGAGTTTTAACCCCAGTGGAGGCATTCTCTTTCTTTTGCTCATATGCTTCCTTTAATCTTTGCTTTCCCTCTTTATTCAAGTCAGGATCCTAATGCCCCCTCTGTGCGTGGGGATCCTCCATGATTGTCAGAGTTTACTGAGCTTTCCTCCTTCCTCCTTCCTCTTTCCTCCTTCCTCCTTCCTCCTTCCTCCTTCCCAGGGCATTGCTTGGCCAGGTTGGGTGCTGACGACTGGGACACCCAGGACATTATTCCCACTGTCCAGCTTGGGGTCTTGGCACAGGAGGGGGTCTGGCAATGGTGACTGAATGCCAGACTGATTCAATTCATAACGCAGCGAGTCCCACGTTCCCAGGTTTATGGAGTCACGACTCTCTTTAGTTTCAAACATTCACATTCTGTGAGATGTCAGGTGCCTTCCCAGTTTCTCCAAGAAGTCTTAGGGGACACTCCCTGGGTACTCATCCCTGTGAATTTTGCTTCCTATTCCATCTCTTTCCCATGGCCATTGTCCTCTCTCTATCTTGTATCACCCCACATGACTTGTCTTTTTTCCCCAAAGCACTGGTAACAAGAGGGTGAGATGTTTCACCCTGAAGGTTTAGGGTCACCAGAAAGGAATGTCAGTACTCACAGAACAGGCACTATCTTGAAGTGGCTACATCATTAGTTGTCACTGCCTTGTGGTTCCCTGACAGCTCAGCTGCAGGACATATCTCCCTGGCTGTCTTCCTTCCTGGGCCCGCCCCCCACCATTTTTCTGCCCTCCTTTATCTCCCCAGCCCTGTATCTTCTCTTCCTGTGGTCCCAAGGCCTCTCCAAACATATAAGACAAAGTTTCCAGTTATAACAGACCTTAGTTGTCTCTCATTCTCTTTCCCACTGTGCCCTGGGGCCTATATTTTCACATACATAAAAAGATGCTCTGAAACATTTTTCTAAACTAAAAGGCCATCTACCCCTAGGAAGAGCTTGGCCTCTTTCTTAGAATGCTATAGCCACTGCAGTCAATTTTTGTTTTCAATACCAGCATTCTCTTCTTATTACTCAATTATAACTTGAGCTGCTGAACTGGGTTCCTATGGGTCACCTTCTGTTCCAAATTCTCCTAGAAGTTGGTGAAGCTGTGCCTGGTTTCCTCTGTCTCCTGCCCTCCTGTCATGTTTAGCTTGGTGATGGGTGCATGTACCACTGCAGAGGACTCTTGTGCCCTGTGCCACGTTCCTGGTCCCCACTGACATCAGTGTACTTGTGGTGGGCAATGCCAGGCATATCTCTGGAGTCCCACCACCAAGGTCCTACCCCCAGGCCAGCAGGCCTGTGGAGTCTCTGCTTTTCTGACTTGGAGCTCTCTCTGAAGCTGTGGGAGTGACCAGTCCATGCACAGGCACAGCCTGCAAGTACAGGAGGGTTAACAATCAGGGACAAGGAGCAAGCCTCTACCACCAGGGATACGGGTAGAGAATAAATGCCCCACCTCTCATCCTTCAGAGGAGCAATCTGTTCTCACCAGTTCTGCAAAAGGTCTCAGTAGGACTGGGTCTTCATTGCCCACAGTGGTGATCAGCTCAGTAGTGTCCCCTTTTGCAGGTTCTCCTCCTGCCCCCTCATTCCTATTGTCTGGGATCACTTCCCAAATCAGCTACCGGCAACCATGCCTTTGTCTGGGGTCTGCTTTCAGAGAGACCCAAACAAGGACAGATACTCTGTGTATTCAGTTCCTTCAGTAATTACTTGTGGTGCTGAACTAGAATCTCCTCGAATCTCCTCGCTGCCCGTTGGTTCAGAGCCATTCTGCAGAGCCTTGCTAACAAATCCTTGACTTTCCTGCTCCTGTTTCTGCAGGGACGAGAGGCTAGTGTGATGGATCTGCCCATATATCTCTTCTCTCATCTAGAGTGTGGTGTTAGACATCTCAACTCTGGAAACTTGATTCATCTGGGGCAAGTCTTTTGCCAGTCTGAAAAGCCATAAAGTTCTCCTGGTGTGTCATGGAGCAAATGATTTCAGTGTCATATTACTGCCCCCAAACTCCAGTAGAAATGAGTCTGAGGTGTCTCATCTTTTTGAGCAGAAGTGTTAAGAGATGCATTACTCATTGGTATTGCCCAGTTCTTGCCTTGTTAGGAACTGCAGAGGAAAGTCAATGTTTTGACAAGGAAACTAAGGCCGAGAGCTGGAATGACTGTAAAACTCTGCCAATGGGTGCCCAAAGAATTCCACAGCACTACATCTGACACTTAATTTCCCCCAGAATGAGTTGCCTGTCTCAGCCAGGGGCCTGCTGGACTTATAAATTCTACCAGAGAAGCAGCTTTGTGTCTGCTCATCCTGATCCTTTAAAACAGTGAAGTTTCTCTTTGCCCAGTCTCCAGAAATTCCCATGGCAATTGGGTTCCTTGCTGGAGCCCTCACATCTGAGAGACTTCCTCTATTTTCTCTTAGTTTCCTCCCCAGCACTCCAGAGCAGCGACAGCTCGGTGGTCTCAGGGCTCTCCAATCTGGGCACCAAACTGAAGCAGGACATTGCAGTTACTGAAAGAATACTCTTTGTGAATCAGACACTGTATTTGTGCTGTGCATATGTTAAATCCAATCCTTATACTGAGGCCTGTGAGGGGGTATTGCTAGACTCAATCTATAGTTGAAGAAAATGAGGCTCAGAGAGGGTGAGTGGCTTAGCTGAGACCACATAGCCAGTATGTGGTAAAGTTCAAAGGCAGTCCCAAGCCTTTTGACTCCACATTCAGTGTTTTCCCCATTAGAATATATTTTCCAGGAGGAGATGGTACTTGAGGCAGGTTGGGTGACATGGATTTGTAGGTGTGTGTTAAGCACTGCTTGGGGTGGGGAGATGCTATATCTACCAAAGAGATGATCTCCAGTGGGGAGCGGGTTCTCCTGCATTTGGAACTGACTGGAGCGTGTGAGACTGCAAGTCCATTGGCTGGCTCTGGGCATCTGGCAGCCTTCCCATCCCCGCATGGTTTCCCAGCTATCCTTAGAGTAGGTTGGGTTGTTCTGGACTCTAGACAACAGTATTCTGATCTCAGTCATTCTCCTTTGTGTTGATCCTGGGAGGCCCAAACATTTGGGGCTTGGTGCTTTATTGCTGATGGATTTCCCAACATGAGGACCCCTGAGATGAGAACCCAAATTTGGTCCAATCATGGTGACCCCAACAGGGATGGACTCCTTTTGTCTTGTGAAGTCTTACCAGGGCAAGTATTTAGTCCCTTGGTGTCCCCTTGGAAGCAGGAATGTAGGCAACAAAAGGTGCGGATTTCATCTCCTGTAATACATGCCTTCCCTCTTCCACGAGGAAATAAGCTATTTTCCTGATGTTAGAACTTGGAGGAGAGACACATGTCGGGTCACACAGAGCCTCTCTACTCTGCTCCATAAGAGCCATTCAGGAGAAAATCCTGGATTAGAGGACACAGTGTACAACCAATGTTTTCCCATCAAGAGGGGTCAATCATTTGTCTAATCACAAGTGCATTTTGCAGATTGTCCCAAATAAATTTGGGTGAATGCAATCCAAACTTTTTGTCAGTACCTATAAGCCTGCACAGGATCAGACTAATGTCCTGCACTTGTCCTCTTGCACATCACCCTCCAACCATGTTGGCCTCTGTTCTGTTGATCTTCCTGCCAAGCCAGTCAGTTCCTGTGTGTGTGAGAGGTGGGGAGGGGAGGAGAGGGATGGGGGCCTTAACAAATGCTCTTCCTTTCCTGCTTTGCATGGCTGGCTCCTTCCCAGCATGCTGGCCTCCCCTCAACAGCACCTCCTCCAAGTGGCCTCCCCTGTCTAAAACCCGATTCTCTATCACATGACCAAGCTATTTCCTTCTAGTACTGTTGCTATCTAAAATGGTATTGCTTGTTTTCTTCTTTGTCTATTGTTTGCCTCTCTTTATTGGAATTCAAGCTGTTGCCTCTAGAACAGTGCCTGACCCATAGTAGGTGTTCCACAGAACATTTGTTACATGAATGAATTCCTAACAAGAAATATGGTTGCAGCTTCCAGAAACTCCATCTGGAATTCACAGCAAGTTGATAATGACTCTAAATTTCACTTATCTGTTATCTCTAGACCGATGCCCTCCTTCTTCACTACTCTCTTCCTCACCCTATGATCTTTCTCTCCTTCTTTCTTACAACCCCTCTTCTCTTTTCCCTTCCCCTTTCTTTCACTTGTACTCTGCTCTTTCCTCCATCTTTTCCTTCCTGCTTGCCCAGGATGCAGGCAACTCAGTAGACAAGACTAGGAAACAGTCCCACCTGGTTTACTCACAATGGCCATTGTCATGACTAAGAAAAATTTTTTACTGGTTCATGGATGTCTATGTGACAGTCTATCCCAGGAACCCCAGACAGCCCTAGGGTGCTGAACAGACAGCCTGGCACCCTGATGAGCTTGTCCCTTCTGAGATTACTGTAGTTTAGAGTATATTTGTCAGCATGATTTTTGGGGCTAGGTGCTGGAGATGAACAGGTAAATTCATCATAGGCATAAGACCAGACATACGGAGGCCCTCTTGTTCAAATAGGGAGTTTAATATATTTATAAATGCTTACTGCCTTGTCTGATTCTTACAGGAGCCTTCAGCAGAAAGTCAAAATGCTTCCTTCCAAATCTTGCTGAATGATAATGTTCCAGGGAGACCAGCACTTGAAAACAAAAGTGACTACTCTTTTGTCCTAATCTTAAGTCCCATCACCTTGGCTGGAAACTCTGAGTTCTGGTAATGAGTGTTGAGAGGCAATCTGAGGATAGTAATTAGGTATTAAACCTAGATGGGTACTAACCAAAAGGTGTGTGGCCCCTTCTTGCAGCACCAGGAAAGTGAATCTCTCCCAGCCAGCTTATCTGGCCGTTGGCAGGGGGATGGAGCCGCATTGTGGCAAAGTGAAATGTGATTTTAATGATTCCGAGCACATGGTTTCTGCCTCCAGCAGGCTAGATTTGTAGGCTGGCATTTTTTTTCCTTGGGTAGATTCCAGATGTTGTATAACTTATGCATTTCTAAGCTACAGAATGGTATATGGGGACTTGCCTTTTTGTTATGAGCATGTACAGTGTGGGTAGCGGTTAAGCACTGTCAAACAACCTCCTAAAAGATGCATTGTGCCCAGTCTGCATGGAATAAATTATTGGGAAAAAGAGCCTGAGGTTTTGATAATTTTGAAATAGTTAGAAGATATAGATCAGAGCTTTGGATTTCTGGGCCATCCCCCACCCCAAACACCACCCCCCACTTCATATATATGCACACACACGTGCATGTGCACATGCGCGTGCACACACACACACACACATACACTCTCCTCTTCCATTTCATTTCTCTTAGACTTATCAAGCTCACCCACCTGGAGCCTTTCTTATAAATGTAGTTTCCCAGCCTCTAACCCAGACCTATCAAAACACCAGGGGTCTGTATAATCAATAAGCCCTCTAAGTAGGGTTGCCAGATAAAATTCAAGACAGCCAGTGAAATTTGAATTTCAGATAAATAACAAAAATTTTAGTGTAAGTATGCCTCATGCACTATTTGGGGCATACTTATACCAAAAAGTAATTTATCTGAAATTCAAATTTGTACATTTATTTGCTTGAGCTGGCAACCTTAGGCCTGTGGTCCTATACATTAAGGAATTGTTGCAGACCATACCCCCTCTCAGGAATTTGCAATGTCCACTAATGCCTCTGAGAAGTCCTGTAGAAAATACACATACTACACTAAAAATTAATTATTGTTTATCTGGAATCAGATTTCATTGGGAATCCTATATTTTATCTGACAATCCTACACAGGATCCCTTTTTTGAGGAATACTTCAAGGGTTGTACTTTGGAAAACACTAGATTTTAAAGTGAGTGCCAGTTAGGTAAGCACAATAAGGCTTCCTGGAGGAGGCAATTTGGATAAGTAAAAGGAAGGACAGGAGATGTGCAAAGTCTTCCAGAAGAGGCTGATGGGAGCAGTGTGCAGAGAGGGTCTGGAAGGTTGGCTGCACTGCCCTGCATTTCTCCTCCAGAAGCAGAGAAGTCCTGCCCGGAGAGGGCAGACAGGTGGAGGAGAACTTCTCAAACCTGCGGAGACCCAGTAGGTATCTTTAGACCATCCTTTTACATACAAAACCTACATTGTAGGGTGTGGGCAGAAATATTAGGCTCCAACTTTGCAAGAATGATTGGAATATGCTGGAGTCAACATTTCCATCTGAAATTCAAGCAGGAACGTTGCTTCTGTATCCCTTTCCCTTTTTTCCCTCCCTCCCTTCCTTCCTTCCTTCCCCATTCCTCCTCCTTATTTTCTCCTTTCCCTTCTCTCTCTCCTTTTTAAAGTAAATGTTTTTAAATACATATTTATTGAGCTATAATTTGCAAATTCACTACAAATTCACTCTACTGAAGTGTAGGTTTAGTGGTTTTTACTGCCATCACCAGCACTAATTTCAGAACATTTAATCACCTCCCAAAGAAACCCCCATGAGTAGCAATCATCTCCACTCTCTCCTCTCTAGCAACCACTAACCTACTTTCTGTCTCTAGATTTGCCTATTCTGGCATTCATATAAATGGAATAATTTAATATATAGCCTTTTGTGTCTGCCTTCTCTAACTTAGAATAATGTTTTCAAGGTTCATTCATGCTTTATTCCTTTTTATGGCTGAATCTGTTGTGTAGATATACCATATTTTGTTATCCATTCATCAGTTAATGGTCATTTGAATTGTTAACAGTTTTTGGCTATTACCAATAGTGTTCTCATGAATCTCCATGTACAGGCTTTCATGTAGATGCATGTTGTTAATCTTTGGTACACAGCAAAGGGTGGAATTGCTGAGTCATACAGACCCCCTTTCTGAGAAACCGTATGTTTACTTTGAGGGTCTGCTAAACAGTTTTAATTTTTGAGGATATTTTTAACTTTAACGTTTTGAGGGTCTGCTTCCCAAAGTAGCTGTACCATTTCACATTCTCCCAGCAATGTATGATGGCTCTAACTTCTTCACACTCCTGCCAACCTCTGTTACTGTCTGTTTTTTTTTTTATTTCAGCCATCCTACTGGGTGTGAGGTAAAGTCTCATTGTGGTTTTGATTTGCATTTTCCTAATGACTAATGATGTTGAGCATCTTTTCATGTGCCATTTATACATCTTTTTTGGAGAAATATCTATTCATATCTTTTTTTTTTTTTGTAATGTCTATTCACTTTTGAGAGAGAGAAAGGAGCACAAGTGGGGGGGGAGGTGGGCAGAGATCCCAATGCAGGGCTTGAATTCAGGAACCACAAGATCCTGACCTGAGCCCAAGTCGGACATTTAACCACTTGAACCACCCAGGCATCTCTCTATTCACATCTTTTAAATCCGTTTGCCCTTTTGTTATGAAGTTGTACGAGTTCTTTACATATTTTGGATACAAGTTTCTTATCAGATATATGATTTGCAAATATTTCTTCCCTTTTCCGTGGGTTGTCTTTTCACTGTCTGGATGGTGTCCTTAAAGTAATTTTTTTAAACTTAAAATATTTCCATCCTTAATTCCTTTAATTTCAGGCTACGTCACTTCACTGTTTGGAAGTCCGCATATTCCCAAGCGCATTTGGGAATATCTTTCTGAAGTTAAGAAATATCTTTCTGAATTAAGTTGTACAGAGATCTTCAAAGAGTAAAGTTTTAAAAAGAATATTTAATATCATAATTTTTTTCAAATTTAGACAATACCAAGAGGCTCTTTAATTCAAATAATAGAAAATAAAGGATATGAAATTGTGTCAGTTTTTTTAATGTTAATTTATTTTTGAAGGAAAGAGAAAGACAGACTGTGAGTGGTGGAGGGGCAGAAGAGAGAGAGACACAGAATCTGAAGCAGGCTCCAGGCTTCCAGCTGGCAGCATAGAGCCCAATGTGGGGCTCGAACTCATGGACCACGAGATCATGACCTGAGCCGAAGTCAGACACTTAACTGACTAAGCCACCCAGGCGCCCCAAAATTGTGTCAGTTTGTGAAGAAACCCAAAAGATGTTATGATCTCCATGGGCCATGCCCTCCTGAGGAAGGGGTTTATGTTATTAAAAGCAGTCATGAGTTTTAATATGATAATAATTTTTATTGAAGGTTCTTGGTGCTCCAGTCTGAGAAGAGGCAGGGAAAAATCTGTATTTTTCATTGTTAGTTTACATTCAGGATAACACGTGTGTAGAAATTTGTGCATATGTGTATGTGCATTGGTTTTCCATCCTGCAACTTGAGTTATGTTTTTGCTTTATATGCAAACTTCAGAACTTGGAGGAGAAGATTCTTTTAGCACCTTGGGGCTAATTTGTAAAATTTGAGTTAAAGGGAGCTTTAACTGCCATGTGTTTAATCTCCTGTTTCTAAAGCTGACAAATAATAGTTTGTGATTTTCTTAACTATTCTCATACATTCTGACAGAAAGAAACCAGTCCCTGGGAGATGTGCTGAGCTTCTTGGCTGCACATAGTGTCTTCTCTAGGGAAAGCAAGAAACAAAGGAGAACCAGCTCAAGCCACAGTGGGGCAAAAGAGACATGGTGGTCTCCTGCCTGGGCACTAGATAGCCCAAGTAAGCTCAGATGTGCGACTTCATTGGTTTCCTGCTTTCCTCTTAGGTACACCCATCGAGGTTGTGAGTTAAGGATTCTGCTACTAAATAATCATGTGACCTTGGGCAAGTGTCTTTCCTCTTTACTCACCAGGCAAGATCATGTCTGAGGTCCCTTTTGACTCAAATTTTCTTCAATCTCCATAACAAATCTGTGCAAAGAACTTCCTGTATCTACAAGATATTTCCTCAGCAATTGTGGGAGGCAGATCATGGTGGTTTGGATGGATTCTAAAGCCTGTCCTGCACGCAAATCCTGCTGTCCCCAGTATTGTCCTCCTCAGTTTAGTGCCTTGGCTACTGTTGTCACAGGACTGTGGCATGGCACCAGGCTTGGGGGGCCACACCCAGACATGTTAACCAAGTGGCTGGCTTGTGTCACAGTACACTTACAGCTAGATATATTGAGGTTCTTTTGTTGTCAGAGACAGAAGTTGACTTGGGCTTATTCATGTATGAGGGGATCCACTGGAAGGACATGGAGAAATATGAGGGTTTGGAAGGACAGCACCAGGGAGTTTCAATAGCAGGGGCTGCTCTGGAGCCTGGTTCAGACATCTCTATGGGATAAATGGATTCCAAAGAGAAGTATTCTTTTCATCCTGCTGCTCACAATAGAGAATGCAGAGAGGAAGTCATCAGTGTTATCGATCAATACTCCTCTTCTACTCCCTTGGCTGACTGTGATGGCATTATACTTCTTGTCCTCTGGTGCTTGGGTAGAGCTATATGTGTTGTTCTGGCCAATGAATTTAGGGTGGGAATGACATGTGCCAGCCTGGAGCATTTATGCTGAGACAAGACTCTGAAGAGGTTTTCTTTTTATTGTCTTTGTCATCATGGGAGCAGGCATTTAAACGCAACCTGCATCAACCTGGACTGAGGGACCGCAGTTAGCAAAGCCTCACTTTTGATCTGGGATGGATATGTGATATAAGAAAGAAATAAACTTTATTACTTTAATTCACTGAGAATTTGGAGCTGCTTGTTACTATAACAATATCAAACTTAACCAGACTGATACTGGGTCCTCTCAGGTGGGAGGACCTAGTTTGGGTCACGTGCTCACCTCCAGAGGAGTGGGGGAGACCTGGAGGAGCACATGACCCAAACTAGTCTGTGTGAGTGGATTAACTGCCATAATTAGCTCATGTCTCAAAATAACAGCCATGTGACCCTCTACTTCACAGGAGTTTGAGCATCAAAACCAAAACGAGCTTCTGAATTCTGGTCAGTCCCAAACAGGCCCAATCTGCCTCCAGGGATGCTTAGAGGGATTCATTTGTAACCTACTGTATTTAATTTAGTTTAAAACCACAAGATATTTCTTGAAAAATGTTTAAACTTCACAGATCATATTAAATATTAAAATACACTTTATTGCATAGCATTAACAGGCTGTATTAAAATACTCAATAAATCATGCTTTGTTTGTGCCATGGTTATAACATGAATAATACATTGAGAAACTTTTATGCATTTAATAGGATAAAAAAAATCTTTTTCTAGACTTTTATTCTCCCCATTCTGGCAGGTTAATGCATTTTGTCACCATCTGACACATTAGGCATCATTTGAGTCACCATGCTACCTCCAACTAGAGAGCTGGGTAATTAAAAAGAACAAGAATAAGTATATATAATAAATTTGGAAGGCTTGCTAATTATGTGCATATTGTACTATATTAATACTGCTAATAATTCAAAGGACAACTAACATAAAAAATCATCTAATTTGCCATGCTCTCTTAGACCCACATTTTATAACACTGCCATGGGGAGAGATATGGATTAAATCATTTTTCTTTCTTTAATCTGTGAGACTCATTGGAGAGCATAAAAGACAATAGGTTTCCACAATTTTTAGGCTTCAAGTGTCTAGATATTCTGTGGTGGTATTTCTGTGAATGGGGAGAAGCAGATGATCAATAGAAGAGATGAGGTTTATTTATTGTACAAGGTTGGGGAATTTGTGCTTGTTTAGATTCTATGGGATAGTTGATAGTTGATGAGATGTCTGGATTAGTCACTATGTTCAAGGTTATTTGTTGCAGCAATGTTTGTAATAACAAACAACTGGAAACAAACTCAAAGTTCATCAGTTGGGGTCAGTTTGAATAAATGATGAACAGCCATGCAATGGAATGTTCATTGACAGTATGAAAAAGGATGAGGGAGTCTTCTCCATGGAACATGGAAAATGTTTACTTAAAACATACGTTTTAAGTAAATGTGAAAATTAGTGAAACATGCTACCTCTTGAGTTAAAGATGGGGGAAAGAGTACATATTGCCATTGCATGTGTATCCATTGAAAACATACCTATGAGGATACACAAAAAAACTAGTAACTGTTCATTTATTTTTTTTTTAATTTTTAGTGTTTTTATTTTATTTTTGAGAGAGAGAGCCAGAGTGCAAGTGGGGGAGGGGAAGAGAGAGAGGGAGACACAGAATGCAAGGCAGGCTCTAACTCTGAGCTGTTGGCACAGAGCCCAATGCAGGGCTAGAAATCACGGACTGTAAGATCATGACTTGAGCTGAAGTTGGATGCTTAACCGACTGAGCAGCCCAGGAGCCCCAGTAACTGTTCATTTATTGCCAGAGGGAATAGAACTTGGGTAGATGATAGAAAGAATGGGAAAAAGAAAGTTCTCTGAACACTGATTATAATTTTTTATTTTCCAATCAGATGATATATTATCTATTCAAATAATTATTTAATGATAATTAATACTAATCTCACCCCCAAAGATTGAACAAAGGGAGCCTGTGTTTTTTGGAAAAGTGAAGCGTCTCTTCTAGTTTGGGGAAAATGTGAGACCCTCAATTACCATAAAACATAGTAACTGGGCCAGGGAGAAGCAATCAGCTATTCTATTCTGGAATGGGAAACACCTACAAAGACCATGCAGTTGGTGAGCTTCTTCCCAAAGAAGAGATCTGGAAGACCTCATCCACTGTTTTATGGTAGCTATTTCCAGAGACTAGGCTTGTAAATACTCAAATAAAAACAGTTATGAATACAAAAAACCCCAAGGCATTGGCACACTCAGATGCCTACTGGCCTGGCTAGTAAGCAAGCAAGCAAGCAAGGTTTTTCTCTAGGAGCAGCCAATGTCAGCTCTGCCCTGTGGCCAGTGGCTCACAAAAAATTCCAGGGCTGTGGTTCTGCTGAGAAGCACAGTCTTCCAAGGGAAGATGGCAGTCTGGATTTTTATGTGTGGGTAAACAGTTTCTAAAAAGGTTAAACTGAATGAGTTAAACAGAATTTCTCTGTGCAACATTTGCAGCTGCCTGGCTGCAGTTTCTGACCATTGCCATGGAAAGCCTATGCATTCAGGAGAATCCAAATTTAGGAGTGCCAATAAGGCATGCAGTTTCCCCTAGGGGATGTGTATTTTCCTGAGAGCAGAAAATGCCAAATCTTTGAGGATGTTCAGTTGCTGATGACTAGTTATGCTCACTTACCACGTGTTGCTCCACAAGCAAATCTCACTGTGAATGTAATACGAATCTGTGTCTTCAAAATGTGGAAAACACATGTGCAAGGACGTTTTTTTAAAGTTTATTGATTTATTTTGAAAGGGCGGGGAAAGGGCAGAGAGAGAATCCCAAACAGGCTCCTCACTGTCATCACTGAGCCTTACTCTATGCTCTAACTCAGGAACCATGAGATAGTGACCTTAGCTGAAATCAAGAATCAGATGTTTAACAGACTGAGCCACCTAGGTGCCTTTAAAGCATGACTTATAAAATTGGAAAGGTCTCACCTATTCTTCAACAAGCAACTGCTGTGTAAGCTCCAGAGTATCCATGTTGGGAGAATGCAGTAGAAACAGACATACACCAACATGTGTCATGGGAAAAAAGTTGAAGCTTTTTAATGATCCCATTTTTTTGGTAAAAACAACAAAGTGTGTGTGTGTTCCTAAATTTGTGTCCTATATACATATATATGAAAAAATATATATGTAAATTTTCTGAAGAAAATTGTGTGTTCCTTTTCTTACATGTTAAGACTGTAACATGCTTTAACTCTTCATGGGAAATCCCATCCCCTCTTCCTAGTCTTTGTTCTATCTTCTTTTAGGAAAAATAGATTTTAAAATAAGTGATAAATTACACATATTGTATTAGTCAGCATTGTCCAGGGAACAGAACCAATAGGATATCTATCTATTGCTACAGCCACATCTCAAGGTATATATCTCAAGGTATATATAGATATATATTATAAGGAATTGGCTCACACTATTATGGAGGCTGAGAAGTCCCATAATCTGCCATCTGCAAACTGGAGACTTAGGAGAGCTGGTAGGGTAACTTTCATTCCAAGAACAAGATGGCACTGATCTCCTACCTCAAATAATCACTCAGGGAGGGCACATTTTATATTCCTCTGTATTTTTGTTCTATTCTGGACCTCGATTGCCTGGATGAGGCCCACCTGCATTGCGGATGGCAATCTGCTTTACTCAATCTACCAATTCAAACACTAATCTCATCCAGAAACACTCTTGCAGATATACCTAGGACTAATGTTTAACCAAATATCTGGGCATCCTAGGATCCAGTAAAGTGGACACCTGCAGTTAACCATCACGCATATTCTATCAATTTTTGTGTTCACTATTATTCTCCCTTTCCCCTTCTTCCTTCTGGATTCATGTTTCCTTGGATGGAAGCATATCTGTTAGTAGTGGGGTTTTTTGTTTGTTTGTTTTTTTAAGCAAGTGTAGGTCGGTAGTAAACTTTTTACATTTAAAAGGTTTATATGGGCAGGGAATTCTAACTTGACTTTAATTTTCCTTTGGGTCTCTGCAGATATTATCATACTGTTTAGGGCAAATATTTCAAGACAAATCAGCAGTCACTATTTTGTGGATATTCTTTTTTTTAATGTTTATTTATTTTGTGTGTGTGTGTGTGTGTGTGTGTGAGCAGGGGTGAGGGGCAGAGAGAGAGAGGGCGAGAGAAAATTCCAAGCAGGCTTCGTGCTGTCAACTCAGAACCCAGCTCGGGGCTCAATCCCTGGGACCATGAGATCATGACCTGACCAGGAATCAAGAGTTGGATCCTCAACCGACTGAGCCACCCAGGTACCCCTACTTTGTGGTTATTCTTTTCCCTTGGATGGCCTTTAAAATCTTTCTCGTTATTCATGATGCTATATAGTTTCACCACGAGGTGCCCAGGTGTGGATTTATTCTGTCTCATGCTACCCTCTCCTTCCAGTTTGTAGACTCAAGTCTTTCTTTAATTGTGGAGAACATTTTTCAGTTGAACTTTGTTTTACTCATTTCCTGTCTATTTTCATCTTTTGGCACTCTCTTTAAGTGTATTTTGAACATTCTACACACACACACACACACAAATGCACACACACATCACATACTTATGATGCCATTTATACAAACTTAAGGAGATGCAAACATTGTGATGGAGAATGAAAACAGTTCTTCAGAGAATGGGACAACTTGGGCTTTAGCTCTACCCAGGCCATGTCATTTCCTTTAAAAAATGTTCAGAAGTAAAGAGTGAAGGAAGGGAAGAAGAAGTATTTTCTAGATTTCTAACACTTTGACATTTGGGGGCCTTGCTGACCTGGAGGGAATGCCCATTCCTAGAGATAGTAAACTTCTCACCTGTGAGTTCACCTTTCCTATACAAACCCCTTCAGTGCCCAGCCACCTCCTCTCTCAGGCTCTTTTCCTGCTGCTGTCCCCCTGTCCTCATCACCCCAGGGCCAGGTGCCAGGCATATGATACAGCCCTGTGCCCCAGAGGCCACCATAGTTATCCAAACCTGCCAATCCCAACCTGCTTACCCTGCCTCACCTGTTCCTTGCCATGGAATCCCCCTACTGCCTCTGTCTCCTTACTGACCCTGGTGCTTCCCTGGATGGCCCTGTGTGGTGTAATGTGCCTCCTCCGCTTAGGAACTATGAATGACGAACTACCTCCTAGCAATAAAATATACATTGTAAAACAGACAGAAACAAAGGAAAAGTAGGGGTTGGAGAAAGAAGGAAGGAAGGGAGGAAGGTGGGCAACAAGGAGGGAGAAAGTGAGAAAGCAAGGAAAGAGGGAGACAAGCTGCATGCAGGAGGTGCGTCAGAGCCGACAAGTCAGCAAGGAAACTTCTGGAGTCATTCCAGTGAGAGGCGATTGGTACTTGGGCCAATGCTGTGGGCAGTGCATGGGAGGTGGGTGTGGAACTGAGGCATTTTGAAGGTAATACCTACAAGGCCTTATTGTTGGAGTATAGGTGGGGAGTGACATAAAGAAAGGGATCAAGGATGGGTTTCCTGCATTTCTGGCTTTGAGGGCTGAGTGTCTGGTCGTGCCACTCACTGAGGTGGAAAAGATGGGGTGGGACCAGGTTTGGGGCTCCTAGATGGGTGATCCCTGGCAAGTCACCTAACTTCTCTGTGCTTCATTGTCCTTATCAGCATAATGAGGATGGACATGGAAACTACTCATAGGGGTGGGGACTGAACAAGTTGATAAAATATGTAGAAGTTTGTCTGGCACGTGGTGAGAGCTCAGTACATGTTGCTGCTGTTGCTGCTGACAGCAACAACGATGATGATGACGATGACGATGATAACAATGGTGACAATGACAATGATGATGGTGACGATGATGATGACAATGATGATGATGTTGATGATGACAATGAGGATGACAACAATGACAAGGATCATGATGGTGATGATGTGACAAGGATGATGAGGGTGGTGACAATGATGACAATAATGATGATGATGACAATGATGGCGATGACAAGGACAACGATGATGGTGATGGTGACTTCCAGAGCATGAGCAGAGGAGGTGAGGAGTGGCAGAGGGTCTGGCAGGGCAATCAGTGGCGGGTCTATATGCCAGGAGAGCAGCAGGGGACCTCTGTGGTTCTATCAAGGGAGACCCATGATCACATGTGCATTTTAAATTCCCACTGTGGCTGTCACGTGGAGAATGAGCTGGAGGAGAGGGAGAGAATGTGTGTAGACCAGCGAGGTGACCTTGGCTCCTTCCACACTGGACTGAAGGGGCTGCAGAGGGAGAGAGGAGAGGTTGGATGTGCAGCAGGTATGAGCCATAGCTCTCAATCACAAGAACACAATAAATGTAACAGTTCTTGATTTTCTTTAAATCAACTTAAACCCCTGCCTCTACCAGCTTGCTGATGGGAAAGTCAAGCTCACACATGAATCCGGTATTTCTTGTTATCACTCACTCTGCAGAGTTATGAAAATGTCCTTGGGTCTTACATGGCATCAAGGCTCCAGAACTCACAGTGGTTGCCTCTGAGACACACTGCCTTTCCCCCTGTGAGGTCCCTTCATGCCTGGACACCCTGTGACTCTGTGTCACCATTTAGGACAGGGAGGCCAGAGCACTTCCAGGCAGCAGGGCCTTCGATGTTTATCCAAGCGCCCCTTCCAATTTCAAGGAAAACTCAAATCAAGGAGTTATGCTGCCAAGCAGGAAGCATTAATCATCCCACTAGCAGCCAGTGCAGGTGCAAACCAGGCTGGCTTGGGTAAGGATTCACATGTCTCTGGTCCCTTATGCCAGCATGACAGGTCATGCAGGGACCAGAGCATGGTTGGCTTGTGCTCCAGGAGTGGCGGCTCTCTCCCTTTCCACCCCAGCTCTTCTATCTTATGTGTTGGGGGAAGGGTGTGGTTTGCCAGCAGAGGTGGGAAAGCAGCCTGAGCTTGTGTGGCCGCTGCTCAGGAGCACTGTGCACCAGCACTGGGAATACCTGATGCCTGAGGGAGCTGCATCCCAGCAAGAGTGGAGGCCTCCAGGGACACAAGGCGTTATGCCACATCTGACACAAGACGTTATCAAAAGCTAGCAGTTACTGTGTATGAAACTAGGAGCCAGTCCCATGCTAAGCATGTGGCAACTGCCACCTCATTGAATCTTCCAGGACGCATATGCTACTGCTGTCAGCCTTCAGATAAAGAGAGGAAGTGAAGGCAGAGATCAGTGACTTGCCCCAGATCTGACTGAGCTCCTGACACCCCCCTCTGCCTCCCACAGAGTCCCCCACCCCCCGGGGTGCCACACTGGCAGGTCTGCTGCTGACAGGGTGGAAGAATGTCTTTTTGGACCTCAGGAGGGGCAGGTGCATGGCTCCTTGGATGCTTCCCACATCCTTTCCCCTTCCTGTCTCCTTTTTGCCTCTTCTTCTGACCTCATTATTTCTTTTCCTCCCCCTCCTTTTCCCCTGTTGTCTACAAAGCTCCAGGCCACATGAAAAGTGCCATTTCTCTCTGTCTGTGCCTTTCCTTCGACCCTCAACCCTGGATCTGAGAACCTCCCACCTCAGACCATCCCATCTCCTCCATCGCTCACAGCGACAGGAAAGTCCCTGACAGCTTGCTCTACTCTGCTGCACGACCTCCTTGATGAGTGTTTTATTCTGCTCGCTAATTTTGTTTAAAAAAAAAACCTGCCAATGCGGGTGTCCACCTCCTTGAACCTTACATTTTGGCGTTTAGCAAGAAGCAGTCCTTGGCCATGTCTGCAGTTCTGAAGTCTCCAATTAGTGCTCAGGCTGCACGGATGGGCTGTGCCTAGGGGCTGCATGAGCAAAGCACACTGCCTTGGTGGTGCAGTTTGGCTGCAGGGGGGGCTGAGGATGCAGTGACTCTGTCTGGAGTGCCTCATCCTTGCAGGGAGGAAGATGTATCATATGTCGCGTGCTCATTAGGTCACTGCACCCACCGCCCATGACCAGCATGAAGTCAGAGCCATTGCATGAGCTGCTAACTTTTCCAAATAAATCCTCTCTTTTCAGACCACATTTCTCTTTTGAGCAAAGTGAAGGGTTTTCCTGTCTTTAGAGTGTGAAGAGACTCTGGTTGGGTTTGCTGCTCCCTGTATGGGACTAGCAGGGATCTTCCTCATTCCCAACAGAAGGAGCCAGGCTGGGGTCATCTCATGACTAAGGGCAAGAGATCGAATTGGGAGGGGTAAAGCAGTGAGCACTGGAGCAGGAGTCCGGAGCCCAGCTGTGCAGCACAGGCCTAGGCAAGTGACAAGCATCAGTGATGTTAGCGTGTTAACACCTGCCTCTCTCTAGCATGGTTCAAGTTAAATCAGGAGCAACAAACTCAGAGCTTGTAGTGGCCAGATGAAAAGCATAAATATTCATAGAGGGATATGAGTTACGTAGCAGTGCCAAACTGCTTGAATTGTGAGCTGCACAAGCCCCACCTGGCAATTGTCTTTTAAGAAGCTGTAAGTGCCAAGCAATGTGACCAAATAAACACACTCCTGGGCTGAGTGAGGCCAGGGATCATGAGGCTATGACCCTTAGAAACAACCTTTCATTCCTATTTGGAATTGCTTGTGCTCTGAGGGGTCAATGCCGCTGGTGTCACAGCTGGAAATACCTGATGGACGGTAGGAGGACACATTGGCAGGGAGAAGTTAGGAGCAAGCTTGGGTGATCTTAGCACCAAACCTGAAGCACACCACTAAGGGGGGTGAATCATCCCGCAGACCCTTCTAATTGGCATGCCTCAGCCTCACAGATAGACAAGAGGGTCTCACCAGGAAAGTGGCTGAGCTTCTGGCGAGACTCCAGCCCGCAGTGTCTCCGCCTGGAGGGTGGCTTTCACTGATGAAGCTCTTCATTACTACAGGTTCATCAGCCTCCCACAGACAGCTCTGAGCCATTGTTTGCTTGTCAAGCTGGGTGCTGCCCTCTGCCAGGCTGCAAGAAGCTGACATTAATATTTTTATCAGCCTGACTTTGGGAGGTCAGCTGGGATTATTACAGATGACATCTTCCTGATCTTAGCAAATAAAATGGATTAAAATGTGCTGAATCAGAAACTCTGGCTGAACAGTTAAAAGCTACAATGTGTTACAGTCTGGGATCACGTCTGGTCTCTTCACTGGGGAGGATTGGATCGGAAGACTCAAGAACCTTACAACTCAAGAGAATAAAGATCTTGAGGAGAGAGGTAGAAAGGGTGAAGAGTGGCCTTTCACATTAAGGATCACCTTCCTGTCAAGTGCAGTGTCCTTGAATGTGACTGAGGGCACTTTCCTATTTTTAATTTTTAAACAGTTGTGTTTTTTATTTATCCAAATATGCATAAAGTCTATGTAATGGCTAATTTTATTTGTCAACTTAACTTGGCCATAGGGCACCTAGATATCTGGTCAAACATTATTCTGGGTGTGTCTCTGAGGGTGCTTCTGGGTGAGGTTAACATTTGAATTGGCACAGTGAGTAAGCAGGTGGCCTTCCCCAGGGTGGGTGGGCCTCACCCAGTCCCTGAATGGCTCAACAGAACACAAGGCTGAGTGAGAAAGAATTCTTGCTCTTGGCCTGACTGTCTTCCAGCTGGAACATTGGTATCCTCTGCCTTCAGACTTGGACTGGAATTTAACCATTGGCTCTCCTGGATCTGGACTTCTCAGTCTCCATAACTGTGACCCAATAGAATATATATATATATATATATATATATATATATTCTATTGTGTATTGTACATAATATATGTATTCCTTATTTATATTGTATATGAATATGTATTCCTTATAATGCATATGTGTGTACATGTGTATATATATATATATATGTATATGTGTATATATATGTGTATATTCCTTAGATAGAAAGAGGGAGAGAACCATCCTATTGGTTCTGTTTCTCTGGAAAACCCTAATACAATATATGTGTACAAAGTATGTAAACAATCAAATCCAAAAAGAGCCAAAGAAAGTTCTGGAAGTTCTCCACATGGGATGGTGTACGTTCAGAAATGCTAGTGCTCTTAGAGACAATCTACATTTTTCAGATGGGGAAACTGGAGTCCTGAGAGTGGAAGGACCTTGCCCATGCCAGTTATCCAGATGCCTTCTTTGTATGTGTGTGTATGTGTGTTGAGAACACTTAAAATCTCCCCTCTTAACAAGTTTTAAGTATATAAGACAATACTGTTAACGATTTCAAGTATATAATACAGTACTGTTAACTGTAGTCACATTGGTATACATTCCACCCACAGTACTTATTATCTTGCGTAACTGAAACTATGTACCCTTTGACCAACATTTCCCCACATCCCCTTCCCGCAAATACTGCATGATCTAATACGTGGAATCTAAAATAGTCAAACTTATACAAGCAGACAGTAGAATGGTGGTTGCCACCAAGGGAATAGGAGAAAATATTTACCAGGCACCTTCTTAACTGACTGAGTCTGATGTTAGGCCTCTTTAGTCGGGACCTTATACTTTCCCAACTATATGCATACTCACATACATGAATGTGCATACACATTAATGCACACACGTGTGCACACACATGTGCATACACACACACACACACACACACACACACACAAACCTCCCTAGAAACTTGATGGAGAACACCATATCACATGTGTCAGCTGCTTGCTCCGTGTCAGTCATCACACTAAGTGTCTGAAATGGATTAACACAATAGTTCTATGAAGTAAGGCAAATCTTGTCCCTGTTTTATAAGAAAACAAAGGCTCAGAGAAGCTAAGCAATCTGCCCAAGGCCAACAGCTGGTAGGCAACCCAGCTGACTTTGGATCATGTACTCTTATCCTAGTGATGAAAAGAGTTTTGGGGTTAGGAGAATTTTGGCTTTCGGATCCTTGAAGAAAATCCAGTTAGCTGAGAGGTCCTCAAACACCATGTTGGGGTAGGGAAATTACCTTTTTTCCTGATTTCTGTCACTGATGAGATGACTAGAGCAAGTTCCCTGTGGCCCTGTGGCCCTGGTATTCTATAAATAGGCTGGTGTGAGGCTGCCAAGGGTCATGCAGTGGCCAGAGTGTAGCTGGACTGCCATGGCTGTGGTCTTGTGTGCCTGTGGTGGCAGAAATCCAGGGTGGCCACCAAGATTCTCACCCCCTTGTGTACACGCCTTGTATGATTGCCTCCCCTTGAGTGTGGCAGATGCTGTAATATGATGGATTATCATTCCTGTTGTTGTTAGGGTGCATGACTAAGAGGTTTTGCAGATGTGATTAAGGTTATTAATCATTTGGCTTAACAAATAGGAGAGTATCTTAGTGGTCTTGACCTAATCACATGAGTCCTTTAAATCTGGGTCTAGAGGTCAGTGATAGAGAGTTTGGAGAGATCCCTGCTGGGCTGAAAGAAGGCAGATATCAATATTGTGAGCTGACTATAGGGTCCATAGGGCAGGGAGCTGAGAGCATCCCTGGTTGCTGACAGTGGTCCCAGCTAGATAATGACTAGCAAGAAAATGGGGACCTCAGTCCTACAACCTCAGAGAACTGAATTCTGGCAGCAAATTGAATGAGCTTGAAGAACACAAGTTCCAGAGGAGATCACAGCCCAACCAGCACCTTAATTACAGCCTGTGAGACCCTGAGCAGAGGACTCAGCTAAGAAGTGCCCAGATTCCTGACCCACGGAAAATGTGAGATGATAAATGTATTATTTTGAGCTGCTGGGTTTGTGGTATTTTGTTCCAAGCAATAGAAAACTAATACAGTGCCCTTGGGCTCTGAGGAAGTGGTGTCTCCACTGCCATCTTTCAGCTCAGCAGCTGAGGGGTAGCACTAGCTTGGTTTAATGCCTGGTTTTTGCCCTGATCCTCAGTCAGGAGAAACGAATCAAGTATGTATTGGCTAGTGGCCTCACAATCTGTCCACAGGTAGATGGGTTCCCAGAGCCAGTGGATTCCTGACCAGAGTCCTGACACTGGTCATGTGGCTGAGGAATGCTAATGTCCCTCTTTCCTGGAGAGAGGGCTGCTTGTCCCCAGTGAGAGAAAGCCATTTCTGTTGGCTCAAACCCAACCTATGTTTTAAAAGTTTTAAAGTCCCTGGGCGTGTACTTTGGCCTCCATTTCTGGATGTGCTTATCACGAATGTGAACTTGAAGGGATCAATTTGACTCCTGTGATTCCAAACATTATCTGTGTCAGCTTCTGAACTAAGAGCCTTCCTCCTGACAAAATTGTTAAACTCCATCCATTCTCTGTCATTTTAAGGCATTTAAAAATATTCCACTTTGTTGTTTTTCTTTGGCACTTTCTGCCAGCATGGTCACATGCAGGGGCTTCATGAGGTCCTGGAGCAGTTCTTAGACTTTCCATCTGAAAAGTCCACTTGTATTACAGGAAAGAGGGGGGACACAATGGCCCTGCTATGGCTTTCCCACCAGTGCCCATGGGGGAAAACTCACCTTTTCTCTCTTTGGTGGCTATTTTAAGAATTGTCACAGTATCTAAAATAAGAATCCAGTATGCTGCCAGTGTGAGAACTGGCAATGACAGTGGGGAGGGGGTAAGGGAGGTGAGTGGGAGATGCTGGGGGCAGCATCTAATTCCCTGAGAGTGTAAGGCCCCTCCCATGCTTTTTGGCTGGGGGAGGCTGAAGCTTCACTCCCACACCCCACACCCCAGCCAGCTACAGACTGAAAGCCCACCTTCTGAGCTTCCTGCCAGGCCTTGGGTCCCCAAGTGAGGACACTGACATTGTCATTACTGAACATGAGACTTTGGAAATCATGGTCGAATGTACCATCTCAAGCAGCAGCTGACCCTCTGGGAGGAGGGCATTTGTCCAGGTCTTCCTGGAGCCACTCCTTTGCAGCAAGCAGGCCTCTGCTCCCTGTCCACCCAGTTATTGAATGCCCACCCCTGTCCCACAGCCTCTGTGACAGCAGGCTCTTTTTTTTTTTGAATTATTTTTCAATGTTTATTTATTTTTGAGAGACAGAGACAGAGAATAAGCAGGGAAGGGGCAGAGAGAGGGAGACAGAGTCTGAAGCAGGCTCCAGGCTCTGAGCTGTCAGCACAGAGCCCGATGCGGGGTCCTAACTCATGAACCATGAGATCATGACCTGAGCTGAAGTCGGACGCTTAACCAACTGAGCCACCCAGGTGTCCCTCTTTTGTTTTTTTTTAGGGTACTTATCTTGTTTATTTATTTTTACCTTGTTTATTTTCTTTCTCTCCCATGACTGAGGGTAGAGACTCCTGTTACCCCCTGCATCCCCAGCTCTTAGCCCAGGATGGCACAAGGGAATGCCCAATGTGTGGCTGTCCAAGGAAGGCAGCAACTCCAGGTACAGCTCAGAAGCTTCTTTGTTGCATCCAGCCTCCAGTGATGGGGTGCTCGCCACTTTGCAAAGCAGCTCTTTTCCAGCTCTCATGTGTGCTAAATCCAATCTGGGGCCTTCAGAGCAAGCCCAGAGCAGCCTCAAGGAGAAAGCATCTGAGCCAAAGCAGACTCCATTCACAGGAAATGCCCTAAAGGGCAAAGAGGCTGCTGAGTCTGCTCCATGGAGGGCCCATCTGCTGCCCAGGTGTGGGGCTCCCTGGGCCTTTGGTTTCCTCTCTTGTGGTTTAAGAAAATGTCTGCTGTATCAGCATGGTATCGCGGTGTCTTTCCTCCCCATTCTCCACAGAGGACAGCATCCAGCAGGCTATCCAGCCTGCCTGACGGTGGGTGCTGCACAGGGCTCAGCAGAGGGAAAGTGGTTTCCATCAGCCTCCAGGTCCTCAGGGTGTCCCTCTGCTTGCTCAGAGCTGACACATCCTTGTTTTCCATTTCTTCTTATAATGTAACAGTATACTCTGTAAATATCGTCGCTGCTGACAAGACCATTAATTCATGTTCATAGAGACTATTCAGCATTCTAGCAATGCATAGAAAGCAGGAGCATGTTACAACCCCATGCATTTGGGCTCTCATAGGGATGCATCCCTCCTGGCAATAAAAGAAAAGGAGGGAAGGCAATGACTATTTTCTGAAAGGACAGAAAAACTGGCAGCCAGGGAACTTGAATAAGCATGATTTCTCATCAGTGCTCACTCCACCTGGGAAATTTCTCACTGGGGCCTGGACGCTGTGACAAGTGGTGGAGGTCACCTCCTTGCAAGCTGATCCCAGATGAGAAAGGGCTGGCCTGCTTGCCAGTTGCTCATGCTGGACCCCTGGGGTGCCCTAGATTGCTCCTCCCCTCATTCCACATGCCCATTCCCCTCTCCCACAGGCCCCATTCTGGAGCTGTCCACCTCCCTCCATCCCCACAGCCACCACCTACAACCGAAGCCTCCACCCTTTCTTGCAATAGTTTCTTGAATCAGCTATCTGTTTCTATACCTGCTACCTCCACTACCAATACCCATACTGTAGCTGAGAGATATTTTACATCCTGTATCAGACCATGTCCCTCTGTTATACATACTTAGCCTAAAGCTGAAACTCCTTTTGTGGCTTTACAGGCTTTATGTGTTCTGGCTTCTTCCACCCTCTTCTCCTTGTCCACAAGGCTCTGACCACTCAGTTTCTCTTAGTCTCCAGACCATGCTGACCTCATTCCTGCCTCAGGGCCTTTGCACTTGCTGTTCTTTCTGCTTAGAAAACAATGGTTCAGACCTTTTCTTGGCTGACTTTCTCTATCATTCTGGCAAAGATTTGGCATCACCTCTTCAGGATGGCTCCCCTGACTACCCTAGCTGTTCTGTGTTCTTCATGGGCTTTGTCACCATCCAAAATGTTCTTGTTCATTATTTGGCTGCCTTGGTGTTTGTCTGCTGACTCCTTATGTGCCCTAACCAAGAAAAGTGATTGACATGAAATATGAACCCATAGGCCATGTGACTTCCCAGTATGAATAAAGGAACACAGCCCCGAGGCTCAGAAAGCACCTGAGTTTTGCCCAAGGTCACATAGGACACGGGTCAGAGCCAGGTCAATATTCCAGAAACACTGGCTTTTCTCTGTGGACCTCATATCTGTGATGTGCCACCCTAGGTAGGGACAGAATGCTGCCCTGACCAGGAATTGGGGGTACAGTTACACTGAAACCCAAGCCCCAGTTTTTCCCTGGGAGCTTACTCCATGGGGCCAGGTTTTCCAAAGGTGGCTATGGGAGGAGGCCAGCTTCTGGGTATTGGTGGAGGTGATAGAAGAATCTCTGCAGACTGGGCAGGCCATGCTTCCCAAGTCAGCTGGGGCATAGGGCTGAAGGAAGAGAAGCCAGCCTGACAGTGACAGATTCCCCACCAAGGGTCATTTCCAGGATGCTGTGTGCTCCCAGCCTGGAATCACACAGCCAGTGGGGTGTTTATTAATTGCAGCTGTGCTGAGGGAGCAATGAAATGGAATTGGACCCTGTGGTGATGCAGTGTTTGACTTTGGGGAGCCCCATTTTGAAGAGGATGGGACATTTCTGAGGTTGGAGACAGAGCCTTAGGAACTTTAAGTGAAGAGTCTTAGACTGTTGTGTGTGCTTGCTTCCACGCTTTGGGCACTGAATGTAGGCCCTGCCTTGAACTACAGCTGCCAAGGGTGCAGAGAGGGGAGACACAGAAGGCCTTGCTCCAGAGAGTACACCTTTGGGGCAGTGGTGCTAAGTCAATCTGTCTTAACAAGCCGCCTTGCAGTGTAAGCTGCCAGGGATGGAGCCTCACAGGAATCCAGAGACAGCTGGCCTGAGAATCCCAGAGCACATCAAGGAGGTGCAACACCAAGTGTGCACCCAAGAGGGATGGTCACTTTTACACATAGGCCTAAATGGGAGCTACAATGCAGGACTTGCTCAAAATCAGCAACTTTGTCCAGCACATCCTTCTAGGCTCAGGGATAAGGGGGTTCCCCTCTGATATGGGACTCTCCAGGTGAGAAGACCATGTTTCCACCAGAATAAGGAGAGGGGTAAAGAGAGACATGAAGACAGACCTGGAATCTTCCTTCTTCTAGAGGCCCCACTCCTTAAGTATGGGAATGTTCAGGAATATGGACCACAAGATGTGATGTGGTCCCCCAGAGGCCCGAGACCCTCTCTTCCCTCCCTCTTTGTGCCTCGTCCAGCAGGGCTCCAGTCATTGCACTTGACTGCTGCACAGACAATTCACATCCATCCTAGGCTTGTGTGATTGATTGTTAAATGATGGTGACAGTAGCATTTGCTAAGCACTTACCATGTCCCAAAATGCTTGATTGGCCTCAGTCTTAGGAGATGGGCTCTAGCCCCACCTTACAGAAGAGAACACAGAGTCTGTGTTAGGTAGTGTTAGGTAACTATGACCACAATCTCACAGTCTGTAAGGGGCGAAGCCCAGGTGTGAGCCGAGGGGTCTGGCTGCTGGCTCTGTGCACAGGGTCCCCGGGGCTGTGAACAGGGCTGGGCCTTGTGGGGGACAGCAGGAGGCAGCTCTGATAACAGCTGAGAGTGATTTGTAACATCAACAGCTTCATCATGTAATTAGTTCCTGAAAACAGTCCATTCTCTTCACTAGTTAAATCTGTCACATAGGCTAGACAGGTGAGAACTCTTACAAAGCTCTTTCTTTACACACAGTGAACCTTGTCCGTGCCACCACATGCTCTGGATGTAGGATTGCAATTAAGAGCTGCCTATTCCGTGCAAGAAAGCAACCACCCATTGCATTTCCCTGGTGATTCTGACCTGGGTCCTCTCTCTCCACTCCCTAGAGCAGGCTGCTGTTCTAATGACCTGGGCAACCAACCGATGGCAAACCCAAAGATGCCCCCAGCCTCTACTGCCAAGGTTCCCTGGGTTTGCTAATTGAACAGACTTCTCTTTTATGCACTGTAGGTTGGGTGCTTATTTATTTTTACTGCCATCTAGAGATTAAGGTGAGAACAAGGAGCATTTCTTTGTGTGATGCATTTCTCTCCTTCTTCCCCACATTAGACCTAGAGGCTTTGGGACAAGTTGTCTGGGATCCACGTACCACGGTACCAGCCCAGCCCCTGTCAATCACTTGTTAAATGAATGAATACATGAACAGATGAATGATATTTTGATTTCAAAAATTCACCAGTTCTCTGTTCTTAAGATCAATTCTATTTTAAAACAAGATTTAACTAATTTAGTTTTTTAAAAATCCATCAAATCATTGGTTTAAATCGGCTTATTTTTAAGAATGGAATTGACTGTTCTAGTAATGCGTGTAGGCACAGCTGGTGTTAAAGGAATGATTAATTAATACACCCACAGACACAAAGGCAGAAATTCCTGGCTCAGAAGCGTAGATGTGTAGCTGCAGCCATTCTCCCCACCACGAATTCCTTTGTGGAGTGCCAGGAGGGGCTGACCTTCTGCATGTATCTGTGAGATAGTGCACGATTACATCACCCTCCTTACAGAAGGAAAGTGGTGTCGTGGGTATGCAGCTTGCCTCCATCAAACAACTCCCCCTTCAGAGTGCAATTCCCAGGGGAATACAAATAGAGTATTTACTGAAATAAAAGGCATGGCAGAGGAGAGTTGACAGGCTGAATTGTGGAACATCTAGATAGTTCAGCAATACTGAGAAAAGAATGGGGGATTTGGAGTGGGGCTTGCCTGGGCTCAGTCACTGACTAGCAGTGGCCCTGGGAAAATTAGTTACCTCTGTTTTGTCATCTGGAATGTGGGAATAATGAGAGGCCATAAGGATTGGTGAGTCCTGCCAAGATGCAGATAAACAATAGTCTGGCATTTCCCTTTCAGTAGACAAGACAATGTCTGGTCCTTCCTTCCCAACCGGGGGTCTTCAAAGGACATTTTCTCAAGTCTGATTCTCTAGCTCACAGGGTACTATGGGGTTGAAATTCAAGGTGATGGCTGCCTCTTCTTTCACCCTGGAGGTTTGGGGGGCTATACTGTGGTTGCTACTATTGTCACTGGCAAGCAGTGAAGTGTGGAGTTGGCCGGGCCCCACACATTGTCAAAGGGAAGGGAAAGTCATTCTTGGAGGCAGCTGCAACCTTGATGGTAAAAAGCAGGAGAGGTCCCAAATGGCCAGTTGTAGCCCTACCTGACTGGACCACATCCCAGTTGGCATGAGAATATCTAGCAGCCAGGGAGGTACCTGGAGACAAAATCACACATGGTGTGGGGGAGGGAAGACCCAGGGAAGAAAATGAAGCCTTTCTTATCTTTACCCAGGAGGCCTCCCTTTTCTCTCTGGTTCTGGAACAAAAGCCATTTTTCTTCAGCGGTTGTGGAACTTTGATGTCCTTCAAGGCACAGGATAGTGGGTTGGGGTCTTATGACTGTCCAGCTGTCCAAAGCAGCCACTCCTGAGTAGGCCTTCTGACATTTGTTCCTGACAAAGTACATGTATATAGTCAGTGGCTCTGAGGGCACAGAAATCATGCTGTTACCACCCTACACCCTGAGTCAGAGAATGAACTGTCCCAGGAAGGAAGGCTTTGAAATACACCCACCCATCTAGAGATTCAGCTCCATGCCTTCCTCACTGTTTGACCCTGGGAGAAGCTATTTGAGTCCCCATGTGCCTGTGTTCTGATCTGTAAACTAAGAGAGGGAAATAGGATTTAGTGAGTGAACATGCCATAGTGCCTGCTATAGTATGTGGCACTGAGGGGTGCTGGAGAAATGGATGTTTTCTGTTGCTTTTATCCTTAGATTAGAAAGCACACACACACCAGGTTTGAGACCTGGTTTTGTCATTAAAAAGTAAGTGCAAGGTCATTTTACATCTCTGAGCCTCACTTTCCTCATCTGGAGACAGGGATGATGATAGAAACAACAATTCCAGGTGCCAGGCATTGTTAAGTGTTTACAGACATTATTATGTTGTGGCAATTAGATGAAGGAATGTACATGGAAGTGTCTGGCACAATAGACCACTCCATAAATGTGAGCTAATGTGTTGTGTATTTAGCATGGGTTTACCATTTGCTCTTTTCTCATTGTCTGTTTCTTTCAGGTACATGCACATGTGTGTACACAAGTATATCCAGAGTTAAAAAATTATTTTGCATTTTTCCTTGATTATTTTATTCATTTATGTTTTGAGCACCTACATGAGAGGCCCTTGAGGGTAAGGAACCTCTCCAAGTTTTTGCTTGGTCTTTCTTCTTTAGGATTCGTCATGAGGAATGGCCGAAACATACCCTCTAAAAATTCCTTGCTTCTCTAAGCTTTTCCTGTTAGACATAACTCGGTGTCTTTCTGAGCCTTGCCACCCCAAAGAGTTTTTGAAAACACAATAGAGAGTGACATTGCTTGTCAGCAGCAAGTGCTGTCATTGCCTGGTGCTCATTGATTGGTTGCCTCTTCATCTCTGTGCTAAGCAGTAAAAAGACACAATCTCTCCCCAGGTATCCTAAAAACTGGTGCTTGCACTTGCTGGCTCCCAATCTGCTCATAAAATGGAAAATCAGCCTGAGAGTCAAGCTCCTGGCCATGCAGATGGTGCTGGGATGCTGTGTGTGTGAGGCTCAGGGATGACCCGGGAGCCCCAATTCAGGGGCCCCAGGGAAAATCACATGCAAATAGGACCAATCCTTATTAGTGTCAGCTGTTGTATCAAAATCAATGATTGTTATGGCTGTTTGAGATGAATGGTATAGAATAACACACCATTTGTTCAATTAAAAGAAATGGCCAGAGAATTGTGTCTGAATAAAGGAGTGGGTGGATATAATAAAAATAGTAAAAGAAAAAAGATACAACTAAACAATTACAGCTAACATTAGTGAGCACTTACTACTCATAAGCACTTTGTAGACATTTCCATCAACACAGCTCTATGAGTTGTTATTATCCCCAATTTAAAGATGAGGAAACAGAGCCTTAGAGAGGGAAGGTGTTGATATAGGAGCACATGCCGGTAAGACTTGCCCACATCACACAGCTAGCAGTTGTTGAAGTTGGGATCTGACCCTAGACAGAGTGCTTACAAAGGCTAAGAGCTTCCCACAACAGAAAGCAAGCTTCAGTGCCTGTGCCTAGGAGGTATCAAAAAAAATAGGTATTTTTGAATGAATGAGTGAATGAATGAATGCATGTTCCTGGTGGACAGGTATTTTGACTGTTATAGTCTGTCTCCCAAGTGTGCAGTACATAGTAGGCTCTCAAAAAGGTCACTGTGCTCAGCCATAGCTCCCTCCACGGTCAGTCTGGAGGGGTCCTCACTGGCTTTCTGACCACCTCTGCTCCTCCAGAACAGAGGAAGCCTGTCTGAGCTGGACACAAGAGTTGGTTCTGCTGGTGTGGCCACTCAGATTGTGTGACAGCCGACTTGACACTGAGCAGGGCAAAGGGCACACAGTTGCAAGAGCCAGATGGTTGTTTCTGAATCCAATTCCCTCCTGCTGCCAACCTGCTCTGAAATACAATCCATCACTCCCCATGATAGATGTCTTTGAACTTGGGAGCTTGGCTCTTGAGAAGTGGAGGAGGGAAATTGAATACCAACCATCCCTGATCCCCCAGAGAGGTTCCCTTGTGACCCAAGTTGGCAACAGCTTGGAAAATGGTGTCATAGCTCAAATTAGTGCTGAGCAGACACAGGGCACTGGTGTCCCAGATGCATGGCCCAGATAGCCTGGGACACACAGTCACCCATGTCTCCATCAGCATCTCCACTGCTAACTCCAGTTTTGGTTAGGAAATCAGAAATTCCTGAGGGCCTCCTGTATCTGGAAGCCCAGTACAGAGATAGGGGTAGGGTGGGGATGGAGGGGCAGTGGGGCAAAAACAAAAAGATCCTGAAAGTCCAGAATGGCTTAATGGAAACCACAAGTGGACCTCTCTTTACATTCTAGTCGTAAATATGTGCTCATATTGAAAATGTACATAAATTGAATTCTTATAGCACCATTTCGTCTTATTATTACAGTAATTTAATATATGCATGATTAGTTATGAACTTTTTTGTACCAAATAACAGAAACATTCAAGCTAGCCCAAGCAGAAAAGAAAACAAGCAAAATAAAACAGAATAAATGGTTTCTAAGAAAGAGTCCAGAGGGTCTTGTGGAATTCTAGCAGGGGGAATGCGATTGAGGCTACGAAAGTTCTGGAACAGAAGAGTCCTGTGGACTAACTCTGCTCATTCTGGCATTGGCTTTACTCTTTTCCCCCTTGGCACCACACGCCTAGCTTGGTCAGCCCTCCTTCCTCCACTAGAAAGAGGCTGGCTTCCCGCCTAGCTCGCTAGCCACCTGCAGAGAATCTGATTGGTCCAGTTAGTGTCAGGTATCTGCTGCTCCAATCAGCTGTGCTCAGGGAGACAGGGCCAAGGAATAGAAAAAGGTTGTCTGGGTCTTATGCCTGTGGATCCACAGGACAGTTCCCAGAGAGAAGGGGTGGGGACTCATTAGCTAGACAGATGTAGCCAAAGCAGCTCATGACAATTTTTGCTGGTTGCCAAGGTTTATGAAAATGCCAGGAAAAAGAAAAATGAAGAAAATGCATTTAGTTTCCTTGGCCTGCCTGTGGTATCATTTTAGAAATTATTCACCTTTTCTGTGATTTTTTTCTTCAGTGGTTGATGGCGAATCTCCAGCTCCAACCCTTTAGTTTCACTTAACAGAGTTTCTACTGTAAAGCTGTTTCTTCAGTCAAATTTTATTGAGCACTTACTATGTACTAGGAGTCATTTGGATGGTAGTGTACTGAAGTGAACAAGGCAGACAAAGATCCTGTTCTCCTGGCACTTATAAACCAAGGAGAGGGATCATCAACGAGTAACGAAGCAGTGGAAGCAGAGATTCTTTCACGAAGTGACAGGTACTGTAGGAAAATGACCACAGTGATGGGAGAGAGGGGTTCTCGGAGTGGAGGGTGACCTCACAGGTCAGGGGAGGCCTTCTGAGGACGGACATGAGTGCTCCGCCCTTACTATCAAAAGTCAACTGCCCTGTGCAGGAAGGGCAGGGCATTGCAGGCTGGGGACAGCTGGGGTGCTGAGGGCATGAGGGGACCCATGCAACATTGCCTGGCAGCCGCACAGTGCGAGAGGCACAGAGAGATCTGAGACCAGCCAGGAAGGTAGACAGGGACAGGTTCACACAGGGCTTGCCAGGGCAGTGCCAGAACCTGATTAAGCTTTTCAAAAGTTGTCCATCCTTTCCCCAAGCTGAGTCCTACCTAGGAAGCAGCAGGGGAAGTGTTACTAAAAATACCAATGCTGGAGCCCCCCACCCAGGCATTAGATATTAAATCAAAATATTTGAGAGTAGAGCCTAAAACACACTATCTTTATTTATTAATTTTATTTTTTTAAATCAACTTGTACATTTTGACAAGTTTGACAAATTCATACAAACACACAAAAAATCCATACACCTCCCAGAGTTGATATGTAATATATTTTTATCACCCCAGAAAGTTCCTTGATGCCTTTGTATTAATAGACTAATTGGTACCATTTACCTGAAGTTCTAGCACAGGCAAAACTAATCTGTAGTGACAGAAAATTTCTCAGGGGTTGCTTGAGGCCTTCTGCACTGATCCTACCCTCCGCTCCTGGGCCCAAGCAACCACTGGAAAGCTTTGGTCACTACAGATTCGTTTTGCCTGTGCTAGAGCTTCAGGTAAATGGTACGAATTAGCCCATACTCTCTCTGTCTGGCTTTTTCACTCATCATGGTGGTTTTGGGATTCTCCTAGGTTGTTGCTAGTGTTTCCATTTTTATTGTCAAATAGCATCCCATTATGTGGGATGCACATAAACAAATTGCAATTTGTTTACTTGTTGATGGATGCTTGCCTTGTTTCCACTTGGGACTCTTATGAACAAAGCTGCTATGAACATCCACATGGAAGTATGTGTGTGAACATGTGTTTTTATTTCTATTGGATAAATATTCGAGTGGAATTATTGGGTTGCATGGTGAGTGTACGTTTAACATTTTTAGAAACTGTTCAACTGTTTTCCCAAGTGGTTGTGCCATTTTACACTCCCACAGCAGTGTGGGACTTCCAGCTGCTCCACATTCTTGCCAACATTTGGCATTTTAAATTTTAGCCATTCTGGTATGTTTGCAGTGGTTACTTCATGAGTAATCTTGCGGTTTTCTTTTCCCCCCAGAAATAACTTTGTCTGGCTTTGGTATTGGGTATTGCCATTTTCATAAAACCAAGCCCTCCTCTTCTGTTTTCTAGAAGAGTGAATGTAGAGGTGGATCATTGGCATTATTTCTTCTTTAAATATTTGATAGAATGCACAAGGAGAGCTGTCTGGGTCTGACCTCACCTCTGCCATGAATCCCTGCCAACGAGTTCTTCCTCCAGCCTCTTCTCTTTCTTTGATCCAGCCATTCCCATGCCTTTTGCTGAGTGTCTCTCCTGTAAACAAGGCCTGGCCTGGGTGCCCAGCAGCCTAGTCTGGGGAGGGCTTGCTGCTCTGCTCCTCTCAGGGCCAGGGGGTACTGGGCTAGGCCATAGGAGCTGTGTTCACTGGTTGGCAGGTGGTTTTTGTTGATTTGTCATGTTCATCGTTACACGGATGGCTGGACACTGGGTCTTCTCCAAAGAGGTGAATTGATTGCAAAGCCCAGGAAGCATCAGGCTCTCCCACCTGCTGGGAATCTGTGGGGCTTGAGGACTACTCTGGGTGGGAGGGGCCAGGGTGCACTCTGAAAATGCGTCTGTGTAAGCATTGCTGGCAAAATGCCTGAAGAAATCTGGAAAGGAACCTGAATTGCTTGGCCTCTAGTATTTGTTGTGATTTATTTTCTCATTCTAATTAGATATCAATTTTCATAAAAAATTCATATTTGTGATCTTGTATACTTTTCTTTAAAGCGGATCCCCAAATTGTATAAGGTTTGTGCCTCACAAAACTGGATCCCCTCTCCAGATCTACTTTGTTTACCCTCAGTGAATGGAGAGCAAGCTTTGAATGGAAGCTCCTTTCTCTGCCTGCCTGACAGCACCTGTGCCCCACAGTCCTGGCTTCACACTGAGCTTAGCATATTTGTTTCTGTAGGTGGCAAGTGTCCAGTTTGCCTTAATAGAGATGTTTCTCCTGATCTTGCCTCCCTCTGCTGCCCACCGAACTAAAGAGGGGAGGAAAGGTGTATGGAACATGGCTCGCCCTTAGGAGCTGACCTGATAATGGTTAATGGCAAGGCTCTAGGTCTGGGCTATGGAAAGGAAGCCCTCTTCACTGCAGACCCTCATGGAGGGCTTAAAGTCCTCAGAAAAAGCTACCTGAAAGAGACAGAGTAGGGGCTGAGGCTGAAGGAGAGCAAAAGTTACACTGGAAGAGAGAGGCAACAGACACTGAGTGGAGAGGGAAAGGGGTCCTGAGAAGGTCCCAGCTAAGGAATGAGGCAGTGGGCCTGGAGGACCAGGAAAGAAGGTGTGTGTGTGCTAGGGAATGGTCTGGGAGAGGTGGTGACACTCGGGGACTTTTAAGAATGAATACAACTTGCTTTTCTTTCCTTCTGGCTAAGCCACTTTTCACATGGGTTTAACTTATAGTTTTAAAATCCACTCAATTATTGAAATAGCACAAAGAAGTCAACAGGGAAATGTAGGTCTCCTTCCTCTTTCTGTCTCTGTCTCCAGTTCCCACCCCAATAACAGCTGCTTTTCCCACCTGTCCCCACCTGTGCAGCATTCTGGAATGCCATATGCAAATGCAGGCACATCTGAGCTCCCTTACACATCTGGAATCACTGCTCTGTGCCCTCTTATCCCCCTTGGCATTTGCCTTGAAGAGAACTCCATCTTGGTGTGTTGACCTTGGCTCTTTTCTTTTTGCCCTTAGAGCTGCCTGAGCACAGACACCATAGAGGATGGTTTGCTTTGGTATAGAGCAAAGCTGGGCTCCAACCTGGTGCCACCATGGGCCACCTGAAGGACCTGGTTGCTTGACCTCTGAGCCTCAGTTTCCTCATCTGTAAAGCAGAGAGGACAATTGCCCCGTTCTCATGGGCTACTATAAAGATTAGCTGAGAGACTGTGCCTATAGCTTAGGTACAGCACCAGGCACAGAGAACACCCCATAGCTTGTAGTTGGTAGTATACTCAGCCAGAATGGAAGCAGGCCAAGAAGAGCTCTCCTGCTCTCCTCTCCCCACTGACCCCAAAGGCAGAAGCAGCCCCCCACCCTTGTAAAAATCCTGAAGCTGGTCCTGCACCCTGGCTTCTCTGGGGAGTTTTCTGTCATCACCACCTACCAGTTCCCTCAGGATCTTTGTGGCTCCCAGGGAGGGAATGCCAATTAAATGTCATCCAGGCAGAAGGGCCACCTTTCTCTATGTATTTAGACTCTGCAGTTGGACTCTCTTCAAGCAAGAGGCTGGCTGGGGAGCTGGGAAGGCATTTTGGGCTCTGCCCAAGCGGGTTTCCCTCCCACCATTCAGCTGGCCGCACAGCCAACGGCTTTGTGCGGAAACAGCACCACGCTGGGGTCTCGTGTGGAGATGAAAATTAAGGGATAAATATACAGGTTTAATAATATTCTGTCATTTTGACAATCTCCGCTGCTTGCCTGTGATATTTTAATCCACTTTGCATGCTTTCGACATTAAGAGCTTCTGACGAAGTTTCACCAGGAAGATAATATCTTTATGTAATGGCCTTGTACTATGTCTGTGATTCTAAACACAAATTTATTTGCTTTTATCACTTTGGATTAAAGAGAAAGAAAATGAGCCATTAGGAAAAAGACTTCTATTACCCCCCACACACCCCCTTTAATTTTTCCCTGGAAGTCACAGCTCTTTTCTCTTTCCACCCTGTGCTTGCAGGCACTGCTCCATAATCTGTTCCCACCCTGCCTTTGCAGTTAGTTATTTCAGCTCTGGCCTTCCTGTAGCCATGGAGGTGAATTAAATTAGTGCCAGCAGGAGGGGTGAATTAAATAAACTGTAAAATAATGCCAACTTTCTGCGTGTTCCTTTGCCATTCTTGTATCCCAGTTAAATTTTTAAATGAAGTTGATAGGGATTTGCAAATAGTTGTCTTTAAGTACTGATAAACAGAATTCAGACTGCTCAGATTGTTGTTCAACCGCGTTCACTCATGCATTCTTTCATGCATTCGCTCAGTGGGCACCCACCCTGTGGCAGGCACAGTGCCAGGCCGTGGGTCAAGGGTTGAGTGGGCATAGTCCCTGGTCAAGGCTAAGGTGGCATGATTCTCGGAGACAGCCACAGAATCTGCTGCAGAGGGATAGTGGCTAAGATGAGGTCCAATGGGGAGGAAAAACACATCCCTAAAGGCTTTTTGGGTCTTGGTCAAGAGTTTGGATTTCATCCCCATTAAATAAGAAGCCACTAGGAATTTTAAGCAGGATGTGGCAGGGCAAGAGGGCTGCTGGGACACCAGCAGAGAGAAGGCAGCTGACGGTGAGTATAACGGGGCTAGGTGTGGACCAACAGCAGAGCGAAATGGCCAGCTTTGGGGTGTACACAGGAGCCTAACACCACAGGAAAGGAGGCTCAGTCTCCCTTCCCCTTCTCTTCCCCACTCCTTTCCTGCCTCTCTCCCACAAGAGAGAAATGGGTTGAGGTTTTGAAAGAGTCAGTTGCTTTGCCCTGATCCAGGCCTGCTTTTAAGGATGACCCTACCAGAGGCCCACCCAGCACTGCTCTCTGTAAGAGGTGGGGCAGACACCCCCACTCTGAGAACTTAATTTGCAGAGGAGCCCAAGGGAGGTGTGGGGGAAGGAGGCGGATGATGAAATAAAGCTGGCCTGTCTGCAGTCCTGATCCTGCTTAGGCACCCCCATCCACCCCCCAGTCAGAGAGATGAGGAGGGCACAGAGGGAAAGAACCTGCTTTGCTCAGGCTCTTCTGTAGCACCCTTCCTTTTGACACCAGAGGGTCATATAGCGGAGTTTCATCAATTCCAGGCTCAGGGACAGGATTGAGAACCACCCCAATTCCCTGACCACTACTTTCCTGGGTACTCAGGTTAATGCTTGTTTCTACTACACTATCCCTGAACTTCATCTAACTTCACCTTCCTTCTCTGTAAAATGTGTCAACAATTCCTGCCCATCAGCCTGCCAGGTCTGTTGCAACTCATCTGAGACTGAGGAGGCTATATTCTTAGTGTGGCAGCTCAGCTCCAAGGCAGTGCTTTAAATGCAGGGATGGGCATTAACCCTGAGCTGACTTGTACTGGGGCTTGCAAACTCTGGCTGCAGTGTCCTGGCTGTAAATAAGAGAAGTGAGGTGCCAGGTTCTACGGCTAACTGGGAAGACAGGCCAGAGCAGAGGCACAGCAGGCCCCATCTGGCCAGAAACTCATTTTACCAAAGAAGCTGAGAACTTGAATGTTTATGGTAAGTCTGCAGATATTTAATGTTGACAATGAATTCAAATTCAAAGATCCTTTATGGACCAGACATAATCCATCTGCAGACTGAATTTGGTCTGTGGGTCTCCACTGTGTGATCACTGCCTGAAGCCACATTTCACTGGTCTCCAGGACAGAAATGTAGCATAATCAGTGTAATTCATTCCAGCTAAAAAAAAAAAAAAAAAAAAAAAAAGAACCCTACTGAACAACATACCCTTTCCTCCTCCTGCGTGACCTGCGAGTAGAGGCACGGAAGGCTCTCACAGGAACTCAGAGAAAGCCACCCTGTCAATCTTTCTTTACAACACCCTGGACGCAGTGGATGGTTCAAGAATGTGACCCATTCTACCAGAACCAATGACATGTAATGAAACTTTTTCTAGGAGCCCTACAGGGGAAATTCACTTTGAATGGACTCTGATGGGAGTCGAGAGCATTAGTAACAATCTTGCAATTCCTAGAGGACAGTTTATCTGAAAATTATGTCTGCCTGACAGACGACCCTAGAGGAAAAAGCCAAATTTTGATAACATTGTTCTAGCCTCTGGATCCACCTATGCCTGAAGTCGTACCTCTGAACATTTCAATGACAAAAAGCCTTTATTTTTTTGGTTTAAGTTCCTTAGTTTGAACTGTTTCTTAGAACCAAAAGGAATTTGACATGTATAGAAGGACACATATCCATTCAAGAATAGCAAGAAGGTGGGCCCAGTTGGGGCTACAGACACTCGTCTAGGCACAAATAATAAACACAGAAGTACTGACAGAACTTCAACCAATGGTGAAGAATATGGCCAGCACTGGAGGCCAATACTTGGATGCCAGTCAGACTACCAGGAGGAATAATGTTCACAAGGTGTTCACACCTTGGCTCTGCCACCGATTTGTGACTTCCAAAATATCACCCTCCCTCACCGCTGGACCTTGGTCTCCTAGTCTGAGGCTAGTAAGTCATCCTTGTTGAGGGCTCACTGTGTGCCAGGCACTCTGTTAAGTGTTCATTCATGTCACCTCTTTGGATCTTCCTGAAGAGCAGCAGGTACTGGGATTGTGCTTCACACACTCCTCCAAGGTTCTCCACAACAAAGGGAGAGAATTGAACTGACTGCAGGAACACACAGCTCTGAGACCTGAGGTGTTTGAGGCAGGAGGCCAGGGCAGTCTTGGAGGACAGCTGAAAGCAGGGGACACGCTGGTTTGAGGGAGGAGCTCTCGTGTCAGCTCTGAAGCTCCCAGAGCTTGCTGCACAGACCTGTTCATTAAAACTGTGCTCTGACAGCATTACACTTACGGGATCTTGTGTGCTCTTTTTGGGGGGAATTTTTGGAGCTGTCACTGGGTTAAGCTGAGAAGCAAAAAGGATTTGGGGAAAATCACACCATTAAGTATTAATATTTTTTCTTTGTTTTAATTAGATTATTTCCCCTATAGGCAGGTTGAAGGACAGAGCCTTCAGAGGGCTGTTTGTTGTCTTCAAAAACATGTCTCACAGAACCAGCACAATAATTAAGAAGCACTACTTTTTCTTAGCAAAGGAAACTAATTATTTCAGCCTGGTGCTGATTGATCCATTTTCATGAGCAGTTTTAAAATGTTAGATGCATTTTGTGAACCATTTACGAACAGTCCCAGAAATGATGTGGTGGGCACCAGCTGTTCAGGGATGCTGCCCAAATGGAGACACGAAAGATCAGTTCCAGCTTCACCCATGAGCCTTTTGACCTCAACCAAAAGGAAGTTCCTGTAGAAAGGTGGCTGCAGAGAACTTAAGATGCTTCAGACTTAAGCCTTTCTCTTTTCCTGAACTGTGTCATCAAAATGTCCTCAGTGGGGCTAGGCCTTCCATCTGATATCCACGTGGGCAAAGTCTACCATCCTTCAATGCCCAGATAAGTGGCACCTTGGCCATAAAGCCTTCCATACCAAGGTGGAGTGCTGTTTCTCCTCTGGGCCCTCACAACTCTAGGCCAAGGAAGGCAATTGTATTTGGCACAAAGACTGACCTGGGGTCCACTACTACCCTTTGCTTGTTGAGTATCACATTGGGAAGGAAGCAGGGGAGACAGGGAGCATGGGGGCAGGGGAGAGAAGCAAGAAAGAAGGAATACGGTCTGTTATCTCCTGATATTTCATTTTATTTTTTTTTAATTTTTTTCAACGTTTTTTATTTATTTTTGGGACAGAGAGAGACAGAGCATGAACGGGGGAGGGGCAGAGAGAGAGGGAGACACAGAATCGGAAACAGGCTCCAGGCTCTGAGCCATCAGCCCAGAGCCTGATGCGGGGCTCGAACTCACAGACCGCGAGATCGTGACCTGGCTGAAGTCGGATGCTTAACCGACTGCGCCACCCAGGCGCCCCTCTCCTGATATTTTAAAATCAGAGATATTTAGGCAGGGAAATATTTATTAAGCATAACCTCTCCTTTCCAGGAAGGTTAGGTCTAGGTGAGGGATGGTGTTATTTGTTGAGTGCAGTACTAGGTATGTCGCTGCAAATGAAGAAGATGAAGGAGCCCCAGATTTTCCTCACACAAGATAGGGGAATGTGGGGGCTTACTGGGGGTTTTAGGGGGGAAAGGAGATTCAAAGTGGAGAGAGAAGAGGCCCAGAGGATGCAAAGATGGGTGTGTGAAATGGAGACTCAGGCTGGCAGGTAGAGAGGGACTTGAGAAAGAAAAGACTAGTTTCAAACTTCATTTTATGAAATCATTTCCATTATGTGTAATGTAAATTCTCTGTCTTCCCACAAAATGTCCTGCTCCTGTCTGGTGAAGACTTGGGGTCTGTGGAGGTGGGGAGGGCTGTTTGAACAATTGACGCTGACTGAAGTGGGCCCAAGCAAGACACCACACAGAAGCCTGCTGCTCTCTGTTCCCAATGCTGTCTCCCCTCATTCAGCACCTTGAGGGCCCTGCAGTGCCCCCACATTCTAGTTGGGTACTTCTGCGCATTTGACTTACCCTCACCTACCTCATCTTTCTCATCTGCAAAGCAGGACTAAAGATAATTCCTCACCTTTGAGGTCGACACAAGGCTTAAACGTACTAATGTGTGAAGTGTTCAAACAGTGCGTGGCACAAAATAAAATGTTAGATGTTATTCTGTCGTTCTCCTTCCTTTCTAACCTGAGGAAATGTTTTAGAGTAGACAGGGCATGTGAAATATGTATGGAAGTCTTTAAAACTTTCCTACTAGGGTTGGACTCCCAGTAAAATTTGAATTTCAGATAACAAATAATTTGAAATTAAGATTTAACAGAACACCCTGCATTTTTAGCTGTTAAATTTTGCAACCCTAATTTCTACCCTATGACCCTAAGATTTCACTTCTGGGAATCTATTCAAAGTAAATAATCTTTGATAAGAAAAACTTTATGCAATTTTGAAAATATGTTGAAAAATTAGAAACAAACCATATGTTCAAAGGGAGGAAAATGGCTAAGGTAATTAGGAAAGATCTCCATAACTGAATATTATAGTGTCATAAAAATGATGTTTCTGAAGAATACACAATAACATGGAAGAATGCTCATGAAATAACGGTAAGAGGAAAAAAAAAACTCAGGGAATACAACTATGTAAACAGAGTGTTTACAGTTCTAAAAATTATCCTTAAACAGAAAAATACTGACAGAAAAACTGGTGAGATGTAGTTGTAGAGGCTGGTGAAATTATGACTTTTTTTTTCTTTCTACTTAAATACAGATCCCAAGTTTTCTGTAATGAGAAAAAACTCTTTAACTTATAAAAGCTGCTCTTCTTTATTCATGACTTGGGGAAAAGAAGAGAGTGCCTGGACTCCAGGACCCTTGAGTTCCCATGCTGGTATCTGCTGGTAGGGTGGCCCTGCAAGAGTTACTCCAAATCTCAGGGTCTCAGTATTGTCATCTGTGAAATGTGAGACATGGTACACAGGCCGGCACAGCCCCAAACTGCTCCAGGGTTCTCTTCTCCTTCCTCCATCCTCCTTCTCCTCCTCTGCCTCCTCCTCCCCTTCTCTTCTCCTTCTCCCTCTCATCTCTTCTTTCTCCCTTCTCCCTTCCTTTTCTCTTTTCTCTCCTTAGACTTTCCCATTCTCTGACTTCCTCAATGTCACAACTCTTTTTTTTTTTAAGTTTACTTATTTATTTTGAGAGAGATAGAGTGCGAGCAGGGAAGGGCCAGAGAGAGAGGGAAAGAGAATCCCAGGCAGGCTCTACACTGTCTGGGTGGAGCCCGATGCAGGGCTCTATCCCATGAACCATGAGATCATGACCTGAGCTGAAACCAAGAGTCAAACGTTTAATTGACTGAGCCACCCAGGTGCCTCAGTGTCAGAACTCTTAATGTGCAAACATTAAGCAACAGCAAAATTCCACCCAGCCTACAAAACAAACAGAATTTATTCCTACTGAAGTAAATTACTGGAATTCAAAGGAAGTACAGCTTTAAGAATGGCATGATCAGAGTACTTCATTTTCCTGCAGTTCTCTCTGGGCTCTTCTCTGGCTTTGTCACTGGGAAAGCTTCCTTTCTTTCAGCCACAGTGGCTCCCATGATTCTGCACACCACACAGTCTTGATGGTGAGAGTGTTTCTGTCTCAACATTTCATAAGAGTCCTGAGATTTGTTCTGATCGAGTAAACCTAGTTTATATGTCACCTCTCTAATAATGGCCAGCACTGGTAAGTGAGATATCTGAATTTACTTAAGCCACTCAAGGTCCCAACTTGGAATTGTGAGTAGGGCCATGAGTTGAGATGGATACCTGAAGAGAAAGCTTGGTTTTGTTAGGAATTGGACAGGAGAAAAAAATTTTAGGATGGCATACACCAAATGCCCACCACATCAATCAGCAGGCATCTTGCAGGGTCAGCTGATTTCCCAGAACAATGGTAGGTTCTGGAATATTTTGAAAAGAGACCAGATTATTACCTTCTTCAGTGGCATCTTTGTTCACCTGCTGAAAGCAAATGTTGAAGCATAAGGTGGGGAATGGCACACTTTAGGCCATTTCTGGGTCTTGAATCACATTTGGGTTTATGTGTCTGGATTCTCTGGGCAGACACAGACTACCATTGTCTGACTGGCTTTGTGTGGCTCTATCATGATGGACTCAATGGAGTATGAATGAATAGGGATAGGGGGACTCCTAAGAACACTTATCTTCCTTTCCACATATCTGAGCTGTCCTGCCCAGTTCTTGAAGCTGCACAATCAGACAAGGGTCATGTTCTCTCTCCCCCCCCCTCTCTTTTTTCTTTCATCTCTCTAATTTAAAAAATTCTTTTTTTAAAGAAAGTCCGTGTCTGCCTGATGAGACTTTGCCTAATGAAGTATTTTATAGTATTCTTTCCTTTAAAAAGAATAAGGATGAATCTTTATTAAATTAATTTTTGCTTTAATGCATTTCCTTCATATTTCATGCTGTGGACACAACTGTTTCTCCAAATGACTTTTTCCAAGATGCCTGATTTATTTTTAATTGCCTCTGTCCCTCAGTTTGATTCCAAGCTACACTTGTTATTTCTATTTGTTTAGTAGTTAAAGCCTGCAGATATAACAGGTAAAGTCTTCTACTTTTGGCAAAGCAAGGGGAAGACTCAAAAGGGTGAGAACCTATCCATCCTGAATAGGTGGTACAAAGTACAAGTGACTTTCCTGTGGCTTCTAGGGTTGAAATACAAAGGACATTCTCTTCCATTTGTAAAACATTCTATGCTATACAATGCCTGTTTACATGCCCTGTTTCTGATGCTCCACATTTTGGTAAGGTATTCCCCTGCGTCATATAAAATTATTAAATCATGGGCTATTTCCATTTTTAAAGCTAAAAGAAATAGTGATTTACTAACTGGCAGGAACACCTCTAAACTATAAAGATAAACATCTGACCTTAAAGATAAACATCTTTCCACTATATTACTGTATTTCTCAAAGTCTAATTCCTAAATGCTTTTGTCTAAATGTTTTTGTCTTAAATATTTGTACTTTTAAAGGAAATATTTATACGGATGTAATCTGTATTCATTGTGGGGGAAAAAAGTAAACACAAAGCAGTGTCTGTGTGTGCAAACGCGCCTATGTGTACAGGTGTATACATTTACATTCATCATCCTCTGGTCACTGGAGATGACCAGTATCTGGAAGGACAGTGTCTGGAAGGACAGGAGTTATGCTGTGAGGCAAGCCCTACCCTGCTGGGGCCTCATCTACTTTCAGGACCTTCCACTCCCCTCCCACCTCCTGCACTGCCATCTAAGCCTCACTGATGCAGGCAGTGCAGGGAGTCATTACTGCCTGTCCAAATTCATTCCCTCTTCTTCTTTTTTTTAATGTTTATTTATTTTTGAGAGAGAGAGACAGAGACAGAGACAGAGACAGAGGGTGAGTGGGGGAGGGGCAGACAGATAGGGAGATATAGAATCCGAAGCAGACTCCAGGCTCTGAGCTGTCAGCACAGAGCCAGACACGGCTCAAACTCACGAACTGTGAGATCATGACCTGAGCCAAAGTCTGATGCTTAACCGACTGAGCCACCCAGGCACCCCAATTCATTCCCTCTTCTTAACCCCAATTTTCCTCTGGGAAAGCACAGACTTACCATTAAACGCAGCAGTGAGTGGCATCATTGACTTGTAACTGAATCCAGGGAGTCACGTGGCCTACGCTTAGCCAATCAGAGTCAATGATACTGAAAGGATGTTTGTGGTGCATCTTGGGAAATAGAAGGTGTTTCTGCCAGCTGTGAAGCTGAAGGTAGCCATCTGGGCACCAAAACACGTCGCCTGGGAGGGAGCCCACCTAGAGAAAAGCAGAACTTGGAAGCTGAGGGCCAGGGACCACATCCTCATACAGTGCTTTTCTGTTACATGAAGAGTTCATTTTTTGCTAACTCCAGTTGGAGTCATTTTCTGACAGTAGCTCAAAGTTGGGAAATGAATGTCCATGTGCTTATCAGAGTAGAAATAGGACAGTTGAAGATAAAATTATTTTTAAGTGCCTTGGTTCGGTGCTTACTGGAAAGTTGGAGAGGATGAGACCATTACCCCAAAGTTTCTAGGGATGCTAGACAGTGTAAGATTTCTGCTACTGACTGAATTCAGTTAGAATTTTGAGTTTACTTCCTTTGTGTCCAGAGAACATACACTGTAAGATTGTGTTCTTTTGAAACTTATTAAATTCATTTTGTGACACAGTATATACTCTACTCGGTGAACATCTATTTGCACTTGAAAAGAATGTGTATTCTGCAGTTGTTTGGTGTAGTGTTCTATAAATGTCAAGTAGGTTTAAGTGGTTGATAATATTCTTCAGATATTCTATTTCCTTACTGTTTTTTTTGTTTGGTCTAATTGTTTTAGTAGTTCCTGAAAGAGGTGTGCAAGAATCTCATACTATGATTGTGACCTTGTACATTTCTGCTTTTAATTTTGTCATTTTTCATGCATATATTTTGAAGATCTGTTATTAGGCATATAGGTAGGTAAGTGTCATATCTCTTTGACTGTACTGAACTTTTTATAGTAATGGAAAGCCCCTTTTTGCCTCTAGTAATACCCTTTGTTTTGAAGTCTATTTTGGCTGATGTTATTATAACACTCCCTGGGTAGCTCTTTCTTCCATAAGCACATTTCTTTCTTATCTCTGCCTGCTGTTTTTGCCAGGCTATCCAAGTCTCCATCATGTATATGTAATTTTGCTGTCATCAAGGGTTTGCTTCCAAGATTTTGCCTCTTTAAATTTTCTAAGCCTGAACTCTGACCTCTAGCACCTGTATCTGACAAGGTTTCATTTTTCTATTGCCATTTTTATTGTAGCCATGGTTGCCAGATTGACAAACAACTTCACTTTAGATCACAAAGCCACCAATTCAAAATTCTTACCTCTTACAGATACAACTTTTTGAGAGTAAATGTTTCTCAAGTTCTGTCTTTTTTATTTTTTTTTTTAAATTTTTTTTTTTCAACGTTTATTTTATTTTTGGGACAGAGAGAGACAGAGCATGAACGGGGGAGGGGCATAGAGAGAGGGAGACACAGAATCGGAAACAGGCTCCAGGCTCTGAGCCATCAGCCCAGAGCCCGATGCGGGGCTCGAACTCACGGACCGTGAGATCGTGACCTGGCTGAAGTCGGACGCCCAACCGACTGCGCCACCCAGGCGCCCCAAGTTCTGTCTTTTTTAGATGATTTCCCATACTATTAAATAATTGTTTTGTCTAAATTATTTTATCAAGTTTGTATTATTGTTATCTTGGGAGAATTCATGTAATTACATCAATCCTTTATCATTATTTAAAGTAGCTCCTGGACTTCTTTTTAAACCTCCTGAGGTTATTCTGACATCTACCCAGGTTTGAGAACAACAGACCAATAGACCACTTTGCCTTACTGAAACATTGGCCTTATTCTTACTCTATTCTTGCTCCACATGCTATATAATTAGGCTTAAAAATTTCCACATTCTGGGCCCTATAAAAAAGACTGAACATGAGTTCAAAATTCTGTAACAGTGGGGTTTGAATAAAATAATGTTGACAGCATTGGGAAAAAGATTTTTAGTATTTCTCTCAGTTGTAAAAGTCAGCTATATCTGGTCCTAAGCCAGATATCTAGGGCCCAGAGCTTGAAAGAATCTTCTAGAGCCAGGGAAAGTTAGCCTTGGGATACTAGCAGCCCAGTCAGATGCAGAGGGTCATTCTGGTCCCAAGTGAGAGGCCTAAGACATTGCTGTCCCTCAGAAACTGATGAAGAATGGACAGACATATCCTTGGTCCTCATTCTTCTTCACAAGACTACCTTTGATTACACCACAAACAATAAAATGTCTAGGAATAAACTTAACCAAAAAGGTTAAAGACCTGTACTCTGAAAACTATAAAATATTGATGAAAGAAATTCAAGATGACACAAAGAAATGGAAAGACAGTCCTTGTTCATGGTTTGGAAGAACCAATATTGTTAAAATATCTATACTACTCAAAGCAATCTACAGATTTAATGTAATCCCTATCAAAATAACAGGAGCATTTTTCACACAATTAGAAAAAATAATCCTAAAATTTGTAAGGAACCACAAAAGACCCCGAATAGCCAAAGCAATCTTGAAAAGGAAAAACAAAACTGGAAGTATCACAATTCCAGATTTCAAGTTATATTACAAAGTAGCAGTAATTAAAACAGTATGGTATTGGTATAAAAATAAACACATAGATAAATGGAACAGAAACGAAAACCCAGAAATTAACCCACAACTATATGGTCAATTAATCTTCAACAAAGGGGGAATAAATATACAATGGGAAAAAAAGTCTCTGCAACAAATGGTGTTGGGGAAACTGGACAGCCATATACAAAAGAATAAAACTGGACCACTTTCTTACATCATACACAAAAATAAATTCAAAATGGATTAAAGACCTAAATGTGAGACCTGAAGCCATACAAATCCTAGAAGAGAACACAGGCAGTAATATCTCTGATATCAGCTGTAGCAACATTTTTCTAAATATGTCCCCTGAGGCAAGGGAAATCAAAGAAAAAAAAAACTATTGGAACTATGTCAAAATAAAAAGGTTTCTGCTCAGCAAAGTAAACAATCAATAAAACTAAAAGGCAACTTTTTAGTGGCAGGAGATATTTGCAGATGACATATCCAATAAAGGGGTTAGTATCCAAAATAAAGAACTTACACAACTCAACACACACAAAAAACCCACATATGATCCAATTAAAAATGGGAAGAAGCCATGAATAGATATTTTTTCTAAAGTAGGCAACTAGATGGCCAACGGACACATGAAAAGATGTTCAGCATCACTCATCATCAGGGAAATGCAAATCAAAGCCACAATGAGATATCACCTCATACCTGTCAGAATGGCTAAACTCAAAAACACAGGAAATAAATGTTGGCAAGGATATGGAAAAGGGGGAATCCTTGTGCACTGTTGGTGGGAATGCAAACTGGTACAGCCACTCTGGAAAACAGTATAGAGGTTCCTCAAAAAGTTAAAAACAGAACTATCCTATCATCCAGGAATTGCACCACTGGGTATTTACCCCCCAAATATGAAAACACTAATTCAAAGGGATACATGCACCCCTATAATAGCAGTATTTTTATTATAGCCAAACTATGGAAGCAGCCCACATGTCCATCAATAGATGAATGGATAAAGAAGTGGTATACATACAATGGAATATTATTCAGCTATAAAAAATGAAATCTTGCCATCTGTCAAAACATGAACAGAGCTAGAGAGTACACTACTGCTAAGTGAAAAAAATCAGTCAAGGAAAGATAAATACTATATGATTATGCTCTTATGTGGAATTTAAGAAACAAAACAAATGAACAAAGGAAAAAAAGAGAGAGACTAACCAAGAAACAGACTCTTAACTATAGAGAACAAGCATGGTTGCCAGAGGGGAAGTGTGTGGGAGGATGAGGGAAATAGAGGATGAGGATTAAAGAGCACACTTATTAAAAACAAAGCAAACAAAAAACTATCTCTTGGATGAGGTTGTGCTGTCAGGGACCCACTCAGATGTAGGTGAGGTCATACATGTGCACTCTGTCTTAGCTCAGAACAGATACTGTGGCACCACTACCAAGAGTCTGGATAGCTACTCATTCCTTTCTTTACTCAGTCAACACTTCCTGAGTTTCAACTCCATGACAGAATCTAACAAGACTCTGGGGATGAGGGAGGGAATTGATTTATAGACACTATCCGTGAAGGTACCAATAACCCACTGTAGAGAAACACAATGTGTAGTGAATGCTTGTGAATTTTAATATAGAAACATATTTTGTTTAGTTTGAAAGGCAGTAATATGGAAAATAAAGCAGAGAACATTCTAGAAATAGGCTGTCTGGGTTTGCCTTTCAGCTTAGCCACTGACTGTGACCTTGGGAAAGTCATTTAACCTCTCTGTGCCTTGTTTCCTGGAGGGTAATAATAGTACCTACTTCAAGGATGTTATACAGGCTAAATGAAGTAATATATGTGTGGCTTTTAGTACCTTTTGAACTAGGTGATTGTAATATAAAGTGTTCTCTTATCTACTGGGAGGGTATAATATGTAAGCTATCCTTGCTTTCTAGGACACTGTTTTGTTTTGTTTTGTTTTGTTTTCCATTACTAATAATTCAGGTTCTAGGGATAATAAAACATCATGGTTTATTGTGAAAGGAAAAACAGAGAGTAGGATTTGAGGCAATAATAAAGGATAAAGTATCTTTCAGAAAATTAGGGAAGAAAAGTTCTCCTAAGATGAAAAAGGATGATAGATAATGACAGAAGAGGGAGGTTACTGCAGGGGTGAGGTGTGCAGGCTCCTAGACAAACTGTATGAGAAGATTTCCCTTAATGGGAAATTCCAGGGGCTTCAACCTAGCAAAGATCTTCAAGAGACCCCACATGAGTGCTTGTGAAAGGCAAGGCAGCTAATTCCTGCAGAGACTACCCAGCTGGAGAACTTCCCAACCCTGTGCTCCAAGACCATACCAGATTTACTTTCTACTTTCTTTGGTTTTAAAATCAATATTTCACAGAAGTCAGTATTTTATATTGTCATTATCCAGCACCTGGCTCTTTGGCCACCCAGTAGGGATGACATACACACTGTCCTAGGATTCCATTTGGTCTCAGATCACAAAAAACTTCAGGACACTATAAGCCCAATAGAAGGATGTCCCCTGCCTACCCTTGGTAGGGTGGTTCTGAGTTTATACTTTAGGACCCCTGCCATTGGGACAGTTTCATTGACCTCTGCCCAGTGACATGGTGAGCCTTGCTCCCAGTTAGATTACTGAACTCCAGTGATGACACTCCCTTCAGGAAGAGCATCTCACAGTAACCTAGAGAGGTAGGTGTTGTTTCTGTGTTAGAGAATATAAGTGGAAGAACAGAGTTTCAAGGGCTCAGTCTCACTGCAAGTCAAGAGGTAAACCCAGGGAGTTTGGCTACTGGGCCTGTACATCTAACCCCTACACTTTCTGCCTGCACTGGAAGAACCCCGAATAGACTTTCCAAGTTCAACTCAGATTTTGTGTCTTATTTTATTTTTTAGTGTTGAGTAAAAACTGCAGCTACTACCCAGTGTGGGGTTAGTCACATGAATTTACATGCATTCCTAGGGAAACTGATTGGGCTACCCTGGACACTTTGTGGGAATGAAGGGACGAAATGAGCCAATCCAGTAGGATTGCCCTGGAGTTTCCTGATGGCTCCTAGGGAAGCTGTCATACCTATTTGAGAGTGTTGGCTCATAGAATGCACAGTCTGACTTGAGCCTTAATATCATAGGTGTGGAAATGAAGCTAGTGGTTGGGATGTGGCCTGTTGGCAAGCTATTGGTAGATCTAGGTCTACAACATAAGCCTCTCTGCAAGCATGCATATATCCATGCATGCATTTGTCTACTTCTACATTCATCCATTCAATAGATACTTGTTGAATACCAGGCACTGTCTTAGAAGCCAGGGATTCAGTGGTAGACAAGACAGATGTAGTCAATGTTTGGGAGGAGGAGGTTTTTGATCTGCTCTTTTCCCAACCAACCCAAAGCTGTGTCCACAGTATCCTTTGCCTTACATTGATTCTATAAATGTTATTTCTTATAAATAGTATGAAAGCCTGTGCTTTCCCCCACTTCTGGTGTTATGAGAGCTGTGTAATGGCAGAGAAGGCCCGGGCCTAGTGTCAGGCTCACCTAGGTTCAAATCCTGGCTTTACCACTGACCAGTCATGTAGCCTTCAGCCAATCATTCAACTACTCTTTGACCTGATTTTTCACCTCTGAAGCAAAGATGACAGTATCTGCCTTGTAATGTTGTCATGAGGATCAGAAACACTCAACTCATGTAGATGATTAGCCCTGATGCATCTATGATGAGAAAGCAACACAGGTATGAACTTTTCCCTTGGAATGCAACTCACCAAGGGTAGGGGTGCACAGTGCCTGGCACCCAGTAGGTACCCCATACATGGAAGCTCTTTTCCATCACACTGGACAGACTCTGGTGGCACTTACTCAAAGAGACCTGATTTGGTTACGTTTTCTCTGGCTAAGCATGAACGGCTTTTGCCATTATGGCAGTTGTGTCCTTGCCTCTGGTGTTGTTCACATGGGGTCTCCCTTCTGCTCTGCCTTACTTTTCAGGCATCACATCAGCTTCATTTAGTCTTCTTTCCTCAGGTGGGCAGTTGGGGGACCCTTTGGCAGGGGTCCCCAAAAATACTTTTTACTCTGAGACTCAGCACTTATGTGTGCACACATATATAACACTAAAACAAAAGTTCATGAAATGATATCCTTATAATGGTGATCCATTCATATTTTCTTTACTATTCTATTGTTTTATTTTTTTTAATGCTGATTAAAAGACACAGAACTGAACTTATGACCTAATAGTGGATCCTCATTTAAAGTTTGAAAAACACTGCCTTAGTAGTTGGTATGCTTGTTGGCCCACTCTTGCCCTCTCCTCTCCCTCTTCTTCCATTTATGTTTACCTCTGTTCTCCTAGCTTTGATCTCAGCTGCTCTACTCAACCTCCAAAGCAAAGGCATGAGTGACTGACCAGTGACACATCTCAACGAAGGCAGCAGTAACCACATAACATAAGGGTGGAAAGCTGAAACCCAGAAGGCCAGACAAAACAAAGTTAAGTCCACAGGTCTCTTGTGGGTTGTGGTGTAGCAGCCAAGAATGAGGTCAGAGGGCAAGAAGTCACAAAGACTGCTGGCCAGAGCAGAGCAACAGGACCTGGGGGAGCAGCACAGGGAGCTGGCTTGGCCACAGCTGTGAGGCCAAGGTAGGAGTCTGGAAGCTCTATAAATGTATGAAAATGAAGCATACACTAGAAATCAGTGTCACTGTTGTAGACCCTCTCCTGTTGGATTCTGGGCTTCTTAGACAAAGAGGGTATTCATCGCTGTGGGCCCAGGATCCGGGTCACAATGTGGAACAAACAGGGGCTCAGAGGTGATGTTAAAATAATAAATAATAGTAAGCCAGAATCTCTACCTCTGAAGCTTCTTCCCACTGATCATTCATTCACTCATATTCCAACTTTAGGTCAGGCCCAGCATTGAGCTTAGGGAGTCAGAGAAGTGTCAGACTGTTCTGGGCCTGAGGACCTCACATTCTGAGGATGTGATGAGGGACTGACAGGCATACAGGCAGTTTCAGTGCCCACAGTGCACAGAGAGCTACAGTATCCCTTAAGTGACTTCCCTCATTTGTTGTTTTCACCTCCACTCATTCATTAGACAAGCATCTACCTGTTACATGCCAGCCTTAAGGTTCAACAGAGAACAAGACAAATGGAATCTATGTTTGGAAAGCTTACCTTCTGGTGGGGGGCAGACAACAACAAGGAGCTACACACAGTTGGGCATCTGTGATATAGTGAGTAGGGTACTCTAAGCACTGCTGATCTTGTTGCCTTCTCCCTTACTGAGTGCCCTTAGACCACATTATCTCTGGTGTGTTATTAGGTTAATGTCTTATTCCAGGCCCTCATCTCCACCTTGTTACTTGACCTCACTCCATTTTCACTGACCATCTGCCAAAGGCCCTTTCTCAACACCTTCCACACCCTGGGGGATCAGATACAGATTTGGCTGCCTAGCCCAGGCTAGGGATATCATGAACAAATTGAAGTTTGGTGTCATCTATGGCTTTTCAAATTGTAAAGGCTGTGAATTTCCCATTTATATTAAATATGAAGTTATTCAAAGATGAAGGAGGAAGAGCCGACATAAACTACAAGGAACCCAGTTACTGATTTCAGGTATTGACTCTGACAAGTTGTGCCCATTCATGGAGGTCATTGCCTGTGGGCATGGATAGCCAAGCTCGCTCTTGAGAGTATAAGGGGAAGGGAGAGGGAACTCCCTGGGAAGCTCCCATTTTCTTTGTTCACTCATCCATTGACAGATACCTAGATTGTTTCTGTATCTTGACAATAAACATAGGAGTTCAGATATCTCTAAGTTTGCTGATTTTGCTTCCTTCAGATATGTTCCCAGAAGTGAGATTGCTGGGTCATATGGTAGTTCTATTTTTATAATTTGGGGAACCTCCAAGCTGTATTTTATAATGGCTGTACCAATTTATTTTCCCACCAATAATGTACAAAAGTTCTTTTCTCTGCACATCCTTGCTGACATTTGTTATCTCTTATCTCTTTGATAATAGATATCCTAATGGATATGAGGTGATATTTCATTGTGGTTTTGATTTGTATTTCTCTGATGATTAGATGTTGAGCACTTTTTCATGGACCTGTTGGCCATTTGGATATCTTCCTCAAAAAAATATCTATTTAGATCCTCTGCCCATTTTTTAATTGGATTATTTGTTTGTTGTTTGCTATTGAGCTATGTGAATCCCATATATATTTTGGGATAGCTTATTAGTTCTTATGGTTTGCAAATATCTTCTCCCATTCGGTCAGTTACTTTTTCATTTTGTTGATTGTTTCTTTTGTGTGCAGAAGGCTTTTAGTTTGATATAATCTTACTTATCTATTTTTGCTTTTGCTTTTTTTGTCTTTGCTCTGTATGTCATATCCAAAAAACTGTTGTCAAGATCCCTGTTAAGGAGCTTTTTCCTATGTTTTCTTCTAGGACTTTAATGGTTTCAGATATTGTGTTTAAATCCTCAATCCATTTTGTGTTAAATTTTGTGAGTGGTGTAAGATAAGGGTCTAATTTTATTCTTGTGTATGTGAATATACAGTTTTCTCGAAACCATTTCTTGAAGAGACTATCCTTTCGCTATTGAGTATTCATGGCCTTTTTTGTCAGATGTTAGTTGGCTGTATGTGTGGGTTTATTTTTGGGCACTGGATTCTATTCCATTAGTTTATATGTCAATTTTTATGCCAGTATCATACTATAGCTTTGTAATATAGTTTGAAATCAGGAAGTATAATGTTTTCAGGTTTGCTTTTTACTGAGGATTTCTTTGGCTATTAAGTATCTTCTGTGCTTCCATACAGAATTTTCTATATCTGTGAAAAATGCCATTGGAATTTTGATAGAGATTACATTGAATCTATAGATTACTTTGGGTAATACAGAAATATTAATATTGTTAATATTTCTGATCCACGAACACTGGATATCTTTCCATTTATTTGTGTCTTCTTCAATTTCTTTCATCAAAATCATGTATTTTTCAGTGTAAAGAACTTTCACTTCCTTGGTTAGATTTATACCTGAGTATTTTCTTTTTTTATGCTATTGTTAATTAAATTATTGTCTTTATTTTATTATTTTTTCAGATAGTTCATTGCTAGCGTATAGAAACATGACTGATTTTTGTATGTTGATGTGGTATCCTACAACTTTACCCAATTTGTTGATTAGTTCTAACAATTTTTTGGTGAAATCTTTATATAAGATCTTAACTACAAACATGCAATTTTACTCATTTCTTTACAGTTTGGATGATTTTTAATTTCTTTTCTTGCATAATTGCTCTGGCTAGGACTTCCAGGACTGTGATGAACTGGAGTAATGAGTGGGGCTTCCTTGTCTCATTCCTGATCTTGGAAAAGTGTTTCCACAATTAGGGAGGATGTTACATATGTACTTGTCATATATGGCCTTTATTATGTTGTGGTATATTCCTTTTATATACCTTCTTTTTTTTAACATTTATTTATTTTTGAGACAGAGAGAGACAGAGCATGAATGGGGGAGGGTCAGAGAGAGAGGGAGACACAGAATCCGAAACAGGCTCCAGGCTCTGAGCCATCAGCACAGAGCCTGACGCGGGGCTTGAACTCACGAACCGTGAGATCATGACCTGAGCTGAAGTCGGATGCTTAACCGACTGAGCCACCCAGGCGCCCTGCTTTTATTTACCTTCTAATAATAATTTTTGAGAGTTTTTATCATGAAAGGATCTTGAATTTTGTCAAATGCCTTTTGTTCATTTATTGGGATAATCATATGAATTTTTATCTTTTAGTATATTAATAAGGTATATTACATTTATTGGTTTCCACATATTCAACTATCCTTGCATCTCAGGGATAGATTCCATGGTGTATGATACTTTTAATGTGCTGTTGAATTCAGTTTGCTGGTATTTCTTGAAAAATTTTTTATCTATATTTATCAGGGGTATTGGTCTGTAGTTTTCTTTTCTTGTAGCGTTCTTACCTGGCTTTGGTATAGGGTAATGTTGGCCTTATAAAATGAGTTTGAGAGTGTTTCTTTCTCTTCAATGTTTTTTGAAGAGTTTGAGAAGGATAGACATTAGTTATTCTTTAAATGTTTGGTACAATTCTCCAGTGAAATCTTGTCCTGGGCTTTCTGTGTTGGGAAGCTTTTGATTACTGATTCAATCTCTTTACTCATTGTTGGTCAGTTCAGATTTTCTATTTCTTCATGATTCAGACTTAGTAAGTTGTATGTTTCTAAGAATTTGTCCATTTTCCATAGGTTATCCTCAAGGGAGTTTTTAAAAAGATGGCAGTTAGAGCATGTTTGTATAGGGGTATTATGGCCAAAGGTAGAGGGAGAATCTGATGATGTAGGCAAGTGGAGGTAAAAGGGAATAGGACCCTTTGAAGGCACAGGGATACATCAACTTTATTAACAGGAGAGAAGGCAGAGTATGAGTACAGATAAAGGATGTTTTTGGATTTGGTGTTGGGAAGATGAAGGGGTCTCCATTGTGTGTTACCATATTGGGTCTCTTTCGTCACTGTTTCACATCCTTGCAGCCCACCTTTTGTTGCAGCTCTGATACAGAAGTTTCATATTGGCTCTGGCCAGCATTGCGTGGATGCATTCTGACAGCATGTCACCTAGCTATATCTCTTGTTTCTGCCCCAGGATCTCTCTAGCTCTGAGATGTTAGACACTCCGGAATATGCTTGACAATTATGCATATTAAGCCCAGAAGCTCTGAGAAGTTAATGCTTGTAGGACCACACCTGGCCTATGGGGGATGGAAGCCAATGAGTAACTGTTTTGCTCTTTTATCTTCTACATTGACAGTTCTGAGGCACACTTGAAAAGGTTTCTTATCCCCACAACAGACCAACTCAATAATGTATCCTTGTACTGACTTTTTTTCCTTCCATGTTTCACTTCCTTCTCCCTATTTCCAGCTCCTTTGGGATCATATTCCCAAATCAAGTACCTGCACATGAATCTCTGTTTAGACTCTGCTCTTGGGGAAATTTAGGTTGACAATGCCCTGCCTGACTATTCAGTCCCCTGCTCACTATTCTGTTCTTTTCTTGTGCTAGTTCCTGAAAGCCCATCACCCTGGCTTTCTAACAGAGCTAACTTTATGACCACTTCAAGGCCTTTGAATATATCTTGAATATCTACCCCAGCTCTTCCTGTGCCACCTCATCTGGTCTCAGCTTACATGCCATCACAGAGAAACCCTCACTGATCATTCAGTGAAAGCAGACCTCACTCCCACCACCAGGCCTTCCACATCTCATTTCCCTGTTTAATTTCCAGTAGCACCTACCATGCTCTAAATGCCCCTTTTCCTTATTGTTTACTTGTGCATTATCTGGGTGATTGGATTACTCATTGGAGGTCTGCCTCCCTGGACTTCACTGTGCTTAGATTCACTTTCTGGCTCCTTGGAGGTACAGATGAGGCTCTGCTTTCTCATAAAATATCCCAGTTGCATGTGCCATGGAGTTTCAAATAGATCTGGTATAAGGTGATCTATGCATTCAACCTCTGTTTCTAGAGGACAGCAGGAACTGGTAGGGATTATAGATAAGCCCTAGCATGCAGGCCCTGTGCAAGCAGGAAGGGCCTCCACATAACTTCTTGTTATTGCCAGCCTGGAATGTGGCTATGCTGTTTGACTTTATGATTTCTCAAGATAAACCAGATATCTGGTGTGTGTGTGTGTGTGTGTGTGTGTGTGTGAAACCTCCAAATTTTTAAATATTGGCCAACAGTTCCATTTTTCAACATCTTCTGGACCAAAGAAACCCAGAACCCATGCTCCGCTCCAGATGTGTCAGCTTTGGGCTGGATTTGTCCTGCCTTGCTTACCTGGATCATTCTACACTAACTCACAGTCAAGGCAATGAGAGTTGGTATTTCAAGCTCTGGACAGTAATTTGCCATAGTCAGAAACAAAGACCTGCTAACAGAGACCCACCTGATACTGGCAGAACTCAAGAGGAGAAGAGTAACTGCTGGGATGTAGAAGGGAGGGAAATTGGACTGATTAACTTTCTACTGTTTATAAACATATAAATCCCAGGTGCCAAAGAAGTAGAATATGTGACCTTAGATAAGGTACCATAAACCTGTCTTGGATAATTAACCTTTTTAAGAGCAAGCATGTTCAACACTTAATATCTGAAAAGGTGTAACATAGCAAGAATGAGCTATAAATAAAAGAGATGGAAAGCACAGTTGAGTTTCATTGTGGTGGGCTGCAGATAATTAATTCATAATGCCACTGAATTGATACTACATTATTTGTGTTCATGCAAATTACCTCTTAACTCACGTTTACAGATGAACATGTTGAACAAGTTGAAATTTCAAAAAAGCAAAGATTAATAGAAGACAAACTAATAATGGTTATGGTTGGTTATTCATGCTGCTATAGATAAGATCATGATGTCAACATTTCCATTTGAAACTCTTATTTTCCACAATTTATAACTTGGTCATAAAAATAAATTCACTGTGTCCTAAGTTAGTGTTATGGTATCAGCTGGGAAAGGATTACTTTTTCTTCTCCATTTTAAAAAATAGCTTTACTATTTTAACAGCTTAAGTTAACAACTTAAGTTAACAACTTAAGATTTCCCCACATACAGAAAATGGCTTGAGTGCCTGGGTGAACCAGGCCATTGCCAGAGATGGTAGCTATCTGACCTGACTGCTCTAGGAGTCCGCCTGGGGGTGACTCTCAGTCTGTCTCAGGGCTGGGTGTTTCTTCTCACCAACCACACACCTGCTATTGTTTCTACCTGTCCAGAGACCCTTTCCTCTCGGAGGTACCCTCTTCTGCCTTCCCTTTCCTTCCCTAAGCCTTGGTAGATATGTATTCATTTGCCTATTCATTCACCAAAGTGCATTCACTGAACATATACAGTGTGACCAGCCAGGTGTTGTGGGTCACAGTGGTGAGCAGAGAAGATATGGGAAAATTAAGAAACCACCAGAGTTCCTTACATTAAAATGTAGTATTGTTTAACAGCTTAGAGTCCAGAATTGTGATGCTCCAGCTTTGGTTTTCTTTTTCAACATCACTTTGGCTATTTGAGGTCTTTTCTGGTTTCATACCATTTTAGGCTTGTTTGTTCTACTTATGTGAAGAATGCTGTGTTATTTTGATAGGTATTGCATTGAAAGTGTAGATTAGTCTGGGTAGTATAGACATTTTAACAATATTTGTTCTTCCAATCCATCAACATAGAATGGTTAAGCTGTATTATGAAGCTCTAATCATCAAGACAGTATAGTATTGGCACAAAAACAGACACATAGATCAGGAATAGAATAGAGAAGCCAGAATTGGACCTGCAAATGTATGGCCAACTGATCTTTGACAAAGCAGGAAACAGTATCCAATGGAAAAAAATAGTCTTTTCAGCAAATGATGCTGGGAAAACTGGACAGTGACGTGCAGAAGACTGAAACTGGACCACTTTATTACACAATACACAAAAATAAATTCAAAATGGATGAAAGACCTAAATATGAGATAGGAAACCATCAAAATCCTACAGAAGAAAACAGGCAACAACCTCTTTGACCTAGGCCACAACAATTTCTTACTAGACATGTCTCCAGAGGCAAGGGAAATAAAAGCAAACATGAACTATTGGGACCTCATCAAGATAAAAAGCTTCTGCACAGTGAAGGAAACAATCAACAAAACTAAAAGGCAGCCAACAGAATGAGAGAAGATGTTTGCAAATTACATATCAAATAAAGGGTTAGTATCTAAAATCTATAAAGAAACTATCAAACTTAACACCCCCAAAACAATCTAGTGATGAAATGGTCAGAAGGCATGAATAGACACTTTTCCAAAGAAGACATTCAGATGGCCAAGAGACATATGAAGAGATGCTCAACATTACTCATCATCAGGGAAATACAGATCAAAACCACAATGAGATACCACCTCACATCTATCAGAATGGCTAAAATTAACAACTCAGGAAACAACAGATGTTGGTGAGGATGCAGAGAAAGGGAACTCTTGCACTGTTGGTGGGAATGCAAACTGGTGCAGCCTGTCTGGAAAACAGTATGGAGATTCCTTAAAAATTTAAAAATAGAACTACCCTATGACCCAGAAATTGCACTGCTAGGTATTTATCCAAAGTATACAAAAATGCTGATTTGAAGGGGCACATGCACCCCAATGTTTATAGCAGCACTATCAACAATAGCCAAAGTACAGAGAGAGTGCAAATGTTCATCAATTAACTGATGAAGGGATAAAGAAGACATGGTGTGTGTGTGTGTGTGTGTGTGTGTGTGTGTGTGTGTGTATATATAATGTATACATATTACAATGGAATACTACTCAGTGATCAAAAAGAATGAAATCTTGCCATTTGCAGCAATGTGGATGCAGTTAGAGTGTATTATGCTAAGTGAAATTAGTCAGTCAGAGAAAGACAAATATCATATGATTTCACTCATATGTGGAATTTAAGAAACACAACAGCTGAACATAAGGGAAAGAAAGGAAAAATAAGATAAAAACAGAGAGGGGGGCAAACCATAAGAGACTCAAATACAGAGAACAAACTGAGGGTTGCTAGAGGGGAGACAGGTGGAGGGATGGGCTAAATGGGTGATGGGCATTAAGGAGGGCACTCACTGGGATGAGCACTGGGTATCGTATATAAGTGATGAATCACTGGGTTCTACTTCTGAAACCAATACTACATTATATGTAAACTAATTTAAATAAATTTTTTAAAATGTAGTATTGTTTTATGTTAGATTTCATGGTGGAGTCCATGTTTTGGTTCCTCAGAGGTCCTAATCTGGTGGCAGGAGATACCCTTAGCTATCTACAGTAGTAAATAAAACAGACTATAAATGATTAGCCAAAGAAATAAGCCTCATCATTTCAGGTGGTGATTGAGAGTGACGGGTGTTGTGAGTGAGACCAGTTTAAACTGGGTATTAATTGCAGGCTTCATGGGGAAGTGGCATTTAACTTGAGAATATGGCAAAAGGGCTCAAGCTGTTTGAAGACCAGGGGAGTGGCATGTCTAGGCAGAGGGACAGCTGGTGCAAAGGCCCTGTAGCTGAAGTGAGTTTGGCATGTCAGATGACAGCAAGGTGCCCAGGAAAACTGGAACACTCAGAGCAGGTGAGGCAGTGGTCTCAAAGGGGCAGGGCCTCGGGGCGCCTGGGTGGCACAGTCGGTTAAGCGTCCGACTTCAGCCAGGTCACGATCTTGCGGTCCGTGGGTTCGAGCCCCGCGTCAGGGCTCTGGGCTGATGGCTCAGAGCCTGGAGCCTGTTTCTGATTCTGTGTCTCCCTCTCTCTCTGCCCCTCCCCCGTTCATGCTCCGTCTCTCTCTGTCCCAAAAATAAATAAACGTTGAAAAAAAAAAAAGGGGGGCAGGGCCTCGAATGGCAAGTGAAGGAGGCTGGCTGGAATTTTAGGTCCCCTCCCTTGGAAGCCTAGGCCCTTATCCATAGGATTCCTTCCTGTCTGGTCTTCTTCATTCAGTTGAAATAGATTTGCTTTTTACCACTTTTCTTAATTTATATTTTAATTGTAAAAAATAGTAATATAAATTCAATGTAAAAAAAGTCAGATAATATAGAAAAGATGATACTATTTGAAGTTCATCTCACTAGAACTTTATTGTTTGCAAAATAGGTATTTACAGACACACGCAAATACATTTAACAAAAACATGATCACATACATCTGATTTATAAGCTGCTTTTTTCACTTAACACATTGAATGTCATTTACCATCATTAACATAGACCTACAATGTAACTTGAAGTAATGCAAAGCCATTTTATGAGCATGCCCTGATTTACCCAATTCTGCAGTGAACATCTGTGCACATTCATCTTCAAGCACTTGTCTCATGGTTTATTTTGGACACATACCTATAACTGGTGTGGATGGGTCAGTCTTTGGGTTGTGCATGCAATTGCAGAGCCCTGTTCCTAGAAGATGTGAGGGTACTTGGTCAGGCCTCCCAGAAGAGCAAGAGAGCTTTCCTCACTCCCCTGGTGGGCAGAGCCCCAGGCCATATCTGCTGTCTCCAGCTCCATCTGTCTTGACCAAAGGTCAGAGCTCGTGTGGCCCCTGTCTTTAGTTGTCACCAGCAAGACAGGCTGGGTTCTTTTATGATCTAGATTTTCTTTCCACAGAAGTGCTGGGAAGTCATTAGTGTCTGGCAGGGTATTTGGCCTCACCATGAGACAAAGTTACAGGGAAAGGAGGTGGTGAGCCTCAGCTGGGGACGGGGTAGACAGAGGGAAGGTGAGACTTGACCTTCAGAACTTTCAGATGTTCACATCCTGTTCCTGGGAAGAGGTCTACCAAGTGTTCCCATCTCTTCCAGGCCAAGCCAGGGGGACACCTCTCACTGCAGGAGCTGATGGGGGAACCAGTGACTCCTTCCACAGAGGCATCTGCCCAGTGCTTGGCTGCCACCCATGTTTGCTCCATCCTGATTAGCGGCATTGTCCTCAGGCCTGCCTTCTCTCATGCACCCACCTGATCTTTCTTGCCTTCCTTTCCTTCCCTGCCCCACCTACCCCAAGCACCTCAGGGTTCCTTCCTCCCCCAAGTATCAGGCTCTGTCTCCAGTCAGGGTAATCACTGCCTGTACTTCTCTATCTCTGGAGCACAAGAGCCCACATAAGCATTTGCTAACTTTGCTTCAACCAGCACATATCTCTTGGGCTCCATCTGTGTGTATAACATGCCATTATAGGTTGAATAGAAGGAATTCAGTCATTCTGCTGCAGCTGTGGACAGAGCAATACTTCAGTGGGGGAAACTCTAGTACAAGACTCAATCCCCACCCTAAGGAGTCTATTTAGTGGAGACAGAATATAGGGTGGTGCCTTGGAACCTAATGAGAGTATCAACAATACATCCTACAGAAGAGGGAGATTGGTGAGAATCATAGTGCTAAAATACTAATCAGCATACAATCTGCACTGCTGACTGCCTATTGAGCCCTTGCCCTCCCTTCCTGTGATATACACTCTCTTATAATCTCCATTTTACCATGAGAAAGCTGGGACCAGGAGATATGGAATGAGAAGCAGAGGCTGGGCATTGACCCAGGTCTGCCTAAGCCTTCCAGGGCTTCCCCAGACATAGAGCTTGCACTGGACCTAGACCCAGAGGAGATGTGTGAGAGGACACTGGTGCTGCAGGTGAGCACCCACAAAGGCCAAGCCAGGGGATTGGAGTAACTCAGGCCTTTGTGCAGAGCCACCAGGTCCATGGTTCTAGCCTTTCATCTTTCATTTTCCCCATCCCTTCCAGCTCTACATTAACAGGACAAATCATCAGTTATTTGGATTCAAATTTGACAAATCAAATTGCAAAGAATTAAATAAGTTGTAGATCAATACCATCCAAATGGTCAATTAATCATTCCATGTAATTAAAACTACCAATTCTTAATACCTTTCAATTATATTTTACTGCACAATTTCTAATTCAGAGCTTGTAGGCAATTGTATTGATTGTAGGTATACTTGGTAATCAAATAATTTATTAATCAGCACACCTAGTTATGGGACATCCAGTTTAATTACCATCAGCTAGACACAGAAGGCAGGTTTAATTCTACTTGGGCTTTTCTTAAGATGTTGGAGGTTTACCATTTCATTTTGCTGTGTGTGTCACACAAAATCCCTTATTTTGTGAAAAAGAGTTATAAGAAAAATAGGCAAGGGTACTTACAAAACAGGTAAATGGACAAACTCAAGTGGTTCTTCAAAATTATGTTTTAACCTTAATCTTTTTCATGGAGGTTTTACAACTTAATTTATTCCTGGTATGCTTGGGAAACTGCTCTCAAGATTTAGGGATGAAAGGGCTTTTGGACATACAAATGGGTACTGCCTTCATGATTACCTTGAAATAAAAATTAAATACCAAGCACTTCACACTTCCTATGTCCATCAATTCTGAAATAAGTGCAAGTAAAATTTCTTATTTAACATGTGAATTTATTATTCCAGTGGCAATGCTGAATAACTGGTGGTTTGATTTAACTTCCTCAATGTTTTCTGAGCATCATTGTAAAAGGGAAATAATGACCTTGTAATTGTGTCGATCCTGCAGGAGCTCTGGGTGGGCCTGAGCCTCCTTCCTGCTTCACATTCAAGGTCTCAGGAATGTCTTGGAGTCTCAGGGCCCAAGATGAAGGGGCTTCTCCTGGGCCTTTTTCTGCAAACATAGGGCCCAGGCAGTAGTCTGAATCTCAGCTTCTCCTGAGTAATGGGCAAAGTTTCCACAGAGGTTTTGAGTTGAGTCCAAGCTGAGTGGGTCCAGAACTTCATGCTTGGAAACAAGATGATAGAAGGTACAGAATTCTGATACCCTGGGGCAGAGGGAGGAGACACTATGGAGGAGGGAGACACTCTACATTAATACCTCCTTTGTCCTCTACAGGCTGCCCAAGGTTTTTCAGCTTATCTGTTCACTTATGCCCCACTACTCTTCCCTCCAGAAAATGTGTTAATTCTCCCTGAAAAGAGTTTATCCTAAAACCATCTCTCCCAAGGTTCTTCCCACTCTGCAGGGAGTGGGAAGAAAGCCTTAATATGACACATGACACATGACACGTGGAAGACACAGTGGACCATGTGCCAAATGCTCCCATGTGAGAACACATTTTCACATGGGAGTTCATGTGAAAACTTTCATATTGAGTTCTTGTGGAGTCATTGTGGAGTCATTGTGGAGCTCAAGGCGAGCTGGTGAGAAATGAGACAGCACCATCCCATGCTGCTGCATGCTGTGTGCATGGCTCTTCATGATGGGATGCTGTAGTCGGCAGAACTCTAAGATGACCCCAAGATTCACACCCCCTATATGCTCTGTTCACCTTGATGGTGGGCGGGTCTGACCTAATCAGGTGAGCCCTTGTCAAAGAGCATCTAGAGGTTGGGAATGGAAGAGGTCAGAGAGATCCGAAGACAGAGATTCTCCTGCTAGTCTTGAAGGACAGTTGCCATGTTGTGGAGAGGGCTATGTGGCAGGGAACTGTTGTGGCTTCTAGGTAGGTGCTGACAGCCTCAGTCCAACCACAAGGAACTAGGTTCTGACAGTACAAGTGAGCTTGGAAAAGAACTCTGAGCCTCAGATGAGATCACACAGCCCTGGCTGACCCCTTGAATACAGCCAGGAGAGACTGAGAAGAGGACCCAAATGAGCCATGCTGGACTACTGACCCACAGAAACTGAGATAATGAATGGACATTATTTTGAATGGCTATGTTTGTGATATTTGCTACACAATAGAAAACAAATAAAGGACCCAGAGGTGGAGACCTCCAGGAGCCTTTTCTCTCCCACATAGCTTCTATTCTGCCCACTGGAAACTATTTCCCTCTACCGCTGCCTTCAGGCCTCTGGGGATGTGAGGTTCCCTCTGCCTGCTCCCCTTCTCCCAGAAGCTGACCCTGAGACAATTTGAGAGCATGATGTTTATCTGGGAGGTGGAGAGAACACCATTAAAGAAGGGAGGAAGTGAGACAAGGATGGGAAGACAGCCAGTAGCATTATCAAGCCAGTTACCACCATAGGCAACTGGGGCTGAATCCTACATGGAACCCCTGCGGGACAGTGTAGAACACAGTCAGAGTTACCTATTCAAAGGAAGTCGGTGAAGAAGCTGCCAGCCAGTGTTGGAGGGCTCCTGGGGATGGGATGGGCTGGGCAAGAGAGAGTTTTCAGGCAGAGAGATTCAGAGGCTGGCATCTGGAGGTCCAGGGAAGGGATACAGACAGGACCTTGCAACACCTGCTATACTTGATTTTCTACCTACCTCCTCCTCCTGCATCTTCATGGCTCCAGTCACATCTCCCCTTCCCAGGCAGCATCCTTTGGGCCCTCCTGTTTCATCATGCTCTGCCGTGGAGGCTTTGTTCCTTGGCCTTACTCCCTACATCTGGTGGTGTTTTCTCATTGTGTGTGATGCAACTTGGCACACAACATGGCTGTTTCCCCCATGTTGGTGCCTGAGTCCCCAGCTTTAGCTATAGTCTTAGTATCTAATAGCTTCTCAACATTCATTCAGTGGATGGATACGTGAATCATATTTTTTCTGAGGTACATAGGTTGAACTAGGTGATTTCAGATCCCTTCAGCCATCTCCCATCATCTCAGTCCTCTCTTCCCCTCATCCTGCTCCTTCTTCTCCATAGAACACATCGCCATCTGGTATATACATTTGTTGTCTAATCTCCCCGCACCTAGAATGTAAGGTCCTAAAGGCCACTTTTATTTATTTTGTTCACTGCTGTATTGCTAGCAGTGGTCACACATCATTGCCTGGCACATAGAAGTCACTGGGTAAAAATCTTTTAAATGAATGATACTCCAAGAGCCCCTAATTACAATATTAACTTATTGAGCAATTCCCAAACTTTATTGTATCTTGACAACAAAACTCTGAGATAACTATCCTCATCCATTCTCAGATGAGGAAGTAGACTCAGACAGATTCAGCTACTTCCCCAAGTGACTCAGGCAGGAAGTGGAGTTGGGATCAAGCCTTGTCAGCCTCACTCAGGAGCCTGGGTTCTTAGCAAGCATTCTATATACATGAGTTTAATTAACTCAATAAATTTTCCAGGGGGTACATAATACAATGAAGGTATAAAAAAGAAGGGAGTAGTTTTTGGTATTACTGCAGCAGCTTGCTTGGCAAAAGATGATGTGTGGCTGATAGGAAACTGATATGGTTTTCAACAAAGCCTGCAAATTAATCATACTTAATGAATGTGACTAATGTGTTAAAGGAACAAGTGATTAAAATATTAGCACGTCTGAACTTCTCCTCCCTGGCTAATTTCTTCTCCTCCCTAGGGTTACCATCTTTCAAAGAGGTAGGGACACAGGATTACGGAAACAGATTTTATGGAACAGAAATGTATTTTAAATGGCTTAAATTGGGGACAGTCTGTGCAGTTCTCAAGTGGCTGTCAGTCTTCACATCTCGCTGCTCAAGTGAGGGACGTGGGCTGAGGGGAGAGGCTGAAACTGTCACAGCAACTGCAACTGGAAATGGGAAGCCAGGCATCTCCCGGGGTAATGACGTGGAAACAGGAGACAGACGTGGGGGCCCTTCAGCAGGAGGCTGATTGCCTTTCCATTTAGGCACAAGGTGAGATGAAAGTGGCTGAGGAGGCATGTCTCCTGAGGCAGGCCACAGGCGGCTCACTGGCTCTGCACATTATCCAGGATCATAGGCAGAATGGCTGGGTTATACCTGTGTTCTGAGGATGATCTTTGGAGCACCCAAGCACAGTCTTCTTAGAACACACTCCCCTCCCAGACCCCACACATACACACCCATTTCCCAGATGGAAACATCCAGACTATAGGGAACAAGACATCTCAAAAGACTAGGGATGGGGAGAGTCCCTTGTGTTTTGACATCCTACTACTCTTGGCAACAGATCAGGTTTGTTCATGGAATTATACACACCTGAGGTCCCACACTCAGAGACCTCAGCAGATAGGAGGATAGGAGGCGATATAATTCAGTGAAGCAGATAGGGTAAGGAAGAACCCTGATCAGCAAGCAAGTCCTTACCTCACTGTTTTTCTATGTGAGGATCTGGGACTAATGTGGTGGTTAGATCTTCAGTTTGTGTGTGTGCATGTGTGTGTGTTAGTTTCTTATTGCCACTGTAACAAATTACCAAAAGTTTAGTAGTTTAAAGCAACACAAATTTATTATTTTACAATTCTGGGGGTCAGAAGTTTAAAATGGGTCCACAGTGCTGTTACTTCTGGAGGCTCTAGGGAACAACCTGTGCTAGCTTCCAGAGGCTGCCCCAACTCCCTGGTGCCAGGCACCATTCCTCCATCTTCAGTCAGTAGCATAATATCTTCTCTCTCTGATAAGGACGCTGTGATTACACTGGGCCCACCCAAACAATCCAGGATAATCTCCCCATCTTGAGATCCTTAATCATATCTGCAACATCCTTTTGCCAGGCAAGGTAACATATTCCCAGATCCCAGGGATTAGGACACATGCATCTTTACTGGGGGGCACTATTCTGGGCACTATACCTACACTGGGTAGGTAGAAATACTCAGAACTTGTAAATGCTAGCAAATAATTTTGGGGTTTATATTACTGAGTATGCCATATTGTCACCAGCTGGACCCCAAGACCTGGCCTTTACTGCCCACCTGCTTGTATTCACTAACCTTCATCTTACATTTTCCCCTAAGCTCTTCTTTTTGGCTTTCCTCTTGACTCAGACAAATGAAACCTAAAATGAAACTCAGGCAAATGAAACCTAAAACTCCCCAGATGAAGGTGATTGCCCTGATAGGACCTCCCTCAGGCTCAGACCACTCGGACCCTTTGAGTTAAACCTGTCTGTACAGATGGGTGAGTGACCCCTGGAATGACCTACAATTACCTTTGCCTTATTATAATAGTAAAATCTCTGCCCATGAAGGAGGCTCAGCCTCATTTACATAGCATGCATTGTATGTGTAGGCATGTTTCCTCCCTGTGCATGTGTGACCTTACTCCCATCTCTACATAGGATAACAAGGCTTCCCTATCTAAATATTTATCCTAACCCTAAAGAAAAGGAATCCATCTACTCTCTCTGAGGGAGTCATGACTTTGGAAGCTATTCCCCATGATCTCTTTATTTCCTGCAAATAAAAGTTTTCTTTGTGGGGCAACTCCACCTGGTGCAGTTTCTGACTCACAAAGAGGGAACTCATGTTGGTTCCTTCATCTGGGAAGGACTGAGGAGGGGAGGAGAGTGTGGGTCTCCAGTCTTTGACCTCTGACCTCTGCTTTAAACAAGCCATTCATTTGTTAAAAGGAGGGCTTTGTGTCTCCTCCCCTCCTTCCTGCTTCTTTCTTGTACTTTGCTCTTCAGAGTGCCTGGGGGCCAGAAGGTTACCAAACATTTACACTTCTAGGTCCCTGGCTATTTCCCCCCTACCCCAAATTCACTCCCACACACTGATTTATAAAAAATAACACTTACTAGGCTCTTGCTGTGTACCAAAGACTAAGTACTTTATTCGCTTTATTTCTTTTATTCCTCACAGCAATTTCATTTTTATCCCCATTTTACAGATGAGCAATCTGAAGCTCAGCATTGCCCAAAGTCACACAACTACAAGGTTCAGAGCTGGTATGCAAACCAGGTTGTTTGCCTCTAGAGTCCTTCAAGATGTAGATTCAAGGAAAGAGAAGCTGAAGCATGAAAGCTAAGAGCCCCTTTGGTTAAAAACAAAACAAAACAAAAAACTAGCAAGTGGATGAACTATATAGGTCCAACTTCCGATATACCCGCCATTCCTGGACTCTACCCTCCATCTTATGTGAGAGGATCAATATTCAGCCCCAGAGTTACCCCCTTCCCTGCTACAACTCTGGACTGGAACCCAGTGTTGGAGAAGTGAATAAAGTGCACCAAAGATGGCCAACAGGGCTAAAACAGACTCTGGTCTCTAGCTTAGAGACCCCTCTTCCGGGTTCTTCTTCCTTTGTTTGCTGTGCATGGGAAAACCCCCACAGATATGGAAGCTGACGACTATAAATTATCTTCCCCACTTGCATTCGGCACTCAGACCTTTGGAGAAACAGTCTCCTCTGAGCCCACCAGTGTTAAATAAATCTCCAATGCACCAAGATCTCTGAGTGCCGCTTGGTTTTTCCGCCAGCGTTCCAGCCTGGTTCCATAACATACTTGGTTCCCTGACAAGGGAAACCCAACCGCGCTAGCCCATTGTTGCCACGGGTTTCAGAGAATGGCCAGGCGGCCATGGGGCGAGGGATCCCAAGGGAGAAGGCGTGTCCTGCCTGAATTTTGGCAGTCTCCTTCTCAGTTGTCGCGGGCGGGCCCCACTCT